>NC_141685.1:261008320-261608320 GCF_964263255.1 Lissotriton vulgaris
CATAAGTTGGCTGTTAGCTATTTTCTCCGCCACCTTCGCCAAATAAGGTAACAGCGAGATGGGCCGAAGGTTTTCCAGAGTGTCCTGACTGATGTTCGGTTTTTTCTTTATAGGCAACACAATGGCTTTCTTCCATTCCATAGGGAGGGTAGCCGTGGAAAAGGAGAGTTGGAGGATGTGCCTGAAATGTCGCTCAAGGACCTCCAGACTGGCTGCTAGTATCTTGGGGGGGGCAGGGTCCCGGGGAGAACCAGATTTGATGTTTTTACAGATACTAGTTAAAGTAGTAGTGTGAGGAACAGAGAAGCTTGTCAGACATTTTTTAACATGGATAAGCTCCAGATTTTCAGTGAAGTCAGAGCCAGATGGCAAGTCGGTGGAGAAATAAGAATAGATTGTAGTAATTTTGTTGGCAAAGTATTTGGCAATATCATTACATTTCGTAACCGAGTCATTATGGGCATTGCTCTCGTTGGTGACTACCGAGATTTCTTTAAAAATTTTAAAAAGCTCCTTAGAGGAGTTTTCTGCTTCACCAATACGAGTCTTATAATGTAGTGCTTTAGCGGAGTGGATCAGTTTGTAATATCTCGCTTGCTCTTTCTTATAGTGGTCTTTTGCTGTGGGGCAGAAATTGACACGCCATTCGCGTTCCAGTCTTTTACAAGCAGTTTTAGCATCCTGAAGTTCAGATGTAAACCATGGGGATGGTTTTCTCAGTTTCTTATTGGCCACTGATCTACGGATGGGAGCGGTCTCGTCAAGGGCAGCTAGGATAACATTTTTTAGGCCAGTGTAGGCGGTCTCACAGTCGGAGCCTTTAGGGGGTCCAGCCGTTTCAAGCTTGTCGGTAAACGTGTCTAGGTTAAAATTTTTCCACTTGCGACATTGATAGGTCTGCAAGTTTCCGTTCTTAACCTCAGTCTCAGTCGCTAATATATGTAGGGGAATTACATAATGGTCAGACCAGGGAATGGGAATTGGAGGAAGCACTTTTACTCCATTCCAGTTACCAAATACGGGGTCGAGCAGGTGACCTTGTCTATGAGTAGGGCTCTGATGTTTAAGATCTAGCTGCAGAGAAAGTAGTTCTGCTTTTATGCAGGCGGCATCTTTGTCCCCGACGTCGTCAAAGTGTATGTTCATGTCGCCCAGTACCAGGAATTTAGATTTCCTTAGAGCGAGATGAGCTGTAGCCTCTATAAGGCTGGTGGTAAAGTCAAACAGTCTGCCCGGGGGTCTATATAAGAGAATGCCAGATAGGGAATATTTAGGACCCACTGTGATAGTGGAGGATCCAGCTTCGCAGTGATCAATATTCAAAGGAGATAGAGAGCATTCCAAAGGGGCTCTGACGGCAATGGCTATTCCACCACCCCTACCTTCCTGCCTATCGAGCCTGGCGAGGGAGTAGCCAGGAGGCATCGCCTCGATGATGTCAGGATCAGAATGTTCACCGAGCCAGGTTTCGGTCAGTAGTAAGATCTCAAAAGCTTCATCCTCAAGGAGGTGATATATTTGGGTACTATGTTTGCTGAGAGATCGACAGTTAAGTAGTGCAGCTTTTAGTACGCTTTTTTGGGGGTTATCGGAAGAGCTGGTACTAGGAGTAAAGTGGCATACTGAACAGTAGTGTAAAGATAGCGCCTTCATAGAGTGTAGGCAGGATGACATAAGGTCAGGACGTAGATTAAGCAGAGTTTGTTTATCATACCGTAAACGAGGGGGCTGTGGTTGACCAGGGTTTGTGGCCCCGCGCCCCGTCCGGCCGCGGACGGGCGCAGACGGGCTGGACTTTGGCTCAACTTCGGCGCGCTTCCGGCGCGCCCGCTGCACGTGTCCGCTGCGCGGTCGCGGACCTACGCACATTTATAGGCGACCTAGGGGCGACTAGAGCGCTGAACTAGCAGACCTTCGCCCGGAAGTGCTGGGCTCCTCCTCCACCCTCCGCAACAAACGCCCAAGCTGGACGCGGCGGACCGAGCTGCTGACTATGGAGAAGAGAAACCGGGTTTGAGCTTTGGCCTCAGCACAGCATACTGTGTTCTTGGGCAAATCACTTAATCTCCCTGTTCCATACAAAAACAAATGTCTCCTTGTGTAGAGAAACTGGCGCTCACGTAAATTGCTCCAATAACACCATGGCTGCTAAGGCTTTTCCACCCCTGTGCTGATTTATTGAGTTTCCCATTGTTCATGACGAGCTCAGCTCGTCATGAGTGTACGAGAGGTGTACCTCATGACGAGCTGAGCTCGTCATGAGCGTCGAAGGTGTTAATAAATTCGAGTGGTCGCTCTAAATAAAACTGCATTTAAAAAAGAATAAAGGGCCGAACTCAGTGAACTGAAAACATGAGCACTGTATGGAGTGCTTCAAGACAAATAAAAAAAGTAGTACCAGAACATTTCCTAAAATGGCCACTGTCTATGAATAGTATTACTTGGTCCCTGCTCTCAGGGAGGGCTAAAGACGGTAAGAGGCAAGACATTTGCATGCCATGGGCAAATGGGCAGAACAAATAATAGAGCAATGAGGGAGCCAGCAAGAGGCAAGCCTATGGGTGGGTTGAAGCCCACAAAGTTCATACAACAGGTCTCTTTCGAGAAACCGCGTGTTCGCTGTCTAGAGCCGAGACCTAGGGCCAGATGCATCAAAGGGTTTTGCCCATTCTGTGTCTATGGGAAAATGTGTTGATGCATATGGCCCCCTAGAAACAGGGTGCCATCTTTTACTTTTATTTCGTAGTGACAGCATTTGTGCAAGAAACAGTGTGCATTGCACCAAAATGATGGAATATTAAGTCAGAAAGCATCAAAACCATGATGGGCTTTAAGGGGTGATGATAACAAAACACAGCATACATTTATCATTTGCACATATTTCCACCCGGCAAGCAATGACGAGAACAAACGCATCTGTGGGCAGGGGATATGTGGTCAGGAAGAGGGTCAAGCAGATGTTTGTCACTTCTGCCTCGGATACGGTTTTATCAGTATCGGTGTAATTTTTCAAGTTTCGGCCTCGGCACAACATCCTGTGATCTTGGGCAAATAAATAATTCTCCTTGTTCCTACTAAAACAAACGGATCCTTGGGTAAAGTAACTGACGCTCACATAAAGCTCTCGTTCGGCGTTTGCACAACATCCTGTGATTTTGGGCAAATCACTTAATCGCCCTGTTCCTATAAATGTGTTCTTGTGTAAAGTAACTGTCGCTCACGTAAAGCGCTCTAATAGTACTCTTATGTCCACACCATGTGCTGCTGCCCCCACAGTAAGCTGGTTGGTATTACAGAATCCAAGAAGTTGATAATTATGATAACAATAGTCCTATGAATCTGGTATTAACAACACTTGCTATTTGAGCGGGCAATGTCTAAAAAGACAGCAAAAAGGGCTCGTTCAGAAAGTCTGCCCCCTCTCCCATTACACACTGCAAGTGATATTATCCCCCACTGTAAGAAGACAAACAGTGCCTCGGGCTGGAGTACGCACCACTGCTGCCCGATCACTAGGACTGGTTTAGCACTGGGAAGGGGGCCACAACTCAGCATCTGGTATGGTTTTATGAGCGCCAGTGCAATTATTCAAGGTTTGACATCAGCACAACATCCTGTGATCTTTGGCAAATCACTTAATCTCCCTGTTACTACAAAAATGAGCGTTCCCTTGTATCAAGTAGCTGGCGCTCACGTAAAGTTTTCCTTCAGCGTCGGCACACCGGCACAAAAATGAACATGTTGTTGTGTAAAGTAACTGGCGCTCACGTAAAGCACTCTAATAATAGATTTAGGTGGGGGACAATATCTCCATTATAGAGAACATAGATTGCCGATGCACTCTAACATTGAGTAAACAGATTGTTTAGTAACAATTCATAACAGTTCAAAACCACTTGGCAGAAGTGACAAAAAACTCCAACAGATGCGTAAATCTTGGAGTCTTTAATGCAGAGTACAGCCAGCCGACACGTGTTTCATCGCCTTCGCGATTCCTCAGGGCTAGATGGCCGTGTCAACGTAAAAAAGGTCGCTCAGCTGGTGATAATTCCGACCCAGCCGGGCCCTTGACCAATGACACTCAGTTCGAGTGTATCCAGCAACGATTATATCCTTTGTTTATGTATGTGTTAACACGAAATATAAGATAAGGCTCGGAGGTCACCCGATATGTTTCAAACGGTGGTTGGAAGTTCCAAGAAATTACAACGAGTACTATTTTGCGTCTAGTCACAAGATACCGGTTGTGGTCTCTGTCGAGCGGACACCAGGCCGTGTGCGGCTCTCTAAGCGTCTCCGGCGGGTGCACCTCCTCCGAGCTCTGTTCCTGTTTGGACCAAACAGCATGGCAGCTGTAATCAGCACTGGTGAAGGGAAAGGGGAGGAGAGAGCCATATCTTTGAAGATATGGGGCTCTCATGCTCCCTCCCTGTCGCGCAACGCAGCACAGCCTCACAGGCTGTGTTGCGGGTAGATTTGTTAAATCTCCCACTAAGTATATTGGACTGGGGTGGGGTGCATGCCAGCGCCACTAGACTGCTTTAAGGGGCACATTTGGTGCCCTCCTTGCATACTCTAGTTTGAGCCAGTTCAAGGAGCCCTTGGCTCCCACTTCAGCATGAAACTGGACAAAGGATATGGAAGTATTCTCCCCTCTGTCCAGTCCCTCCTCTGGGAGGGATCCCTGAACCATTCCAACCCTTTCCCTAGGGTACGTAAGGGCTTACCTGTGAGTGGTTCCTTAAATTCATCGTAGGGCAAGACTCGAGCCTGCAACTATGTCACTCTTCGCTGGCTAGACACTTGAACTCCGCTGGACTTCGACTGGAACCTAGATTGCATCAAGGAAGACTCCTGCTGCTCCTGGGCTTGCTTTTCTGCAAGTCACCTTTGTCATCTGTGTCTGTGCTTCTTCCATGATCTTCAACAGACCTGTGGGCATCAAGGACACCAAAGCAATCTCCCTTTAAATGAAGGAGTCACTCCCCTGCATCTGCAGGCACCACAACTAAGCTGACCGGTCTACTTCTACTGACTTCCCACGGACTTTGAAAGGCTCAGCAACACAGGCAATGGTTCTGCAACTCCATCCCTGACCTGTCCTCTGTGTAATTTTCAGGCCAGTATCCCTCGTCGGAAGTAATGGGACTAAACCCCTGTGCACCGCATCAACTTGCCGTTTCCATGGTAGCAATACTGAAATGTTATCGACCATGTACATCGTGCGCTGATGATGTTATCCTCACTGTCAGAGCGCAATGCTCATTTTATGATGTTATATAGTTGTATTCTTTTGAATGTAGTTCTATGCTCTCTTGCATGGAGTGTCCACCAGAATGAGGTTCGAATTGCATCAGGCAGTTGCAGTTCGATCATCTGACGCCCCATGTGTTGGGTGGAGTAAATACTTTGAATAAATACTTCTACTTCAAGAAGGGTCTTCCTACAACTTATTTCATCTAGCGACGACTGGGAACTGCTCCACCCACACACTCATGCCTTATCCGTACCTGTGTCTGCCTCCGGTGCCTGCTTGCTTCATTCACAACAGTTCTGCTTTTCCGACTGGTTTTCACCAACTTGGTCACGTTCGTCTATCAACCGAGAAAACGCAAAAAAGGTATGTGTGAATTGTCTTTCTAAATGGAGTAAAGCTTGTCCTTGGGGCCTCTCGCTCGCTTGCGCTGCTTTTCCTCAAAAGCTTCATCGAGTCACATGCGCACAAATTGAACTTTCGGAAGCTTGCTTTGATGTCAGCACGTTGCGACACGCGGCACCATCTTTGTTTGAGCCCATCCGTGCATGCAACATAAGCGCCTACTATTCAGATCAGCTGTTACACTTGAAGTATTACAGCATGGCGTCACTTCCACCATCCGACGACACGCACGCCGTACATACGTCAATCCAACAGTATAATTAAGAATTTGCTAGAGTGTTCCACCTGCTTTTCAGCGACACACACGCCATTAACTTTCTTCAATTTCCTTATAGAGTGTTACTACTTGACAGCATGTTCTACCTGCTTTTCGGCGACACACACGTCATTAACTTCCTTCAATCTATACTACTATTATAAAGAGAGAACTGTGTCCTTTGAACCAGGTAAACTCGAAAAGTACACCACCAATCGCAACACCCAATACAGCGTTGGAAAGGGCAATTGCAGCAGAAGGACATAGGCTAGGCAGACGCCCACCATATACATTTAAAAAGTAAAAGAACCGTGCCAGCAAAGTAGTCCCTTGTGGGCGTGTCTGTGTTGTGCTGTGGGCTTGTGCTGGGGGGGCGTGACGAATGCTAGGGGCTTGTGGTACGTTCCGCCCTTCGGGCTGGACTGTTCCCATGAGGCACAGGGTCAAGGCTGATTTGCATATGGCCATGTCTGAACTGGGGTGGTGTGGAGTGCAAAAAAACGATGGATTTAGGCCCAGATCGCTGTACTGAGGTGAATGTATGATATTGTTCTGCATTCTGTCCATCAACTGTTGTTTTTGCATTTGTCACCCCAAGTGGGATGGGTATGCTGAGACGTGAGTCCCATGCTCTCCACACCACTGGAGTCAAGCTATCCTGGCTGAAGACGGCTGATAGCCAGAAATTGGTGAAAGAAATGGCTTGGTAGTTTGACCTGGAATGTTTCCACGAGGCACAGGGTCAAGGCAGACTTGCTCATGGCTGTGTCTGAACTGGGGGGGGCGTGGAGTGCAAAAAAATGTTGGATTAGGCCAAGTTCTCTCTATTGGGGTGAATTTATGGCATTGTTCTGTATTCTGTCCATCAACTGTTGTTTTTACATTCTGCCCTTCATGCCATGTCTCATATTGTGTGCTGGGGGTGTGGGTGTGTGCGGGGCGCGCGTTGTGTCAAATATTTCATTGTTTTATCTTCCCAGGTTCTGTACATTCAAGCTCCGCGTGTCCACCCTGCTCCCTTTAAATACCCCTGCACCCCGCAATCAAAACCCACCCTTACTCCTTAAAATACCCCAACACCTTAAACCCTAACCCATCTTAACCCTATGTATATACCCTGTACCCCAAAACCCAAACCTATACCTAAATCCTAAAAATACCCCAAAAACCAAACCTACCCCTGAACTCTAAAATACCCCTGTACCCCATAACCCAAACCTAGCCCTGAACCCTTAAAATACCCCTGTACCACAAAACCCAAACCTACCCCTGAACCCTAAAAATACCCCTGCACCCCAAAACCCAAACCTAGCCCTGAACCATAAAAATAACCCTGTACCCCAAAACCCAAACCTACCCCTGAACCCTAAAATACCCCTGTACCCCAAAACCCAAACCTAGCCCTGAACCCTAAATATACCCCTGTACCCCAAAACCCAAACCTAGCCCTGAACCCTTAAAATACCCCTGTACCCCAAAACCCCAAATGACCCTCAAACCCTAAAAATACCCCTGTACCCCAAAACCAAAACCTAGCCCTGAACCCTAAAAATATGCCTGTACCCCAAAACCCATACCTATCCCTAAACGCTAAAACTACCCCTGTACCCCATAACCCAAAACTATATCTGAACCCTTAAAATACCCAAACACCCCAAAACATATACCTCAGTACCCCAAAAACATACACCCCTATACCCATACTTACCTTATCCAAACATTAAAAATAAAACATGCTTTTACCATTCATGGATTTACAACAAATTTCGTTGTAAATGTATGCGTGGTTAAAGAATTTAAAATTTAATGCCATGCGTTATAATGGCATTGCGGAGTCATGGTACTTTCATAATGAAAGTATGCAGAGTGATGGTCTGCGGAAAGAAAGTTGCGGAATAATGGGTGTTTACCCTCCTCCGGTAAGTACATTGGTGGCACGGCGGCCCACATCTCCAGCAACTTACTCATATTTTTTCACCACCGATTTGAAAAATGCACAGTTTCTCTCATTGATGACCAGCACCGACATACACTTTTAGACACACCTTCCGCCACAAGTTCTAGAATTGCGAACTTTAGAGCTGGGGAGCTACGTTCGAATTTCGGCATCAGGTCAACATCCTGTGATTCCAGGCAAATTGCTTTGTCTCCCCGTGCCTACCACAAATTAATGTGTTCTTCTGTAATGTAAATTGTGCTCATGCCATGTTGTCGAGTTCGCGCTATAGAATATTGCAAGGAAAAATAAAGTAGGGAAACTCGAGTTCACACACTACTGAATGCGCACTCTTAAGTGCATCAGCAGTGCACTGTGAATCGGAGCGTTTCACAGGCCTGTCAGAGATAAGAAATGCTATCAAAACGAAATCCTACAAAACAATATACACCTGGCCGGCAGCAATTCATACCCGGACAACGTCGGGAAGGGATGCTAGTAGTAGTATAGATTTCCTTATGTGTGTGGATGAGGATGCAGTCTTGTGAAAGACTTCATGCTGCTTCTACTGACTCGAGAAGGACATCTAATCATTACTTGAGGTACCGGAGCTATATGACAGACCAGTACCGCTTTTGGCCGCCATAAGTGTGGCAGGGTATGCTCAGACACGAGTCTCTTGCTCGGTGGCACAGTGGCTAAAGAACGGTGATGGTTTAAACCCAGATCTTTTGACTGGCTGTGAGTGTTTGATTGGTTCAGATGCTCCGTCCATCACCACCCCCTTTTGTACGGCATCCAAGGACCTCTTCCTATTCTTAAAAAAATTCTAAGAAAGCTTTTCATTTTGATAATGCAGCCCATTTTTCTTCAATGAAAATGAGCTGCATTAAAAAACAAACATTTGCAATGCAATAGGTCTCGCATTTTCGAAAGATTAAGCTATTTGCATTGCATTGTAAATGACAATGCCTTTTATTTATCTGTTTTAAAAACCAACACATACATAAAAGGCTCTGTTTTAAAAACCAACACATACATAAAAGGCATTGTCATTTACAGCACCAATACCTCGAACTCTCACTAATGCCTGGATTACTTGAGGTAATCCCCATTACTCTTAGTCCTACTCGTCCTCGACCCAGTCATAACACATGAGGTATTCCACCCGACAGGAAACAAAACAGGAAACGCTTTTTCAGACTCCACCCACCCTCCTGTCAGGTGCTATATTACACCTCACCACCAGAAGCAAATCCTGATGTACCAAGCACCAAAGGCCCGGCAAGGGAGGGCGGGCGGGTTGTATGACTGGGTCGAGGACGAGTAGGACTAAGAGTAATGGGGATTACCTCAAGTAATCCAGGCATTACCTCTACGTCCCTCGTCCTCGACCCAGTCATAACACATGAGGCATACCAAAGCAACCCCAACGGCCTTTGGCACACCACAACCAGAAACAAGAACAGACACAAAGGCGTGCAGCAAGACATAGTTTATTAAGAAACCAAATCAAACAAGTGGAGGAACCCCCACCGCACGCAGCACCCCAGAGCCAAAATTCAGGCGGCCCGAAAGAGCACAATTCAGGCGATAATGTCGCACAAAAGTGGACTCGGACGCCCAGGTCCCCGCCCGACAGATTTCATCCAGGGGGACCCCATGGAAAGCCGCCCAAGAGGCAGACACACCCCTGGTAGATCTAGCCTGAACACCAGAAGGGCAAGGCAAACCAGAGCCCTGGTAAGCCAAGGAAATCACCTCCTTGATCCAACGACCCAAAGTAAGCCGAGAGGCAGCTTTACCCCTACCAGCCAGACCAAAGGTAACAAAGAGGGAGTCCGAGGACCGAAAGGCAGCAGAACGAGCAACATAAATAGACAAAGCCCGTCTGACATCCAAAGAATGGAGCAAGACGTCAGAGGGCGAAGAGGGAGAAGGACAGAGAGAAGGAAGAATCAATTCCTGTGAGGAATGGAACTTGGAACGAATCTTAGGGAGAAACCCGGGGTCCAAAGCAAGGACCACCGCGTCGTCCAGAAACCTCAAGAAGGGGGGAGAACAGCGCAACGCTGTAAGCTCGCCCAACCTCCGAGCCGACGTAACAGCGACCAAAAAGGCCACCTTGAAGGACAGGAACTTCAAGTCCACAGACTCCAGAGGCTCAAATGGGGGCGACTGCAAGGCACCCAAAACCAACGAAAGATCCCAGGGAGGAACCGGGGAACGTACTACAGGAGCAGACAGAGAAAAGCTCCGAAACAAACGGGAAACCAACAAGCCATCCGAAGGCAAAATAGAATCAGGATCCCGAAAAGCCCGGATAGCAGCCCACTGACCCTTCAAAGTGGACAAAGCAAAGTGATTGTGAAACCCATCCAGAAAAAACTGAAGAATAGAGGAAACTGCACAAGAGGCAGGGGACAGGCCCATGGAAGCACACCAAGAAGAGAAGGAAACCCAGTGCTTAGAATACGAGGAAAGCGTGGACTTCCTACGGGAAGCCTGCATCACAGTGATGAGGTGATCGGGCAAACCCCGGACCCCAAGAGACAGCCGTTCAACCTCCAGACCGCCAAGGTGAGAGGTACCAGCAGCGAGGACGACAGGCAACTCAGAGGAGACGGGTAGCGGGGCAGGATCCAGGGAGGGCCCACCGCCAGCCGCAGCAGAAGCGGGAACCAAGAGCGGCGAGGCCAATAAGGCAGAACAGCCACCACCTGAGCCCCCACCCGCTGAACCTTCAACAAGAAAGCAGGAATCAGAGGAAAGGGAGGGAAGGCATAGAGTAACCAAGGAGGCCAGAGGACAGTCAAGGCATCCACTCCCCAAGCCCCCTCCTCTGGAGTCCTGGAGCAGAACAGGGGAAGCAGAGCGTCCTTCAGCGAGGCAAAGAGATCCAGCTCCGGAGTCCCGAACCTCAGGCACAGGGACCTGAAAATCCGAGGGGACAGGCACATGGTGATAGAGGACGGGAACCTCCGACTCAAGGAGTCCGCCACCACGTTGTCCACACCCTTGATGTGTTGAGCAGACAGTGCCACCAGATGACACTCGGCCCAACTCGCAATGGCACAGGCCACCAAGTTCAGGGAAAGGCAGCGGGTACTGCCCTGGTGGTTGATGTAGGCCACAGTCACCGTGTTGTCCGACCTCACCAACACGTTGCAACCCAGAAGACGATCCTTGAACAGGCGAAGGGCCCTCTCCACCGCCGACAGTTCCCTCCAATTCGAAGACCGGTGCGACTCCGAAGGAAGCCAACGCGCCTGGATCGCCCAAGGACCCAGAGTCGCCCCCCAACCGGAGGCGCTGGCATCCGTCGTCAAAACCAAAGGGGGCGGAGAATGGAACCACATGCCCCTCGACAGATTGGAGGGATCCAGCCACCATTGGAGAGCAGACACCAACCCTGGGGTCACCGGAACAGGAATCGAGAAGTCCAGGACAGGAAAGGGCACCCAACGCTGAACATGCCACAGCAGCGGCCGAAGATGGACCCTGGCCCAGGGCACCGTGAACACAGTGGCAGACATATGACCCTGGACCACCAACCACTGCAGGAGAGGAGCAGACCTCCTGGAAAGCAACGTCCTCAGCAAGGATTGCAGACGCACAAGCCGGGACTCCGGGAGAAAAACCTTGCCCACCACAGAGTCGAACACAGCCCCAATGAAGGTCCGCCGAGTAGACGGGTCCAGGTGACTCTTCGGCAGATTGACCAGGAAGCCATGGTCCTCGAGCGTACGCATGGTCAATGAAAGGTGGACAGACATGACCTCCGAAGATGGAGCTTGGAGCAGCCAATCGTCCAAGTAAGGAAACACGGACACCCCCAGGAGATGGAGATGGGCCACCAAGGGAGCAGCCACCTTGGTGAACACCCTGGGGGCGGACCGGAGACCGAAAGGAAGGACGCAGAACTGCCAATGACGACCATCCAGGCAGAAGCGAAGGAACTTCTGATCCTCCAACGCCATCGGGACATGCAGGTAAGCATCCTGGAGATCCAGCGACGTGAACACCCAACCCTCCTGGATCAGGGGGATCACTTTCTGCAGCGTCTCCATTTTGAAAGGTATCTTCTGAACAAACAAGTTCAAGGCCCGAAGATTGATGACAACACGGAACCCTCCCGTGATCTTTGGAACCACAAAGACAATAGAATAATTCCCCAGTCCCTGCTCCAGGCACGGAACCGGGACAATCGCCCTCTTGTCGAACAGCGACCCAACCCCCTCCAGCAACGCCCTCCGGCGAGCAGGGTCCGCAGGTACAGGGGTCACCACCAACCCCGAGGGAGTAGGAGGGGACAGGAACTCCATCCGGTAGCCCCGTGAAAGAACATCCAGCACCCACTGGTCCGATGTCGTCACCAGCCAAGCCTGGAGGAACAGCCGCAGTCTCCCACCAACCGCGGACTGACCCCCAGCGAGAGCGGGCACTGAAACGGAATAGTCAGGAGCGAGCAGCCCCCGACCCCCCCTCCGGCTGGGGCTTCTTCTGGAACCTCCGAGGAAAGGACCTGCGAGCCCCCCGCTGGCCCTTAAACGAGGATTGCTGGAACCTGGAAGGCTGGCGAAAGGACCTGGCATTCGAGAAGGACGACCCCTTCTGAGAAGCAGGCTGACGGAACGACAATGAATGCTTCCTCTCCTTGAAGACTTTATGCAGCTTGGTCTCCAGGGCGTCCCCAAACAGCAGAGTACCAGAGAATGGTAACCTCAAAGCCATAGAACGCTGTGCAGCATCAGTCTTCCATCCTCTCAGCAGCAAGTTCCGACGGGCAGCCACCGAGGAACCACAAGACAATGCAGAAGCCCTGACAGAGTCAAAAGCGATGTCCGAAAGGAACTCTGATTGACGCTCCATCGACTCCAGCAAATCAGGACAGCTGATCCCCTCCTGCATAGCAGAAAACAAAGTCTTGAAGTCAGCCAGCAAGGACTGCGCCACATAAGCCCCATAGACTCCCGACCGCAGAGCCAGGTGAGAGCCAGCATAGGACTTCTTAAGAGCGGAGTCAATCTTCTAGTCAACTCCATTCTGCAGGATATTATCCTCAGCCATGGAGGGACGACCAACCAGGGAAGCAACCACCGAATCCACCTGCACCGAATCAGGCAGGGCAACCTCCAGATCCTGCAAAGGATACAGTTTAGACATGAACCCGGGCACCGAAATATGGTCCGGGTCCTTCCATTCCTTAAGGAGGACATCCATGACAAACGGGTGCACAGGCATAGAAGAGGAAGCAGGCTTCCGAAACTGCGGCAATACCGTATCCTGGGAGGTACTGGGCACAGGCTCCACCGGGAACCCCATATTCTCCCGCACATGGCAAAGCAGATCAGGCATCAACTCCCTCGAGATGTACTTGCCCTGTAGATCCAACGCCCCCAAGGTAGACTCATCAGAGGAAGCAGCAGAAGAAATATCCGAATACAGGGGTGCAGCCTCCCCAGAGCGACCCCCTGCACCCTTCTTGGAAGCCTTGAGACTGGACAGAGTCTCCAACAGCAGGCGCTTCAGGCGTCCAGCCCCCCTCTGACCAGCACGCCGACCAGCAGGCGCAGAATCCTCACAGTCGGAGGAGGACGAGGAGGAGGAAGAGTACCGAACAGGAGAGACATGTTTCCTCTTCCTGTGGCGCTTCCCCATGACAAGAAACGACAGCAAAAGCAGGAAACACAGCAAAACGTTCCCAACACAGCAACACCAAGGCGTCACACTCCAAACTGAACTCCAGGACAATATATAGGAACTAAAACACTCACCCCCGCAGCTGCAGCCACTTCGAAATCCAAACGGAGGGGCAGAAAGCAGCCTCCAAGCAAAGGCCAATGAGAAAGCAGAAACGGAACTCCAGCTGAAACGCACCGATGACGTCATCAGGACGCGCCATCCCGGCACGCAGGCGAACGTCAGGGAACCCGGAGCCCACCCGGGCTCCCGACCATGCCAGACGGAGCAAACGAAGGTGCAACCGGAAGCGTCCCGCTTCTCCACACGGGCTCCACACCCGGCCGCTGCACCCGGACTCCGGCAATCCGAAACCCCGCCTAACCGGCGCCCGCCAACAGGGGCCGTGAGCAGCGAAGCGGAAGAAAGCGCGTCCCGCCCACAAACACTGGCAAGTGCGGGACGCGCGGGCAGCCGACTGCCCCTCCCAGCAGCGATCAGCCCGGATCCAAAGCGGAGGCGAAGACATGAGATCCACGGGGACCCGAGAAGCCCCGCAACCCAGGGTCCCCGACCGGAGGAAAGCCCAGGAAGCCCAGCAGCCCGGCTTTTTAAAAGGTCCCACGTCGGTCCATGAGCTCCCCCAAGGCCCCGCCAAGGAAGACACCACAGGACTCCTGATGTAGGTAAGTGCCCAGCACTCACCCCAGCGTAACCCATCAGCATTCCGACCGACAGGAAACAAAACAGGATTTGCTTCTGGTGGTGAGGTGTAATATAGCACCTGACAGGAGGGTGGGTGGAGTCTGAAAAAGCGTTTCCTGTTTTGTTTCCTGTCGGGTGGAATACCTCATGTGTTATGACTGGGTCGAGGACGAGGGACGTAGAGGTAATGCAAGATCTTTTGCATTGCAAAAGCTTTTTTTGTTATACATGGAAGGCCGGGGTGAAACTGGGCATATTATCAAGCCCATTATCACCGCGCGATTAACTGTACTTTATAAACAGCGCGAATGTTTCTTCCACGTATTATGAAATTTGAGCGATGTGTTTTAAAGCATCACTCGATTTCAATAACCTACTTCATCTTCTATTGTACCCATAGTGAGATCCCTTAAGATCTTCCAAAAATTGCAACACTAGATCATCAGAAGCCCCACGCAGTGCTCTGAATCAGCAAGTATGCAAAGCATATGATTCTACAAGGGAAATCACTCAAAAATACGGAGTGCTATATTCAATACACATTGGAGTATTAGTGTGTGTAACAACGAGTGTCAGTAATCTAACTGAACTTCATCGAGAACAGCTGCTCACATTAAAAAAAGTAACGCCACTTGTTTATTTACCTCCTGAAGATTGATAAAGTTAACGGTGTAGTCGACATGCAGGCAAAGGATTCTGGGTATGCGAATATCCGGTAGAAAGAGCACACGCATCAGCTGGCAGCAGTGCGGCAGTAGCTCTTGCTAACATCAGCCTACCCACAATCCATTGCAAAATGACGTCCTACCAATACCGCTGTGCAGACTTGAAGCAGATCAGCCTTCGTACGAACGTGCCAGGCTGTGCAGCTAGTCTCGTGGATATTAATTTATCTGCGATTTTATATAGCGCGAACATTACCCATTACCCAAAGGTGTCAGAGATGTACATAAGAACGAGTTGCATTACATAATGTCTTTGGAATACATGAGTTACTTACATGGTGCGCCTTTTGGCTCAGATCCAGTGCAGTTCTTTTGATTGTCCCTAGAGGGAGAACGGTCAGTTCGGATTTATTAATTATATGTGTTCTTATATAGCGCGGACTTTACCGCCAGAGCGCTTCACAAGAGGCCCAGTAATGATACATGAGGAGAAAATTACAAGTGAGCATGTTACAAGAGCAAACGTTACGTTACATGAGTGACAACTGTGCATGTAACAATAGTGACAACTGATCATGTATCAAGACGTGTGCATGTTACAAAAGTGTACAAAATACAGGTAGAAGTATAATACTGCTAAAATAGCAGACACTCAAAGGCACTTCCATAGTCATGGAGAATATAGGGGCATATTACCAACAACTAGCGATATTTATCGCTTAATGGGCTAAGCGAGTTTTTTTTTATCGCCACGCATCGCCGAATATTATCGCAGAGATAACGTGCTATTAGCAACGTTTATCTCTAAAGCGATAAAATATCCGGCGATAGCGGCGAAATGCGTGAATATCCCTGGGAATAGAGTGATATTCACGCATTAACGCCAATAGGGTCTTAGCCATACTATCCACCTCACATTGGATATAATGGTTAAGAACTGGTCTGAGCAGGCGTTAGGTTTTGGAGATATTCTCGCTTAGCTCGAATATTTCCATCGCTACGCCTGCGTTGATAATAGGCAATAGCGATGTTAGCGACTGCTTTCAGTCGCTAACAGGTTAGGTATGCCCACTTTGCATGTCTTCAGCGATAAATATCACTGACATGCAAAGCGGGCCCCAAACCGCTCGCTATCGCCTATAAGCTGTCACTAACTGCTGTTAGCGACAGCTTGCTAATAGGGCGATAGAATTATCGCCCTCCTTGATAATATGACCCATAATTTCTTATAATGGAAGGACTTCCTTCAGATAATAGAGAGTGCATGAATTAAATTTGGAAGTGTCTTTGAAGGAGGAGAACTTTGAGGTCAGTTTTGAAGGCCTGGGAAGAGGTGGTGGTGGTCCGGAGCTGAAGCGGAAGTGAGTTCCAGATTCTCACTGCGTTGCCTGAAAAGGATTGAGCCAATAATCTTTCCTTTTTGAAAGTGGGAGGTTAAGCAATACTCATTATGTGATGGTCTAGAGCCTCAAGAGAGTTTCAGTTTATTCGCCAGGTAGTGAGGAGAGGAAGAGTGCAAGGCTTTGTGGGTGGTACAGGCAGTCTTGAAGATAGATCTTGCCTCGATGGGAAGCCAACGGAGGGTGGATAAAATGAGTGTGATGTGGTCGCTTCTTTTGGCCCCATATATGAAACGAGCTGCTGAATGAAGAACAGATTTAAGGGGGGACAGGTGGGATTTGGGGAGGCCAGTAAGAAGAGAATTGCAGCAGTCCAGTCTGGAGAGAACCAGCGATTGGACCAGGGTTTTAAGGTCTTGCTCCGGGAAGAAGCGACAAATCCCACAAAGAAAGCGCAGTTGGTATCGAGCAGACTTTGCAATGGAATTGATGTGGGAGAGTAGATTGAGTTTTTGTCGAGTATGACACCAAGGGATTTTGTGCTGTCGACAATGATGGGTTTATTGTTAAGTAGATTCATCTGATCCATCCATGATTGAACCGGGGGAGGAGAAAGTGAGGAGGAGAGGAGGAGGAATTCGGGGGCATATTACTAACGATTAGCGATATTTATCGCTAACTAGGCTTAGCAACAAATTTTTTATCGCTAAGCATCGCCGTAAATTATGGCTGAGATAACGTGCTATTAGCAACGTTTATCTCCAAAGCAATACATTTTCCGGCGATAGCGTGAATATCGCTGAGAATACAGCGATATTCACGCATTAGTGACAAAATGCTCTTCGCCATGTTATCCACCTCCCATTGGGTAACATGGCTAAGAACTGGTCAGAGCAGGCCTTCGTTTTTGGCGATAGCGGGAATATTTCCATCGCTTCGCCTGCCTTGCTAATAGGCGATAGCGACGTTAGCGACTGCTTTCAGTCGCTAACAGGTTGTGTACGCCCACTTTGCATGTCATTAGCAATAAATATCGCTGACATGCAAAGCGGGACCCAAACCGCGCGCTATCGCCTAAAGCTGTCGCTAACTGCTGTTAGCGACAGCTTGCTAATAGAGCGATAGAATTATCGCCGCGTAGCGGCCGAAAATGGCCGCTAAAACGGCGATAATTGCCTATCGCCCTGCTTGGTAATATGCCCCTCAGTTTTGGAGGTATTCAGAATCAGTTGATGAGTTAACATACAGTTTTGAATGGAGTCGAGAGTAGAACTTCGGATGGAGAGATCGTGAGTGGAGGCCACCTTAAGGTCGATTTGAGTGTCGTCTGCATAGAGATGATAGTGGATCCCGGTTTTACTTAGGAGATTTACCAATGGTTCTAAATAAAGTTTGAACAATGTGGGTGCAAGTATAGAGCCTTGAGGAACACCTTGACTTACCGCCAAAGGAGATGAAAGACTGTTCGCTATTTTAATCATTTGGGATCTATGAGAGAGGAAGGAAGCAAACCATTTTAGCACAGTGCCCTCCATGCCCATTCTCTGTTGAAGAGTGTTGTGGAGAGTGTTGTGATTGACATTGTCAAAGGCTGCAGAAAGGTCAAGGAGAATTAGAAGACAAGACTCCCCCGAATCGAGTATCCGTAGCGTGTCATCAATCACTTGCAGCAGGGCTCCAGTTTTGAATGAGGCCGGACTGGAAATTGTCAAGAAGATCATTGTCCTTGATATGACAAGAGAGTTGTTTTGCTACACATCTTTCTGTGATTTTAGCAAGAAAATGTAGGTTAGTGATGGGGCGGAAGTTGTTGAGGACGTTTGCATCAGCAGTGTTTTTTTTTATGCAGAGGGTTGACCTGCCCAGTTTTGAAGGAAACAGGAAGGAGAGACTTGACAGAGGGAGAAGTTAACCCTGGTGGTCCAATAGGAAAGAGAATGGGTATAGAAGTCAATGGCAATGGCACTAGGGATGGGGTCAAGAGAATGGTTGGGGGACTTTGTTTTGAGGATGCATTTGAGGATCTTCAGAGATGGGGGTCAAAGTTCTATCAAATGGCTAAGGATTTGCGCTCCTCTGGAGGGGTAGGATTAGCGACCTGATCCACAAGTGATTTCACTTTTTGGCCAAAGAATATAGCGAATTCCGCTGCTTTCTTTGTAGAATCCTCCAACTTGAAGGTTGGGGGAGAGCATTTTGGATTCTTGATGAGTTCGAATAGTTTTTTTGGTCTATTTTTGGCAGAGTCGAGGAGGGCTCTGAAGTGCTACGTTTTTCCAAGGCAGATGTGCTTGTGGTACTTGGATCTTGCTGAACGAAGCGTGGACAAATTATCGGTGAAGGGCGCTTGTCTCCATTGTTTCTCCAGGAATCTTAGGTACTACCTTTCTTCATAGAGGGATTTGTTGAACCCAGGTGCTGAGGGAGTAGGCCTTTTCTTTTTGCTTTGGAGAGGAGCGACATTATTGATTTCGACTGCAAGGTCTGTGAGGCATTGGGAGGTGAATTTGTTAACATCTAGGTTGGAGTCTAGCCTTGGAAGTGATAGCAAAGCTGATTCACAGAGGGTACCGACGTCAATAGTTTTAGTGTCACAGAACCAGGAGGTAGCCCTCTTAGGTTGGCCGAGAGTTATAGAGTGTGATAGGTGAAGAGAGAATGGGATGAGGAGGTGGTCAGACGAGACTACATGAATAGGGGTAGCGATAGTAAGCATGCCTGCTTTAGAAATAACAAGGTCCAGGATTGAGCCCTTAGAGTGTGTTGTTTCTGTGCAGTGTTGGATAAGATCGTTTGCATAGAGGAAGGTGGCCAGCAAATTCACAGAAGAGTCTTGAGGTGAGCCCCAGAGGAGATTGAAGTCACCTACGAAGATCTGATTGTCACTTTGCGAGTATTGGTTGCTGATGAAGTCAGTGAGTTCCTCCATAAACGCAGGGCCGCTACAAGGTGGGCGGTAAATGGCATGGAATCTGAGGGGTGAGCGGTGGTGTAATTAAAGCTCAAGAGATAGGCGTTCAAAAGTGCGGAAGTAACCATTAGGAAAAGCCTTTTGGGGTGGGGGGTGGCCATATGGGTAAAAGGCCGGGTGGAAGTGGGGGAAGCAGCAAGCTGGATCCCTGGCACAAAATGGCAGAGATCCAGACCATCGAACCCCGAGACACCAATCATAGTCATTGAGGGCCCGATTCACAGAATGAACTTAAGACTCAATCCTAAACTTACTACTATTTTGGTATTCACAGAATGCACTTACTACTTTTGGCATTCACAGAATGAACTTACTACTTTTGGTATTCACAGAAGTAAGGATTTTGTCTTAAGTTTGTCTTAAGACACACTTAAGACAGACTTAAGACGGACTTTAGACAGACTTAAGACAGACTTAAGACAAAATCCTAACCTAAGTCTGTCTTAAGTCTGTCTTAAGTTTGTCTTAAGACAAACTTAAGATGAAATCCTAACTTCTGTGAATACCAAAAGTAGTAAGTTCATTCTGTGAATACCAAAAGTAGTACGTGCATTCTGTGAATACCAAAACAGAAATAAGTTTAGGATTGAGTCTTAAGTTCATTCTGTGAATCGGGCCCTGAAATGTCACTCACAATTCCACCGAAACCGCTAAAATGTCCCTTAGTCCCCTTGCAGCCTTGAGGTTAAAGTCTCAATGGTCCAACTTGGAGCGTCTGAAGGGCCTGGGAGGCCCGCAGTGTGCTACTTCACGGAGATAGGAAAGGGGGGCTGGTATCCATCTTCAAAATGGTTAACATCCTCATACAAGCTGCTGAATCACACCTCTCCATCTTTGAGCACCACTTCAGCACCTTGTCTATCCACCTAAACAAATTGATCCCTATTCCTCCATATACCCAACCGATCAACACCCCCCTGCTCTCTCCCCTTCCTCCTACCCAACTTTCCCCCTCCCCTCTCTTCTCTCCTACCAACACCATAGCCCAAACACCTACTTCCCACTACCCCTCCCCTGTCATCTCCACAACTAATTCCATCTCCCAATCACAGTTACCCATATATTCTCCCCCTCCAATGACTCTCCCTTTTCTGACATCCCCACTGCACAACCCCGCATCCAACCACTCACATCCTCCAATGACCTGTCCCCCTCTACCACTTCTAAAATACCTAACCCTTATCCTCCCTCCTTTACCTCCCAACCTGAATCCCTACCCCTCCACCCTGGCTCTCCCACCGTCCCACTTCTGGCCTACCCTCACCCTCGCCTAATCCTCCATCTCTACCACCGAATTTCTCACCACCATTAATCCCCGATGCAGTCCTTCTTCAAACTCTTTGTGCCCTTATATTATCACCTGAATTTTCCTCCATCATGCCATCACCTATGCCTAATATCCCTATCTCTACTCATTCCACCTCCATCAACCCCACACACAATTGCCCCCATCTGCAACAAACACTACCCCTTCCTTCTCACCCTCATCCTCCCCTTCTAAGAGCCCCCTCTCCTCTATAACCCTGACCCTACACAACATTGAATGCAAGCTCTCCTCACTGACGAATGAACTCTCTCAGCTTAGAGATGATGTTAAATCCCTCAGCTCTGGAACCCAACTCACACATGCAAACTCACCTCACGCCAACCGCAGAATCCCGGCCAACATCAATTGTAATCATTGGAATACTTCCACACTCCACGACCAGATGTCTAGACCTTGCCGCATCTCGAACCACCTCTCCGACCTATGCACTTCTTACCATCCTAATCCCTTAGTCAACAACCCACCTCCCCCTACTCTAACATCCCTGTCATTCTAGGTACTAACAGAATTCCCTCCTATCCCATCTTTCATCTCCCCTAGACCCCCTGCACAACTCACCACCATCCACTCCTGCCCTCCCCTCAAAACAACCTCAAACCACTCACTTGCATGCTTGTCAACTGTCGTTCTGCCTTTCGACACGCCACTGAAATCTCCAAATCTATCCTTAGTGAATTAATTGACATTGCATTCCTCACGGAAACCTGGCTCAATGATCATTCAATGAGCATGCTTGATCTACTTTCCCCCGGATACTCTATCCTCAGAAAAGACAGACCTGAAAGAATAGGGGGGACTTGGCCATAATCTTCAAAAGTGAACTTCAGCTCCCCTTTGTTAACCACTCTGGCCACTGCTCCTTCGAATACCTTGAAGCTGAACTTAAAGTACAAGATACCCACCTTATTCGCTTACATACTATCTATCACCCTACTGGTGATCCTCACCCCTTTATTGACGAACTTTCTGACTTGATGACACAAGCTTCAACATCCAACTCAAAAACCTCTTCCTTGGAGACCTTAACCTCCACTTGAATGACTCCAATGATCCCACTACCACCCTCTTCACCAACCCTCTCGAGATCAACGACCTCAAACAAATACGTCCGTCCCCCACCCACACCAAAGGAGCTATCCTGGATGCCATCATTACCAACAATGACTTGGCCTTCCTGACCAGCATCACCCCCATTGACTGGTCCGACCACCACCTCATATTGTTCACCATTGCTATCACGCCCCCTCCCCTCCCAACCAAACAAACTAAAACCATGAAATGGACCAGAAATCTAAAATGTATCCCTCCTGATGAGCTTGAGTCTAAACTCCAAGCGCAACTGTTCCTCATTCCTCCCTCACAAAATGCAAATGAGCTTACTACTGAGCACTTTAATCAAGCTATCACGGATGTCCTAGACCAAGTGGCCCCTCCTAAACTTAAAACTTTAAGAAACGTCCCTTCAAAATCATGGTTTAACCTAGAACTCAACAACGAAAGATGCTCATTAGGACTGATGGAAAGAACCTAGGGGCATATTACCAAGCAAAAGCGATAATTATCGCTATTGCTTGGTTAGAGACAAAAAATTACTGCTGAGCTGCGGCGATTTTTATCGCAAATAAACCTTGGTATTACCAAGGTTTATTGCAAATGCGATAAAAAACAGCCACAATGCATGAATATCGCTGAAAAGTCAGCGATATTCATGCATTACCGAACTAATGCTCTTAGCCATATTATCCACCTCCCATTGGATAACATGGCTAAGAACTGCTCAGGGCACGTGTTAGCTTTTGGAGATATTCGCGCTTAGCGCGAATATCTCCAAAAGTTGGTAATAGGAGATAGCGATGTTAGCAACTGTTTCCAGTCGCTAACATCTTGGCACGCCTACTTTGCATGTCATTAGTGATAAATATCACTGACATGCAAAGCGGGCCCAAGATGGTCGCCGCTATCTCCTACTAGCTGTCGCTAACTGGTGTTAGCGACAGCTAGGTAATAAGGAGATAATTTTATCTCCGCTTTCTTGGCTTTTAAATCCAAAAAAGCGGAGATAAACCCCCTTGATAATATGCCCCTTAGAGACAGCAGCCCCCCCACTCTAACCTGACACTCCTCAGATCAGCTAGATCTACATATACACATTTTTAATGAAAAGGCATCCTTCTTCTGCACGCAACTCGATCGGGCCAAAAACAGACCTAAAGAACTGTTCAACATTATCCGTCACCAAACCTCCTCAGCTCCGCCTAACCAGACGGTCTCTACCGCTAGATGTGATGAAATTGCCCTCTTCTTCTCTGAACAAATCACCAAAATAGATCAATCCTTTTACACTACGCTGATCCCAGCCAAACCCCTACTTACTCCTGACATCTCCTCTAAATCTGACACCACACTCCTGACCCCTCTGATACCTCCTCTCACTCTCCCGCTTCCTCACTTCACCCTAACCCCTCCTCTCAAATTCCTTCTCCTATAACCACCCTAAACCAGCCCTCACACCCTTCCACCACTACTCCTCTCGTACCCAAGCACCAAAAACAATGCCTCCTGGCAAAATTTCCTCCCTGTGACTGAACGTGAAGTCCACAGCATCATTTATAAACTAAAACCATCCTCCCATACCAAAGACCCCCTCCCTTCTAACCTTGTCCAAGACCTAAAGCACATCATTGTCCCATCCTGGAACATAATCATCAACACCTCCATAGCTACTGGAAATGTCCCTAAATCCCGTCAACTGGGTCAAATCTCCCCCATTATCAAAAACACTAATGCTGTTCCTAATGACTTAAACAATCTCCGACCCATCACTAACATACCCCTTCTTTCTAAAGCCCTCGAAAAATATGTCTTGCTCCAATTAGCCAAACACATCGAAAAATTCAATCTTCTGGACCCCTTACAATCTGGCTTCAGAAAAGGCTGCAGCACTGAAACTGCCATGCTTAACATTGTTGACGATATCCACCACTCCCTTGAGAATGGCAAGACCTGCCTACTTATCCTCCTTAATCTCTCCGCTGCTTTTGACACTGTTCACCACTTTTTCCTACTTAATATTCTCAAAGATCGTTTCGGCCTCAATGGTACTACCCACAAATGGTTCCTCTCCTATCTTCAACATTGAACCCAGCAAATTAAAATTCAAGACTGTCTATCTAACCCCACTCCGATTACTTAGGATTCTATTCTCTCTCCCTCTCTCTTTAACCTCTTTATGGAACCCCTCACCCTCATTCTTAAACAAGCTGATATCAACTACCACCTCTATGCCGACGACACCCAACTCTACAGTAAGATCAAAACTCACGCTGACATCATTCACCTTAATAACACTCTCACTAAAATCCAATCCTGGTTCAACCTTAATCATCTCAAACAAAACCCCCAAAAACTGAAATCATTCCCTTCTCCCCTAAAAACAACCCTCTTCCCATTCAAATCTGGATCTCTGATCTCAATGCCCTCAACTGCGCTCTCTCTTTGTCCAACTCAGTAAAATCTCTTGGTATCTCCATCGATAACAGTCTCAACCTCAATGTCCACATCAAAAATTCGGCTAAAGTAGAACTCCTCACTCTCCGTCATCTCAAGAAAATCAAACCTTTTCTCCCAACTGAAGACTTTAAATTAGTAGTTCAATCCCTGGTCCTTTCGCAAATTGATTACGGCAATGCCATCCTCACCGGAATCCCCAAGGTCCACCTAGCTCCTAAATCTGTACTTAATCTTGCTGCCAGGCTCATCACGGACTGTAAACGGTTTGACCACATTTTCTCATCCCTCAATTCTCTCCAGTGGCTCCCCATCGAAGGCAGGTCCGCCTACAAAAACGTATGCATCACACACAAAGTCCTCCACCTAAATGCTCCCTCATACCTTGCCAATAAACTCTGCAAAGCAGGCAGCACACAACCTCTGAGAAGCACTAACGCTGTCCTGCTTGTCCCACCCCTGCTAAAAAAGAAGTCTACACAATCCCGCTCCTTCTCCGGAAATGCCCCTTACATCTGGAATACCCTCCCCAAAGATCTAGGATGTAACCCCTCCTACTCCAGTTTTAAAAAAGACCTCAAAATGCACCTCCTCAACAAATATTGGGGATCTTTACCTGCACCTTAAACTCGAGGTACTTAACTCCTTACTCTGTCTAGCTATTTACATGATTTTTATAATTTCAAGCCGCTCTTTCTTCTGTTTTTTTACCTGCTGTTATTCCATGATGTTGTTATTCTGTGCTACTGTTACTAGCTTGGTAATAAAGTGCTCTGATATTTTGTTATGATGCTGTAATTTGTTTCTGACCGTAACTAGCTCTTTCATGTAAAGCGCTCTAATACCTCAGGGTCCAGCCAGCGCTATATAAAACCCCTCAAATAAAAATAAATAAATAAAAAAAATAAACACCCGCTCCCCAGCAGGACAGCTGATCCTCACCGCTTCTCGCCGTACTTTAGAGGCATTCAGCCGCCATCTTGTCATCGGGTTGGGCACTGTGAAGATTGTCTCCCCGATGGTGCTCCAAGTCTCCAGCACCTGCACTGTATGAGAGCAGGAGGACGAGGCCCGAAGAGAAGGGGGGCAGCCGGGCAGGGGGGCGTGCGCCAGGTCTGCAGGGGTGCTACAGGGCGACTTGCTTGGGCCACCAGGAACACCAGCGAAGCCAGCAGTTAGAGTAGGCCTTCTTTGCTCTTCCGCGAGTCTTAGAGCCGGGGTGAATTTCGCCACGAAGCTTCGAAATGTGAAGTCTGCTGAGATTTTCCCGAGGATCAGCACACTCCATAGGTGATCCGGCGGACGGGATTATGAAAAATAATTCCGCCCTAGGCTCTGGTTTAGTAGCGGAGGGGGATACTGCGGACGGAGCTCCGGAGTCCACTCCCGCTCCGGGGTGATTCTTGAGAACAGTTTTTGCCACAAACATATAGTTAGACTTTGTGGGACATTTGCAAAAATCTTTTTTTCTTCTATAAAGTCTGTGGATTGAAAAAGAGGAAAAAATCCACCCAATACCTTGCTCGGCTATCAATATTATATAGTACTAGCAGCCCGTCCCGACGTTGACCGGGTATGAATTGCTGCCGGCCAGTAGTATATTGTTTTGTAGGATTTCGTTTTGATAGCATTTCTTAACTGTGAAATGCCTGTGAAATGGTCCGATTCACAGTGCACTGCTGATGCACTTAAGAGTGCGCATTCAGTAGTGTGTGAACTCGAGTTTCCCGACTTTATTTTTCCTTGCAATATTATATAGCGCAAACTCGACAACATGGCATGAGCACAATTTACATTACAGAAGAACACATTCATTTGTGGTAGGCACGGGGAGACAAAGCAATTTGCCTGGAATCACAGGATGTTGACCTGATGCCGAGATTCGAACGTAGATCCGCAGCTCTAAAGTTCGCAATTCTAGAACTTGTGGCGGGAGGTGTGTCTAAAAGTGAATGTCGGTGCTGGCCATCAATGAGAGAGACCTGTGCATTTTTCAAATCGGTGGTGAAAAAATATGAGTATGTTCTGGAGATGTGGGCCGCCGTGCCACCAATGTACTTACCGGGGTAGGGTAAACACCCATTATTCCGCAACTTTCTTTCCGCAGACCATCACTCCGCATACTTTCATTATGAAAGTACCATGACTCCGCAATGCCATTATAACGCATGACATTACATTTTTTATGCTTTTACCCCGCATACATTTACAACGAATTGTAAATGCATGAATGGTAAAAGCATGTTTTTTAAAAATGTTTGGATAAGGCAAGTATGGGTATAGGGGTATATGTTTTGGGGTACTGAGGTATATGTTTTGGGGTGTTTGGGTATTTTAATGGTTCTGATATAATTTTGGAATATGGGTATTGTTAGGGTTCAGGGCTAGGTTTGGGTTTTGGGGTATTGGGGTATTTTTTAGGGTTCAGGGGTAGGTTTGGGTTTTGAGGTACAGGGGTATTTTAAGGGTTCAGGGCTAGGTTTGGGTTTTGGGGTACAGGGGTATTTTTAGGTTTCAGGGCTAGGTTTGGGTTTTGGGATACAGGGGTATTTTAGGGTTCTGGGCTAGGTTTGGGTTTTGGGGTACAGGGGTATTTTTAGGGTTCAGGGGTAGGTTTGGGTATTGGGGTACAGGGGCATTTTAAGGGTTATGGGCTAGGTTTGGGTTTTGGGGTACAGGGGTATTTTAGGGTTCAGGGGTAGGTTTGGGTTTTGGGGTACAGGGGTATTTTTAGGGTTCAGGGGTATGTTTGGGTTTTGAGGTATTTGTATTTGTATTTATTTATTTGTAAAGCGCTAACATTCATCCTGAGAGGACATCACGGCGCTGAAGAACATTGCAAGTGATTTGGCATCGGCTCTGTTTGAAAATTATTGATCTGACCTGGGGAAGAGGAATGTTTTCAGTTGTTTCTTAAATGAGACAAAGCAGTCATTTGTTCTAATTTTAGGGGGTAGCTCGTTCCACTTTGTTGCCGCAATGTGAGAGAAGGCCCGCTCTCCCATCCTGACAGTACGAGCTCGGGTGATGACTGCTCTTCCTAACGTCATAGATCGTAGGTGTCTAGAAGGTTTATGAAATCTGACCCTGTCATGTAGGATGGTGGGGCCTGTGCCGTGGAGTACCTTATAAGAAATGCACAACAGCTTAAAGATGGCTCGTTGCCGCATTGGGAGCCAATGAAGCTCACGCATGCAACTTTTAGCTGAATCAAATTTTCTTTTATTGCAGATGGCTTTGGCAGCGGCGTTCTGAAATAGCTGTAATTTAGAAAAGAGATAATCCGCCATACCTACAAACAGAGAATTACCGTAGTCCAGCCTACTCATCAGTAGTGACTGGACTAAGGTTTTCCTGCAATCCGTTGGCACCCAGGGGAAGACACGTCTAAGCAACTTCAAAAGTCCAAAGCTCCTTCCACAAGTTGTAGAAACATGGGATTTCATGGATAGATCCCTATCCAGTATTATACCTAAGTTTTTTGCTTTAGCAGTGGGGTTGGGAGGCAAACCCAAGTCACTTGGCCACCAGCTGTTGTCCCAGGCCTGTGTGCCTCTGCCGAACAGTAAGATTTCGGATTTGTCGGCGTTTAGTCTAAGACAGTGGTCCTGCATCCAAGTTGCTAATTCGGTCAAACAGTTCGTCAGTCTAGTTTTGGAGTCATCATTTCCATCAATGGTGACCATCAGCTGAGTGTCATCAGCATAGGAGCACATTTCTACGCCCCACTTTTTGCCAATGGTTGCCAGCGAGGAGACGAATACATTAAACAAAGTTGGGCTCAATGACGCCCCCTGGGGAACTCCATATTTTATGAGTCGTGGAGGGGATGTGTAGTCACCCAAACGTACTGATTGGGTTCGATCCGCTAGGAACGATTGTAGCCATCCCAATGCTTTGCCCAGTATTCCTTTCTCTGCCAGGATGTTCAACAGTTGATTGTGGGGTACAGTATCAAAAGCCGCTGATAGATCAAGAAGTATCAGTGCGACTGTTCTACCCTGATCTACCCTGGTTCTGATACTGTCTGTCACCGCTAAGAGTATAGTTTCGGTGCTGTTGTTTGTCCGGAACCCTGTCTGTGAATCATCCAGCAGGCCATTTGCTTCAAGAAATGTGGACAGACTTCTGTTGACTAACTTCTCCAGAACCTTTGATAAGTAAGGTAGCTGGGATATTGGTCTGTAATTGGCCGGATTGTTTACGTCTGCTCCAGCCTTCTTTACTAAAGGGGTGACTAGGGCCTGTTTCCATGAATCTGGAAATTCAGCAGAACTAAGGGAGAGATTGAGTGCTCTGGTAACTGCTGGACATATTACAGGAGTTAACTGGGAAAAAATGTGATGTGGACAAGGGTCAAGTGGAGAACCCGACTTGACCTCAAGCATAACCTTTTCTACCTCCTCTTCTGAGAACGGGCCGAAACCATGGCAGCTGGTGTGTGCAACGGTTGGTACATCCTGTTCATGGATTTCGGTCAGGTGATTAGGAAAGGAGGCGTAGATGGTATCAATTTTTTCGCTGAAAAAGTCGTTGAGCTTATTACAATTTTCCTGTGAGGGGGTAAGATGTAGGGAGAGATTGGTTGGGTTGCACAATTCTTTGACGATTTTAAAAAGTTCTTTTGAGGAATTTTTATTCTCAGATATTCTACATGTGAAGTATTCCTTTTTCGCCTTTCTGATTGCCCTGTGATAGAGTGTTTGAGCTTTCCTGAAGTTATCTTTGGTCTCATCTGTTTTGGATAATCTCCATTTATGCTCAGAGGAAGTACAATTTCTTTTTAGAAGCTTAAGTTCAGGTCCGTACCATCTCTCTGATTTTTTGTTGCCTGGTGCATGACGAGATTGAGTGGTCGAACAATGTTCAAGAGCATTTTTGATATTTTTGTGAAGGAGATCTATCTCCTCATGGATATTGGTGCTTGTGCACGAGGGGTGTGAGAAATGATTTCTAAATTTATCAATTGTGAAAGATTTCCAGTTTCTCGTGCTTACTGTAAAAACATTGTGCTTTTTGGTCTGGGGGATAGGAAGATTAATACAAAAGGTAATCAAGTAATGATCAGTCCATAACAGTGGTATTAAAGGGTCGATGTCTATAGATTCAATATTAGAGAATATCAAATCTAATGTATGCCCTGCAATATGAGTTGGTTGATGGACTCTCTGAGATAATTGAAGGATAGCCATGTCTTCCACTAGTAGATTCGTCAGGGAACTACTACTGTTGTCCAAATGTATATTAAAATCTCCAAGAAGGAGGATATTCTTATTCTTCAAACAGACAGGCATGATTTGTGTAAGTAATTGTGTACTAAAATTTAGAGTGCAACCTGGGGGATTATAGATTAAAAAGCCTCCGAATAATACATTGGTGTTCATGGACACAGTAAATGCCAGGACTTCATATTTTTCAGCCGGCACGATAGTCTCTTGCCTGCATGAGAGGTGGTCTCTGAACAATAGAGCTACACCACCACCCCTTTTATCGGCTCTATTAACATTCAATATCTTATAGTCTGGGGGAAGGGCTGTGACTATATCAGGGATATTATGGTCATCTAGCCAAGTTTCCGATAAACACAATAGATCGGGTTGATGTTCATTAAGAAGATCCCAAATATAGGTGGAATGTTTGGGTAATGATCTTACATTCGTGTATAGGCATTTAAGGGGAACTGTAGGTAAATTTAGTGTCACAGGGGACAGCGTGGGGGTGCATTCCCATCTACAATTATAACAGCTGAATGGGCCATAAGTATCCATCGGGCCCATGTGGGCACAGTCAGATGTATTTATGGCCGTCATACCAGCCAGATCCAGCAAATTACGGCGTGTATAAGTGAAGTTCCCGCTAGAGTCCGGCATCTTACCCATGATTTGGGCAGGGGTCCTGGCCCCTGTCCCCGGTCGGCCGCGGACGGGCGCAGACGGGCTTGGCTTAGGCGCGCATCCGGCGCGCCCGCTGCGTCAGCCCGCTGCGCCGTCTGGCCACCTGACACATTATATAGAGGGGAGGGAGAGAAGAGGGCGGGAGGACGGCGCGACTAGAGCGCTGTCCCCGCCTCACTCAATATGGCGCCCACCGCCGCCGAGTATCGGCTGAGAAGCGGCTGGGCAAGTGTTAAGAAGTTTGTTAAGGTGTCAGAGTGCCTATGCTTTAATTCCCCTTATTCTCAAAGCCCCCCAGAATAAAACAGGGGTATTTATAGGGTTCAGGGATAGGTTTTGGTTTTGGGGTACCGGGGTATTTTTAGGGTTTAGAGATAGGTTTGGGTTTTGGGGTACAGGGTAGATTTATAGGGTTAAGATGGGTTAGTGTTTAAGGGTGTTGGGGTATTTTATAGAGTAAGGGTGGGTTATGATTATAGGGTGCAGGGGTATTTAAAGTAGGGGTGGGCGGAATTGGCGTGAACTTGGTACAATAAATCTGCAATATTTCGTTCCGTCAGATTTCCAATTTTTAAAACAGAAACCTCATATATTCAAGGTAAAATAACAAGTATTTCTACATGCTAAAATGCATATAGTCATTTCACAAAAGTGAAATTAGCTTCCAGCAAGCAGTGAGAGAGGTGATGATTTTGAGATCAAGCCCCTGCAAACCATTATGGGACGAGATTAGCAGTGGGAAGTGAATATTATAGTATCCAAATAATTCAACAAAGAGCTGCAGTTCACCTCGTTCTCCCCAGTTGTCCCGAAGAGGCAAATACAATAGCATTTAAAATATTATACATCAAACTGCAGTTCACCTCATGGTCCCTAGATGTCCCTGATGAGGCAAATGCAATAACATTTAAAATATTACACATCAAGCTGCAGTTCACCTCATGTCCCTAGGGGCCCGATGTAGGTACCAAATACCGGTCGGAAACGGCCGATTTCGGCCGTTTCCGACCAGTATTTGGCCTACTGAGATGTAGGGGACCTTTTTTTGTCCGATTCGGTATTTTACCGATTCGGTAAAATTACTGAATCGCAAAAATACCGAATCGGTAAATTTTACCGATTTTTTAAATTTGGGATGTAGGTGGGACTACTTTCAGTCCCACAGGCCCTTCAGATTCGGTATTTTAACACCCAATCCAATTGGGTGTTAAAATACCGAATCCAGGTGTGCATGCACATGTGTGCATGCACACCTATGCCATGTGACAGACAGACATGCCCTCAGGGCATGTCTGTGTGCCACATGGCTCACATGCCTTTTTTTGGGGTGCTGGAGGGTGTCAAAGTGACACCCCCTGCACCCTTGCACAAATCGGTAATTACCGAATCGGTAATTACCGATTCGGTAATGCCCATTGATTCCTATGGGCTTCAAGGCCCATAGGAAGCAATGGGGGATACCGAATCGGTATTTACAGAATCGGTAAATACCGAATCTTACAGATTCGGTATTTACCGAATCTGAAATACCTACATCTCCCCCCCTCTAATTTACCACTTCATAAATACCGATTCGGTATGATTCGGTATTTATGAAGTGGTAAATGTAGATTTACCTACATCGGGCCCCAGATGTCCCTGATGATGCAAATGCAATAGCATTTAAAATATTTATATATCAAGCTGCAGTTCACCTCGCCGTCCCTAGATGTCCCTGATGAGGCAAATGCAATAGCATTTAAAATTTTATATATCAAGCTGCAGTTCACCTCGTCGTCCCAAGATGTCCCTGATGAGTAAAATTCAAAAACATTGAAACCCTTTCATGAATGCTAAAAATTATGCTAAGCTTATCCCATAATGCTTTGCAGGGCCTTTTAGTTGTATTTTTGCCCATAACTGTGCTTGGGCTGGTTCTAAGAGAATGGGACCTCCACTGAATTACTATTTAAAGGGAGCAGGAATGTATAGAACCTGGGAAGAAAAAACAACACTCGTGACGGAATGCCCCCAGTGATTGTCACGCCCCCAGCACACACCAACAGCACAATACAGACACGCCCACAAGGGACTACTTTGCTAGCACGGTTCTTTTACATTTTAAATGTATATGGTTGGCGTCTGCATAGCCTATGTCCTTCTGCTGCAACTGCCCTTTCCAACGCTGTATTGGGTGTTGTGATTGGTGCTGTGGTTCCCGAGTTTACCTGGCCAAAAGGTGCAAGTTCTCTCTTTATAATAGTAGTATAGATGTGAGTCTGGCCAGGATGCAGTTATTTGGTTAATGTGTGCGCTTCGAATGACCTCTGTAGGCTTAAAATTGCAGTAGCATCACATTTATAATCATGGGATTCCAGACACTTTATCATTGTTTCTTTAAACTGATTCGTTTAATCCGTGGACCAGCATTCGAAGTGCAATAAACAAACATTGGCATAGTCAATAGGTCTTGCCTGTTGGGATCTTATAAGGGTGTAGTCAGTGCTATTGGCTTTGCAATGTCTTTAAATGATGTTGTAGAGCATTGTGGCTGCTGTGCAGCATGTTGAAAAGTTTTAATAAAAACATGTTATAAGCATTTTTGTTACATTATATATAACGAAGAGGACCTGTCCAACAGTAAACCGGTCTCAATTGATGTTCCACAAGGATCCGCACTCTCACCAACTCTTTTTAACCTGTATCTGGAGCCTCTCACCGAAATTCTGAAATGGACTAACATGCAATATCATATGTACATGGATGATACTCAACTGTATATGAAAATGTCTTCACCGGACGACATCACTACTCCCAACTATGCTCTTTTAAAAACCTAACAATGGTTATCTCACAACCACCTTTTGCTAGTTACACTTAAAACAGAATTCCTCTTGCTTGCCCCCCACAATCATACTGCGTCCCTCAGGACTGGCTCAAACCACTAACAGCCCTGACGGTTACTTGGCGGCCTTTTCATCCACCCCAAACACTGCTCTGCTGACGAGGGAAACTGTCCCGAAACCCAGGCCATGTCTCGGGTCCAGAGAACTTGGGGATAATGAGTAACTACTCGCACCAACTGTGGTGAACTACTTTTTACTCGTCCATCTACATGCACTACATGTACCAGAGTGTCAAGGGTCGACCCGGAGGAGAGGCTAGTGGTGTGCGATCCATCTTGGTTGTACACTAACAGCCCTCAACTGCACCCATGTTGGTAGCTCCACTAGATCACTTGGCCTAATCCTGGACAAGTACCTAAATATGTAGGATCACATCAGTGCAACAACAAGAGGAGCCAATCACAAACTCTGCACATTAACGAAAATCAAACAGTTCCTACCGTCCACTGACATGCAAGAAGCTTTCCAATCCCTTGTTATCTCTCGTTTAGAATACAGAACTGCAACCCTGTCTGGGCTGCCCAAAGCTAAATTGGCCGCTTTAAGGGCTACTCTGAACTCTGCTGCCCCACTCATCACAGGCACAAGAAAAGCGTGACCACATCACACCTGTTCTAATCCAACTAAACTGGCTTTCCCTCAAGCAAGGCTCAGTTATAAGATTGCCTGTTTGACCCAAAAAGCACTGCTTCAGAACACTCCCACATACCTGTCATACCACTCGGGTGGGAATCGCGCGCTAAGAAGTAAAAACACTCTACTGCTGAAACCATCAAAGTTCAAAAAGAGGAGAACCTACAACTGTGCCTTCCCCGGACTTGCTCCGAGAATATGGAACGCTCTCCCGCCAGAAATCAGAAAAAGCACCTTGACCTCTACATTTAAAAGAGAAGTCGAAGCCCTGCTGATGAATAGCTACATGCGACAATAGTAATGTACCCTCACAAACTATTTGAATTGACCATACAACCTTGCCCTCCCTTGTCTACGATGCAATCTCAATCATGTTAACTGTGTTAACCTCCAATCTTCCAACCTTTCACTGGCCGAAACCCCATGCATCTGCAGAGCCAGAGCAGGACGAAGAACCTTCTCTCACGCGGCGGCCAAGACTTAGAACGAGCTACGGTAGACATCAGACTCGCCCCCTCCCTGAACACCTTCAGGAAGGCCCTCAAGACATGGCTCTTCGGCTAGCGGGCCTGCAAACCTCTCTTAGCGCTTTGAGACCCGCATGCATGAGTAGCGCGCTTTAACAATCCCTGATTGATTGACTGTGTATGTGTCTATTTCTTTTGTCTTCAATGTGCTTCTGCTGAATATGCACTGTTATCTATTATGTTTTCCTGCTCTAGCTTAACCAGCAGGCAGCATTGTACAGTGCTCTGATACCCTGCCTGGTCATGTTCGCGCTTAATAAAACTTTTCAAATACAAAATAAATAAAATAAAGATACTATGTACAACTGAAAGACCTAATTAAAAAAAGAATGAACATAAAAAATGTTTAGTAGTTTTTTCATCATTGCAATGCTAGCAATTTCTGCCAACCTGTTCCAAGGTTGAGCTGGTGCTTAGTGATGATGATGATGAGGTGGTGTTGAGTGATGTTGTGGTCATGCTTGGAGATGCAGTGGTGGTGCTTTGTGATGTTGTGGTGGGGAGGCATTTTTGAGGTGGTGGTGTTTTGTTGGTGTTTAGAAGGAGCTTGGTTGGTGCTAAGGTGGTGATGAGTTTTGTCCAGTTGGTGTTCTGTTGACCAGGACTTTAAACATGTGGATGAGATATGAGTCTTTCCAGTAATTCTTTTATCCTTTCTGAATAAAAAAGGTTAAAATGAATCAGCTTGATTGACAATTATGCAAATAGAACAATTGATGGAAAGAATGCAGAACAATGTCATACATTCACCCCAGTACAGGGATCTGGGCCTAAATCCATCGTTTATTTGCTCACCATGCCATTCCAGTTTGGACCCAGCCATATGCAAATCAGTCTTAACCATGCGCCCAGTGGGAACAATACTGCCCGAACTACCAGGCCAGGTCCTCCCTGTACGAGAAACAAGCATCCTAGGAACGGTTTCGGGGTTTCACCCCTCATCAGCAAGGATAGCTTGACTCCAGTGGCATGGAGAGCACGGGACCCACATTTAGGCATACCCGTCCCACTCGGGGTGACAAATGCAAAAAAACAATTGATGGACAGAATGCAGAAAAATTTCATATATTCACCCCAGTATGGAGATCTGGGCCTAAAACCATACTTTTTTTGCTCACCATGCCATTCCAGTTTGGACCCAGTCATATGCAAATCAGTCTTGACCCTGCGCCCAGTGGGAACAGTCCAGCCCGAACTTCCAGGCCAGGTCCTCCCTGGACTGGAAACAAGCATCCTAGGACTGGTTTGGGGCTTTCAGCCCTCAGCAGCCAGTATAGCTTGATTCCAGTGGCATGGAGAGCACGGGACCCACGTTTGGGCATACCCGTCCCACTCGGGTTGGCAAATGCAAAAAAAAACCAATTGATGGACAGATGCAGAACAATGTCATACATTTACCCCAGTACATAGATCTGGGCCTAAATCCATCGTTTTTTGCTCACCATGCCATTTCAGTTTGGACCTAGCCATATGCAAATCAGTCTTGACCCTGAGCCCAGTGGGAACATTCATGTGAAATATACTTATTTTCTACTGAATTCTTTGTACCATTATAGATGTTTTTAAACCTTACATAATGCAGCTGGTATTTATTCCATAATGATGAATTCAGTATTCACTGCTCTAAACCTGTTCCTAAGAAATGCATGCAATACTAATGTGTGTGCAATGTGTTCAACCATGAAGCCACTCCAGTATTTTAGTAATAATTGATTCCCCATTATGTGAAATGCCAATGATTTCAGGAATGGCTCTATTTATGTGTTCATTTAATGGAGATAAATGTATTTCCCATTGTAGATAAAAGGCATCCTGCCACAGAAAAGTGTGTTACCATTACATGGCTAAATGGCACACAAATAATGGACGGAATACAGAGTAAATCAAACATTCACCCCTGTCAGTGGAGCTGCGTTAAATCTATCCTTTTTTTGCTCACCATGCCACCCCAGTTTAGATCCAGCCATATGCAAATCAGTCTTGACCCTGGGGCCTCATTTATGAAAAGTGACGCATCGCTGCGTGAAAACAGTGATGCGTCACTTTTCACTGCGCACTCCTTGCGACACCAATGATGCGTCATATTTAATGTATGACGCATCATGTTGCAAGGAGTTACAGATACGTCAGTATTTCTGACGTATCTGTAAGCGCAAAAGTGACGCATTGCTGGAGTGTGTCACAAAAAAAAGGGCTTGCGTTAGTCTTACGCCTGCTGTGAGGCAGGCGCAAGATTTTGACGCAACAGCGTCCTAAAAGTGACGCAGTGAAATCTCATAGATTTCACTGCGTCACTATTACGAGGCTTTTTGCGGGGGAACGCCCCCTCTGCATACATTATATCTGACGCAGGTATAATGTGACGCAGGGGTTTAAAAAGTGACGCATCTGCCTAGATGCGTCACTTTTTAAATATGGCGCAACAAGGCGCATGTTTTACGCTGCCGATGCGTCACAAAAAGTGACGCATCCGCAGCGCAAAACTGACGCAAGGCCTCATAAATGAGGCCCCAGGTATTTAAACATACAAGGGCAAATGAATATTTAAGAGCCTGTTCTCAAACCAAGGATTATGTTCACTGGTTTGGTGTGTAGAAGGTTTGTGAAGGTGCGTTGATGATGAGTAAAATGGCCCTCATTATTGTCATTACCTTCTCACATACTAGTAGAAACCAAATAAATAACTTTATGTTTCAAGTTAGTTTGTTGGAAAAAGTGAATGAACTATATTAATACACAACAATAAATGAGCATTTCTGTGATTAGGCTGTATCTAAATTCTTATTGTTGTTTACAGCTAGGCAGTGGCTCTAGTAAACAGTGTAGTTTGCCCAGGATCACACACTTTAGTCACATGGAGAACAGTGGATTACATCACAGGTTTGCCGCCTCCATGTAATGGACAATAGAGCTTTACAGCAGGGCTAATTCTTTAACGTATACTAGCAGCCCATCCCGACGTTGTCCGGGTATGAATTGCTGCCGGCCAGTAGTGTATTGTTTTGTAGGATTTCGTTTTGATAGCATTTCTTATCTGTGACAGGCCTGTTAAAGGCTCCGATTCACAGTGCACTGCTGATGCACTTAAGAGTGCGCATTCAGTAGTGTGTGAACTCGAGTTTCCCTACTTTATTTTTCCTTGCAATATTCTATAGCGCAAACTCGACAACATGGCATGAGCACAATTTACATTACAGAAAAACACATTAATTTGTGGTAGGCTCGGGAAGACAAAGCAATTTGCCTGGAATCACAGGATGTTGACCTGATGCTGAGATTCGAACGTAGCTCCCCAGCTCTAAAGTTCGCAATTCTAGAACTTGTGGAGGGAGGTGTGTCTAAAAGTGTATGTCGGCGCTGGCCATCAATGAGAGAGACCTGTGCATTTTTCAAATCGGTGGTGAAAAAATATGAGTATGTTGCTGGAGATGTGGGCCGCCGTGCCACCAATGTACTTACCGGGGGAGGGTAAACACCCATGTTTCTGCAACTTTCTTTCCGCAGACCATCACTCCGCATACTTTCCTTATGAAAGTACCATGACTCCGCAATGCCATTATAACGCATGGCATTACATTTTATATGCTTTTACCACACATACATTTACAACGAAATTCGTTGTAAATGCATGAATGGTAAAAGCATGTTTTTTTTTTAATATTTGGATAAGGTAAGTATGGGTATAGGGGTATATGTTTTGGGGTACTGAGGGATATGTTTTGGGGTGTTTGGGTATTTTAAGGGTTCAGATATAGTTTTGGGTTATGGGGTACAGGGGTAGTTTTAGCGTTTAGGGATAGGTATGGGTTTTGGGGTACAGGCGTATTTTTAGGGTTCAGGGCTAGGTTTGGGTTTTGGGGTATAGGGGCATTTTTAGGGTTCAGGGGTAATTTTGGGTTTTGGGGTACAGGGGTATTTTAAGGGTTCAGGGCTAGGTTTGGGTTTTGGGGTACAGGGGTATTTTTAGGGTTCAGGGCTAGGTTTGGGCTTTGGGGTAAAAGGGTATTTTAGGGTTCAGGGGTAGGTTTGGGTTTTGGGGTACAGGGTTATTTTTATGGTTCAGTGCTAGGTTTGGGTTTTGGGGTGCAGGGGTATTTTTAGGGTTCAGGGGTAGGTTTGGGTTTTGGGGTACAGGGGTACTTTAAGGGTTCAGGGTTAGGTTTGGTTTTTGGAGTACAGGGATATTTTAGGGTTTAGGGGTAGGTTTGGTTTTTGGGGTACAGGGGTATTTTTAGGATTTAGGTATAGGTTTGAGTTTTGGGGTACAGGGTATATTTATAGGGTTAGATGGGTTAGTGTTTAAGGGTGTTGGGGTATTTTAAGGAGTAAGGGTGGGTTTTTATTATGGGGTGCAGGGGTATTTAAAGGGAGCAGAGTGGACACCCGGAACTGAAATGTACAGAACCTGGGAAGAAAAAACAATGAAATATTTGCCAAAACGCATGCCCCGCACACGCCCACACCCCCAGCACACGATATGAGACATGGCATGAAGGGCAGAATGTAAAAACAACAGTTGATGGACAGAATGCAGAACAATGTCATACATTCACCCCAGTACAGAGATCTGAGCCTAAATCCACAGTTTTTTTGCACTCCATACCACCCCAGTTCAGACATGGCCATATGCAAATCAGCCTTGACCCTGTGCCTTATGGGAACAGTCCAGCCCGAAGGGCGGAACGTACAACACGCCCCCAGCATTTGTCACGCCCCCCCAGCACAAGCCCACAGCACAACGCAGACACGCCAACAAGGGACTACTTTGCTGGCATGGTTCTTTTACCTTTTAAATGTATATGGTGGGCGTCTGCATAGCCTATGTCCTTCTGCTGCAACTGCCCTTTCCAACGCTGTATTGGGTGTTGTGATTGGTGCTGTGGTTCCTGAGATTACCCGCCTCAAAGGTTTGGGCTCTCTCTTTATTATATTAGTATGGATAGTATATGGATGTGACAAGTAAGCATATGATATCTGCGTCAAAAATTCACAAAATGTTAACTGTTTGAAGTGTTTCACTTTCGGACAACACTCTTGAAGAGTTAATGATGGCGCACTGGAAATTCAGTTTCAGTTTCATGTGAACTTGTATTTAAGTTAAAATAAGACAGAATAAAAAAGAAAACACACCGATAATTTGTTTTTGCTCGGATTTGGGATGGGGCACACTGTGTGGTCTGGATGTTTTTGACTGTGGGGGCATGAGGCTCTGTCATATCATCGGTTGTGCTGTAGTTGATTTGACAAAGTTAGCTGTTAGGTCCTAGGCCCGTTGTTGTTTTTTCTTAGATGGGTTTTAAGGAAATAGGGAGATGGGGTTTGAGAAGTGATCCCTTGGGCTGGCCCTCCATCATGCTATGGGTTTTGTATGTGAATTGCCCAGGAGAAATGCAGCCTTGCTTTTATGATGGGCAAAAATCTTGCAAATGGGCAGCCATACTTGCATGAATCAGGCAAGAACTACACAATGGAAGTTTAAACCAGTTGCTCAAGTAGTATCTCAACAAAACCGACATCACTGCTTGAAGAGAAAAAACAGGAAAGCAACAAATGTGTACATGGTGGTCACATGTGCCACATTCTTCCAGTCCAAGTCTTAATAATTGAAAGTTCAAACAATATTTACCAAATACTCTGCCGTCTCTGTTAGTTCTGTCACATGACTCAGCTGCTCTGTATAACAGGTAGTGCCCGGCCACCGGCTGAAACATAGGCATAGATCAAGGAGTAGAGAAGCAGACGCCTGCCGTGACCACCATTATCAGCAAATACACAGCCATTTTCAGCATTAAAGTTAAACAAGATAAACCATGTAGCCCGGCGTCCTTGAAGCAGGCACCACGCTGATCAAGAGAAAGCGTGCAACAAATAGAAAGGGGCTGAAACATGAAGTACAGCGTCCTTGAAGCGGGTGCTGCACTCTGATTCAAAGTACAAAAACAAAACATGGCCTGAAACATGAAGCAAGCGTGCTTGAAGCGGGCGCTGCACTCAGATTCAAAGTACAAAAACAAAACATGGCCTGAAACATGAAGCACAGCGTCCTTGAAATGGGTGCAGCACTCAGATTCAAAGTACAAAAACAAAACATGGCCTGAAACATGAAGCGCAGCACCTGTGAAACGGGTGCCACGCTTAGTTTCAAAGTAAAACTAGTTGCACATTGCACATGACTACCCGATAGGGGAGCGCTACCCTTGTACCAGGGAGGCAGGCAATACCATTGTACAGGGCCCGGGAGAGGCCATTCAGCTCCCGCCACCTTACAATGCACATGTAGGTGGATGCATAAACGAGTACAAGTGAAGTCGCGGCATAGCTCAGGTGCTTCCCAGGAAGTGGCGATTGTTGCCATTGTACTTCCTGAGGATCCATGGATCTTTTATGGACAGTGCCGGACAAGCAGCAAGGGGGCGGGACTTAGTGCGATCACAGAACAATGACACACACTGCAAATAACAAGCAGCAAAGGGGGTGTTTTGTGGGAAGGACATGAGGAGATTAATTTAACTGGGAGCAGTGAGGCAAGAGCGGAAAGAGAATGTAGTGCACTGAAGCAAAACATATAGCCTATAGTTGAACGATTCATGTAGCTGGGCTGTCTCCATGGCGGAACAAAACAGCCTAAAGGTGGGACACATGGATGCTATTTACCAACGAAAAACAGTAATTTGTAAAGGTAGATGAAAGAACCAATAGAAAGCGCTGGGCGTGTTTAAAGCCCATAGAGTGAATACCACATGTCTCGATCATAGCACATGCGCATGAAACGTTGTGAGTTGATACTCCTCCCCAACTTATTTGATATTAGGATAGTCAGAGAAACCATTGAGTCATATTGTTGAAAAAGTGTATTTTGTTTATTTTTTTAAAGAGAAATATTCTTTAAGTGATCTACCACAAAAGTTATAACCTTATTCCTGTATTCTGTTATTTTAAGAGCATATTGATAGATGCTAACCTCTGAGTCTCGTATGTATGGGAACTATGATGCTGCATGCCATGTGGGTGGGATCAGTAAGGGTGGAGCAAGGTCAAAGGTGTGGTTTAAAACATTATTCTGTCTGTTTTTTTGGTCTTTCACCTACAGGTAGCCACATATAAAATTACTCGTTGCTTAAATGAAAACATAATTTTAAAAAATCTATGGGAAATGTACTTTAGCATATTATGAAACCTTTTTAAGTTAAATCACTGCAGAGGTCCATGTGTAACCAGAGTATCACAGATTTGAATCCTGGGCGATGCAGTGGAGAATAGTGTACCACGAGGTCACAATCTGTGAATTTGAATTTGAATTTAAATGTATTTGTTAAGCGCACGTATACCAGGCGGTTTCTTGGCGCTGAGGGATACAAAACCTGGGAGGCAAAGGAGTGGGGGCTAGGGCGAGAAAGCTTGCAGAAAAAGAAAAGTTTTGAGCGCCTTGCGGAACTCAGAATACGAGGGTGTAGATCTGATAGTTCCAGAAAGTGGGGCCAAGAACAGAGAATTTCATGCCCCCCAGTTTATTCTTCCTGAACCGCGGTACAAAAAGGAGAGACTGGGTGGAAGAGCGCAGTTCTCTAGCGGGACTATAGTTTTTAATTTCCGAGTTCATAAAAGCTGGAGCAGTTCCGGCGCGGGCTTGAAACCTTGTGCATCCCAGCTTAAAGAGAGCCCGCTCTCTTATGGGGAGCCAGTGCAAGGCCTTTAATAGGGGAGTGACATTGTGCGATTTAGAAAGACCATGGATGATTCTGGACCAATTGGAGACGTCGGAGGGCATAGGCGGGGACGCCATTGTACAAGATGTTGATAGAACCATCGCCATCAAGATGAGTTTTAAGGCAGGAAAAGAAAAGAATCTGGAAATCTTTCTAATGGTGCGAAGGGTAAAAAAACAAGATGAGACCACCATGCTGATCTGGGAGTGCAGTGTGAGATGTTGGTTCAGCGTGATCCCAAGTGTTTTGACTGAGTGGGAGGGTGAAGGGGGGGGGGAGGGGAACCAAGGGAGGGGGCCAAAACGTGGGGGTCCAGGGACTGGATGTACCGCCGGTAAGAACTAACTCGGATTTGTCTGGGTTGAGTTTAAGATGGTTAAGGTTCATCCAGTCCCTGATGAAAACCATAACTGATTGAAAACTTTGAATGGACTGAGGGGAGTGAGAGAGGTTGAAGATGAGCTGGAGGTCATCAGCATAATTAAAAACCGTAACCTGAAGCTGCTGTAAAGCAAAAATGAGGGGAAAAATGTGCAAATTAAAGAGAAGGGGGAAAGGGAGGAGCCCTGAGGGACACCGCACTGCACCTTGCCTGGGGAGGCAGAAAAGTCTGCAAGGTGGACGGCCTAAGTGCGGTCTCTCAGAAAAGAAGTGCGCCAAGCCCGGACGGGCCCCATGACGCCCACCGCCTCGACACGGATAAGAAGAATGGAATGGTCAACCGTGTCGAAGGCGGCGGACAAATCAAGGAGGACCAGAGCCTGGGGCTGGTTGACATCCATCCCTTCCCTGAGTTTGTCCATGACTGAGACCACAAATTTCTCGGTGGAGTGGAGCGGACGAAAGCCAGCCTGACAGGGGGCTAAGCAGCCATTGTCCTCGACAAAAGAGCTGAGGACTGTTGTAATGTGGCACTCCAGGATTTTGCCCAGGTAGGGAGGAGGGAAATGGGCCGGTAGTTGGAGAGGGAAGAGGGATCCGCACCGGGTTTTTTCAAAATAGGAATTATTGTTGCTGATTTGTGGTGGTCAGGGACAATGCCTTGTTTGAGGGAGTCGTTGAGGAAAACCAAGGGGAGCAAAGGGCAAGCTAGGTATATCTCCCTCAATACAAAAGCAGGGCAGACATCTGAGGGGGAACCAGATTTGACCCGGGCCAGCAGGGGGGAAAGGGTTTCCCTAGTCAAAGGAGGTGTATGATCCAAATGGGATCTGTTGGGCGGAGGCTGAGGGGCAACAAAGAAGGAGGAAGGCGGTGGTATGTTGGCCTTGATGGCTGCGATTTTCTCAATGAAAAAATCATTAAGGGAATCACAAAGAGATTGGGAGGGGGAAGGTTTGAGGGAGGCTCAATCTGACGAGGCCAACTCATAGACTGTGGAGAAAATTTCCCTGAGCAGACACTGATGCATTGGGAGGTAATTCTGTTTTTCCTTGCTGCCGTTCAATCATCGGTGAAAGTCGTGCTCACAAGTGTATTAATAGGTCTGAGATTGGCCCCATTCTCGCGCAAATGTAAGCATAGACTTTACATTTCACCGGCAAAAAATTTGAGTTATAACCGTACCCTAATTTGCAGTGTTTCATTTGTGGCGGTGGTTTCCGGTGTTCGGCACTTAATTGTCAGCACCGGCTCTAGTGACAGCCCACCACATGGTGTTGTCTTTTTTAATTTTGAAATGAGCACAGCTACTGTGCTTGAGTCAATGTGCACTGAAAACAAATACCATTCTCTCATGGCATTAGCTTTGTGTGGCTGGAAATCGGCTGAATTGTCACACTTGTGGGATGTTGATGCTTAGGTGTTATGTTGGTAGGGTGACCAACTGACATGGGTGCAAATTCAGGACGGTGAGTGTAAAAATTCAGGACAAAGGATCAAAATTCAGGACAAAAATTCAGGACAGGGGGTCAAAATTCAGGACAAAACATTGGGACAAAAGGTACGTTTTACAGACACATCAGAGGAGGTCGCGCAATAGAATATAATTAAACCCATCCATATCCAAACATATTCAATCATTTGCAAACCTATCCATCATGTATCCATCATTTCACCCATCCATCCCTCCATCCACCCTTTCACTCATGCATCCATTATCCATCCATCCATCCATCCATCCATTCACCCTATCCATCAGTACACTCATCCATCCACTCTTCTACCCATCCATTCACTTATCCATCTAGCCTTTTATCCTTTCACCCATCAAGCCATTCTTTCACTTAATCATCCTTCCACCCATTCACCCTTTCAGTCATTAATCCATCCTCCCTTTCTCTATCGACCCTTTCACGTAGCCATCCTTCTTTCCACCCATCCATCTACTCATCCACTCATGAATCCATCCATTGACCCTATCAGTCATCTATCTACCGTTTCACTCCTTCACTCATCTATAAATCCATTTGTCCATCTACCCTCCCTTTCACTCCCTCATCCATCCTTACATCCACCCGCTCACTCATCTGTCCAGCCATTCACCCTTTTACTGATCAATTTATAAATCCATCCATTATTTCACTCATCCATCCACCCATTAACTCACCCATCACCCACCCGTTCACTCATCCATTCATCCTTTCAATCATCTATCCACCCTTTTGCTCATCGATCTACCCTTCCACCCATACATACATCTTTTTAACGTTTGTTTCATCCATCCTTCCACTAACTCATACATACATCCTTTCTCTCATTATCCATCCATTCACCCTTTCATTCATCCATTCACCCTTTCACTAATCTATCCAGTCATCCACCCATCCCTTCATTTACTCACTTGCCCACCTTTTCATATTAAGTATGAGCTGAGCCCTTGTCTGCAGTGTTACAGATAGAAGAGGCCCATCAAGAATTTCACCCTTGCTGTAGTTCCTAAAGCAATGGGTGGGGGCACGGTCCCCTATGCCCCTGCACATAGGAAATCTGAAAACGTGAAATTCATGGGTCATGCATGATGCACAGTGCCAGACCCTGAGGTGACTGTGACATGGTGTTGTTTCCAAGGCTTTAAGTGGGATCAAAATACCGGGGGGTTTCTCCAAAGGGGATGTTCGATGTAAATAAGGGTGTGGCTTAAAACACGTATGCTAAAAATCTGTGCTTAGCATAGTGTGCTGCCTGACTGGTATTTTGCCTCTTCTGTCATTGTATCCAGATAAATAACAACGAGTAATATTACACCTGAAACAAGCCAGAACTATTGGCTTTGTCAATGGTTGTTAGTTGCATAAAATAAAAAAGTAGCAAGCATGGCTTCCTTGAATCTAATATTGAAAATGCATCAGTTCTAAAATGCCGAGACTGAAAGAACTCTAGCCCCTTCTTTTTAACTTCTTTCACCAGCTCCTTTTGTTGAGCTGGTTTCTCATGTAGCAACATTGGCGTTTTTGCACATTTGTTCTGTCTGACAGAATGCCCTGCACTAGACAGAGCCTGGGCGAGGCCCACCACATGCTTTACCAGCCTAGACAGAACAATTGTCATTCTGTATGTGACAATCATGAACCGCAAACAGAATGACAATGGGCGGGTGCGGCTGCTCTTGTGTTCCGAGGGTGAGTGCGAGGCGCCCCATCAGGGAGCTGAGGCTTCATGCAGGGAACAGTGCTGTTCCCTGCAATGTCCAAAGTTACGGACAAAAGGCGTTCATAAAAGGGATCCTCACGGACAACAGACGCGAGGTCCAAATTACGGACGAACCATGAAATTTACAGATGGTTAGTCACTATGGGCCTGATTCACAGAATGAACGCAAGACTCATTCCTAAACTTACTACTGTTTTGGTATTCACAGAATGAACTTACTACTTACTACTACCAGTGGGAGATCCTTTTCCCACCTCACCGCCTCCCATTGAACCTACTGACAGACCCAAGACTTCAAAATTTGCAAACATTCGTGACAAGAATTTTCAATTCTATTAAGGACTAGGAGGCGAGGATTATGCTTTCTCATTTCTTTATTGAAATGCTCAGCAGCCAATAAAAACAACCAAAAAACTACATTTCCCATGAACACCAGGGAATAACCATAGAGAGTAGTGTATAAAAGGTCCCAACATTAGTCTGTCTTCCTCTTTCTTTGTGGAAACACGTCCAAGTTAAAGTAAAATCCCAAGTACAGTAAGAACAATAATTCCAAACAAGCCGCAGTCATCCAGAGAATCCTGAAGTAGGCAGCAGAAGAACCATGGGTCCAGAAGCCAGGAGGAGAACGAGATTCCGGCGAGGAACAAACGACATCACTTCTGGTCTGAACCTGGAAAAGATACGGAGCCATAATATCCAAAGTAATAAAAATGTCAAGAGCAATCCAGGGAGGGAATAACAAGGAGTGAAATATTTGTAATTGCATGTACACAGTCATAATACATTAGCATGCAAATATGAACCACGGGTGGGATAATCCTCGCCTCCTAGTCCTTAATAGAATTGAAAATTCTTGTCACGAATGTTTGCAAATTTTGAATTCTATGTCAGGACAGGAGGCTCCGATTATGCTTTTTTAAAGCTGATCCACCACCACAGAAGCAACACAATCAATAGGTTTGTAATAAAACGTTTTGAACACAGAGTCAGATGACCAATCTGCAGCCTTCATAATATCAAACAAAGTAACACCCATGGAATAGGCTTTAGAGGCCATCGCCCCTCGTGCAGAATGCGCGCCAAACACAGAAACATCAATACCTGCCTCCGACATAAGCCACCGCACCCAGCGCGCCAAAGTAGCTGGAGTGACGGGGCGAAAAGGCTTTTGTAAGGCAATCCGCGGTTGACCCTGCATGTCTGAACGAAAAGAAGCAGTACTCACCTCGTAATACTTAAGGCACTGCACAACACAAAGGTTGGGACGAGAAGGAAAAGAAGGATAAGTAATAGAAGGCGTATTAGATTTTGTACGTCTGGAAAGACGAAAAGTAACCCCTTCAGGAGTAAAACTGCGACCCGCAAGATCCAAAGCGTGGACATCCGACACACGCTTACAGGAAACCAGACACAGTAACATCGTCAACTTCGCAGATAACTGCTTGCGAGACAACAAAGAGTTCGAAGGCCAGGCTTCTAAGAATCGGAGAACAACAGAAACATCCCATAAAGTAACATATTTAGGCGCGGGAGGTTTCGCAAAACGAATTCCCTTAAGTAATCTGGAAACAAAGGGATGTTCACCCGTAGGTTTCCCATCGATGTGGGCATGACCCGCTGAAATAGCCGAGCGGAAACCATTGACAGTCGAGTAAGCCAGACCAGAGGTGGCTAAAGAGGCCAAAAAATTAACAATCATACTGATATCTGCTGAACCGGGATCAACTAGTCGTTGAGCACACCAATCGCACCATCGCTTCCAAGCCCCTTTATACCGTTTGTGAGTATTGGGAGCCCATGCCTCACTAAGGAATTTGGAAGCGTCGCTTGAAATGCCTGGGATCGTCCAACGATCCCCGAGATCCTCCACGCGAGCAGCTGAAGGGAGCCGGAGAGGATCAGGGGATGCGGATCTCCGAGAGGATCCAACAAGAGATTCCACAACGGGGGAAGAAGAAACGGCGGAGCGCAGCACATTTCCAGAAGCACCGGAAACCATGCTTGAGCCCTCCAGAGAGGGGCAATCAGAATCAGATCCGCCCGAAACCGTTTGGTGTAAGCCAGCACCCTGTGAATCATTAGAAACGGTGGAAAAGCATAACAAAGGGTCGATGGCCACTGTTGGAGAAAAGCTTCCGTGGCCAGAGCCTGAGGGTCCGGCCTCCAACTGTAAAAGCGCGGGAGTTGCGCATTGAGGCGAGAGGCAAACAGATCCAACTGACATGGACCCCAACGCCGAAGGAGAGCACGGAAGACTCGAGGGTGAAGCCTCCAGTCGCTGTAATCTCGGAGATGTCTGGAGTGCCAATCCGCAATCTGATTGTGGCATCCCGGAAGATATTCCGCAATAACAGTGATCTTCCTCTACAGACAAAAATGCCAGAAATCTTTGGCGATCTCCGCCAACACTTTGGACCTGGTCCCGCCCAGTTTGTTCACATAGCGGACTGCGGACACGTTGTCCATCCGTAGAAGAACACAACAGCTCGGTTGCAGGGGGGAGAAACACTTGATCGCAAATGAACCCGCTAGGAGTTCCAGGCAGTTGATATGGAGAGCCAACTCCTGAGGGGACCAACGACCCCCGGTCGAGACAGATCCGCAGCGGGCTCCCCAACCCCACCGACTGGCATCGGATTCTATCACTAGATCGGGGGACGCACCGAAGAGGGCTCGACCATTCCAGGCCTCCATGTGGTCCAACCACCACTGCATCTCCCAACGGACCTCCTCTGTAAGAGGAATCTGGTCGGAGTACCTGAGACCTTTCCGGAGATGCTGAATGTTCAGCCTTTGCATCGCCCTGTAATGCAGAGGACCTGGAAAAATCGCCTGAATGGACGACGCCAAAAGACCCACTACATGCGCCAACGACCTCAACGACACAGTCGGTCTGGAAATAACAGATGTCAACTCTCTCTTGATGTAACGCATCTTTTGATTGGGCAAGAGAAGTTGACAAGCCACAGAGTCGATCTGGAAACCCAGGAAGTCTATAGACTGGGCAGGGACCAAGACCGACTTCTGAACATTGATCAGAAAACCTAGAGACTGTAATAGATCGATGGACCATTCCAGATGTCGTAGAAGCTGTAGAGGACAATCCGCCATAAGGAGAATATCGTCCAGATAAATAATCAACCGAACACCCCGAGACCGAAGATGTTCCACAACTGGTCTCAACAGTTTCGTGAAGCACCACGGTGCCGACGAGAGACCGAACGGGAGAACTTGATACTCGTACCAAACTCCCTGCCAGAGAAACTGGAGAAAACGACGACGAGGTCTGTAGATTGGAATCGAGAGGTATGCATCCTTGAGATCCAGACGGACCATCCAGTCCCCCTCTCGCTAGAGATCCCTCAAGAGATGGATGCCCTCCATCTTGAAATGTCGATAGACCACCCCTCCGTTGAAGTCTTTCAGGTTGAGAACTAGGCGAGAGCCGCCCCCTTTCTTCTCGACCAGAAAGACTGAACTGGCAAACCCCATGGGATGACGGGTCGTGGGAACAATCGCCCCTTTCTTGAGGAGGGTGTCTATTTCCCCGGAGAGACAAACCTGGTCCTTTAGAGGAAAATGTAAACAAGGGGGAGGACGGGTCTGATGCATCGGGTGATAAAACTCTATTCTGAACCCTTGAACAGTTTGCAGCACCCATGCATCGCTGGAGATCAGGCGCCAATTTTGCAGGAAAAATTGAATGCGACCCCCCAACATTACATCGCATGCATGAATCAGGCTCACCTGCAGAGTGGGCATCCTGGTAGTGTCCCTGCTGACCACCTGAACGTCCTTTGCCGTACTGGCCTTTCCTTTTCTTGAGGGGTAAAAGTTGGCTCGGCTGGAATAACCGGCGTCATAAGAACCTCTTTGCTGAGTGGAATTGCCTCTCTGGGACTGGTTCGCAGAGCCACGGCCGAACGAGCGTCTCCTACCTCGTCCGGCCTTTGCAAAAACCGGGCGCATTGCCCGTCTCAAGGAGGCCTGCGCCTTGTCTATCCCACTGAAGGTGGAGACAAAACGTGTGAGTTCCTTAAGGAACGGCTGACCAAACAAAAGTCCCTGCGCCTCAGGCCCAGACTCTGAAGTGGCCAACTCAGAAAGTTTCGGATCAAGTTTCAACAGGATGGATCTGCGACGTTCCGCAGACATCGCACAGTTGGCATTACCCAAATAACATATTGCCCGTTGGGCCCACTCGATCAACTCAGTCTGGTTTACCAGGGCAGAGGCCTCTTTTGCTTTGTAGCCTAGATCCAATATCTTGGTGAGCGGAGCCAGCAAGTCCAGCATCCTATCATGACAGGAACGCCAAGATCTATCCAGGCCCTTCTTCGGGTCCTTCGCATACTTTTTCAGGTACGTGACCATCATGGGGTCAACCTCAGGAGTGTCGGCCAAATGGTCTGCCAGCTCAGGTCTCGGGCACTCTGAGCGTAACCGTGCCCGAACTGAGGCCTCAAAAGGCTGACGTATGTGAGTCTCAATATAGGTAGCCACTGCAGGTGAAGGCATCCAGGTGGAAGAGTTCGGGTGAACTATATCTGCCAGTTCAAAATTGAGCACCGGAGGGCGCTCAGGGGCGTCCACAAAATGCTCCTTACAGACCCGTTTCTGAGGAGGCGGTGAAGCATGATCCGAAGAAGCGGAAGACTGGGCATTATCCGATTCGGACTCATGCAGAGCAGAAGAAGCGGAAGGTGCCGCCGCCAAACTCTTTGCCAGGCCTTGAAAGTCTGATTTATGAGGATTAACCGGAGACTTTGCCGATTTCTTGGAAGCAGGCAACCAACCCTGCTGTTGCGCATAAAGATTTAAATGACGCTTCAAGGGGTTAATAGCACGCACCAGTGCCTTGTTGACAGATTGTTGGACACCCCTATCCAACTGCTCCACCAAATTCTGTTCCAAGGAGCCTTCCTCCTCGACATCATAGCAGTAGTTGTCATCAGCGTCGTAATAATCAGCCATTCTACACAAGGGTAGACAGTAAATGCCCACAAGACGACTGTAATATTCCGAAGTGTCAAAACACAAGTCAAGGGGGAGTGTGAAGACCCCAAAGCAGGCTTTGAACGAAGTAGGTGCGAATCCGACTTCCAAAGATATTCAAGTGTGGAGGGAGCCAAAGCCTGCACAGCACCAAAACACTCTAGGCAGAGCCTATGCCACAATGTTGCAACCAAAGCCCTCAGGAGACCTCGGTGTCTGACGGGGTTAAAGTCTGGAGACAGGCTGTGGGCAGGACGCCAAACAAACGTCGTCACTCAACCAGCTCTGAGGAGAAACCCCGAAACCGGAAATAGGACAGTGCGCATGCGCGACTGTCGCCTGTCACCAAACACCGTCTCGAGAGCGCTTGCGCTCCCCCAACGAAACGGAAACCCCTGCTCCCGCTCCACCAAAAGTACGCGAGCGCTAGAAAGCGCCCGGACCAACAAACGGAGGTGAACCACACGCTCCGAAACGGAAGGAAAACGGCCCACCGGCAGCGGAGAAAAAACACGCACGTAGTACGGAGACAAAGCCCCAAACGCGTGAACCACAATGCGCAAAGCACAATAGGTAAGATAAGCAACAATGTCAAAGCAAGTAACAATATGCTAGTAGAGAAAATAATGCACTTAACTGGCTGCGAAGCAGCAAAGCAAGAAGAAGACAGACTAATGTTGGGACCTTTTATACACTACTCTCTACGGTTAATCCCTGGTGTTCATGGGAAATGTAGTTTTTTGGTTGTTTTTATTGGCTGCTGAGCATTTCAATAAAGAAATGAGAAAGCTTAATTGGAGCCTCCTGTCCTGACATAGAATTTATCACGGTGTACGTGTCCTATTTTTGATAACTAGTCAGACCTCCGCATATGCAAAGATCTCCCAAAAATTCCAATTCCCTGTCATCAGCCACCACACGAAGTGCGACTGACTTTGGGAACGGACTAAAGAAAACTCTGATCTAGAATACGTAGCAAACGTGTCTCCTTGATTCTGCTATAATTGAGACTTTTATAAATGTTAGTGCGGCGAACCGTCCGTTTTTTAAACTAACACCAAAAATTGGAGAGAATAGCTCATACATGTTGCGCATTAAACTACTAGAATAAATTCTAGTTAAAAAGAAGTGCATTTTGTTTTGGATTTTGATCGTGTATATGTATTTGCAATGCATTGTGGGCAGCCGGATGTTCCTTCTGATTCTTCACCCTGATTGCTGGTAAACCCGGTCTGAAGAGCGTCGATTAAGACAAAACAATAAATACAACAGGCAGGCCCATTGTACTAGTCTTTATCTTGCTGCAGTCATACGCTGTCCACATACAGCGTGGAGTCTGACTGAACCAGGACCTGTAGCAGCCTCTACCCTGCAACCCCCCCCCCCCCCCCCCCGCACATGTATGTTACAGTGTGTGCCTGGCTGACGTGATTATGGACGCCTAGTGACGGCCCGCGGTACTGCACCCATGGTGTCTATTCAAAGAGGTGCTACGTCGGGATGGGCTGCTAGTTAAAATCATACATGCTTAAAACATGTGAAAATGGGCAAATGTTTGGAAAACCTTTGTTATTGACTCCTTTATTTGCTGAGTCAGCATTTGACAGTGGCAGAAGAGCAGGCAGATACTGAAACGAGTAATGTAGCCAGTGCACACTCTGTTCATACAATGTAAATCAAAATAGTTTACCAAGTGTAAACAAAAGTTGCGTGCTGCCTGGTGGATGGGCGGCCAGCCCGACGAAATGAGCATCAGCTAGTGGAAATCCACTGGTATACCAAACGCACAGCTGTGATTAAAGTATAGTACTGTAGTACATGGTAATTATTCAACATGTAGTACAATTAGAACAACCAATTTGTCAAAGAAATGAAGTAAACAATCAATTTGCATCATTTCATTGTTGAAAAAACATGAATGTTACATAGTGATGAAAATACAATGAAACCACTGAAAAGGTGTGTATTATTTTCACTTTGAAAAATCAGGTGAACAAAAATAAAAACTGTGTATTTCTCAAAATATGATAATAAATCATCATCTTGGTCAAGCCCAATGCATTTCGGGATTAAGGCCCAGATGCATGAAAGGAAAATCTAGTAGCAAAGGGGCAGATTCACAGATTCTCAGAATCTGCCCCTTTGCGACCGGTATTTTTGCATTTGGGATGCATCATCCCAAATGCAAAAATCGCAATTTAAGGAATCTCTAAATTGAGATTCCTTAAATTGCAATTGCATTTAAGGAATCTCAAGTTGAGATTCCTTAAATGCAATCCTACAAAGTAAAAAAATTTGCGATTTCGCTAATAGATGGAGCAAATTACCATGAAGTTGAACTTCATGGTAATTTGCAAAAACTTTGAAAAATGCACTTTTGTACATTTTTCAAAGTTTCATGTTGCGCACACACATGCCCTTAGGGCAGAGGTCTTCAAACTTTTTGATGCAGAGACCCCCTTGGAAAACCTTTTTAGGGGTAAGGACCCCCTTCCGACAAAAGTTTCTTGAAACTGGTACTCCTCATCATCAACTTTTGACAACCATAAATGCGCCTGTTAGACCTCATCACATCCATCCATCATTCATCCACCCATACTGTCACACATCCATCCATCCTTTCATCCATCCATCCTTCATCCATCCATCCTTTCATCTTTCCATCCATACATCCATCCTTTACCCATCCACCCTTCCATCCATCCACCCATCATTCATCCACCCACCTTTTCACACCTCCATCCATCATTCATCCATGCAACCTTTTATCCATCGATACATCCATCCACCCTCCCATCGTCCCATCCTCCCATCCATCCACCCTTTCATCCATACATCCATACATCCATCCACCCATCCATACACCTATCCACCCACCCTTTCATCCATCCATCCACCCATCATTCATCCCCCCACCTTTTCACACATCCACCCATGCATCATTCATCCGTGCAACCTTTTATCCATCCATCCATCCTTCACCCATCCACCCTTTCATCCTTACATCCATCCTTCATCCATCCACCCTTTCATACTTCCATCCATTCATCCACCCACCTTTTCACACATCCATCATTCATCCATGCAACCTTTTATCCATCCATACATCCATCCACCCTTTCATCCTCCCATCCATACATCTATCTATCTATCATCCATCCACCCTTTCATCCATACACTCTTTCATCCATCCATCCACCCATCATTCACCCCCCCTCCTTTTCACACATCCATCATTCATCCATGCAACCTTTAATCCATCCATACATCCATCCTTCTTCCATCCACCCTTTCATCCTTCCATCCACCCTTTCATCCTTCCATCCACCCTTTCATCCATTCATCCACCCTTTCATCCATTCATCCACCCTTTTATCCATCCATCCATACATCTATCTATCTATCATCCATCCACCCTTTCATCCATACACTCTTTCATCCATCCATCCACCCATCATTCACCCCCCCTCCTTTTCACACATCCATCATTCATCCATGCAACCTTTAATCCATCCATACATCCATCCTTCTTCCATCCACCCTTTCATCCTTCCATCCACCCTTTCATCCTTCCATCCACCCTTTCATCCATTCATCCACCCTTTCATCCATTCATCCACCCTTTTATCCATCCATTCATCATTCATCCTTCATCCATCCACCCTTTCATCCTTACATCCATACATCTATCCTTCATCCATCTATCCTTCACCCATCCACCATTTCATCCTTCCATCCATACATCCATCCTTCATCCATCCACCCTTTCATTCATCCATCCACCCATCATTCATCCACCCATCTTTTCACACATCCATCCATCATTCATCCATGCAACCTTTTATCCATCCATATATCCTTCATCCATCTACCCTTTCATCCTTCCAGCCATTCACCCTTTCAACCATCCATCCACCCTTTCATCCATCCATTCATCATTCATCCACCCACCTTTTCACACATCCATCCATCCATCATTCATCCATGCAACCTTTTATCCATCCATATATCCTTCATCCATCTACCCTTTCATCCTTCCATCCATTCATCCATCCATCCACCCTTTCATCCATCCATTCATCATTCATCCACCCACCTGTTCACACATCCATCCATCCTTCATCCTTACATCCATCCACCCATCATTCATCCACCCACCTTTTCACACATCCATCCATCCTTCATCCTTCCATCCATCCACCCACCTTTTCTGTGCCTCTCTCATGGGGGGGGGGGGTCATTATCTCTCTGTGTCTTCTTCCTTCTTTTCCGATCATGGGAGGGCATCTCTGTGCCTCCCTGATGGGGGCGGGGGACGTGTCACGGGACCAACAGCTCCAGGCGCGCAATATCCATTCACCTCAAAGGGCTACACTACAGCCTGCTCCCCAGCCCCCCCTCCACCCCTCCACCCACTTCCCCTCGTCCCCCAGCTCAAAACTGCTTCAGGGACACACACACACAGCCACACCCGTGTATTTGACAGGTCTTTAAAAGACCTTTTACTTGTTAATAAGGCTTTGATGTTGTTCACACCTCGGCGTGAATTAGGCCTCCACCGTGAGCACCCTCGATCAGCCCAAGCCAGGAACTGCACTCTGACAGAATCTGCGACCCCCTTCCAAGGACTCCACGACCCCCCTGGGGGTCGCGCCCCACAGATTGAAGACCTCTGCCTTAGGGCATGTGTGTGTGCAACATATGTGCACAGATTAATTTCAGGGGTGCAACAGGGTGTCCTTTGGACACCCCTGCACCCTTGAAATTGCATTCTCAATTTGCGATTCGCTAATTGCTAATCGCAAATTGAGAATGTCTTCCCATTCATTCCTATGGGCCTCTAGGCCCATAGGAATGAATGGGGAGGTATTCCTTAATTGCGACTCGCAATTTGCGAGTTGCAATTAAGGAATATTAAGAAATCGCTATTTTTTTTAGCGATTTCTTCATGCATAGCATTTTGCTATTCCTTATTAGCGAATCCTTATTTTTCGCTAATAAGGAATCTCAAAATGGATGCTTGCTGCATCTGGGGGTATATCCCTTCTTAAGGGGCACTGGTAATAAAAAGAAAACAAACTGTAAGAACAACATCACAAAGAAACAATAAGGATTTGAACATAGTATTAGTGCAGTGCATGTACAATGGCCAAGGATCAGCGGTGGACAAAGTTTGAGTATAGATCGTAATGTACCTGCTAGTGGTCAAACCAGAGCAGTGCTCAAAAGAAATGCCTTCACCGTGTATCTCCTTAATAAAATTGATAGAAAGTGAAAAGAAAATTTCTGGTGGTGTTTATTGAACATGTGACAAGAGAATATTCCTGGTGATTTGAAGTATAGAATACTGTAACCTCTGAAACGTGCGGTGAATACACACAGGCAACCTCAAATACACTTACTGAAGTCCAATAATGAAAGCGCAACTTGCTGATAAACGCTCAACAGTTGGTGGTACCAAATCTGCATAAATGAGACACAGCCCAAACGTCAATGTCCAAACAAATAATGAACCAATTTCTGAACCCAATGAATGAAAGAGTGTACTCACTTGAGCAACTACCTCAATGCTGCAACATGTGTGGGGTAAAAGAAGTGGAGATAATCTGTAATGCCAAAAAATAACCAATCACTTAAGTGTACGATGTATGTCTACTACATGTTGGCCATTGTACATGCACTGCACTAATACTATGTTCAAATCATTATTGTTTCTTTGTGATGTTGTTCTTACAGTTTGTTTTTCTATTTATTACCAGTGCCCCTGAAGAATGGATATAATCACGAAATGCATTGGGCTTGCCCAAGATGATTTATTATCATATTTTGTGAAATACACAGTTTTTTAGGTCGAGCTCGACCTGCATTCAATGCGAAGCATTGATTGCCGTCTGCTCCACATCTATTGTCAGCAGTTTCTGGGAATGTAGACACGAGTCAGACGCGCGCTTTTCCATTCTCAGTTTTGACCGTGGGAGCGCGCCTCCGAGACGCGCTTGCGCAGACGCACACACAGCCCCTGCTTTCGCTTGGCTCGCATGCACTAACGGCGCACACACACACACACAGCCAGCCCCCACCACCCTGCACACACACACACACACAGGCGCGCGCACACATAAACACGCTGCCGCCCCACCACCCCCCTGCACACACACACACACACACACATACAGACACGCACACACACGCACGCATACACACGCCGCCGCCCCCTACCCCCCCAAACCCCGTTCACACAACCCCGCCCCCCTTAGAACTAAGCCCCACTCACCTCATTGCCGCCACTCCTGACTTCTGCAGCCACCGCGGAGCCCCGCGTCACCAATGCTGCTCTCTGGCACTCCGTGGATACGGGCTTCACGCAGAAGGCGGAAGTCCCGCCCCACGACCGGCTTTACGCTGCCGAACTTCCGGTTGCTAGTTTGCCTATGCTGTAGAAGTTCTATGCATTGGGGTTCGTGCATATTGGGTTGTCTTCTGAAACCTGGTAATTTGGGATGTTGGGGTACAGGGATGCCTTGCGCTGTGGTTCGGAGTAAACAGGTGGGTGTTTTAGGATGTGTCCTGAGCTCGTGCACGTCAAGCTGCTGGGGAACAGGTGAGCAGTGAATCGTGTGCTCGAGGCTTTAAACCAGCGCAGCATTAGCAAGAAACGCCACCACTGCGGGCCCTGGAAGCTTCCGGAATGGCGCCTCTCAATATAGCCAGCACCAAGCCGCGCTTTAAGTGCAGCCTTGAAGGTGCTCCACTCACACGCACCCCCGCCCCCCTTCGCCAGGTGCCGCTGGCCAGGGTCGCGCCTGACGTGCCCCTGACACCTATTCACCGCGTCCAATGAAAAGACCGCTGCTTCCTTCGTCGCAGGCAAATATTTCCCCCCTTATTTTCAGGAACCATAGAATTGCAATCATTCAGTTACTTTTATAGTGCTGCGCTGGTACAAGCCGCATAGGGTTTTATGAATGCAGCGGAATTATATATTCCCTCCTCCCCCTCGCTCTCTCTAGCTCTCCGTCTCTCCCACGCACCCCTGCCTCCCCAGCTCTCTGACTCCCACTCACCCTCTCCTCTCCTCTCCCTTCCTGACTCTCTCTCTTGCTCATTCCACCGCCCACACGCGCTCACCGCCTCTATGCCCCCAACCTGTCCACCTCCTCCAGCCCCCATTCCTGCTCTTTCTCTATCATTGCGGTTTGCTCTAAACATGGCAGGAACTCAAAGCCACAAATCTTTAAACACAAATTCACCGACACACACAGACAAGTAAAATGCATGCACACACAACGACTTGTCACACAGAGGCAATTATAAATACATACAGTCATACAGATGCTAACATGCAACCCACACCATGCACAGTTACCCCAATACGCACACAGACAAGCACAAACACACACGTTCATGCAGTTACATTCATTACTGTTACAAATATGACCGCACAAGCACTCACGCACATATGAGCAAATTCAGACATGTACAGACATAAAAAAATAAAGCAAAAACAGACAAATACATGTAACAATTGACATAACGTGCACACAAGCACAAAAGCACTCACGCACAGACAACAAACGGAGACACAAATAGAGAACACCCAAAATCCAGACATATGATTCCATAGATAAACAGCAACGGTTGCTGTTTATCTATGCTGCAACACACACATGCATCCGCAAGCAGACACGCAGCACACCTACACTGCAGCACATCACAAAGTGTGTTATATTATGGCATGCTCTGAGCGTGTTTTTATAGTACATTTCCACCCCAGCATCAATCTGGGCAACCATTCAACAACAACTGGTTCAAATATGTTCTCTCAATGTTTCAAACTTTATTACAAATGTCACAAAAAGATTTTAATATTTCACTTCTGTTCTTGGATTTTCGTCACAATAAATACACTGAACCTAATCTTCACAAAAGTTATTTACAAAAGTTTAAGCTATTGCCATTATAAATTAAAATCCCTTTTATTTAAGTATTAATTTTTACAAAAATTAAAAGCCATTGTAATTTGTAATATTAATACAGCTAAGTCATGTAAATACAAAACATGTTGCATTACAAATGCTATAGGTGTCACATTTGCATAAGTTATAACTATTGGCATTGTAAATGACAAAGCTATTAATTTAGCTATTTTCAAAACCAACACATAAATAAAAAAAATTGTCATTTACAAGACCAATAGCTCAAACTTTCCGAATGCGAGACCTATTGCATTGCAAATGCTTGTTACCTGATTTATCAAAGTGAAAATAATACACAACTTTTCAGTGGTTTCATTGTATTTTTATCACTATGTAACATTCATGTTTTTTCAACAATGAAATGATTACAAATTGATTGTTTACTTAATTTCATTGGCAAATTGGTTGTTCTAATTGTACTACATGTTGAATAATTACCATGTACTACAGTACTATACTTTAATCACAGCTGTGCGTTTGGTATACGAGTGGATTTCCACTAGCTGATGCTCAGAAGAGCAGGCAGCCCACCTAGTCTAAAAAAAAAAAATAAATAAGACACCTTCCCCGCTCTGGGTGTTGTGTACACTTCAGCAAACGTACCCAATAAAATGAAGGCAAAAGACTTTGGAAAATGGAGCACTTTTGCAGCATCGGGAAAGGACTATGGCGAATAATGAAAAACTGACCTCAGATTCTTAGGGGCATATTATCAAGGTGGGCGATAGGCAATTATCAGTGATTTAGCGGCCGTTTTCGGCCGCCAAGCGGCGATAATTCTATCGCCCTATTAGCAAGCTGTTGCTAACTGATGTTAGCGACAGCTTTTAGGCGATAGCGAGCGGTTTGGGGCCCGCTTTGCATGTCAGTGGTGTTAATTGCTAATGATATGCAAAGTGGGCGTACCCAACCAGTTAGCGACTGAAAGCAGTCGCTAACGTCGCTTCGCCTATTAGCAAGGCAGTATTAGCATTAGAATTATCCGCGCTAAGGGCAAATATCTCCAAATACTAACACCTGCCCAGAACAGTTCTTAGCCATGTTAACCAATGGGAGGTGGATAACATGGCTAAGAGCATTTCGTCGCTAATGCGTGAATATTGCTGTATTCTCAGCGATATTCACGCAGTTCACCGCTATCGCTGGATATTTTAGCACATTGAGAAAAACGTTGCTAATAGCATGTTTTCTCCGCTAACATATCCAGCGATAGGCAGCAATAAAAAAATCATCGCTAAGCCTATTTAGCGATGAATATCACTACTTGTTGGTAATATGCCCCTGAGTTTCTTAAATTTACTTGAGAAAACTCATCCACAGGCTCAACTACCTCAGTGGTATTAGACCAGAGCCAGTTCCTTCAAAGCTGTGTTTTGAGTAAATCTATTGCAGGCTGCACAACTTGTTATGAACGGAGAGGAATCCTGTCCCTTGTGCGAGAGATGAGACACCAGCATCATGCAGACGCTCAGGAACACTTAAATCAGGTAGGGTGAACTGACCCTGGCACATGCATTTGTTGAATTTGCCACACTGTTCACAAATATAAGGCATGTTATACCAATTTGGATTTTTTTTCATTTGTATATTTCTGGACCCTTCCAGGTTTTTTCAGTGTACCTACTGGTGTGACATAGTAGAAGTATCATCTGATAAATATCAGACGTCTTACATTAATACCTTTGGACGCCTTCATTTATCACTAGTTTCTGATCAAAAGTAGAATGCCATGAGCACCTATTACATTACACAAGGTCACATTAGTTTGTAGGCACCGGAGATTAAGGGATTAGCCAGAATAACATGACATTTATTTAATTGTGTGTGGGTTACTTTTTTGCCTTGGTATATGAAATAACAGAGGGGCATATTATCAAGAACAGGCGATACAATTATGGCCGCTTTTATCGGCAGGAAACTGCCCCTAAAGCGGCGATAATGGGCTCGATAAAATGCCCTTGTGAATTCCCATAGCAGCCCAGGTTCTGGTGTTAACCTGGGCTGCTATGGGAATTCACAAGGGCATATTATCAAGTCCATTATCGCTGCTTTAGCGGCATTTTCCTGCCGATAAAGCGGCAATAATTTTATCGCCAGTTCTTGATAATATGCCCCAAAGTCCTTACAGAATAGTTTGTTCTTCTCAGCCACCTCTTTGACCCTGCCACCTCTCTCAATGACCCCAGCCCCAATAGCACGATTTGAATATTTTACACTTCAAGTCTGCAAATGAAAACCGCCTGGAATTGCGCCAATAAAGAAGGCCCCACTTCCAGTGCATCTTCTTTTGCACTTCTTTGCTTAGGCATTTGCACCCCCCCTGGGAAGGCAGTCTCAGACCACCTCACTGTATGAAGACCTCTGGCAGGAGGAGGACCAGCAAATGCTGTATCTGTACAGAAGGCCCCATTATGATTCTGTGTTTGATAATCAGGCAGACAACAGAATGATAATGACTGATAGCAATCTGTGCCGCGAGGGGCTGCTGCAGCTCTTTCAGTTCACAGCAGTGCGAGCTGCCCCCTGCAGTGAGAGTTACACAACCCTCAGGCTGCTTGCAGGAGGGACAGCTTGCACCAACGCCCAGAATTACGGACAAAAGCCACCCGTGAAAGACTTCCTGATGGACAACGGACTAGAGGCCCAAATAACGGGCAGTCCGTGAAATTTACGGACGGTTGGTCACCCTATATGTTGGTAATGTAAATGGCTGTGCTGACAGGGTATGTATGGGTGGTGCAGGCTGCAGTAGCCTTCCGAGAAGGGCACTGGCACTTAGGTTTTTATAAATTAAGCACTGCTAATTTGTTTATGCTCAGCTTTTTAACCTCTGACTATGGAACTTGGTAATACACGTTTTGCCTTTTGCTTTTTATCTTTTACATTTAATTTAATTTGTGTAGCTTAAAAAAAATGTAAGTTTGTCACATTGTTCGATGTTCTAGTTCAGAGTTGAGGCGTACCCAGCTACGACTCTTTTACAACCATTTCGTCACGTAATCATTGAGCATGTAGACAAGAATTTGCACACACCTCAACTAACTGCTACAGAGCCCTACCCTTCCCGGCCATGACTGTGATTGCTTTTCAAATAAAGCAATATTTTTTTCTGTAATGCGGCCCGTTTTCCTTAAAGGAAAATGGGCTGCATTACAAAAATAAAATGAAAAGTTTTCTTATCACAAACAAAGGGGAAGTGGTTTGTGAATGGGTTACCGCCTCCTCTACGGAGCTTGTAAATTATGAATGTTTTGCAGCTGCATTCTGGTCGCAGAACATTGATACGTAGCAGTGCTATTCAGTATTAGGAAGGGACACCCTAAACATGCCCTTCCAAACACAGAATCGCAAAAGCAAAAATGCAACATTGCAACAAGTTAACGAGTCACATTCTGCCTTTTGTACATGACAAAATGCATTTTGGGACCAGTAAAATGATTTTGACATCTGGCCCTCAGTTTCACTCATTTGGCAGTTGAATGTCACTCATAAGTGCACCAAAAGCATGGAAATGTTGGGGCAGATTTACAAGCCCCTTGCGCCCCTTCTACGCCGCCGTTGTGTCACTTACAACGTGACGCATCTGGGAGATGGGTCACGTTGCAAAACCCTGTGCCAGAAGGAGGCGTTCCGACGCAGGAACGCCTCCTAAAAATGGATGAGTGAAATCTACAAAATTTCACTAAGACACTTTTGGGCCCATGCTGCTTGAAGCAGGCGTAAGGATTGACGCAGCATTGTAAGAATAGGGACCCCAAGAGCATTGCTGTAGCAACTCCAGCAATGCGCCTCTTTTACGGCACAGATGCATCAGGTATCTGTGCCATTTTTGTCTCATGGTGCGCCGCATAGCGCCAGTTATTGTAAATCTACCCCTCTACATATATGCTTTCTGGAAACTTTACAGCCACGAGTAAGGACTAGCAGCACTGTACCTTCATGTAAGAATGTTGATGCTTTAAAATTTGACACCAGAGGGTCAACTAATAATGACTTGCGGAACAGCAATTTAAAAAAAAAATTGAAATACTTTTGCATATGACGTGTGAGGGACACCTCATAACAACTAGATGAAACTATGGCTTCATGTGACAATTGCAATGCTCATGATTACATGATTCCAGAGGGACACCTACTAAGGACTTGTGAAACTGCAGCTTCTTTTAAGAATCTCAAGGCATTTGCATCTGACTCGACAGGGACACCTAGTAACAATCTATAGAACTGCGGCTTCATGCATTTGCATGTGACTTGAAAGTAAGCTCTAGAAAGTATGAGGCACTGCAGCTCTCGAAAAGAATGGGATAGATTTTTGAAAATGCAGCATCTGACTCAAAAGGACCTCTAGATATAGTTCTATATATGTATTTATAAAGATCTCCACACCTACATGCTTTGAGGACTTCACGGCACCATAAAGAGTAGACTCAACAGGTAGTTTACCTTTCAAAAGAGTGTTTATTTCACACCATAGTGCAAAACATGGACGCCTACGCGTTGTGGCTCTCCACCTTCAACTGGACCATAGAGTCCCATTGTCTAGATCACCTATTTAAAATGAAAAAGTTCTTTTAGATCCCTAGGGCCTCATTTATGAGAAATGACGCATCACGGTGTGAAAGTAGCGATGCGTCACTTCTCAGTGCGCACTTCTTGCGACATTCCTGATGCGTCATATTTAATGTATGATGCATCATGTCGCAAGGAGTTACAGATACGTCAGTATTTCTGACGTATCTGTATGGCGCAAAAGTGACGCATTGCTGGAGTGTGTAACAAAAGTGACTCAACTCCAGCAATGCGTCCTTTCACATGGGGCAAGCCCCTGCGTCAGTCTTACGCCTGCTGTGAGGCAGGTGCAAGATTTTGATGCAACGGCGTCCTAAAAGTGTCGCAGTGAAATCTCATAGATTTCACTGCGTCACTTCTACGACCCTTCCTTGCGTCAATACGCCCCCCCTGCATACATTATACCTGGCGCAGGTATAATGTGGCGCAGGGGTTTACAAAGTGACGCATCTACCTAGAAGCGTCACTTTGTAAATATGGCGCAACAAAGCGCATTTTTTACGCCACTGGTGCGTCACAAAAAGTGACACACCGGCGGCGTAAAAGTGACGCACAGCCTCATAAATGAGGCCCCTAGTTACTTCCTATAACTCTGCAAATGCTAGACTATTGACCCTCATGTTAGAGTGATGGCGATATTTACCTGCCATTTTTCACACATTACTATCTGTAAAGTACATTTTAGTAATCATTTTATGGCAGAAAGTGCAAGTGCATGATTTCATTTTTGCGGGGAAATACATTTGTCATTTATAAAATTTATAAAAAGAGATGTTCAATTAAAAATACATCAATATATGCAGCTCTAATTCCATAAATATTCGTGATTATATACATAATCTGCATATTTGAGATTAATCATCACTGAGTCCCACCCTCTTCAACATCTGCATGGTCCCCATCGCAGCCATTGCCCGACAATTTGGCCTCAACATCGTATCCTACACCAACGACATCCAGCTCATCCTCTCCCTCACCAAAGAACCCACCACTGCCAAACTCAACTTCCAGAAAGGAATGCAAGACGTCGCAGTCTGGATGTCCAACAGCTGCCTGAAGCTCAACACAGAAGTCCTCGTCCTCTGTACCACCCCTTCTGCATGGGACAGCACCGGTTGGCCGAACGCCCTTGGAGGCCCTCCTACCCCCTGAAACCACACCAAGAACCTCAGAATCGTAAAAAATGTATACTTGTATAGCGCATTACTCACCCGCAAGGGTCTCAAGGCGCTTGTACGAATACCACTGTGGAACCCATCCTGGCTTTCCCTGTGAGGCGTCCACTCCTGGGCACTCCCAAGGTGGAGGCCAGGCATCCTTAGCGTTGTGGGGGCCCTTGTGGAGATTAAGCAAGCTATTGCCCTGAGTTGCAGAGTGGGACTCCATGATTGGAATAGGCACCGAGGCGAGAATTATCAGGTCCGTGGAATTTTGAGCCCAAGACCCGCTGAGGCGGGGAATTGAACCCTGGTCCCGGGCTAGACATCTGCATCAGGGTCTGCCGCTCCAATCATTGAGCCACACTTCTCCACTCATTGAGCCACTCGTACTCGACTCACCATGAACCTTCACCTCCAGCTGCTTCAACACCCTCTGCATGAACTTCAAGTGGATCCCCCCTGAGTCAAGGAAGACAGTCACCCATGCACTCATCACCAGCAGACTGGACTATAAAAACGCACTCTACACCTCTACACCGACATCAACAAGTCTCTACTCCGCAAACTCCAGACAGTATAGAACACTGCCGCCAGACCCGTCCTCGGCATCCTTCGACATGAACACATCAGCCAACATCCGCAAAGTCTCCACTGTCTTCCAGTGGAGAAAAGAGTGACTTTCAAAATCCTCACTCATGCCTACAGCCTACACAGCAACGGACCCAAATACCTCAACGACAGACTCAACTTCTACGTACCCAAAAGAAACCTAGGGGCATATTACCAAGGGGGGGCGATAGGCAATGGCCGCTAAGCGGCGATAAACTTATCGGCCTATTAGCAAGATGTCGCTAACTGATGTTAGCGACAGCTTTTAGGTGATAGAGAGCCTTTTGGGGCCTGCTTTGCATGCCAGCGATGTTTATCGCTAATGACATGCAAAGTGGGTGTACCCAACCAGTTAGTGACTGAAAGCTTTCGCTAACGTCGCTATCACCTATTAGCAAGGCAGGCGTAGCGTTTGTAATATTCGCACTTAGCGCAAATATCTCCAAATACTAACACCTGCCCAAACCAGTTTTTAGCCATGTTATCCAATGGAAGGTGGACAACATGGCTACGAGCATTTCGTCGCTACTGCGTGAATATCGCTGTATTCTCAGCGATATTCACGCTTTTCGCCGCTATCGCTGGATAGTTTAGCACAATGGAGAAAAACGTTGCTAATAGCATGTTTTCTCCGCTAACCTATCCTGCGATAGGCAGCGATAAAAAAATAGTTGCTAAGCCTATTTAGCGATAAATAACGCTACTTGTTGGTAATATGCGCCCTAGTTCTCCCAACCTCGCACTGGCCGAAACCCAGCGCATCAACAGAGCCAGAGCAGGCGGAAGATCCTTCTCTTACGTTGCAGCCAAGACCGGGAACAAGCTACCGGCAGACATCAGATGCACCCTTGAACACCATCAGGAAGACCCTCAAGACCTGGCTCTTCAGCTAAACAGCGGACCCCCACTCAGCACCTTGAGACCCTCACGTGTGAGTGGTGCGCTCACAGTTCCCTGATTGATTAATTGAATGATTTGATTGAGAGAAAGAAAAACATATTTTTTAAGGTTTCCTATATGTCACAAAATGTGCTTTTTGCTTTTTGGTTTTTCTCTTATAAACTATTATATGAAAGACTGGCAGCCCGTCCCGACGTTGTCCGGGAATGAATTGCTGCTGGCCAGTAGTATATTGTTTTGTAGGATTTCGTTTTGATTGCATTTCTTATCTGTGACAGGCCTGTGAAACGCTCCGATTTACAGTGCACTGCTGATGCACTTAAGAGTGCGCATTCAGTAGTGTGTGAACTCGAGTTTCCCTACTTTATTTTTCCTTGCAATATTATATATCGCAAACTCGACAACATGGCATGAGCACAATTTACATTACAGAAGATTACATTAATTTGTGGTAGGCACGGGGAGACAAAGCAATTTGCCTGGAATCACAGGATGTTGACCTGATGCCGAGATTTGAACGTAGCTCCCAAGCTCTAAAGTTCGCAATTCTAGAACTTGTGGCGGGAGGTGTGTCTAAAAGTGTATGTCGGTGCTGGCCATCAATGAGAGAGACCTGTGCATTTTTCAAACGGTGGTGAAAAAATATGAGTATGTTGCTGGAGATGTGGGCCGCCATGCCACCAATGTACTTACCGGGGGAGGGTAAACACCCATTATTCCGCAACTTTCTTTCCGCAGACCATCACTCCGCATACTTTCATTATGAAAGTACCATGACTCCGCAATGCCATTATAAGGCATGGCATTACATTTTATATGCTTTTACCACGCATACATTTACAACGAAATTCGTTGTAAATGCATGAATGGTAAAAGCATGTGTTTTTTTTAATGTTTGGATAAGGTAAGTATTGGTATAGGGGTATATGTTTTGGGGTACTGAGGTATATGTTTTGGGGTGTTTGGGTATTTTAAGGGTTCAGATAAAGTTTTGGGTTATGGGGTACAGGGGTAGTTTTAGCGTTTAGGGATAGGTATGGGTTTTGGGGTACAGGCGTATTTTTAGGGTTCAGGGCTAGGTTTGGGTTTTGGGGTATAGGGGTATTTTTAGGGTTCAGGGCTAGGTTTGGGTTTTGGGGTACAGGCGTATTTTTAGGGTTCAGGGCTAGGTTTGGGTTTTGGGGTACAGGGGTATTTTAGGTTTCAGAGGTAGGTTTGGGTTTTGGGGTACAGGGTTATTTTTATGGTTCAGGGCTAGGTTTGGGCTTTGGGGCGCAGGGGTAATTTTAGGGTTCAGGGGTAGGTTTGGGTTTTGGGGTACAGGGGTATTTTAAGGGTTCAGGGCTAGGTTTGGGTTTTGGGGTACAGGGGTATTTTAGGGTGCAGGAGTAGATTTGGTTTTTGGGGTACAGGGGTATTTTCAGGATTTAGGTATAGGTTTGGGTTTTGGGGTACAGGGTATATTTATAGGGTTAAGATGGGTTAGTGTTTAAGGGTGTTGGGGTATTTTAAGGAGTAAGGGTGGGTTTTGATTATGGGGTGCAGGGGTATTTCAAGGGAGCAGGGTGGACATCCAGAGCTGGAATGTACAAAACCTGGGAAGAAAAAACAATGAAATATTTGACACAACTCGCGCCACACACACACCCAGCACACGATATGAGACATGGCATGAAGAGCAGAATGTAAAAACAACAGTTGATGGACAGAATACAGAACAATGTCATACATTCACCCCAATACAGAGATCTGGGCCTACATCCATCATTTTTTTTGCACTCCACACCATCGCAGTTCAGACATGGCCATATGCAAATCAGCCTTGATCCTGTGCCTCATAGGAACATTCCAGACTGAGCTGCCAAGCCATGTCTATCCTCGACCAGACTCAAACATCCTAGGACCAATTTCCAGCTATCAGCTGTTTCCAACCAGGATAGCTTTACTCATGTGGTTTGGAGAGCATGGGACTCAAGTCCTAGCATACCCAATGCCACTCAGGGTGACAAATGCAAAAACAACAGTTGATGGACAGAATGCAGAACAATGTCATACATTCACCCCAGTACAGAGATCTGGGCCTAAATACATCGTTTTTTTGCACTCCACACCACTTCAGTTCAGACATGGCCATATGCAAATCAGCCTTGACCCTGTGCCTCATGGGAACAGTCCAGCCCAAAGGGCGGAACGTACCACATGCCCCCAGCATTTGTCACGCCCCCCAAGCACAAGCCCACAGCACAACGCAGACAAGCCCACAAGGGACTACTTTCTGGCATGGTTCTTTTACTTTTTAAATGTATATGGTGGGCGTCTGCATAGCCTATGTCCTTCTGCTGCAACTGCCCTTTCCAACGCTGTATTGGGTGTTGTGATTGGTGCTGTGGTTCCCGAGTTTACCTGGCCAAAAGGTGCAAGTTCACTCTTTATAATAGTAGTATAGATTATGAAAAATATATATTTCATAAAAGACAATCTCAGTGATAATTTATTCATCTTAATCAAACAATAAAAATCATACCCCTCAAAAAATGGAATGATAAAATTTCGTAAATTTTGAATTAAGTCCCATTGACATTCTGTACAACAAGGTGCTTGCATTTTTCATAAATTGAGTTTTTTCCAAATTCCCCTTCCTTTGTTAACTTATCAATGAGTTCATTTTTGGTGAAAGTGTGTTTCTTCTCGGTCTGCCCCTGTATAGAACATCTTTCGGTCATTTGTACAGAATCTGTTCATCTCAAATGTAGGTACAGCTGCTTGAGTATCAAAAACGTTCTTATTTTTGATATTATTGCAGGTGTATATGCAGTTCTGCTTCCAAGTTGTGGCCAAATGGATATTCAGTTCCAATGGCTAAGATGTATCGAGATTCTGTTTACCTTAAATCCATCATTCTGTCACCTCTGCGTTCTTTCTCCATCACAATTTTTATGCCAAAATAGTTCAATTGTTGGCTATCACTTGAGTGGTGTTCAGAAAAGTGTTTTGCAATTAGATAAGAAAAGACTTTGCTTTTAATGGCTCGCAAGTATATATTACCTAATGCGGTTGCCTAGCTTCCATACAAAGTGTATTTTTTCATTTGACAATAACTTTGGTGTCATTAGACGAATCCTTGCAAAATTTTCAAAACTAATATGCCAGTCACTTCAGCTGCTGTCTGAAAAAGTTTTTAAATGATCCGTTAAGTTGGGGCTGAGAAAAAGGGGGGTCCCAAAACACTTTTTTCCATATTAATTTCCATAGAAAACTTTAAACTCAGCTAGCGCCCGAACTGCTGAACGGAATGACATCAAATTTGGCAAAAATTTAGCTCTTGGCCCAGAAAGCACTCTTTTTGTTAAATGGTGGATCCACGAACCCTCCTGATTTCGTGCCTGAGATCTGATTGGCTGCCGACACTTCAAACTAGGAAATGTTGGCATCCATCTTGTGACTTGGTTGAACCGAGTCACAAGTAAAAACATTAAAAAAAGAAAAGGGGGCAGGGAAGAAACACCCCATTGCCCTGAGCCTGATCGCGAAGGATCCACGCAACCGTACAAATTTTGTTTTTAAATAAAAGCACGGGAGCCCGCATTTAATTATGACCTCGGGCGGGCCAGGTCCCGCGGGCAATTATAAATAACTAGCAGCCCGTCCCGATGTTGTCCGGGTATGAATTGCTGCCGGCCAGTAGTATATTGTTTCGTAGGATTTCATTTTGATAGCATTTCTTATTTGTGACAGGCCTGTGAAACACTCCGATTCACAGTGCACTGCTGATGCACTTAAGAGTGCGCGTTCAGTAGTGTGTGAACTTGAGTTTCCCTACTTTATTTTCCTTGCAATATTATATAGCGCGAACTCGACAACATGGCATGAGCACAATTTACATTACAGAAGAACACATTAATTTGTGGTAGGCACGGGGAGACAAAGCAATTTGCCTGGAATCACAGGATGTTGAGCTGATGCTGAGATTCTAACGTAGCTCCCCATCTCTAAAGTTCGCAATTCTAGAGCTTGTGGTGGGAGGTGTGTCTAAAAGTGTATGTCGGTGCTGGGCATCAATGAGAGAGACCTGTTCATTTTTCCAATTGGTGGTGAAAAAATATGAGTATGTTGCTGGAGATGTGGGCCGCCGTGCCACCAATGTACTTACGGGGGAGGGTAAACACCCATTATTCCGCAAATTTCTTTCCGCATACCATCACTCTGCATACTTTCATTATGAAAGTACCATGACTCCGCAATGCCATTATAACGCATGGGTTTACATTTTATATGCTTTAATAGGGTTTTTATAGGGTTCAGGGCTAGGTTTTGGTTTTGGGGTACAGGGGTATTTTTAGGGTTTAGGGATAGGTTCTGCCTTGGACGTCGCTGCTACATTCTGCAGAGCCTCTTGTTCTAATTTATTTCAGCCCACATCTTGCGGTACCCGCTCCGCAGGTCACGCTGCGAGGAAGGCGGACTCACAGCCTCAACGAGGGAAAGAGAGAGAAGCAGGGCTGCGAGCTGTTGCTGGCACAGGACTACCTGTCTCAGGAGCGCCAGCAACCTCCCCAAATTGAGACCAGCTGGGGCGCTCTCCCTGCCGGCTCCTCCCTCGCACCAGCCGTGTTGATAAGCCTTTCCCCCTCAGCTTACCGGTGGATTCCTCTCTGCCTTGGACGTCGCTGCTACATTCTGCAGAGCCTCTTGTTCTAATTTATTTCAACCCACATCTTGCGGTACCCGCTCCGCGGGTCCCGCTGCGAGGAAGGCGGACTCACAGCCTCAACGAGGGAAAGAGAGAGAAGCAGGGCTGCGAGCTGTTGCTGGCGCAGGACTACCTGTCCCAGGAGCGCCAGCAACCTCCCCAAATTGAGACCAGCTGGGGCGCTCTCCCTGCCGGCTCCTCCCTCGCACCAGCCGTGCTGATAAGCCTTTCCCCCTCAGCTTACCGGTGGATTCCTCTCTGCCTTGGACGTCGCTGCTACATTCTGCAGAGCCTCTTGTTCTAATTTATTTCAGCCCACATCTTGCGGTACCCGCTCCGCGGGTCCCGCTGCGAGGAAGGTGGACTCACAGCCTCAACGAGGGAAAGAGAGAGAAGCAGGGCTGCGAGCTGTTGCTGGCGCAGGACTACCTGTCCCAGGAGCGCCAGCAACCTCCCCAAATTGAGACCAGCTGGGGCGCTCTCCCTGCCGGCTCCTCCCCCCTTAGCTCAAATAGTTCATTAGCAGTCGAAGGGTACCGCTGCGCGGGAGCGCGCGGGGGGCGCCGGGAGAAGCCCGGGACAAGGGCGGGACCGACTGCGACCGACAGAGACTGATAGAGGCTGGGCTGGGTCACATCCCTTTTATCTCTCATTTAGGTTAATTCTGGTAACATTTATAACATTTATTACCATTCTCATTGTTCAATTTTATATTATTGTTATTCATAGGATTGTATTGTGACCCACATTTGTCCTCGCCCTTTATACATAAGATGACTACCAAGAAACTAAGATCCGGGCGAGTACTAGTTGGTAGAGCTTGTTCTAAAACCAAATCAAATCCTTTGCGAAATAGAAACGGGCCAGCCCTACAAGTAAAAAGTACATGCCAGTTATATTCATTATGGGATAAGGGTAAAGACAAAGTGGATCGAGAAGAAGTCAACTCTGAAAATACTACTATTAGTACTAAAGGTCAGGTACAAGACTTCTGCATGAATAAGATAGATAGTATTTCGCCAGGTATCACAGCCCCATCCCACACTGAGGTGTTAACCTATAAGAATCAAGAACAAGATATAGTTCTCCCTCCAGAAACCCAAAATTTGGCAACTAAAGTGGTAGATCAAGGTTCCCCATTATTAATTATAGCTCATAATCCTTCTCCCTTTTTAAATAATGATCAAAATATATGTCCTGGTTCATTAACCCCGCTGCATATTCCTTCAGAGGACTACACTCTTCCTGATATTAATCTTGAGTCCCAGAAAGTTTTAACTCAGAATCTTACCACAAGACAGGATATTATGGCTACTCCTATGTTGCATCTATACAGCAGCACACCCTCTCATAAATCTGATTTCTCTACCCCAGAAATGAATCTATTTGTTAGTCCCTCCCACGACCAAAATCAAGATAATGATCGACATAATTCATATGTACGAGAAAATAATGTAATCTCCGATTCCTTAACTACCCTAGAGCGACTAATTTCTTCTATTTTAATACTTTTGGAAAAATTAGTAAATGGATCAGATAACGTCTTTGATTCAGTAACCCTGATCCTAAAGGCACTATTGAGTAATCATAAAGGACTGGAAGATATCATCTATCCAAAAATAACAAATTTCCCTAAAAACTTAGGTGAGGAACAACAATACGAAATAAAGGATAACATAATTACTGATCTGCCTACTGCGTCTGATCCTCTGGGTAAGACTAATACAGACCTTATAGCCCCGATCCACTCTCCCATTCAAAGGAATGGGAATCTAATGAAAAATAATTGTGCCGCTCTTATTGGACAAGAGATTAAGATATCTCCACTTATGGAGAATAAAGAGTGTAATACCTTACCCCCTATCTTTCCTATTTTTGTCCCCCAAACAAATAAAGAAACACTAAATCCGTTGGCTTTATTGGACAAAGCGCCTCCGCCAGATGAGAATAAATCCGAAATAATAGTATCTAAAAAACAACGAGGGAAAAAAAGAAAACGAAATCGTAGATTCTATAAAAAGAGACAACGGAAAATTATTTTTGAAAATGTTAAAGATTCTTTAATGAATAACTCCAATCTTGTGGATTCGGATCCTAATTTATCAAATGAACAAGTGCCAAGTCCAAAGGTAATTTCTACAGTAGTACAACAAGAACTAATAAGCCATACAAATCAGCAATATACTGATGTTCAACGTACTATTGTAAATGATTTAAACTTATTCCCCGCCTCTGATTCCGTTTCAAGAGCAATTCTTAATCCCTTGGCTATTCCTTTTTCACAAGTTGTTGTACCTGAAATTACATGTAAGACAGCTCCTAAGATTAGAGAACATGTAGATACTCTCTTTCTTGATTTTATTCCCATCTTTGATCCAGACCTGATTCTAAATAGATCTGTATTAGTTAATTGCTTTCAGGAAATAGAGAGTCTAAAATTAATCCATTCGGCAGATATAGACGTTGTAAATCTAATAACTTCGAAAAATGGAAAGATAGCTTGTGTGAAATTTTACTCCAAATTGGTGTTAAATCACATTCTTCAATGGGGAGAAGAATTCCAAATAAGAGGAATTGATGTTGATACTCACATACCGGCCAAAATAGTCGGCCAAAATTGCAAAGGATTGTTAACCTATCAGGGGTTAAAAGCCTATTCTTCGGACAATCTTCCTGTAAAGAATGAAGAGTTGAAAATACGAATACAAAAAAATAAGCGGCAAGTGACAGTCAATAATCCACTCCCGTTAAAACAGACTAGGGTAAAAGATGCCGATTTTGAGTGGAGTTGGTTACCCTCTATTCTGTCGAATAAATCGGGTCCTTCATCGGGAGTCAATCCTAATCTTTAGCGATAACTTAAAAATAATTTCATGGAACGTTGCTGGTTTAACCCAGAGTTCCGATAAATTGTTATTTTTAAACTCTTTAGATACAGATATAATCTGCTTACAGGAAACCTGGCTAATAGGGCACTTACCGGTTGTGAAAGATTATTACGTGCTAGAGAGTAGCGCCACTCCCTCTATAAGAGGCCGAGCGAAAGGTGGGTTAGCTTGTTTATTATCAAACAAAATTAAATGGAATTATACCCACTTTGTAGATTCGAATAAATTATTCCAGGCGATCACATTAAAAAATTTCCTGAATGATGGTTCGAACAAATCAGTCATAATAATAAATGCTTACTTACCTCCTGACTTAAAATATAACTGTGGTATTAAGAAGATCTGCTCTTTTATCCTCAACTTACAGGTATCTTGTCCCCCCCATACATTATACTGGTGGGTGATTTAAATGCAAAAATATCTAATGGAGCCTTAGAGTTATTTAGAAATAAAACAAAGGAGGAAATGTTCCAGATACCAAAAGCCATATTCCCAAAGAATATTAAAACAAATAAAAGAGGGAAATTTATCCTGGAGAGCTTAATCGAAGCAGACTGTATTATAGCCAACGGGAGGTTTTCCTCTGACAGTCCTGCTCATTTAACACATAAATCAGGGAATGGTGGTTCGATTTTGGATTATGTGATTGTCGATAGCACATTTTTTAGTTTTTTGAAGGACTTGATAGTGTTAGCCACCGATCTTAGTGATCATAATGTTTTGATTTTGAAGTTGAATGTATCATCTCCTCAAAAAAATCACTGGAAAATTGGGGATGATTTATTGAACTTTAATATTAAAAACAGGAAGTGCTACTGGAACTCCGGGACTATTAAAAATCTGTCCAACTTACTGGAATATACAGTAGATAATTTAGCTATATGGGAAGGCAGAGAATTAGGCTGCTTTAGATACAGATATAATCTGCTTACAGGAAACCTGGCTAATAGGGCACTTACCGGTTGTGAAAGATTATTACGTGCTAGAGAGTAGCGCCACTCCCTCTATAAGAGGCCGAGCGAAAGGTGGGTTAGCTTGTTTATTATCAAACAAAATTAAATGGAACTATACCCACTTTGTAGATTCGAATAAATTATTCCAGGCGATCACATTAAAAAATTTCCTGAATGATGGTTCGAACAAATCAGTCATAATAATAAATGCTTACTTACCTCCTGACTTAAAATATAACTGTGGTATTAAGAAGATCTGCTCTTTTATCCTCAACTTACAGGTATCTTGTCCCCCCCATACATTATACTGGTGGGTGATTTAAATGCAAAAATATCTAATGGAGCCTTAGAGTTATTTAGAAATAAAACAAAGGAGGAAATGTTCCAGATACCAAAAGCCATATTCCCAAAGAATATTAAAACAAATAAAAGAGGGAAATTAATCCTGGAGAGCTTAATCGAAGCAGACTGTATTATAGCCAACGGGAGGTTTTCCTCTGACAGTCCTGCTCATTTAACACATAAATCAGGGAATGGTGGTTCGATTTTGGATTATGTGATTGTCGATAGCACATTTTTTAGTTTTTTGAAGGACTTGATAGTGTTAGCCACCGATCTTAGTGATCATAATGTTTTGATTTTGAAGTTGAATGTATCATCTCCTCAAAAAAATCACTGGAAAATTGGGGATGATTTATTGAACTTTAATATTAAAAACAGGAAGTGCTACTGGAACTCCGGTGTAGGAGAGTAGGGTCTGCAATCCTATGATCACCCAGATTTTTTGCTTTTGTTTCACTGGTTTACGACTTTCTCTGGCTGTGGGCCTGCCAATCAGACCCACAGCCTGGCTGTTCTCTTTCTAAATTACGAGATGTACCCTAGGTGCATTTACCAATTGGTACTGGGCCACCTTATCAGACCCTGTAACTCAGGGCATAGGTGTACCCAGGGCCGCCAGGGGCTGCAGCAGGTATTATGCCACCCCTGGCTGGCCTCCTAAATTTGACACAACTGGCTGCATGACAGCTGGGGCGAAGTCGTGTAATCACCCTTTGCTGTAGATATAGTAGCCCTATATCTAACCCTCCAATGGACACCCGAGTTCCTATCAGTCACTCCTATGGCAGGCCTTGACAATCCTGAGGGCAGAGTGCATGGGCTCGTGTGAACTAAGCTCTGGCCCGAGCCGAGCCCGGTTGCAGCTTGCGGAATCAAGACCCAATGGCTGTTCCATGATAACGCGTACCATATCGGTAACTTCGGTGTCGCGTTATCAAGACATGTCGAGTAAGGTGTCATACGAATCGGGATGTTGCCCTCTCACCAACTCTGGCGACGAGGTTAGCATTCCGCCCTTCTAGAGGGACACGACATGTACGTAACTGTGAACCCCGGTTAAAGTTAACGAAAGCCTCAGCTCCACAAAATGGATGCTGCCACCACAGACACGAGTCTGACCTCCTGCTGCTGGGAGTCCTTCCAGCGAGGAGCACTTGGACAAAGGGTTTCCTGTCAAGGGCGGTGTTCGCACCGTCCCAGACAGGGTTTGTGTATTCTGGGTAGGTAGGGCTTTTGCGAGAAGGTGACTGCGGAGTGGCACCCCGGTGCTCACTACGCATCTGCCGGTTAGAACCAGTTCCAGGGGCGACAGCCCTGGCCTGGGGAAAGTCCGGCAGGGGAGAGGGGTGTAACTACCCCCCTTCCTGGTCCCACCCTTAGGGCAGGACCTAGTCATGTACCCACCCCTTTCTTTAGGATAAAGGCCGGAGCGGGGACCCTTCCAAATTAGATCATCTTTGAATCAAGAAAACTTTCTACGAAAGGACTTCAAGACTCTTCTCAAGATTTCTCCCTTGTGGCTAAGGAGTAGTCACCCTGCATCAGCGGGCACCAACTAAGAACTCTGCGGTTTGCTGTAAGTCCTTCCTCAAGGAATCCGACGGCCCAGCTCGACGAGAACCGGCTTCCCTGGCACCTCTGACCTCTACCCACGTCATCAGCTCAGCTGTGATCTGTGGGTGCGACGAGACCTCGAGGGACCGGCCATCATCAGAACCTGCACGCTCTTAAAAACCAGCACGACCATCGAGGTAACTCTCTGGTGAGTGCTCTGGGGTCCGAGAAGCCCCGACCCTGAGCCGCTCCAGCACCGAAGTGCAGTCTCCCAGCATCTCCACGATCTGCGTGGGGCCCTTCTGCTCGCTGCTCAGCACGTTGTCTGGTCACTAGCCGCTGGCTTGTGTCCTTCTGTGACGACATCCGAAAATCAACACCGCCGGTCTGGTTGCTCCAGACTGGCCCTTGCTTCTATCTTTTCGAGGAGCACCCCGGACCCTCCTGGTCCACTCCAGACGCCGACAGCGACATCCGTCGTGGGACAGCTCGCACCTCCACCGTGGTCGCCGACAAAGCCTCCTGGTCCGTGAGACTGCAGAGCCTAGCGTCGCCCACTCACCTGGTCGAGGTGACGGCCAACCGGTGCCTTCCTGGTACCCTCTGACTACTGGCTAGTAGTACGAACTTGGTCCCCTCTGCTTTCAGGTTTCATCAATCTCCGATCCAGGCTTGGATCCCTACGAACTATTCATCACTGGTCGCCGGCCAGCAACTCCTTTTTCTTCCGGCTCCTGGCTCGTCAGCGAAGACCCCGACGCCTGTAAGACTTGCAGCCGCAGCCCTCGTGGCTAGGTAACTCGGCATTTCAGTGCCTGCATCGCCTCCTTACTCTAGGGTCCCGAGTCCCTCGCTTCCGACTTGCCTTAACCTTTCCGTGTCCCCGGACACTTGTTTTAAACTGTGCACTTGAAGTATTTGCTAAAGAGATTTGGTTTGTGCTTAGTACCCTGTCCTCATAAAGAGTACCGGGCTGTTGTGATTCTTAATAAATATATTGTTTATTTTCATAACACTTGTGTGGTGTCCTTTCACTGGGTGTTCAAGGGGTACATGTGTGGTAAACAGCTGGCTTAACACGCCCTCTCGAGTCTTTAGCCTTAGACTGCTCGTATCCACGCTACTAGGATAGCTGGTCTATAGGTTGACTTACAACCAAACACCATAAGGGTCGTTGGAACGATACATAGCGGTCGCTAGAATAGCGAACGTTGCATATCGGGCCAACTTCTCACATCCGGGACTATTAAAAATCTGTCCAACTTACTGGAATATACAGTAGATAATTTAGCTATATGGGAAGGCAGAGAATTAGGCTGCTTTACGTCATTTTTACAAATTTTAAAATTAAAAGCTCAAAAGCCTCTAACAGCTAAGGTAATGCCCAAAATTCCCTCTGATCTCCTTAATTTAAATAAGGAAATAAATAAGTTGGTAAGGGCCCAATACCTTTTTCCCTGCCCAGACCGTAGACAAAGAATCTCACTTTTGAAGAGGAGAAGAAATAGGCTGAAGGTCAGATTAAAACGTCAGAAGGAAGATGCTCTTTGGTGTAAACTACGTGAAGCAGCCAAGAATGGTCGAACTAAGACCTTTTGGTCATTAATCGGGGAGGGTTGTGGGGTGAGAGCCAGACCCTCTCCGATATCAATAAATGAGCAGACTTGGGTAAATTTTGTCCAGGGTCTATATAGTAGTAATGGTGAGGAGTTTGATCTTAATAAATTGCAGGAAGATTTATGTCCTTATGATCCTCCTTCCGAATTAGAAATTGAAGCCGCAATTAAAGCTCTCCGTTCGTCCGGTGCCCTCGGCCCAGATGAAATTCCAATTTCAGTATTGAAAACTCATAGTGCCTTATGGGGAAAAATTCTATACCCTGTTTTTAAAGCTTGCTATAATAATGGCATTGTTCCACACTCTTGGAAAGGGAGCTTGTTAATCCCTATCTACAAAAAGGGCGCCAGGGATTCACCTGAAAATTATAGACAAATAGCTCTCCTAGACGCTATAGGCAAGGTTTTCACCAAGTGTCTATTAAATTCTATAAATGACTGGGTGACCATGTCCGCAATTCTCCCACTAGAGCAGACTGGCTTTAGAAAACAACACGGTACCTTAGATAATTCTACTGCTCTCCAAATCTTGATTGAAAAATATGTCACAGTCCGTAGAGGAGGTATTTATGGAGCATTTATTGACTTCTCTACGGCCTTTGATAAGGTGGAAAGAGTTTTGCTTTGGAGTAAGCTAATAAAATTAGGAATGCCCCCGAGCTTATTGAAACTAGTTATCGCACTCCATACAGACACCTGGTGCAGAGTTTTAATGGGTGGTGATAGAGGACTTTCCAGGATAACACCTACCAATAATGGGCTTAAACAGGGCTGCCTGCTGGCGCCCCTGTTATTTTCCCTATACATTGCTGATTTACCTAAAGCCATATTATCCACGAGCAATGGTATTGCCCCTGTATTAGGGGGATCATCCATCGCATGCTTAATGTATGCCGACGATATTTTAATTCTGGATCTCACCCCAAAGGGTTTGAATAATCGTTTAAAAAGTTTGAACTCCTACTCCGAGGCCCACTTTTTAAAAATTAATACCTCAAAAAGTAAAATAATGTGCTTCTGTGGAAGGAGAAAACCTAAATACAGCGATTATTTCTGGTCTGTCGGGGGTGAAAGACTAGAAGTAGTTAAATCCTACCCCTTCCTTGGGAAGATAGTCACGAGTAATCTATCAGAAAAAACCCATACAGAGAAAAATGGTAGGAAAGCTCTCGCTAAAGGGAGGAGTCTTATCTCCTTATACAAAGCGACAGGTCGGAGGCATTTTTCCATATTGCTCGAAGTCTATCGGGCAAAAATCCCCGCATCTCTAATTTACGGACTGGAAATAGTGGACATGGCATGCTGGAAATTCCTGGATTCTAATGAAGGAAGAATTCTTCGTAATTTAGCCTCTGTAAACACTGCAAGCTCTACGTCATCGTTACGACAAGAGTTTGGTCTGCGTAGTGCACGGTCCCAGGCAGTAGCGAGTGTGGTGCGATGGGTTTTTTATATTGCTGAAGGAAAACCTGGCACCCTGAGGTTTCAAATAAAAAATGAGTTGTTGGGTTCCTATAATGTTTACTCCTCTATTGTAAAAAACTTCAGACAGGCAATTTCTTTATTAAAGATAGATGAACAAAGTCTTTTTACACTATCAGCTCCCCAACTAAAGTTATCTTTAAAGACCTCGTCTTGGGAGTTGAGTTTTAGAGCTGACAGTACGATCCGAAATTCTAAGAGAGGAATGTTCCCCCTCGGTAACTCTTGTGAAATTAAAAAATTTCAAACATATTTAGGTTGGAATCTTCCTCATGCAGTTAGGCGATTTATTTTTTTGTTGAGATATGATTTACTTCCATTGAATTGTTTATTGTTTAAATGGCATGGTGGTACAGATATCTGTGACCTCTGTAAACTTTATTCCCAGGATTTATACCATGTAGTTTTTGTTTGCCCAGCCCTTATGGTACACAGACGAAAATGGTTAAAACCTTTGTGTTTTCAGCTGGGTATTTTTCCTGCTTATGATTTCATTGTAGCTATGTTTAATCCTCCTAACGAAATGTTTTGCTTTAAATTGTTTTCCTTCTTTAAATGTTTTTTAACATTGTATTGACATTTCTATTTAATTATGTAATCAATGTTGTTTTTTCTTTTTATTGATAAACTGTTATGTGGATCTCGACAGAGTTCCGTTATCATAAAAAATAAAAACTTGAAACTTGAAACTTGGATAGGTTTGGGTTTTGGGGTACAGGGTTGATTTATAGGGTTAAGATGGGTTAGTGTTTAAGGGTGTTGGGGTATTTTATAGAGTAAGGGTAGGTTATGATTATGGGGTGCAGGGGTATTTAAAGTAGGGGTGGGCGGAATTGGCGCGAACTTGGTACAATAAATCCGCAATATTTCGTTCCGTCAGATTTCCAATTATTAAAACAGAAAACTCATATATTCAAGGTAAAATAACAAGTATTTCTTCATGCTAAAATGCATATAGTCATTTCACAAAACTGAAATTAGCTTCCAGCAAGCAGTGAGAGAGGTGATGATTTTGAGATCAAGCCCCTGCAAACCATTATGGGACGAGATTAGCAGTGGGAAGTGAATATTATAGTATCCAAATAATTCTACAAAGAGCTGCAGTTCACCTCGTTCTCCCCAGTTGTCCCCAAGAGGCAAATGCAATAGCATTTAAAATATTATACATCGAGCTGCAGTTCACCTCATGGTCCCTAGATGCCCCTGATGAGGCAAATGCAATAGCATTTACAATATTACACATCAAGCTGCAGTTCACCTCATGTCCCTAGATGTCCCTGATGATGCAAATGCAATAGCATTTAAAATATTATTTATCAAGCTGCAGTTTACCTCGCCGTCCCTAGATGTCCCTGTTGAGGCAAATGCAATAGCATTTAAAATATTATACATCAAGCTGCAGTTCACCTCGTCGTCCCAAGATGTCCCTGATGAGTAAAATTCAAAAACCAACCCTTTCATGAATGCTAAAAATTATGCTAAGCTTATCCCATAATGCTTTGCAGGGCCTTTTAGTTGTATTTTTGCCCATAACTGTGCTTGGGGTGGTTCTAAGAGAATGGGACCTCCACTGAATTACTATTTAAAGGGAGCAGGAATGTATAGAACCTGGGAAGAAAAAACAACACTCGTGACGGAATGCCCCCAGCGATTGTCACGCCCCCAGCACACACCCACAGCACAATGCAGACACGCCTAGAAGGGACTACTTTGCTGGCACGGTTCTTTTACATTTTAAATGTATATGGTGGGCGTCTGCATAGCCTATGTCCTTCTGCTGCAACTGCCCTTTCCAACGCTGTGTTGGGTGTTGTGATTGGTGCTGTGGTTTGTGGTAAATATAATTACCCAGACGTTTTTCTATACATTAATAACAATAAGGATAGCTCATAAAATGAGAGGCAGAGTCCGTGGTGTCCAAGTTAAAAGGGCTTTATTCAATGGCTCGAGCCAGGGGGAGAATCGGGTTCCATCACCACTAAGGTTCAGGAAGGGAATCACACACTTTATTAACATCACACATTATATATAGTAAAACCATACAATTGTAGTGAATACAGTAGGCGGAACTCTCCAGGCGGAGCAATGTGAACAGAGAGAGATAAGAACACATGGGCGTAAAAGAAGGCGTGTAAAGAGGCGTACACGAGGGTGTGCACTAGATGAGTCATAGGAGTGTCATAGGTGGGTGGATGCATAGAGGAGGTCTGCAGGATCAGCAGAAACCTTTACCCTACATGTGCGCGCAACTGGCCATGACGTGAAATTGACGTGTAACTGGGGAGAGCTGGGGGGCTGTGACTTTAGCACTAGTAGAGGAGTCTGGAGTCTGGGGTGTCAGAGCGACCTGTACCTTTGGCATATCTGATATCTTGTGTTTGGAGGATGTATAGTCTGAAGTAAAGGTCTCTCGAGTAAAGGCTGTTCTACACTGAATGCTAATGTGCACATATATTTCTTCGTGCATTACGTGGGGCCATGGGCCTACTATGGCAACGGGTTCAGTAAATCACTTGCATGGAGACAGGAAGGCTAGGCCCTATGCTCTGCAGGCGGAAAATGTTTACCTATTTCACTAGACTGGAATGTGTTTTGCGGAGGCTGAACAGATAACTGTAGGCAAAATACCGTCTTGGCAGGCAGGCCAGGCCGGGCACCTCTCGGCTGGGCAGGGAGTGAGGGAGAGGTCAGGGATGCATACCTAAACTGCAGCATTACAGAGACGGAAGAGGCTCGGAGCCTGAATTCAGGGCCTGGCTCGGCTGGGCCAGAAAAACGTGTGCTTCTCGACATTTAAACGTGTACCATGTAAATGCATTGGCAACGTAGGCCACAGTGCAGAATTAACATTTCATTCATGTAAGGCCTAATAGCTGACATGATAACATTAGACGGAAATGCAGGGGCAATATTATGACAGGCACAGGAAGGGAATTACATGAACATACATAGGGCACGGGTGCATGGATAGGGTGCGAGTGGGGGACACACTGACCATATAAAATTTCTGTTTCCTCATTCCCTCCTTGTCCCCTACTGCGCCCTTTAGGATATATCTATTTTCATGAGACCATCTATCTGTTCATATAGCATCATTTGCTCGTCTTTTCTCATACGTGTACGGGAACGGGAATGTGGACGGGGAATACAAGCAGTGGCACACAAGCCGCAAATCGCTGGGCCACATTGCAGACAGAGACAACAACTGAATACTATGAGCAGGACCATTCCTAGGAAGGACAGTACTTTCCATCCCCAGGCTGATATCACACTCCAGAGCCAGCCGGACCAAGTCCAGGTGCCAGGATTCTGGTGTATCTGATGAGCTATCTTATGGAGCCTTGTTATTGCTGCATACACTGATGGTGCGTTATTAGGAATAAACACACAACAACTGGAGCCGATCACTCTACAAGCTCCGCCCCTATCGGCCAGGATGACGTCAAGAACAAGACGGTTCTGAAGAACAGCAAGTCTCATAGCAGACTGCTCTTCGGTCAGGTTACCTAAGGCAGAAGTAGTCTCATTCACTACTGCTTCCAGTGTTCTTGTTAATCTGCGTATTAATTTACTGTTTTGGACGGGGCCTACGAAGAAAAAGAATCCTTTATTGAAATCTGTATATTGCTCCCACGTTGTCTCAGTCTGATCGACAATTGGGGATTCGATCTCCCTCTTATGTCTTACATGTACGAGTTGGGAATCCCGGTGATAATGGGACGGAGCTAGGAAAACAGGTGGCAGTAGGAACGCAATATAACACGTCCCACCCCAATCTAAGGGCAAACGTACATAAGCTGTCTGACCACAAATGAAATAGGAATGGCGGGAAGCTTTGAAAGTAGACTTTCCTTTATCATTGAATTCGACCACAGTATTACAATCACTGTGTCCAAGGTGTACTGAACCATTCTTTCTAACGCATAATTCACCTTTCACTGGTAAGACTGTTATGAACTGAGAACCTGTATTGGTCTCGGACTGGACGTTCAGAATCATAAAGTTAAGGGAAACATTTCCTTGTTCATACACTTCATTTTCCAGATCGGTTCCTTTCCTTTGGGGAAGACCGTCTTCATCCGGGAAACATGCTCTATTCATAACTGTATTTAGGTCTCCCCATATCCAATTGCCTTGGGAAACTGCGGACTCACTGTCTAGTGATGACATTAAAGCAAACCATGCTCCGCACGAACCATTGTGCAAAAAGGGATAAGGAAAGAGGGGCAGAGCTCCCTTCATTTTCTGGTAAGGTGGGAGTCGGCCACATACCCAACAATTTGTTACATTGCTAGTCTGGTGAGTATGGTGTAACATACAAATAAAAGTGTTGTTGCGCAGTGCTAGTCGATAGGATAATTCGTGAGGTGGCAGGTCGCTGAATGTGTGCTCTACGGTGTCATTGAAAGAAGAATGTACATGTGAACCAAGAGGAGGAAAGAAAACATGTAGCGTCAAGCTTATACAAATAATCGATATACTTAGAAAAAACATAATGATCAGTGTTATTATGCATCTGCTGCGTAAGTTTTTGCAGTATTTTTCTTTCATATTTTTCTTTCTATCTCTCTGACTATTGGGGTCTACGATCTTATACATGTCAGGAACCTGTCTAACCGCTTCACCCGAGGGGGACTTAAACAATTAAACGCTATCTGACTTACTAGATCGTAACTTCTGTCGGTACTCCTGTTGGGGAGTCTTTTCTAGCAAAGGGGGTTTATAGTCCGTACTATCTTTAGAACTATCAGTATTGTCCTGTGTCTTTATTAGAGTTCCTTGGGTTCCATGAAATCGCTTACAGTGTTGGGCATGGATCCAGCCCTTACGTCCTTCCACTTTGATAGCCGTCCTCGTGGTCAGTAGCACAAGCTTCGGCGACTTCCAACGTGGTTCCAGGGGGCTTGACCGGTCAAAATTTCTCACCAGGACTAGGTCTCCAGGGACGATGACGTGGTCCTTAACCTGGGTGTTGTCTGGGAAAGCGGCGGCAACCTGTGAACGACAAGAGAGTAGTGCAGACATCAAGGAAGCCAGGTAATCTGTCAGCATATTACTGTCGACATCGGTAATTTTGCGCGGCACAGGCGTACCCCACATATTTGGCGGTCTACCAAAAACCACCTCGTACGGGGATAGTCCGGTTCTGGAATGAGCTACCATACGCATGTAAAAGAGGGCAACCGGCAAGGCTACCATCCAATCCACGCCTTTTTCTGCACAGACCTTCGCTAGTTTGGTTTTGAGAGTCTGATTGTGTCGCTCTACGAGGCCTGCTGCCTCGGGGTGTCGGACGCAATGGAACTTCCACTGGTACCCTAGCAGGAGAGATACTTGTTTCATAAGTTCAGAAGAGAACGGCTGTCCATTATCTGAGTACACGACACGGGGCAAGCCGTATCGCGGGAAGAATTCACGGACCAACTGCTTGGCAGTGGTCACAGCAGTGTAATCTGGGACTGGGTACGCTTCTGTCCATCGAGATAGGGCACATACAACTACGAGGACATACTTGAATCCTCGACATCTGTCCATCTGAATGTAATCCATCTGGAGGACTTCAAAAGGGTGGTCTGGAGGATGAAATCCACCTTGTTCCACAGGAATGCCTTTGCCTGGATTGAACTGACAACAGATCATACAGGTACGTACTTTCTGTTTTGCTGCTGCACGTAAATGTTTGTTGAACCAGATGTTCTGTATACTGTCTAACATGGCTTTTTTTCCTAAGTGTGCTGGACTATGTGCTGTATTTATAATGGCTTGAACCATGGAGTCGGGGAGAAACCATGTGGTTTTCCCCTTTGTCATCCATCCCTGATCTGTCTGGACCCCTCCTTGTTCAGTCCATTTCTTGATTTCGTCCGGAGTGGCATGTGTCTGTATGTCGAGTACATCTTGTGAGGGATCCCTGACTGTCATGCAATTTGTCAGTGATGGTACATCCGTCTTTGTCGTGTCAACTGGAATGTCTGTTTGAGTTTGAGCTGTAAGTTTAGCTGTTCGATCTGCCAGGTCGTTACCCTGGGAAATAATATCTGTGACTTTAGTATGTGCTTTGCACTTCATGATAGCTATTGCTGTGGGCAGGTGTATTGCATCTAACAGAGCCTGAATGAGGGGACCGTGTTGAATTTTGGCTCCATGGGAGGTCAGAAAACCTCTCTCTTGCCAAAGGACTCCAAAGTCGTGAACGACTCCGAAGGCATACTGTGAATCTGTGTATATGTTTACTTTCAGGTTCTTGACTCGTATACAGGCTTGGGTCAGAGCGATGAGCTCTGCTGCTTGGGCAGACAGAATGTCAATTCGTCTTGATTCTATGACTTCAGTATCGGTGGTCACTGCATATGCGGCCACTAACTCTCCTGTGCTTGTTCTCATACATGAACCATCCACATAAAGTGTCAGGTCTGGGTCGGGCAATGCAATGTCTGTCAAGTCTTGTCTGGGCTTTGTCACTGTGTTAATGACTTCTACACAGTCATGCGGTGCAGGGTCTACTGTGTTCGAGGGCAAAAGTGTAGCAGGGTTTAGAGTATTGCAACGTCTGATTTCTATGTGTGGCTGGAACAGTGTCAGTTCGTATCCTGTCAGTCTCGCTATAGTCAGGTGCTGTATCTGTGTCCTGTTCAAGAGAACTTCCACTGAATGTGGAACTTGTCAGGGGATGTCCTAGCACTATGGAATCGCTTTGTCTGATTGCTAGGGCTGTTGCTGCAACTGATTTGAGACACGCAGGCAGAGCCTGGGCCACTGGATCCAATGTACTAGAAAAGTAAGCACAAGGCTTGTGTTTTCCTGCTTGATCTTGTGTGAGAACAGATAATGCTGTACCATCACGTTCAGTGACAAAAAGTGTAAACGGTTTACTGTAACATGGTATCGCTAAATCTGGTGCTTGACATAGAGCTTTCTTCAGTTCATCAAAAGCAAGTGTATGTTCCTGGGTCCAAGGGAGGACAGTCAAAGTCGCTGCCTCCTGTGTTGTCAACTGTATGAGTGGTTTGGCTAGATATGCGTACTGAGGAATCCATTGTCTGCAGTAAGAAGTGAGGCCAATGAAGGCCCGTACTTCCTTCTGTGTCTTGGGCTGTGGAAGATGTGCAATTAACTGAATGCGGTCTGGTGTCAGCTGTCTACCCCTCTTGGACAGCAAGTGTCCAAGGTATACCACTTGCTGGGCACAGAATTGTAACTTTGAAGGGGACACTTTGTGTCCCTTTTCCGCCAGGAAGTATAAGACTGTCAGTGATGCACGTTCACATTCTCGTTCTGTCCGCGCTGTGATCAAAAGATCATCAACGTATTGGAGCAGTGCAGTGTCAGTAGGCATGTGAATACTGTCTAATTGTCTTTTTAATGCTTGACTGTAAATACTAGGACTTTCTGTGAACCCTTGAGGAGCTCTCGTAAATTTGAAGCTTCGGCCATTTAAACAGAATCCGAAAAGATATTGGTTTCCGGATGGATCGGGACACTAAAGAAGGCGTTCTTGAGATCAATTACAGTAAAGAACGACGCTTCGGAATCAATGGCAGTCAATAGCGAGGAAATGTCTGGGACCACTGGGTACTGTGGTATAATACATTTGTTCAATTCTCGGAGGTCAATCACTAGTCTGTAGACCGGTGGTGCATTCGGGTCAGTTCGTTTAAGGATCAGAATGATAGGAGAATTACATACATTGGAGTCAGTTTCTACAACCACTCCTTGTGCAATGAGTTCGTCAACAATTTTCAGTAGTGCAACTACAGCATCAGGTGGTAACTTGTATTGTCGGATTCGTGGCAGTACAACTCCTTGTTTGAGTGTGACACGGTATGGTGTAATGTGCATGTAACCTACATCAGTCGGACCTTGCGCTCATAAATGCTGTGGTACATTTTGAAGTCTGGGGTCAAAATCTCTCAACACATAATGTCCTTTAAAATCACGTAAAAACAATCTCACTCCTTCCGGAGAACAACAAATCACTGCTCCCAGTTCTTTCAATGTTTTAATACCAAGCAAGTTTTCTGGACATGATTTCGTAAGCAACAAGTCTGTAGTACGGGACAATGGACCAACTCCTAGGGAAACTGGCTTTGACACTTCGTTAACAATAGGCTTTCCTGAAAAACCCAGGAAAATATTCTGTGAGCCTGAGAGGGGTGCCCCTGGAACCTCGTCATGACTGATGGTAGTTCTGCTCGCCCCTGTGTCAATCAGAAATTTTCTGTCTTTTCCCAATACACGACTATGTACATAGGGACCCTCTTGATCTACAAGAACCTCAATAAGGGGCAAGCCAACCTCCCTCTCTAGGCTGTTTCATGAGTACTGTTGATAATCTGGGTAGTCAGACTGTGCATACTGGTACATTTGTTGTGTAACATGTTGTGTGGCAGCAATGGGTTGGGGTACGGCTACTGTCTGTGGCTGGTTCTGTGGAGTTTGCGCGTTCTGCGGGATATGTTCCTGTCAAGGAGGACGCGGTCTTTCTTTCGTCTTTCCTGTAGCTATATTGTGTTTCAGGACAGCACATTCATTTATATAGTGACCTGGCTGTTTACAATAGTTGCAGTTCCCTTTGACAGGTGCCGCGCCCTTTTTCTGGCCATCGGCGGCTGGAACTGATTGGGCAACTAGTACTTTCATTTTCGTGTCTTTCATGCGTCTCTTTTCGTGTTCCTGTTCTTCTCTAATTCGATTCTGGTGGTACTGTAACATTTGTAGCATTTGGGAAGGGCTATTTGCTTGCCAGGTACTCTCAACTTTCAGTACTCTATTTTTGATCTGTGGTAAGGAATTCTCTACTAATTTGGTTACAAAAAGATGTGGGTACGATTCACTACTTGTCTTTAGGCCACTATTAATAAGAAAACATTTCTCGAATCTAGAATAAAAATCACTAGTGTCTTCATCTTGTTTCTGTTTACAGGCTGAAATAGCATCCCAATCTTCCTTTTTAGTAGTCAATAATCTCGGCAAAACCTGTATCAATAGCTCAGGTAATTCTCTAGCTTTATCCCCGAGACCAGTACCAGGGGTTCGTGTATTATCTTCGTTTTCTAATTCTGCCCAGTTAATCTTTTTCTCTCCCACCTCCCATTCTTTTTCTTTAAGTTTTTCGTAAATGCCTGCTGGCAATAGGACTTTCAACATTTTAATCGTATCAGCATATGTATACTCCCCCATGCGGAGCATGTCTTTTAATTCACGGTGGAACCCTGCTGGATCTTTATCATGCCAGGGTAGTAATTTTTTCATTTCCAATAATTCCATTTTCGTCAAGGGTGTATAAACGTATACTCGTTGAAGCGTACCCGCTTCAGTTCTAACGGGATGAACCTCTCGTAAGGGATTCTGTCTGTCTATGTAAAAGGTCTTTCTTTCTCCGTGTGAAGCAGGAATAAAACGTGGGGTCAGGAAAGTCATGTACTTATGTCGTTGTTCTAGTATGACATTAATTAAATCGGTACCTAGGCCTCTCCATCTTACTAGGAGTAAATCGTCCAATAATTTATATAGGGGACCTGGATCAGAATGCTGACTTTCGTACAGTGTGATGAGGTGTTGAATCATGTAAATACCAGCTAAACGCTGTTCTTCCGGGGAAAGACTCAAAAATGCTTGCGCTACTATGTCATCTTTATATATGGTGGAATTTCCAGCCCATTGAACTGCTGACCGGGCTAGTTCCTGTTCATGCATAGTACTAAGGGGCATATTACCAACAACTAGCGATAATTTTTGTCTCTAACTTGTACAGAGACAAATATTATCGCCGCACATCGGCGATTTTTATCGCAGATAAACCTTGCTATTAGCAAGGTTTATCGCAAATGCGATAAAAAACGGCCGCAATGCATGAATATCGCTGAAAAGTCAGCGATATTCATGCATTACCGAGCTAATGATCTTAGCCATGTTATCCACCTCCCATTGGATAACATGGCTAAGAACTGCTCAGGGCAGGTGTTAGCTTTTGGAGATATTCGCGCTTAGCGCGAATATCTCCAAAAGTTGATAATAGGAGATAGCGATGTTAGGGACTGTTTCCAGTAGCTAACATCTTGGCACGCCCACTTTGCATGTCATTAGTGATAAATATCACTGACATGCAAAGCGGGGCCCAAGATGGTCGCTATCTCCTATTAGCTGTCACTAACTGGTGTTAGCGACAGCTTGGTAATAGGGAGATAATTTTATCTCCGCTTTCTTGGCTTTTAAAGCCAAAAAAGCGGAGATAAGCCCCCTTGATAATATGCCCCTAAGTTCACTATGACCTACTCGTTTTTTCAGTGCTTGGTCGGTGGCTTGAAATAGATGTTCAAGAGAATATCGTTCTGGTATGGGAGAGAGAGAACGTTTACTGTATTCTAGGCGTATGGGTCTATCAAACGGTCTATCCAACGACCTTGCCCTACCTACGTAATGTATTTTACTTGTCTCCTCAGTTACTAAATCATCGTCCTCTGAGACTTCGTCGTCCTCTTTCTCGGCTTCTTTCGTGGCTTGTTCTTTCTTATGTATCTCAAGAATTTCCTTACGAACTTTCCTGTACATGCTTTCTACACAACTCTGTTTATCATGTTTACCCATAGCTATATTATCACTCCAGTTCAACATACTTCTAGGTACTTCTTTATCTGGCTGGTCTCGTTCCCTGATCAAACAATTAACCAAAAACTATAAGAGCATGCGTTGAAGCTCCACTTTCCTATGTGCCATGGCCTTGTGAATACTTTCTGATCCCTCCCCCGTTCTAATGAAATGGTATATTTTATCTAAGTGGTCCTTCATGTCTGGTAAAATAATCAAATAGTCTGCAACGCGTCCCAAACGTATTGAATATATCAGCATTGCACCCTCACCTGGTACTGGATCATATATACAATCAGTAAGGTACTGTCTAAGGTTTGCATATGTCGCTGGTTTTGGCGTGGGTTGTAGTGCTAAATCTCGTAGTGTTCGTTTTATTGGTGGTGGGGTGGAGGGGCCTCCACCCGCAGCTCCTAGACTTGAGTCGCCTTGGCTTGAGTCTGTTTTTGCTGCCAGCGCTGCCGCTGGTAATGCTTGTACTACGGGTTGCAGTGGTTGTGTTTGAAAAGGATTGGTAGGGACAGTGGCAGGAGGATTAGGAGAAGGATTAGTAGGGTTGTCAGGAACGACAGGGTTGGGAGGAGGTACATTTACATTTACATATGCTGGAGCAGCGTCGTCTAAATAGGAGGAAAGGGAAATGTCCGCTGCGGTCTGTTTATGACTATGGAGTTTAGTTGGGATCAGTGGTGGCGGCAAATTACTGGGTACTTCCGGGGTCACTCTAGGTAGGCCCTCGGCGAGTAGGGGATACATGCCTTTAATAAGGGCATTTCTTTGTCTGTCTAATTGTTCTGCTTTAACACGTTCACCTTCTTCTAGTAGTTCTTTTTCTTTGGCTTTTTCTGATGCTTCTCTACTTCTCTCTGCTTTCTGAATTTCTTTCTCTGTTCTTCTATGCGCTTCCTTACGCCACAATTCTATGGCATCTTTCTGGGATTGTCTGGCTTTCTTTTTCCAAAGTGCTTCCTCTACTCTCATGATGCAATCAGCATCCCATGTCCCTGAGACAGGCCATCTATATTTCTCATCCAGATCCCTCGTGTAGTCTACCCATAAATCTAAGTATAGTATGGCATCTAGGCCATGCTTATGATACATGAAATGTCCAAGAGTGTCCCTAGGCGGGACTGGGACTGCCTCTTCGAGTATCCCTTTCCTGGTTCCTATCTGACGTAATTTCGAAAACAACGGCATGTTTGAACTAGCTTGAACGAGAACACAATAAGCACAATAATAGACTGCAAACAATCATTCATACCACGACATTAAAACATTAGAAACAGATACTACCTCTACCTAGTACATAGAGTAACACAATACTAATAACCCCAAAATACAATACTATACTGGATGCACTGCTAGAACAGTACAGACATACCGGTCTCATAAAGAGACACGTCTTTACCGCATCCACCTAAATGGACACGTCTTTACCGGATCTGTGTACCCAGACCCGTCTTGACCGGGCTCAAATAAATGAACCCGTCCATATGCGTTCCCAACAACGGTACTCACCGGGAAGCAAAACTGAAGGCCTCGGAAATTCGATACTGGACTGGACTGCTACGGCTTCTTGCTGCGCATGCGCCTCGGAACAGGTGGGCCTCTGGATACCTCGGACCTTGCTCTCTCGGCTTGGGCTCTGGTCGGGATGGTCCGCAATCCTCACCGCCTCGTGTGGATGCCTCGTCGCAGTCATCGTCTCCTCCGTGGGCCTGAGGGAGTTAGCAGGAAAACCCGCGGATGTGCACAGAATGGGTCCGTCACGGCTATAGAAGGGGTCAGGGGCTGCGCTTACATCGCCGGCGCGTGGGGAAGGGGACTGGTCCCTATTCGGGTGCCAGATTAATGTGGTAAAAATAATTACCCAGACGTTTTTCTATACATTAATAACAATAAGGATAGCTCATAAAATGAGAGGCAGAGTCCGTGGTGTCCAAGTTAAAAGGGCTTTATTCAATGGCTCGAGCCAGGGGGAGAATCGGGTTCCATCACCACTAAGGTTCAGGAAGGGAATCACACACTTTATTAACATCACACATTATATATAGTAAAACCATACAATTGTAGTGAATACAGTAGGCGGAACTCTCCAGGCGGAGCAATGTGAACAGAGAGAGATAAGAACACATGGGCGTAAAAGAAGGCGTGTAAAGAGGCGTACACGAGGGTGTGCACTAGATGAGTCATAGGAGTGTCATAGGTGGGTGGATGCATAGAGGAGGTCTGCAGGATCAGCAGAAACCTTTACCCTACATGTGCGCGCAACTGGCCATGACGTGAAATTGACGTGTAACTGGGGAGAGCTGGGGGGCTGTGACTTTAGCACTAGTAGAGGAGTCTGGAGTCTGGGGTGTCAGAGCGACCTGTACCTTTGGCATATCTGATATCTTGTGTTTGGAGGATGTATAGTCTGAAGTAAAGGTCTCTCGAGTAAAGGCTGTTCTACACTGAATGCTAATGTGCACATATATTTCTTCGTGCATTACGTGGGGCCATGGGCCTACTATGGCAACGGGTTCAGTAAATCACTTGCATGGAGACAGGAAGGCTAGGCCCTATACTCTGCAGGCGGAAAATGTTTACCTATTTCACTAGACTGGAATGTGTTTTGCGGAGGCTGAACAGATAACTGTAGGCAAAATACCGTCTTGGCAGGCAGGCCAGGCCGGGCACCTCTTCGCTGGGCAGGGAGTGAGGGAGAGGTCAGGGATGCATACCTAAACTGCAGCATTACAGAGACGGAAGAGGCTCGGAGCCTGAATTCAGGGCCTGGCTCGGCTGGGCCAGAAAAACGTGTGCTTCTCGATATTTAAACGTGTACCATGTAAATGCATTGGCAACGTAGACCACAGTGCAGAATTAACATTTCATTCATGTAAGGCCTAATAGCTGACATGATAACATTAGACGGAAATGCAGGGGCAATATTATGACAGGCACGGGAAGGGAATTACATGAACATACATAGGGCACGGGTGCATGGATAGGGTGCGAGTGGGGGACACACTGACCATATAAAATTTCTGTTTCCTCAGGTCCCTGAGTTTACCTGGCCAAAAGGTGAAAGTTCTCTCTTTATAATAGTAGTATAGAAGATGCGGTAACCTGCACGGGCCACCACAGCCCCGGGGACTACCACTTCCCCAGGACCAATTGACTGAAATGCAGGGGCATGTGCCCCCTGCCACCCCAGGAACCACCACCTCCCGGGGCTGAATATCAAAAGAATGCAGGGGGGCATTCACCCCCACAGCAACCTCGGGGACCACCACCTCCCTGGGCTATTTTAAATTACAATATGTGGGGGGCTCCCGAGGGCCCCCGTCAACTCCTGGGACCATAACCTCCTCTGGGCTAATTGATTGAAATACAGGGGCCACGCGCCCTGTCACCCTGGGAACTACCACCTCACCGGAGCTAAATTCTAAAAGAATGCAGGGGACCACCAACTCCATGGGCTATATTGAATTAAAATTCACGGGGGCCTCTAGCCCCCTACTCAGCCCCGGGGAATGCCCCCCGTGGGGCTAATATACTGGAATGTGGGGGGCATACAGCCCCCCTAAAGCCCCAGGGACCTCCAACTCCCCGTGGCTATAATTGAAATAATAGGTGGGGGGGCTCCAGCCCCCCCACATAACCCCAGGGACTGCCACCTCCCCAGGGCACAAATCAAGTAATGACTGGGGTCCCTTGTGGACATCTGGCCTTGAAGACCACCAAATCCTCTGGGCTATACAGAAGGTGGGCAGGGGGGCTGTCTGACCCCCCTCCAGGAACCCTCCATGGCCCTGGGGACCGCCGCCCCCCCCAGGGATGACTCAAGCCATGTCCTGGGGTGCTGACCCCCGGGACATTGCAGTTTGCCTTGGCTTGCCGGGAGCACCTCTCCTGCCAAGCCATAGCAAACTCTGGTCTGCTTCATGAGGAGCAAGAGGCAGGGAGCAGGCAGGGACCGTGGGAGCATTAAGGTTCCCCCTGCTGTCCCCAACAACAGGCCATACCCTAGTGGATGGGGTCAGTAGGACAATATTGACTCGGAGAGGGGGGCCACCTTGGGACCCAAAATGTTCAGGGTAAGGGGGCCCGCAGCGCCCCTTCCTAAAAATGTTTTAAAAGCCACAACGTGCAGGAGGCCCCGCCTTCTTTTTTCTCCACTATGCTGCAAATGCACCTCCTGGGGAGCCCCTGGTTGGGGGATGAAGTCCCCTCAGCTGCTGAGAGTTCTTAGGGGCAAAGAAGACATCCTGTTACCTCAAGCAAACCCCTCACAGTTGGATAGCTGATAGGTGGTCAGAGGCCATGGCTCTTTCTCCACCACTCTACAAATGTACCTATTGCATACTGCTGGTGGGGGAATGATGTCCCCTTGCCTCCTGAGGGCCTTAGGACTAAAGTAGACTTCTTCCCCCAAGCAGCAGTGCGCCTGGATGCACATTTGCACAGTGGTGGGAAAAGGGTGTGTGGCCTTTGACCACCTCTCAGCAATCCAGTTTTGGGAACTTGACTAGAGGTAACAGGATGGCTAGTTGGCCCACAAGGACCCTCAAGAGCCAAAGTACTTCATCCCCCAAATAGTAGTGCGCCAGGAGGGGCACTTGCAGAGTGGAGGAGAAAAAGGGCGTGGCCACCGAAAACCTCTCAGCAAACTCATTGTGTGGGACTTGCTGGAAGTAACAGATGGGGTAGTTGGCACCTGAGGACTCTCAATAGCCAAGGGGACTTAATCTCCCTACTAGCAGTGAGTCAGGAGGTGCGTTTGCAGAGTGGTGGAGAAAGGGGGCGTGGCCTGCAGTCAGATCTCTGCAATCCTACTGTATGGGAACTAATGGAGGTAATAGGAGACGTAGCTGGCCCCCAAGGATGTCCTGGGGCCAAACACCTCTCCTGTTATCTTCAGTAGGTCTCACAAAGTAGGATTGCTGAGAAGTTGTCAAGGACCATGCCCCTCTTCTCTGCCACTCTGCAAACATGCTTTCTGGCACAATACTAGTTGGGAGACAAAGTCCCCTTGGCTCCAGAGTTACCTTGGGGGCCAGGAAGCCCTCCTGGTACCTCCTGTAAGTCCTACACAGTGGAATTCCTGAGAGCTGGTCCGAGACCCAGCCCCTTTCTCCACCACTCTGCAAGCATGACTGCTATTAAAAAAACGTTAGAAAGGCACTAAAAAACAAAGGTTACAGGGGCTTTATAGTTAGGAATTAGCCGTTAAAAAAACGTTCGAAATTTACTGAAAAAACAAAGATTACAAGGACGTTATAGTTAGCAAATAGAATTTTTAAAAAACCTTAGTAATCCACAAAAAAACAAAGGTTAAAGGGACGTTATAGTTAGGGTCAGATTTTACTCATACAAAACTAGAGAAATGTGGCCATTATAGTTACCTGAGTTAACTATAACTTGTGCCTCTGTTGCTTCTTTTTGCATTTCTCTTACTTCCTTCTGCACCTCTGTGGCCTCTTTCTATACCCCTCTTGCCTCTTTTGGCACCTCTGTTGGTTCTTTCTGTAACTCTTTTGCCTCCTTCTGCACTTTACTATCCTCTTTCTGTACCCCTCTTGCCTCTTTCTGCTCCTTTGTTGGCTCTTTCTGCACTGCTCTTGCTTCTTTCTGCACCCCTGTTCCAAATTTCTGCATCCATTTTGCTTTTTTTTTGTACCCCTCTACCCTTTTTCTGCAACCCTTTTCCCTCTTTCTGTCATTCTCTTGCCTCCTTCTGCATCTCAGTTTCTTCTTTCTACACTTCTCTTGCCTCTTTCTGCACCCTTGTTGCTTTCTTCTGCACTTCCCATGCTTCTTTCTGCACCTGTCTTGCTTCTTTCTGCACCTGTGTTGTCTCTATAAGCACTTGTCTTCCCTCTTTCCGCACCTCTCTTGTTTCTTTCTGCATCTCACTTGCCTCTTTCTGCACTTCTCTTGCCTCCTGCACTTCTGTTGCTTTTTTTACACTTATCTTCCTCTTTCTACACCCCTCTTGCCACTTTCTGCACCTCTTTTGCTTCCTTTGCTTCACTCTGCACTTCTCTTGCATCTTTCTACACTTCTGTTGCTTCTTTCTGCAACCCTCTTGCTTCTTTCTGTATCCTTCTTCCCTCTTTCTACACCTCTCTTCCCTCTTTCTGTACCTCATACCTGCTTGTGCAACTCTCTTGCCTCTTTCTACAGTTCTCTTGTCTCTTTTGGTACCTCTGTTTCCTCTTCCTGCACTTTGCTTGCCTCTTTCATCACCTCTCCTAGTTGTTTCTGTGCTGTTCTTGTTTCTTTCTGAACCTGTCTTGCACATTTCTTTACCCCTCTTGCCTCTAACTACACCCCTTTTTACCACTCTTTCTGCACCTCTCCTACCTCTGTCTGCACCCTCTTGCATCTTTCTGCACCTCTGTTCCTTCTTTTTGAAATTCTGTTGCTTTTCTCTGCAACCCTCTTGCCTCTTTCTGCACCTCTGTTGTTTCTTTCTGCTCCTCTCTTGCCCCTTTCTGCACCATTCTTGCCTCTTTTTGTACTTCTTTTTCTTTTTTCTGTGCATCTATTGTTCTTTTTTGTGCACTGATCTTGCTTCTATCTGCTACTCTCTTCAACATTTCTGCACCCCTCTTGCCTCTTTCTGCACCACTGTTGGTTCTTTCTGTACCTCTCTTCCCTCTGTGTGCACCCCTGTTCCTTCTTTTTGTACCCCTTTTGCCTGTATCTGTAACTCTTTTGCCTTTCTGCACTTTTTTTGCCTCTTTCTGCACCTCAGTTGCTTCCTTCTGCACTTCTTTTGCCTCTTTATGCACATCTCTTGTCTCTTTCTGCCCCTCTGTTTGCTTCTTTCTGTAGTTCTTGTGCTTCTTTCAATACCTCTCTTATTTCTTCCTACACCCCTCGGGACTCTTTCTGCACCCTTCCTCTTTTTTTGCACCTCTTTTGCCTCTTTCTGCACCCCTCTAGCCCCTTTCCGTTTATCTTTTTCTAATTTCTGCTCTTCTTTTGCATCTTTCTGTTCCCTTCTTGCCTCCTACTGCACCTCTGTTGTTTCTTATTGCACTGCTCTTGTTTGTTTCGGCACCTCTCTTGTAAATTTCTGCACCCCTCTTGCCTCTTTGGCACCCCTCTTCTCTCTTTCTGCATCCCTGTTCCTCTTTCTGCATCTCTTCTACCTGTTTCTGCACCTCGGCTGTCTCTTTCTGAACTTCTCTTGCCTCTTACTGCATCTCTGTTGCTTCTTTCTGTACTTCTCTTGCCTCTTTTTGCACCCCTCTTCCCTCTTTCTGCTCCTTTTGTGCTTCTTTCTGTACTTCTCTTGCTTCTTTCTGCACCTCTCTTGCTTCTTTCTGCACTTCTCTTGCCCCTTTCTGGATTCATCTTCCCTCTTTCTCTTGCCTATTTCTCCACCTCTATAGTCTCTTTCTGCACACACAGGGCTACTTTTAAACTGACCTTGGACTCACACATGCCAGTGCAGAACAGGACTGCTGGCCTCTAAACGGATATGTCCTATTATATGCTAGGGACTATGATGTAGTTTTAATCACCTTGCCCTATTATGCACTAGGGCTTACAGGGGAGGTCATGCCAATCACAGGGGCACCCCAACCTATAGTGTACCCTAGCATATGTAGCTGTTTTAACTGTATTCTAAGTATCTTTCAGCAAAGCACTGGCTCCGGACCTGGTTAGGGAGAGCCCAGGGTCAGTCAGAGTCAGTTACCACCAGTACCAGTCAGCAAACTAACTCAGGGGCATATTATCAAGGACAGGCGATACATTATCGCCGCTTTTATCGGCAGGAAACTGCTGATAAAGCGGCGATAATGGCCTTGATAATATGCTCTATGAATTCCAATCGAAGCCCATGTTAGATGTGTTCACATTTAACAAGGGCTTCGATTGGAATTCATAGAGCATATTATCAAGGCCATTATCGCGGCCTTCTCTGCAGTTTCCTGCCAATAAAAGCGGCGATAATGTATCGCCTGTCCTTGATAATATGCCCCATAGTTCCCATCAAACAATCTCAAAACAGTAGTCAAAACATAGGGGCATTTTATCAAGGGCATTATCGCCGCTTTAGCAGGACTTTTTCCTGTGAAAGCGGTGATAATTTTATAGCCCTATTAGCAAGCTGTCGCTAACAGCAGATAGCGACAGCTTGTAGGCGATAGCTAGCGGTTTGGGGCCCGCTTTGCATGTCAGCGATATTTATCGCTAATGACATGCAAAGTGGGCGTACCCAACCTGTTAGCAACTGAAAGTAGTCGCTAACATCGCTATCGCCTATTATCAACGCAGGCCAAGCGATAAAATAAATTGTGCTACGCGCGAATATCGCCAAAACCTAACGCCTGCTCAGACCACTTCTTAGCCTGTATATCCAACGGGAGGTGGATATTCAGGTTAAGACCCTAGTGGCGATGATGCCTGAATATTTCTGGATTTCATTGAGCCTCTATCGCCGGATATTTTATTGCATTTGAGATAAACGTTGCTAACAGCACGTTATCGCTGCGATAATATCTGGCGATGAGCGGCGATAAAAAAAATATCGCTAAGCTCTTTTAGCGATAAATATCGCTAGTTTTTAATAATATGCCCCATAGTTCTGTGCAATTTTAATCAAAACCCTACAAAATGGGGAAATACCATGTGGGAATGTGTTTTTTCTCGGCTGTAAAACCAAACGGAAATACCAATTCCAATTTGTTTACACATCCACTTACTGCCTGCTACGAGTCGGTGGTAAATGTATGGTGCGGGCTCTGTGAAGGGTGTGGCATGAAACAGAGAGTTGGGGCAGTAGAGGAGGGGAGGAGTGAAATATGTTTCTAGCAGAGGGACATATTGTATGTAAGAAATGGGATTGAGACTGGGCTGCTGCTGCTGCCTAAATCCAATGTGATTTTCCACCCGAGTTTACTGGCCTCTGAGCCCCAGTGACATTGCACGTACTGAACCACAGGAAGCTGCGTTGCCTGCGCCTGACTGGTAAGAGGGTCTTTAGAAATAGACCAAAATAGATCAGGACAAAAGTGTAGTCAAGACTAAAGGCACCCACCTTTTACACTCTGATATAAATCTATAAATTATGAGAAAAGAAGTGGTAAGCTTCTTTTTATAAGTCAACATCCTGGACTATGGCATGGTGAGAGATGGAAAGAGCCTAGAAGCCGACTTTCTCATTATATCGTGTGTAAAGCTCTGCTTCAGCGCGCAGCTGTTTCCAGGGCTAGTGCCTCTATGGCAAAATCCGAATGGTTTTCTCCTAGGTCACATGGTGCACTGTTCTCTTTCTGATCAAATTCCTCCCACACCTTTTCAAGCCTTTGTGCTGCTGTGTCACCCACCTTGATGGTGGGAGGGAGAGGGCTGTTGTGTTTTTAACATATGCAGTCCATTAGCTGGTAATAAAATAATGGCTCTCAGATTGACAGCCCACATTGGGAGCGGGTAGGGGCGATGGGGCAGTTTTCCAAGGTGGGGAAGCCACGAAAGAGAAATCAGCATGCCGTGCTGAATGTTGCAGGAAAGCATGTTGTGCCTGCAGTAGGGGAGGCTCATTAAAGAAAATAGTGCTTACAGACTGAATAAGACATACCGTGTAACAACCAAAGTAAAGGGACCAGTCCTCATGGGAGGTTACAAATTAAGACGAGGTTGTACTATGGAGGGACTAACAAGCTTATTAATTAATCAGAAGCCAGGATTTACAAAGGACAATGACACAAGCCAATGACAAATTTGGGTGGAGAGTGGGTGGAGTTTCAATTCCATACTCGAATACAGCACGCCTTGTAGGGCAAAGCATGTGATTGCGTCTTGCCTCATAAATATTGACAATGAAAGTCAATTTGCAACCTAAAAGGATTTGTAAACAGTGTCTGCGACACCGCTGTGCATAGCTGTTTGCCATTTCATAATTGCTTGTCACAAAAACTCGAACCTTGAAGAACTCAAACTGACTATTCAAAGTCTTTCAAAATCTGCTTTGTCAATCACGCACTCTATTTTAACTTCTTATCTCTCTTATCACCATTTTATTAAGATCCCGAAAGATCTTCCAAAAATTGCAACACTAGATCATCAGAGCCCCACGAAGTGCACTGAATCAGCGAGTATGCAAAGTGTACGAATCTACAGCAATGAAGAATCGTGAAACAATGTGGTATATTTTAATACACATTGCAGTGTTAGTGCGTTTAATATTAAGGGTTAAGTAGTCTAACTGAACTTCATCGAAAACAGCTGCACATATAAAAATTACTCCACTTGTTAATTTTTCTCCTAAAGAATGATAAGTTTAACTGTGTGGTCGACATGCAGGCAAAGGATTCTGGGTATACAAATATCTGGTAGAAAGAGTACACACAGCAGCCGGTAATAGTGCGGGAGCAGCTCGTGCCAAACAAAGAATACCCACAATCCATTGCACAATGACGTCATACCAATACTGCTGTGCAGACTCGCAGCAGATCAGCGTCCGGGCAAAATGCACCCGCCACACCCAGGGTGATCCTCGAGATCACTTCTTGCCACAAAGTCTCGTAAAGCTTTTTTACCGGTAAAAAGTCTTTGGATTGAAATAGAGGAAAAACATCCAATAAATAACTTGCTCGGCTATCAACATTCTAGTATGTGAGTCTGACCTGGATGCAGTTATTCGGTTAATGTGTGCGCTTCCACATGATCTCTTTAGGCGTAAAGTTGCAGTAGCGTCACATTTATAATCATGGGATTCCAGACACTATAGGGCATATTATCAAGGGGGTTAATCTCCGCTTTTTTGGCTTTAAAAGCCAAGAAAGCAGAGATAAAATTATCTCCCTATTACCTAGCTGTCGCTAACACCAGTTAGCGACAGCTAGTAGGAGATAGCGACCATCTTGGGCCACACTTTGCATGTCAGTGATATTTATCACTAATGACATGCAAAGTGGGCGTGCCAAGATGTTAGCGACTGAAAACAGTCGCTAACATCGCTATCTCCTATTACCAACTTTTGGAGATATTCGCGCTAAGCGCGAATATCTCCAAAAGCTAACACCTGCCCTGAGCAGTTCTTAGCCATGTTATTCAATGGGAGGTGGATAACATGGCTAAGAGCATTAGCTCGGTAATGCATGAATATCGCTGACTTTTCAGCGATATTCATGCATTGCAGCCGATTTTTATCGTATTTGCGATAAACCTTGGTAATACCAAGGTTTATTTGCGGTAAAAATCGCCGCGACTCAGCGGTAAATTTTTGTCTATCATTTTTAAACTGATTCGTTCAATCCGTGGACCAGCATTCGAAGTGCAATAAACAAGCATTGGCATAGTGTTAGGCCTAGGGATGATGAGATCTGGTCGAGTAGATGATATAAAGATGAGTTTATTCCAAATAAAAGAGTACAGCACCAAGGGGTCTCTCCAAAGCGTCTCTCTTCCCCAGCCTCCAGCATATAACTGCCAGTACAATTGAAAGATAGACGATAAGTTACATGCATAAAATGTGAGGGTGAAGAACAAAACACACCTTCCCCCCTAAAAGAAAACAAGCATTGGCGAAGCCAATAGGTCTCGCTTTTGGGACCTTATAAATATTTAGTTATGCAGCACATTATCCTTGGTGCAACAAAATCAACTGTTGCGTGGCTAAACGCTTATAAGGTCCCAAAGGCGAGACCTATTGGCTATGCCAATGCTTGTTTTCTCTCTCCTCATCTGCCTTATCATGCTCTCTTCACTTGCTGCCCTCATTTCCAACATTGAGAAATCAAATAAAAAAAGCGGAATTGCTTGCGTAGCATTCATTATGGAAAAGCACGCTTTAAAAGCAATGTGTTAAAAGTAAAACAGATACTTCTGGGTAAGAAACAGTTTTCCAGTGTCCCTAAAATATCACTTTCCAAATGAAGCATTTCAGATCAAACCTCATTTGTTTGAAATGCCGTCCTGAACATCTCACCCGCATCTATCAACAATAGCGCAATGATTCCGTTAAGTGGGAGCTCTTCTTCTGCAGCACAGGGGTGGCCGGCTTCCAACCTGTCAGTGGGCAAAGTTTGAATGGAATCTGAACATAATGCTAGGGTTCATATTTGGATTCAAAATATTCACCAAGCTCCTAGTATTGCCATGTGGCCCAAGCAGACAAGCTCAAATGTAATTTAAGTCTACTTTTATTATTTTCCTATTAAAGTTAAAGTTACCATTGATGATTTTCGCGTCATAAATATTTCCCCACCTCAGCTTCGTTCTTGCTGAGTTGCACAGAATGTTTCCATGTTGAGTTGGCGACCAGGCAAGTGCCTTGGGATGATAAAGCTGGAGCGCGCGCAATATAAGAATTATGATCACATGTGTACCGCCCGCATCCAGAGTACATGTCATGTGCCCCATAAGAGTGATAGTGATAGGCATGCGCAAGCTGCAAGCCTGTTTCACAAAATGACAGCGAGCCTGACCCTGTTTTTCACAGTACGGAGGCCAAGTAAAGAAAAGAACAATTTTAAACGTATGTCAAGCGCTGTGACTGGAAAAGCTTATTTTCCACCAAGAGTTCTTATTCGTACATTGTACCATGTTGGGGTACAAGCAACTTCTTTAATAACATAATAAATAAATCACGCCTTGTAGAAGGGCGGGTGGAATCACATAAAAGTATTACTGTCATGGTTATAGGAGTTTGTTTATTCACTTGTGTGATGATGTTATGTTCCAAATAACCAATTGAGGTGGGGCCTGCCTAGCCTCATTCTTCCCAGACAATCAGCGCAGGAGTACAAGGAAAGAAGAAATGCAAGCAGAGATTGAGGGCGAAGGGCTAGGTGAGGAGGAGGAGAGAGGAAGGAGAGTGAAGGGGTGAGCAGAAGCGAGAACCGATAGGCGGAAGATGAAAGAACGGAGCAAAAAGAAGGCAAAGAGGGCAGGGAGAAAGCAAAGGAGAGTTAAAGTGTGACAGAGGGCAGAAAAGGCAGAGAGGGGAAGAAGGGTGGCAGGAGCGAAAGGAGCTGAAGAACAAACATGTCGAGGCAAGCGGAGAGGCAGAAGGGCATAGGAAGGGAGAAGAAAGGAGACAAAGTAGACGGGAAAGACATGACGGGTCAAGATAAGAAAAGGACGAAGAAAAGATTATGATGAACCTGAAGAACAGGGAGGGGGAGAAGGGAGGGGGAGTGTGAGCAGCGGAGAATTCACAGCGATAGAAGACACAAATTAAACTGACAAAGAGGGAGGGGGAGAAGGGAGGAGGGAGTGTGAGCAGAGGAGCATTCACAATGATAGAAAACACAAATGAAACTGACGAAGAGGGAGAGAGAGAAGGGAGGGGGAGTGCGAGCAGAGGAGCCCGATTACAGCAATAAAAACACAGATTGCAGCTATGCACATGCACACGCTCATGAACGTAAGCTGGAGGCCAGCAAAAGCCTCTGGTGGCACTTTTAAAACCCACTTACTAAATGTCTCGTAGAGACAGCATGCGCTGTCTCAGGCGAGACCTAACAAGGAGAAAGAATAAAGAGATCAAAAACTACATGGAAAGAAAACTGAAATAGGAAACCAAAGTTAAGTAATATAATTTTCAAGATACTTAGGTTTGAACTTTGGTCTGGTGCAAGAGGAATCCAAAGTATTAGACCAGCTAGGTACGGAGGATCCTTCAAACCTGCACGTGGCTTCCTCTGACAAAATTTATTTGGGAGATTATAGGTTAGTGTCTGTTTGCTGTAAGACATTTTCTTGCACATTCTCTTGCTCAACAACAATAGAAAAGTCTGCTGCAAGCTTAGATAGATCATTATCAGTCAGAACACCTTTCTGTAAAAGATCATGGGGCATATTTGCAAGGGCGATACCGCTGCTTTTGCGGGACTTTTTCCCGCTAAAGCGGAGATATTTTTATCGCCCTATTAGCAAGCTGTCGCAAACAGCAGTTAGCGACAGCTTATAGGCGATAGCTACAGGTCTGGGGCCCGCTTTGCATGTCAGCGATATTTATCGCTAATGACATGCAAAGAGGGCGTACCCAACCTGTTAGCGACTGTCGCTAACACAGCTATCGCCTATCAGCAAGGCAGGCGAAGCAATAAAAAATTTCGCTAAGCACGAATATTGCCAGAACCTAATGCCTGCTCAGACCATGACTTAACCTGTATATCCAACTAGCAGCCCGTCCCGACGTTGTCGGGGTATGAATTGCTGCCGGCTAGTAGTATATTGTTTCGTAGGATTTTATTTTGATAGCATTTCTTATCTGTGACAGGCCTGTGAAACGCTCCGATTCACAGTGCACTGCTGATGCACTTAAGAGTGCGCGTTCAGTAGTGTGTGAACTCGAGTTTCCCTACTTTATTTTCCTTGCAATATTATATAGCGCGAACTCGACAACATGGCATGAGCACAATTTACATTACAGAAGAACACATTGATTTGTGGTAGGCATGGGTAGACAAAGCGATTTGCCTGGAATCACAGGATGTTGAGCTGATGTCGAGATTCTAACGTAGCTCCCCATCTCTAAAGTTCGCAATTCTAGAACTTGTGGTGGGAGGTGTGTCTAAAAGTGTATGTCGGTGCTGGGCATCAATGAGAGACCTGTGCATTTTTCCAATTGGTGATGAAAAATATGAGTATGTTGCTGGAGATGTGGGCCACCGTGCCACCAATGTACTTACGGGGGAGGGTAAACACCCATTATTCTGCAAATTTCTTTCCGCATACCATCACTCTGCATACTTTCATTACGAAAGTACCATGACTCCGCAATGCCATTATAACGCATGGCATTACATTTTATATGCTTTTACCACGCATACATTTACAACGAAATTCGTTGTAAATGCATGAATGGTAAAAGCATGTTTTTAAAAAATGTTTGGATAAGGCAAGTATGGGTATAGGGGTATATGTTTTGTGGTACTGAGGTATATGTTTTGGGGTGTTTGGGTATTTTAATGGTTCAGATATAGTTTTGGGTTATGGGGTACAGGGGTATTTTTAGGGTTCAGGGCTAGGTTCTGGTTTTGGGGTATTGGTGTATTTTTAGGGTTCAGGGGTAGGTTTGGGTTTTGGGGTACAGGAGTATTTTAAGGGTTCAGGGCTAGGTTTGGGCTTTGGGGTACAGGGGTATTTTTAGGGTTCAGGGCTAGGTTTGGGTTTTGGGACACAGGGGTATTTTAGGGTTCTGGGCTAGGTTTGGGTGTTGGGGTACAGGGGTATTTTTAGGGTTCAGGGGTAGGTTTGGGTTTTGGCGTACAGTGGTATTTTAAGGGTTATGGGCTAGGTTTAGGTTTTGGGGTACAGGGGTATTTTAGGGTTCAGGGGTAGGTTTGGGTTTTGGGGTACAGGGGTATTATTATAGAGTTCAGGGGTATGTTTGGGTTTTGAGGTACGGGGTATTTATATTGTTCAGGGCAAGGTTTTGGTTTTGGGGTACAGGGGTATTTTTAGGGTTCAGGGATAGGCTTGGGTTTTGGGGTACAGGGTATATTTATAGGGTTAAGATGGGTTAGTGTTTAAGGGTGTTGAGGTAGAGGAATTGGCGCGAACTTGGTACAATAAATCCGCAATATTTCGTTCCGTCAGATTTCCAATTATTAAAACAGAAATCTCATATATTCAAGGTAAAATAACAAGTATTTCTACATGCTAAAATGCATATAGTCATTTCACAAAAGTGAAATTAGCTTCCAGCAAGCAGTGAGAGAGGTGATGATTTTGAGATCAAGCCCCTGCAAACCATTATGGGACGAGATTAGCAGTGGGAAGTGAATATTATAGTATCCAAATAATTCTACAAAGAGCTGCAGTTCACCTCGTTCTCCCCAGTTGTCCCCAAGAGGCAAATGCAATAGCATTTAAAATATTATACATCAAGCTGCAGTTCACCTCATGGTCCCTAGATATCCCTGATGAGGCAAATGCAATAGCATTTAAAATATTACACATCAAGCTGCAGTTCACCTCATGCCCCTAGATGTCCCTGATGATGCAAATGCAATAGCATTTAAAATATTATATATCAAGCTGCAGTTCACCTCGCCGTCCCTAGATGTCCCTGATGAGGCAAATGCAATAGCATTTAAAATATTATACATCAAGCTGCAGTTCACCTCGTCGTCCCAAGATGTCCCTGATGAGTAAAATTCAAAAACATTGAAACCCTTTCATGAATGCTAAAAATTATGCTAAGCTTATCCCATAATGCTTTGCAGGGCCTTTTAGTTGTATTTTTGCCCATAACGGTGCTTGGGGTGGTTCTAAGAGAATGGGACCTCCACTGAATTACTATTTAAAGGGAGCAGGAATGTATAGAACCTGGGAAGAAAAAACAACACTTGTGACGGAATGCCCCCCCCCCCTCCCCGCGATTGTCACACCCCCAGTACACACCCACAGCACAATACAGACACGCCCACAAGGGACTACTTTGCTAGCACGGTTCTTTTACATTTTAAATGTATATGGTGGGCGTCTGCATAGCCTATGTCCTTCTGCTGCAACTGCCCTTTCCAACGCTGTATTGGGTGTTGTGATTGGTGCTGTGGTTCCCGAGTTTACCTGGCCAAAAGGTGCAAGTTCTCTCTTTATAATAGTAGTATAGACTAGCAGCCCGTCCCGACCTTGTCCGGGAGCAATCAGCCTTTAGGGCCCCCGCCCGCCCCGGCCCCCGCCCACCCCGACATTGTCCGTGGGTCCCCCGGAGTAGCAGCCCGTCCCGACCTTGGCTTCATGGCTCCCGCCCGCCCCGACATTGTCGGTGGGTTCCCCGGAGCCTTACCTCATCCGCCCCAACTCCCCGCGCTCCTGAGTTCACCGGTCCGCCGCTCCTCGCCGCTCCTCTCCTCTCCTCCCCGCATGTCCGCCGGTCCTCTCTGCTCCTCTCCGCTCCTCCCAGCCTGTCCGCTGCTCCTCACTGCTCCTCCCCGCCTGTCCGCCGCTCCTCCCCGCGCTCATGTCCACCGCTCCTCCTCGCGCTCCTGGACGTCGCTCCTCCCCGCGCTCCTGATGTCAGCACGCACGTCGCGGCCGGCGCTACTTCCATGGGACTACTTTTTTTTTTCTCGTACATTTTTGAAATAACGTATATTTTTTAAATTTATATAGCCTATGTCCATCTGAACACCCTGACAATTTCAACGATGCATTGGTGTGTGGATTGGCGCTGTGGTTCCCGAGTTTACCCGTCTCAAAGGTTCAAAGTTCTTCCTTTATAATAGTAGTATAGATTTCTTTCCTATTTTATTTCTCTCTCCTCTTCATCTTTAATATTAAATCCTTTCATTTCCACACACTCTTCATGTTAATTAGGTTGATGGTGAGGTGTCCTTTTCTTCTTTTTCTTGGACCCTCGTCTCCAATGAAAAGTTCTCAATAAACATACAAAGATGAGAGAAGTTGTTCAGAGGTTTATTCATTGACACCCCATCCATCAGCTACCTCAGGATTAACTGACTCTTGAAGAACATCCATAACCACAGCATTCTAGGTTCCACAGAGCCTTCACAAATGTAGAAGATAGAGAGAGGACACTACACACAGTGCACCAGCACAAGGAGAGAGCAGAAATGCTCCAAATATTTGTACATGTGGAACATTTCTGCTCTCTCCCTCTGCTTTGTTTGCTGCCTTGGTGTGTGTGAAAGATTAGCAAATCTGCCTATTGTGAAGGAAAACAGGAGAAGTTCTGGTTTTCTTTCTGTCGATTTATTTGTAGTCCAAAGCACGCACGACCGGAGCCATGCAGCCACCGAGGATCCAACCACTGTCTGGCGTTGCTAGGATTCTCGGCAACCTGGTGGCAACGCTTGAGAATGTAGGAAGGAACATAAGGAACAATAGCAATGACTACGGGCCCGATTCACAGAACTAATTAAAGACAAAATCCAAACTTTTGTGAATACCAAAAGTAGTATGTTTTGTCTTAAGTTAGTTCTGTGAATCGGGCCCCATGAGGCCCAATAAGGTAAAAACATTACAGATATATGATGGCATTACAACACTGCCCCTAAGCGTATTGCTCCTAGGCTTTTAGGGGCAGATTTACAAGACCCGTGGGCCACTTTTGCGTTGTTTTCCCATGTTAAAAATGATGCAAAAGTGGAGCAGTGGTCTTGTAAATCTGCCCCTTAGTACTTTCTCTCTATGTGAGTGATTTTCAGTGATTACATGGTTGACGATGCATGGCCTGGTTAGGCCAGGGCTCACTGGGGTGTTTAATTTGAGGCACTGGTTGCTGGTGGGGTCCACTGGCGCTCATTATAGGGACTGGCATGTATCATCAAACTTTCATCCAGAGCAAATTAGAGAAAACCAGAGCAAAATACTAAAGAGCTAATATTGGTGGAATTGAAAGGGAGTCAAAATAATTTACAATAAAGAAAAGCAAAGATAGTCATACAATTCTTTAGGTGACGCTATTGTTAAATGTTACATTATACTGTGAAAATGGATTGCTTGCAAAGAGGTACAAACAATCCTCCAAGAATTCCCAGCCACCCGAGGTGCAAGTGATTAAGTCCTATGAACATCAACTATCTTATTTTCACTGATATCTTATTGGCATTGTATAGAAACCTTCCGTATGTTAAGTGGAAAATATATACCCTGAAAAGATAGAGCGACTAACAAAACAAGTTTAGAAAGCAGATACACTTATTATAAAACACATGCGCTTTTATAAAAATGAAAGTCTACAGAAAATAAATGGTGAAAATCTAGTATATGCATCCTAGGTATGCAGACATAGTCCAAAGAATTGTGGGTATGATGATTAAAAGGCTATGAGACCTACGCATGCTCAATGGAGAAGGCGTGATCTCGTAGCCCTCCCCCCCTCCTCTAAACATAAACATTGTGGGGCATATTAGCAAGCCTGTGCGCTAAAATTATCGCCGCTTTATCGGCCGAAAACGGCCGATAAAGCGGCGATAATGGGCTTGATAATATGCTCTGTGGAATTCCAATCGAAGCCCATGTTAGATGTCTTCACATCTAACATGCGCTTCGATTGGAATTCCATAGAGCATATTATCAAGCCCATTATCGCCGCTTTATCGGCCGATAAAGCGGCGATAATTTTAGCGCACAGGCTTGATAATATGCCCCTGTATTCGGATGTGGCCTTTGTGCCCGCTCCAGGGTTGAAAGGATCCCACTCCTTTGATCTGAGCTCAGGTGCACGTGCGGCTGCTGAGGCCAAGGTCCCGGTCCAGGATCTTGCGCCTTTGTGGAAGTGGATGGGAAATAATGTGCAAAGGCTGCAGTCCCACCGACGGCCGACAGAGGGCCTACTGCTGCATCTTCAAAACAACAACAAATGTACCATTCATTTGGTGATGATGCAGATATCGGCAGGACACGCAGTTATATCCAAAGTGGATTAATATTTGTGCAGAAACAGATCCCAGATGTAGTGTCCTGCTGGACACGTTCTAGTCTTTTTGCAAATCTGAATGGAGCGTGAATGGTGTGCTGTAATACTGTTTGGTTTAGCACCATCTCCTCCCATCGTGGACAATGTTAACGCCCACATCTTGCCCCTCTGACAATGTTAACGCCCAGATCTTTTCACAGGTTAATGCCTAACGCCCACAAGGGACTACTTTACCACTGAGGGCGCCCCCCCCTTTTTAATGTATATGGTGTCCACATATATAGCCTATGTCCATCTCCTGGACCTCCCCTTTCCAACGCTGTATTGGGTGTTGTGATTGGTGGTGTACTTTTCGAGTTTACCCGCCTCAAAGGACACAGTTCTCGCTTTATAATAGTACTATAGATATTATAGACTATAGATATAGACTAGCAGCCCATCCCGACGTTGTCCGGGTATGAATTGCTGCCGGCCAGTAGTATATTGTTTTGTAGGATTTCGTTTTGATAGCATTTTTTATCTGTAAAAGGCCTGTGAAACGCTCCGATTCACAGTGCACTGCTGATGCACTTAAGAGTGCGCGTTCAGTAGTGCGTGAACTCGAGTTTCCCTACTTTATTTTTCCTTGCAATATTATATAGCGCGAACTCGACAACATGGCATGAGCACAATTTACATTACAGAAGAACACATTAATTTGTGGTAGGCACGGGGAGACAAAGCAATTTGCCTGGATTCACAGGATGTTGACCTAATGCCGAGATTCGAAAGTAGCTCCCCAGCTCTAAAGTTCGCAATTCTAGAACTTGTGGTGGGAGGTGTGTCTAAAAGTGTATGTTGGTGCTGGCCATCAATGAGAGAGACCTGTGCATTTTTCAAATCGGTGGTGAAAAAATATGAGTATGTTGCTGGAGATGTGGGCCGCTGTGCCACCAATGTACTTACCGGGGGAGGGTAAACACCCATTATTCCGCAACTTTCTTTCCGCAGACCATCACTCCGCATACTTTCATTATGAAAGTACCATGACTCCGCAATGCCATTATAACGCATGGCATTACATTTTATATGCTTTTACCACGCATACATTTACAACGAAATTCGTTGTAAATGCATGAATGGTAAAAGCATCTTTTTTTTAAAAATGTTTGGATAAGGTAAGTATGGGTATAGGGGTACATGTTTTGGGGTAATGAGGTATATGTTTCGGGGTGTTTGAGTATTTTAAGGGTTCAGATATAGTTTTGGGTTATGGGGTACAACAGTAGTTTTAGCGTTTAGGGATAGGTATGGGTTTTGGGGTACAGGCGTATTTTTAGGGTTCAGGGCTAGGTTTGGGTTTGGGGGTTTTGGGGTATTTTTAGGGTTCAGGAGTCGGTTTGGGTTTTGGGGTACAGGGGTATTTTAAGGGTTCAGGGCTAGGTTTGGGTTTTGGGGTACAGGGGTATTTTTAGGGTTCAGGGCTAGGTTTGGGTTTTGGGGTACAGGGGTATTTTAGGGTTCAGGGGTAGGTTTGGGTTTTGGGGTACAGGGTTATTTTTATGGTTCAGGCTAGGTTTGGGTTTTGGGGTGCAGGGGTATTTTTAGGGTTCAAGGGTAAGTTTGGGTTTTGGGGTACAGGGGTATTTTAAGGGTTCAGGGCTAGGTTTGGGTTTTGAGGTACAGGGGTATTTTAGGGTTCAGGGGCAGGTTTGGTTTTTGGGGTACAGTGGTACTTTTAGGATTTAGGTATGGGTTTGGGTTTTGGGGTACAGGGCATATTTATAGGGTTAAGATGGGTTAGTGTTTAAGGGTGTTGAGGTATTTTAAGGAGTAAGGGTGGGTTTTGATTATGGGGTGCAGGGATATTTAAAGGGAGCAGGGTGGACACCCGAACCTGGAAAATAGAAAACCTGGGAAGAAAATACAATGAAATATTTATCACAACACGCGCCCCGACCCGCACACTCCCAGCACACTATATGAGACATGGCAAGAAGGGCAGAATGTAAAACTACAGTTGACGGACAGAATGCAGAACAATGTCATACATTCACCCCAATACAGAGATCTGAGACTAAATCCATCATTTTTTTGCATTCCACACCACCTCAGCCTTGATGCTGTGCCTCATGGGAACATTCCAAGCCAAACTGCCAAGGCATGTCTTTCCTGGACATGACTCAAGCATCCTAGAACTGATTTCTGGCTATCAACCATCTTCAGCCAGAATAGCTTGCCTCCAGTGGTGTGGAGAGCATGGGACTCATATCTGAGCATACCCATCCCACTCGGGGTGACAAATGCAAAACCAACAGTTGATGGACAGAATGCAGAACAATGTCATACATTCACCCCAGTACAGAAATCTGAGCCTAAATCCATCGTTTTTTTGCACTCCACACCACCCCAGTTCAGACATGGCCATATGCAAATCAGCCTTGACCCTGTGCCTCATAGGAACAGTCCAGCCCGAAGGGCAGAACATACCACACGCCCCCAGCATTTGTCACGCCCCCCCAGCACAAGCCCACAGCACAAGGCAGACACGCCCACAAGGGACTACTTTGCTGGCACGGTTCTTTTGCTTTTTAAATGTATATGGTGGGCGTCTGCATAGCCTATGTCCTTCTGCTGCAACTGCCCTTTCCAACGCTGTATTGGGTGTTGCGATTGGTGGTGCACTTTTCGAGTTTACCTGGCTCAAAGAACACAGTTTTCTCCTTATAATAGTAGTATAGATGTATATGGTGGGCGTCTGCATAGCCTATGTCCTTCTGCTGCAACTGCCCTTTCCAACGCTGTATTGGTGCTTTGGTTCCCGAGTTTGCCTGGCCAAAAGGTGCAAGTTCTCTCTTTATAATAGTAGTATAGATGGGAGGTGGATATTCAGGGTAAGTCCCCATTAGCGATAATGCCCGAATATCGCTCGATTTACAGTGATATTCAGGAATTGAGCCGCTATCGCCGGATATTTTATCGCTTTAGAGATAAACATTGCTAATAGCAGGTTATCTCTGCGATAATATCCGGCGATAGGCGGCGAAAAAAAATGCGCTAAGAGCATTTAGCGATAATTATCACTATTTGTTGCTAATATGCCCCCATATTTTTGTACAGAGTCAGAATCTACATACACCTTCACAATAAAAGGAAAATTAGACATTCTTTTGGGACCATTTGTTGCAAAGAGAATCGGTAGAAGTAACAAGGCTATTTTTGGGATTCATACTTTGAAAAGAGTCAACGGAGGTAACAACTCCACCTTTCACTTTAGCAACATTCCTTTTACTCCACCACTTACCACAAGAGACCATAACAGCATGTTTACTGATTTTCACAATTTGTGTATCAGGATACAATTTTGAACCTCTTTGTTTAAATGGTCTCCTTACTCGAACACGTTCACCCACTCTGAAATTATCCTCTTTAACATTGTTAGATAAGTCATACCTGATTTTGGATATGGTTTGACTCTCTCTAGCTCTTACTTGATCATATTGAGGAACGTGGTTGAGACTACCAGTATTGGTAACGACCCATTCAGGAAATAAAGTTATAATAAAAACGTGTATTTTTTACATGATATATAATCAAGAAAACCTTTCCTACAGTAAACCGGTCTCAATTGGATTTCCACAAGGATCCGCACTCTCACCGACTCTTTTCAGCCTGTATCTGAAGCCTCTCACTGAAATTCTGAAACAGACTAACATACCTTATCATATGTACAAGGATGACACTCTACTGTATATGAACATTTCTTCACCGGATGACATCACTACTCTCAACTATGCTCTTTTAAAAACCTAACAATGGTTATCTCACAACCACCTTTTGCTAGTTACACTTCAAATAGAAATCTTCTTGCTTGCCCCCCACAATCATACTGCGTCCCTCAGGACTGGCTCAAACCACTAACAGCCCTCAACTGCACCCACATGTTGGTAGCTGCACTAGATCACTTGGCCTAATCCTGGACAAATACCTAAATATGTAGGATTACATCCATGCTACAACAAGAGGAGCCAATCACCAACTCTGCATATTAACGAAAATCAAACAGTTTCTTCTGTCCACTGACATGCAAGAAGCTGTCCAATCCCTTGTTATCTACTGTTTAGACTACAGAATTGCAACCCTGGCTGGGCTGCCCAAAGCTATATTGGCCCCTTTAAGGGCATCTCTGAACCCTGCTGCCCAACTGATTACAGGCACAAGAAAGCGTGACCACATCACACCTGATCTAATCCAACTAAACTGGCTTTCCCTCAATGAAAGGCTCAGTTATAAGCTTGACGCAAAAAGCACTGCATCAGAACACTCCCACATCCCTGGAATCGCGGTCTAAGAAGTAAAAACACTCTACTGATGAAACCATCAACGTTCAAAAAGAGGAGAACCTACAACTGCGCATTCTCCGGACATACTCTAAGAATATGGAACGCTCTCCCACCAGAAATCTGAACAAGCGCCTCGACCTCTACGTTTAAATGAGAAGTCAAAGCCCTGCTGATGTATAGCTACATGCGACAATAATAATGTAAACTCCCAAACTATTTGAATTGACCATACAACCTTGCCCTCCCTTATCTACAATACAATCTGCATCATGTTAACTGTGTTAACCTCCGATCTTCCAACCTCGCACTGGCCGAAACCCCAAGCCTCCACAGAGCAGGAGGAAGATCCTTCTCTCACACAGCGGCCAAAACCTGGAAATAGTTACAGAAGACATCAGACTCGCACCCTCCCTGAACACCTTCAAGAAGGCCCTCCAGGCATGGCTCTTCGGCTAACGGAGCTGCAAACGGCCCCCCTCCCATAGCGCCTTGAGATCCTCAAGGGTGAGTAGCACGCTTTTACAACCCCTGATTGATTGATTGATTGTGTATGTGTCTATTTCTTTTGTCTTCAGGGGGGGGGGCGTGGAGTGTAAAAAAAATGATGGATTAGGCCAAGATCTCTCTATTGGGGTAAATTTATGGCATTGTTTTGCATTCTGTCCATCAACTGTTGTTTTTACATTCTGCCCTTCATGCCATGTCTCATATTGTGTGCTGGGGGTGTGGGTGTGTGCGGGGCGCGCGTTGTGTCAAATATTTCATTGTTTTTTCTTCCCAGGCTCTGTACATTCCAGCTCTGCGTGTCCACCCTGCTCCCTTTAAATACCCCTGCACCCCATAATCAAAACCCACCCTTACTCCTTAAAATACCCCAACACCCTTAAACACTAACCCATCTTAACCCTATAAATATACCCTGTACCCCAAAACCCAAACCTAGCCCTGAACTCTTAAAATACCCCTGTACCCCAAAACCCAAAGCTACCCCTGAACCCTAAAAATACCCCTGCACCCCAAAACCCAAACCTAGCCCTGAACCTTAAAAATAACCCTGTACCCCAAACCCCAAACCTAGCCCTGAACCCTAAAAATACCCTTGTACCCCAAAACCCAAACCTAGCCCTGAACCCTTAAAATACCCCTGTACCCCAAAACCCAAAACTACCCCATAACCCTAAAAATACCCCTATACCCCAAAACCCAAACCTAGCCCTGAACCCTAAAAATACGCCTGTATCCCAAAACCCAAAACTATATCTGAACCCTTAAAATACCCAAACACCCCTAAACATATACCTCAGTACCCCAAAACATATACCCGTATACCCATACTTACCTTATCCAAACATTAAAAAAAACCATACTTTTACCATTCATGCATTTACAACAAATTTCGTTGTAAATGTATGCGTGGTTAAAGCATATAAAATGTAACGCCATACGTTATAATGGCATTGCGGAGTCATGGTACTTTCATATTGAAAGTATGCGGAGTGATGGTCTGCGGAAAGAAAGTTGCGGAATAATGGGTGTTTACCCTCCCCCAGTAAGTACATTGGTGGCACGGCGGCCCACATCTCCAGCAACATACTCATATTTTTTCACCACCGATTTGAAAAATGCGCAGGTCTCTCTCATTGATTTATTTATTTAATTTTGAGCGATTTTTAGAGCGCGCAAATACCCAAGGGTGTCTCGGCGCTATAGTTGCAGAACTCTCATATGGGAAGGGGAGGTTAGGCTGATAACAACCAAGTTTTGAGTTTTTTCCTAAAATTGAGTAGAGTTGGAGCAGATTTGATGTGGAGGGGGAGCGTATTCCACAATTTGGCTGTGGCGACGGAGAAGCGTTTGTCGCCCAGGTTGGCTCTTCTTGTTCGAGGGACTCTTAGCAAGTGGGCTGAGGATGAACGTAATGTTCTTGGGTGTTCGAGAGGGCAGAAGGCTTGTCTTAGAAATAGAGGGGCTCGGTTGAGGATAGCTTTATATGCTATGCATAAAGCCTTGAATTTGATCCGACTCCTCACCGGCAGCCAGTGTAGCTGTCGGATGTAAGGGGAGATAGATGAAAATTTAGGGATAGATAACAGGGTCCTGGCTGCTGCATTTTGCACTGTCTGCAATTTGTTGAGGACCTTTTGTTGTGCGTTTAGTAGCAAGGCATTACAGTAGTCTGTTTTGGAGAAGACTAAAGTGCTGACTAAGGTTTTGCCTGCAGATGGAGGTAGGTAAGGGGTTAGCTTTTTGATCCTTTTTAAAATGTGGAAGGAAGAGGAAACCACCGAATTAGCATGCTGCTGGAAGGACATCTTGTTATCGAAAATGACACCTAGGTTGCGTACCTTGGTCACTGGTTCTGGAGGTTGTCCCATCTGAGGTGGCCACCATTGCGGGGACCATGTAGGTTGCAGCCTCCCGAATGTCATCACTTCTGTCTTATCAGAATTCAGTTTAAGAAAATTGGATGACATCCAGGAGCTTATTGCCTTCATTCCGTTTTGGAAGTTAGCTGCCACAGAAGTGCCGTCATTGTATACGGACAACACCAGTTGGGTGTCGTCAGCGTAGGTAGTGATGGAAATTCTATAGGATTTTATGACCCTCGCCAAGTCAGACACATATATGTTGAAAAGTGTCAGACTTAGCGAGGATCCCTGCGGTACTCCACAAGGCAGAGAGAAGGTCTGAGAGATGTAGTTACCTATTTTCACTGTTTGCAGGCGGTTGGACAAAAATGAGGCAAGAAGTTTTTTAGCTTTATCTTTTATTCCTATGGCCGCGACACGGTCGATCAAAGTAATATGATCGACCGTGTCGAAGGCTGCTGAGAGATCTAAAAGTATCAGTATCGCAGAGCCTCCGTTATCCATTGTGGACCTTATCTCGTCCGCTGCTTTTAAGAGCGCAGTCTCTGTTCCGTGGCCTTGTCTGAACCCAAACTGGGTGTCGTCCAGTAGGTTGTTATCATGTATGTAGGTTGATAGCTGAGTGTTCATGATTTTTTCAAAAATCTTAGCAGGGAACGGGAGGCATGCAATGGGTCTGTAGCTGGCAGGAAGGAGAGGGTCTAGGGTAGGCTTTTTTAGAAGAGGTTTAATGATAGCCTCCTTCCAGACGGAAGGGTAGATGCCAGTTGCGAACATTGCATTACAGATGGTGGATAGTGAAGGGGCAATGGATTCAGGGATGAGATTAAGAATGCCAGGAGGGCAAGGATCAAAGGGTGAACCTGATTTGGTTCGGGCAATCAGGGGTTGGATGAGTTCTTGCGTGGTGGTTTCAAAGGCTAGGAAAGCTGGGGCATTATCGGAGGTAGGTTTCAGAGTGGAAGTGGGAGATGGGTCAGGGGAGAAAGTGGTGAAAATGGCTCTGACTTTGTCCTCAAAGAATTTGGCCAAAGCGTCCGATAGAGCCTGTGATCCTTCTGGGCGAGGTGCGAGGGGATTGGATAGGTAACTGACCACCTGAAATAGTTTACCTGTCGAGTTTTTGGCCTGATTGATTTGGTTGGTGTAGTAGATGGTTTTCTCTGCTGTTATAAGTTTTTTGTAGTTGGATAAAGCGTTTTTGTATGTGATTTTGTCACGGGGACTGAAATGGCGGCGCCACTGCCTTTCTAGGTTCCTGCAGTATTGTCTCTGCAGTCGGAGCGGTTCAGTGAACCAAGGAGCAGAGGGGAGTTTTCTACTCCGGTGTGAGGTTTTGATAGGTGCTAACTTATTGCAAGCTGCATTTAAGTTGTTCAGGTAGTTAGCAGATGCTACTATGGGATACTGCTCATTTGGCATTAAGCTGTCCCGCATTATCTGTGTGAGATGGCCCAGATTAATGTTTTTCCAATCTCTAAAATTGGTAGGCGAAGAAGGTGTAGAAGGGGAAGTGCTGGAGTTAGTTGGGATGGAAAAGCATATGGCAACATGATCCGTCCAAACTATGGCCAGCACCGACATACACTTTTAGACACACCTCCCGCCACAAGTTCTAGAATTGCGAACTTTAGAGCTGGGGAGCTACGTTCGAATCTCGGCATCAGGTCAACATACTGTGATTCCAGGCAAATTGCTTTGTCTCCCCGTGCCTACCACAAATTAATGTGTTCTTCTGTAATGTACATGGTGCTCATGCCATGTTGTCTAGTTTGGGCTATATAATATTGCAAAGAAAAATAAAGTAGGGAAACTCGAGTTCACACACTACTGAATGCACACTCTTAAGTGCATCAGCAGTGCATTGTGAATCGGAGCGTTTCACAGGCCTATCACAGATAAGAAATGCTATCAAAACGAAATCCTACAAAACAATATACTACTAGTCGGCAGCAATTCATACCCGGACAACGACGGGACGGGCTGCTGGTATATATATATATATATATACAAGCTTCTGGTACAAGCAGCGTCTTCCAAGCACAAACATATACTGCTATCTACTCTGATTCAGGCACGTGAATCTATGAAAGACACCCCAATACTGGAGAAGAACAATAGTTACTTACCTGTAATCTGTGGTTCTCCAGTATTGGTGTCTTTAATAGATTCACATGCACCCACCCACCTTCCCTCAGAGGCTCCTCAGGCGATTATGTTGGCTTCACTCCTGTGCGAGAAAATCTGAGAGCCTGAGCCTCTGAGGAGAACATTCTAAGTGGGTGCTGACGCCTGATTGGCTGTAGTTTGGTCTATACAAAATTACTAGGATAGTCATGAGTGTGGAAGTTGTTTACACAGTAGCTTATGGCTACTTTACTTCCTGGTTGGTTATTACCAAGGTTCTTTGTTTCTTATAGGCATATTATTGCTTTTTCATGTACCGTGGGACTCCCACTCCGACGACGGGGAATGATTCAGGCATGTGAATCTATGAAAGACACCAATACTGGAGTACCACAGATTACAGGTAAGTAACTATTGTTTATCTGCACATTATTCCACCTGGAGGTACAACGAGGAGGAAGCACACATAGAAATAGGAAAACACCTCTTGTGATTGTTTTTGTGCAGGAATGTGCCACTGGCATATTTAGAAGGCAACGTAAAGCACTGTTAAGTGACTTTTCATGGCCTTAAATATATGTGCCTCTTCCACGCAGCAAACTGCGTGAAAGGGGCATTCCATAGGTGTTGCTGTGGGCGTTCCCAACAACATCCATGGCTTTTGACACTTCCCCTTACGAGAAATCTTAAGTCTGAGGCAGCTACAAAAATATGCCTCCTCAGGGGAGGCACAAGGGAAATACAAGTTAGTTAAGTTAAGTTAATAAAAAGCTTATTAAGCGCACTAACACCGATTGGTTTCCTGGCACTGGAATAGACAGTAACATGACCGGGGACATGGAATGTAGGGTTACTGATGTGCTTGTCTGTAGAGCCAGGTCTTTAAGGCTTTCCGAAATGAGATGAGGTCCTGGCAGGTCCGGATCTCAAGAGGAAAGGTATTCCACAGACGAGGAGCCAGTGTGGCAAACCTGCGGCCGCCAGAGCGCTTGCGTTTGAAAGAGGGTATCTGAAGGAGGCCAAGATGGGATGAGCGGAGGTTGCAAGATGGTACGTACTTTGTGATAAGTTGGTCAATGAATTTGGGGCTTTTGCAGTGTAATGATTTGAAAATCGTGCATCCTGTTTTAAAGGTGCAACGCTGGATCACCGGAAGCCAATGAAGTTTCATAAGAAGAGGGGTAGCTGGTTGCCATCTGGGTTGGTTCAGAATCAATATGGCGGCATAGTTCTGCACCATCTGGAGGCATTTTGACAGGTAGAGGGGGAGGCCTAGGTAAATGGAGTTTGCATAGTCCAGATGGGACAGCACGGTGGCGATCACTACCTGGGTGATTGCCTCCGGGGTGAGAAGGCGCCGAACCTTCTGGATTTTTCTTAGTTGAAAGAAACACTTAGAGACCACCTGGCCCACTTGGGCCTTCAGCGAGAGATCGCAGTCCACGGTGAGCCCAAGTGTCTTTGCCGACAGTGAGGGGGTAGGGGCTTGACCGATGTTTGGCGGCCAGTAGTGGGGGCCGCAGTCTTTGACGCTGTCTCCCGTGAGAACTATCTCAGTTTTTCCCGGATTTAATTTCAAGTGGTTTTGGTCGATCCAAGCTTTGATGTTCCTCATAGACGATTGAAAATTCAAGATGGAGGTTTCAGAATTATCAATCGTGAACAGCAGCTGTAAATCATCTGCGTAGTTAAACACCATCACTTGCTCATCTCTGAGGGCCTGAATCAGTGGAAGAATGTAGAGATAAACAGGTGAGGTGACAGGGAAGAGCCCTGTGGAACTCCGCAGGTGATGGACTGTTTGGTGCCGGCTAGCTCTCCAAGCCGAACTGCCTGAGAGTAATTCTCCAAGAAGGACATCAACCAGCGGGCCGCAGTGCCCTGGACGCCGACCTGTCCGACACGGTCGATCAAGATGGTGTGATCGACCGTGTCAAAAGCGGCCGACAAGTCAAGGAGCACCAGTGCTTGGGGAGAGCGCCTATCTGCACAGTCCCGAAGGGTATCCAGGACTGTGGTTACTACTGCCTCCGTTGAATGGGCAGGCCGGAACCCGGCCTGATGGGGTTCAAAACAGCCGGGATTCCTCTAGGAAGTTGGAAAGGCACTTAGCTACGTGGGCCTCTAACCCCTTTGCCAAACAGGGGAGCAAGGAGATGGGCCGGTAGTTTGCCTTGCAAGATGTATCCGCCCAAGGATTTTTTAGGAGCGGTATGACAGTAGCTTCCTTAAAGGCCAGGGGCACTAGGCCAGAGGTCAAAGAGTCATTCAGGGGAGTGCGGGCAGGGACCGGAAGGGCAGAGAAACACTCTTTTAGGATGTACGGCGGCATCTGTCTGACGGGGCGCCGGATGTAACTCTTGCTAGCAGTTCCTGAAATTGTTCTTGGGTGATAGGAGGGAAACTGCTAAGTATGCCAGAGCTGTTGTTGACTGCCTTACCAATGGTAGTAGGAGTCACAGATTGTGGTATGCTGGCTTTAATGTCCACAATTTTCTCAATGAAATAGATGTTAAGTGAGTCACAGAGGGACTGAGTCGGAGTTACACTGGGACAAACACTGTCCAGGTTCGTTAGTTCGTTAAGAATGGTGAAGATGTCCTTTGATCTATTTGTGGAATTAAGGATGCGAGAGGAAAAATAGGCAGCTTTCGCAGAGGAGATGGCATTCATGTATTCTTTCCTGGCCTTGATAAACCCATCTTTAGGTCAGGGGCGTAATTGCGCCGCCATTGACGTTCCAGCTGCTGCAAGGCTAATTTTCTTGCTTTTAGATCGAAAGAGAACCATCTTTGGGCGTCTGCACGCCGTGCCAGTTTGACTTTTTTATAGGGGGCATGAATATCACTAGCAGCTTGTAGCCAGCCAGAAAGGTTGAATTCTAAGGAATTGATATCAGGATGAGGGGGATACTGTGTTGGCCAGTGTCTGTAAGAACGCTGCTCTGTCCAAGGTGTTCCATTTCCTAGCTAGGCCACCTGCAGCCGTAGTGGTTATCTTAGCGGGAGAATAGATCAGATTGAATTTAAGAAGTAGGTGGTCCGACCAAAGGCAGGGAATAGTTATCGGCGTTGTCACCAATGGAGTGTTGGCCCACACCTGGTCTAAAATGTGGCCCTTACAATGGGTTGACGAAAGCACTAGCTGTGAGAAATTTAAGTTTGTCATGAGTTCTGTGAGTTCGCTCGATTGGGAGCTTTCCATGGGGTCATTAAACCATTAATTGAGGTCGCCTACCTCAACCGCAACATCCATTGATTTTGACACTGCCTCATATTTACAAAGGTGGCATAAATATGATGCAGCACAAAAATTAAGACCAGGAAAACCTGGTCTTACCCTGGCGCTACGAACAGAGAAATGTTTAATTTCGCCTCGTTTTTGCTGTTTCCATTTGTGCTGCGTTCTGCAGCAGACATGGAAACAGCAAAACGCCTTTGACTCTTTATGTGCAGGAAGGAACACCTTCCTGCACATAAACAATCAATTACAAAAAATTGTTTTGCTACTTCTATGTGTACTGCGTTAAGCAGCACATGTAGAAATTACAAATTGCCATTTAGATTGTTTATGTGCAGGAAGGGACACCTTCCAGCACATACAGTGCCTTATTTATGAGGCCTAGCGACACTTTTGTGCTGCCGTTGTGACAATTTTTGTGAGGCACTGAGGATGTAAACGATGTCATGTTGCGCCCTATTTAAAAAGCGATGCATCTAATCAGATGTGTCACCTTGTAAAGCCCTGCGCCAGGTATAATGATGGGCGTTCCCCTGTAAAAAGCTGCGTAGAAGTGATGCCGCGGCATCAAAATCTTACGCCTCCCACACAGCAGGCGTAAGACTGATGCAGGCACATTTAACATAGAACCTGCCCATGTGTAATGGCACATTGCTGGAGTTGCGTCACTTTTATGACACACTCCAGCAATGGGTCATTACTGTTCCTACAAATACATCAGAAATACTGACGAATCTGTCACTCCTTGTGACACGGAGCGCTGTACATTAAATTCGGCGCATCCTTCCTGTCGCAAAGAGGGCGCAGTGAAAACTGTTGCATCGCTGTTTTCATGCAGCAATGCAAGCAACAGTTTTCATAAAGGAGACCCAAACAATCTTCCCCTGCAACACAGACACCCTTGCAATATGGTGCAAGCGTGCCTGCGATGCAGAGAGGAAGCTAAATTAAGTGCCCGTGTAGGGTGAAATGCAGGGCTGCACCATATTGTTGTGTTTCAGAAGTGGCGGAGCATGGAGTTAAGCCAAGAAGGCTAACGCAGCGCACCATCACTACTTTGTAAATATGCCCCCATGTGCACTGTGAGAGTGATGAAGAGGTGACGCTACATCATGTGATATCATTTATATTCATGTTAAAATGTCACAATTTCCAATTTAATTCAATTGTTTTGTAAAAACCTGTGACAGTTTAGTACAGATTTACTGATTTTAAAACAGTTTTTCTGAATTCGTTTCTGGCTAAGTACCTGTTCAACTTCCGTGAAGAAGAGATGTGTTCCGATGACTGACATCAAGATTACTCGAGCACCAAAGGCTGCAGTTCCACTGATGGCCAAAAGGGGTCTCTGTGTGTGTTTTCACTTTCACCCTGGCTTCATGTCCTCTAGTTCTTTATTGATGCTTACACTTCTTGTTTTGTGCCTTGAGTTTGATGCTATTAGCTTGAACCAGCACTAGGGGTGACACTCAGGCCCAGATTCATACAGGCTTTGCATTATCCTTGTGTCGGGCAAGGTGACACATTGAAAACGGAAAGGCTTCAGTGATATTTAAAAAGTCACACAAGGTGCAATTTGCACAACCTTGCGAAGCTATGTAAAGAAATGTAAAGCAACGCAGCTGCTTGCTCTCCGTTACGTTACATTTCAAGCTGGACAGCATTCCATGGGTGGAGCCTGGGCGTTCCATGGGTGGAGCCTGGGCATTCCATGGGTGGAGCCTGGGCGTTCCATGGGTGGGGCCTGGGCGTTCCATGGGTGGAACCTGGGCGTTCCATGGGTGGAGACTGGGCGTTCCATGGGTGGAGCCTGGGCGTTCCATGGGTGGAGCCTAGGCGTTCCATGGGTGGAGCCTGGGCGTTCCTTGGGTGGAGCCTGGGCGTTCCATGGGTGGAGCCTGGGCGTTCCATGGGTGGAGCCTAGGCGTTCCATGGGTGGAGCCTGGGCATTCCATGGGTGGAGCCTGGGCGTTCCGTGGGTGGAGCCTGGGTGTTCCATGGGTGGAGCCTGGGCGTTCCATGGGTGGGGCCTGGGCGTTCCATGGGTGGAGACTGGGCGTTCCATGGGTGGAGACTGGGCGTTCCATGGGTGGAGCCTGGGCGTTCCATGGGTGGAGCCTGGGCGTTCCATGGGTGGAGCCTGGGCGTTCCTTGGGTGGAGCCTGGGCGCTCCATGGGTGGAGCCTGGGCGTTCCATGGGTGGAGCCTGGGCGTTCCATGGGTGGAGCCCGGGCGTTCAATGGGTGGAGCCTGGGCGTTCCATGGGTGGAGCCTGGGCGTTACATGGGTGGAGCCTGGGTGTTCCATGGGTGGAGCCTGGGCGTTCCATGGGTGGGGCCTGGGCGTTCCATGGGTGGAGCCTGGGCGTTCCATGGGTGGAGACTGGGCGTTCCATGGGTGGGGCCTGGGCGTTCCATGGGTGGAGCCTGGGCGTTCCATGGGTGGAGCCTGGGCGTTCCATGGGTGGAGCCTGGGCGTTCCATGGGTGGAGCCTGGGCGTCCCATGGGTGGGGCCTGGGCGTTCCATGGGTGGAGCCTGGGCGTCCCATGCATCCACCCATGGATTTTGGTGCATTCACAGATTTACTAAAGCTAGTAAACCCGGGAATGCATAAAACTGCTGCACCCTCCCCCGAGAGGTGAAACAAGAGGAAATATCTTTAAATATCTGTCTGTAGCGCACTGTAAAACATAGAAAAATGGCTCTAAGAATTATTACTGATCAGAAAGGTGTCAACTCCTGCTCAGAAACAACATTGTCTGTAACTCAGGCACACTTGCACTATGGTGCAAGGGAGACTGCGCTGGCGCGAGGCTGCACACAGAGAGCCAGCGCAAGGAGAGAGAAGAAGTGCTCTATATCGTTGTAAATATGGAGCATTTTTGCTCTGTACGTTTTAAAACAACGCAGCTCAGCAGCTTTGCTTGCTGCCCTGCATTGCGTGAAAGATTAGTCTGAGTCAATGGGACCCCTTAGTTCTGGGCATTGATACAATCCACAGACATAGACTGAGGTCGGTATGTCACTGGCCTGCCTGTTTAGGAGTTATTTTTTCATTAAAGCAAAAAGAACATCCACAATTACTGAAGCTTCACACGCAGGCCCTGATTACGAGCGGGTTGGTTATTTATGACCCCTGGGTACGGCCCTGCTTGTACAGATGTCTGAATTAGTTGGTATTTAGTGCATTTAGTAATTACTACTAGGGATATTTACTAACTTACACAATGCTGGGCAGCGAGGAAAGTTACTACGAAGCACAATATCTACTAAAATATGGTCCATTTCTGCTGTCTCCAAGTGCCAACGCAGGCACCTTACACCATGCTACAACCCCTCTCTGACGTAAAGTAACACAAGGCAGCGCTACATGCTCCTTTTTGTTACTTTTGGGGAAAATCCCATGCAAAGACTCGCAAATCTGATTTACGCAGCTTTGTAAATCACACATGGGGCCTCATTTATGAGAAATGACACATCGCTGCGAGAAAGCAGCGATGCGTCACTTCTCAGTGCACAATCCTTGCGACATTCCTGATGAGTCATATTTAATGTATGAGGCATCATGTTGCAAGGAGTTACAGATACGTCAGTATTTCTGACGTATCTTTAAGCGCAAAAGTGACGCATTGCTGGAGGGTGTCACCAAAGTGACGCAACTCCAGCAATGCGTCTTTTCACATGGGGCAAGCCCCAAGTGAAAGGGCCCGCGTCAGTCTTACGCCTGCTGTGAGGCAGGGGCAATATTTTGACGCAACGGCGTCCTAAAAGTGACGCAGTGAAATCTCATAGATTTCCCTGCGTCACTTCTACAACCCTTCCTTGCGTCAATACGCCCCCCTTGCATACATTATACCTGGTGCAGGTATAATGTGGCGCAGGGGGTTACAAAGTGATGCATCTACCTAGATGCGTCACTTTGTAAATATAGCGCAACAAGGCGCATTTTTACGCCACTGGTGCGTCACAAAAAGTGACGCACCGGCGGCATAAAAGTGGCACACAGCCTCATAAATGAGGCCCATAATATTTTGAGTTGCAGCTGCACCAAAAAAAGAGGTACATCCATGGCTCAAAATGTTATTAAATATGTGCCTGAGTGCGTTGCATATCTTACCCTTTGTTAATTCTGGCAGGTCAAACCTGCCAGAATTAAAAAGGGAAAACATTTTTGAGTGTACCCTGTAGATTTTGGTTCAAAAAGAGCCAAAATCCATGTGACTCCCTAGAAACTTGTAATAGGTGATATTTATCACACCTGATAGATAATGTACCCAGGATATTGTTTTCTCTGGTGCCATAAAGAGCACTCGGCAAACACGTAATCAGAGCCACTTGGCTATTGGCAATTAAATATTAAGGGTCACACTATTATATCTTAAAATACAGCAAGGGAGCGTGCTGTGTGCGTTGCATAAAAGGGAGTGGGCAGAAATGATCCAAATTTACAAAGATATGGAGCCTTTCTGCTCTTTCCTTGCCCTGCCTAGCGTCAGCGCTGGCACCCTTGCACCGCGACGCAGACAGGATAAAGAGTTTTTTTTTCCTATTTCTTTGTGTGCTACAGAATGCACCTCGCATAGGAGGAAATAAAGAGGAGAAAAAGATTATTTCCTGCTCTTTACGACATTCGCTGGGAGGCGCACTGATTTGCCGATTTGACGTAATCCCCAGGTTTACAAATGTTTGTAAATTTGGACTGGAACCTGGGCGTTCCATGGGTGGAGACTGGGCGTTCCATGGGTGGAGCCTAGGCGTTCCATGGGTGGAGCCTGGGCGTTCCTTGGGTGGAGCCTGGGCGTTCCATGGGTGGAGCCTGGGCGTTCCATGGGTGGAGCCTGTGCGTTCCATGGGTGGAGCCCGGGCGTTCCATGGGTGGAGCCTGGGCGTTCCATGGGTGGGGCCTGGGCGTTCCATGGGTGGAGCCTGGGCGTTCCATGGGTGGAGCCTGGGCGTTCCATGGGTGGAGCCTGGGCGTTCCATGGGTGGAACCTGGGCGTTCCATGGGTGGAGACTGGGCGTTCCATTTGGAGCCTGGGCGTTCCATGGGTGGAGCCTAGGCGTTCCATGGGTGGAGCCTGGGCATTCCATGGGTGGAGCCTGGGCGTTCCGTGGGTGGAGCCTGGGTGTTCCATGGGTGGAGCCTGGGCGTTCCATGGGTGGGGCCTGGGCGTTCCATGGGTGGAGCCTGGGCGTTCCATGGGTGGAGACTGGGCGTTCCATGGGTGGAGCCTGGGCGTTCCATGGGTGGAGCCTGGGCGTTCCATGGGTGGAGCCTGGGCGTTCCTTGGGTGGAGCCTGGGCGCTCCATGGGTGGAGCCTGGGCGTTCCATGGGTGGAGCCTGGGCGTTCCATGGGTGGAGCCTGGGCGTTCCTTGGGTGGAGCCTGGGCGCTCCATGGGTGGAGCCTGGGCGTTCCATGGGTGGAGCCTGGGCGTTCCATGGGTGGAGACTGGGCGTTCCATGGGTGGGGCCTGGGCGTTCCATGGGTGGAGCCTGGGCGTTCCATGGGTGGAGACTGGGCGTTCCATTTGGAGCCTGGGCGTTCCATGGGTGGAGCCTAGGCGTTCCATGGGTGGAGCCTGGGCATTCCATGGGTGGAGCCTGGGCGTTCCGTGGGTGGAGCCTGGGTGTTCCATGGGTGGAGCCTGGGCGTTCCATGGGTGGGGCCTGGGCGTTCCATGGGTGGAGCCTGGGCGTCCCATGCATCCACCCATGGATTTTGGTGCATTCACAGATTTACTAAAGCAAGTAAACCCGGGAATGCATAAAACTGCTGCACCCTCCCCTGAGAGGTGAAACAAGAGGAAATATCTTAAATATCTGTCTGTAGCGCACAGTAAAACATAGAAAAATGGCTCTAAGAATTATTACTGATCAGAAAGGTGTCAACTCCTGCTCAGAAACAACATTGTCTGTAACTCAGGCACACTTGCACTATGGTGCAAGGGAGACTGCGCTGGCGGGAGGCTGCACACAGAGAGCCAGCGCAAGGAGAGAGAAGAAGTGCTCTATATCGTTGTAAATATGGAGCATTTTTGCTCTGTACGTTTTAAAACAACGCAGCTCAGCAGCTTTGCTTGCTGCCCTGCATTGCGTGAAAGATTAGTCTGAGTCAATGGGACCCCTTAGTTCTGGGCATTGATACAATCCACAGACATAGACTGAGGTCGGTATGTCACTGGCCTGCCTGTTTAGGAGTTATTTTTTCATTAAAGCAAAAAGAACATCCACAATTACTGAAGCTTCACACGCAGGCCCTGATTACGAGCGGGTTGGTTATTTATGACCCCTGGGTACGGCCCTGCTTGTACAGATGTCTGAATTAGTTGGTATTTAGTGCATTTAGTAATTACTACTAGGGATATTTACTAACTTACACAATGCTGGGCAGCGAGGAAAGTTACTACGAAGCACAATATCTACTAAAATATGGTCCATTTCTGCTGTCTCCAAGTGCCAACGCAGGCACCTTACACCATGCTACAACCCCTCTCTGACGTAAAGTAACACAAGGCAGCGCTACATGCTCCTTTTTGTTACTTTTGGGGAAAATCCCATGCAAAGACTCGCAAATCTGATTTACGCAGCTTTGTAAATCACACATGGGGCCTCATTTATGAGAAATGACACATCGCTGCGAGAAAGCAGCGATGCGTCACTTCTCAGTGCACAATCCTTGCGACATTCCTGATGAGTCATATTTAATGTATGAGGCATCATGTTGCAAGGAGTTACAGATACGTCAGTATTTCTGACGTATCTTTAAGCGCAAAAGTGACGCATTGCTGGAGGGTGTCACCAAAGTGACGCAACTCCAGCAATGCGTCTTTTCACATGGGGCAAGCCCCAAGTGAAAGGGCCCGCGTCAGTCTTACGCCTGCTGTGAGGCAGGGGCAATATTTTGACGCAACGGCGTCCTAAAAGTGACGCAGTGAAATCTCATAGATTTCCCTGCGTCACTTCTACAACCCTTCCTTGCGTCAATACGCCCCCCTTGCATACATTATACCTGGTGCAGGTATAATGTGGCGCAGGGGGTTACAAAGTGATGCATCTACCTAGATGCGTCACTTTGTAAATATAGCGCAACAAGGCGCATTTTTACGCCACTGGTGCGTCACAAAAAGTGACGCACCGGCGGCATAAAAGTGGCACACAGCCTCATAAATGAGGCCCATAATATTTTGCGTTGCAGCTGCACCAAAAAAAGAGGTACATCCATGGCTCAAAATGTTATTAAATATGTGCCTGAGTGCGTTGCATATCTTACCCTTTGTTAATTCTGGCAGGTCAAACCTGCCAGAATTAAAAAGGGAAAACATTTTTGAGTGTACCCTGCAGATTTTGGTTCAAAAAGAGCCAAAATCCATGTGACTCCCTAGAAACTTGTAATAGGTGATATTTATCACACCTGATAGATAATGTACCCAGGATATTGTTTTCTCTGGTGCCATAAAGAGCACTCGGCAAACACGTAATCAGAGCCACTTGGCTATTGGCAATTAAATATTAAGGGTCACACTATTATATCTTAAAATACAGCAAGGGAGCGTGCTGGGCTGCGCTGCGTAAAAGGGAGTGGGCAGAAATGATCCAAATTTACAAAGATATGGAGCCTTTCTGCTCTTTCCTTGCCCTGCCTAGCGTCAGCGCTGGCACCCTTGCACCGCGACGCAGACAGGATAAAGAGGTTTTTTTTCCTATTTCTTTGTGTGCCACAGAATGCACCTCGCATAGGAGGAAATAAAGAGGAGAAAAAGATTATTTCCTGCTCTTTACGACATTCGCTGGGAGGCGCACTGATTTGCCGATTTGACGTAATCCCCAGGTTTACAAATGTTTGTAAATTTGGACTTGTGTCAAATCCATTGGTGGATGCCCAGGAACACTCCTGCTTCACCCATGGGGCGTCTCCCAGCTTGAAAGAGAATGTAGCGCAGGGCAAGCGGCTGCCTTGCATTATATTTCTTTACAAATTGCCTCTTGCGTGGCTTTGTAAATCTGACTTTTTTTTTTTTTTAAAACAAGAGATTTTATTGATAGCACAGCCATTGACATCATCAAATGTAGCACACAAGCATAGTGTACATCCGCATTCAGTACCAAAATCAAGTAGGCAGCAAAGTATTGGTTCGTACACAGCCTTTATGCCGGCATCCCGGAGGCCCGGCGGCGAGGTAATACATTACTTATATAACTGTGACTTTTAGGAGGGTATATCGCACGGCTACGTGCAGGTGCGGTATGTCAACTGGCAATCAACTTCTGCAATCGCGGTTAACCGAGCAAACATTTAGGCGAGATCAAGAAAAAACAGTTCCCGCCAAACTCCCACCCCACCCTCTAGAGTGTGTCTGCCAACCCTGTCCCGACTAACATGTCCCCGTGTGTGCTTACCCTGTGTCCAGTGCCCATCCCCCCGTAGTGAACAGTCCTCCCTCAGCAGCCCCCCACCATCCCAACCCTGGGTCCTCACAGCCGCCCCCCCTTAACTCGGAGCATTCTCTCCCCTCTCCTGTATCACAGTGAACATTGTCAGGACCTAACTCCTCCATTCTATCTTGCAGTTCAACCGCCTCAGAGGTGTCAGAGCTGTCCTCCTCTCCTTTCTGTAAATGCTCTTTGTAAAGATCCCAGAAGTTCTTGGGCCTACCTCTGGGCGGGAGCAGGTCGCTGTACAGTTCTGTCTGGGTGCAGCAGTACTGTAGATCCTTCATCCATCTAGTTTTCGTGGGAAGGGGCCCTCGCATCCAGCACGCCGCGACCACCCTTCTTGCCAACAGCAGCGCCATGTCCACCAGGCGACGCAGCCCTGGGGCTAGAGGCTTAGAGTAACCGATAAGCGCTAGGGCAGGAGTGCGGGGCAGGGGTTCCCCCAGAATCTGATCAAGTTCGGCAAATACGTCCTCCCAGAACGCTTGCACCCCAGGACATAACCATGCCAAGTGGAAAAAATCTGCCACCATTGTCCGGCAGCGCTCGCATTCAGCTGTGGGACGGAGGTCATAGCGGTGTAGACGTTCAGGAGTATAGTACACCCGCTGCAAATATTTGAAATGCACCAGACGGTGCCTGCCGTTCAAGGAAATCTTACGCGTGCTGGAGCAGCAGTATCACCACATCCCGTCACCTATGGGGGATTGAAAGTCAGCTTGCCAGGCCTCCCTGGCCTTAGACGGCTGCACGCGCTGCTGCGTCACACCCAGCTTGTTAAGCTGCGAAATGAGCTTCGCCGACGAGGTGGATTTAAGTACATAGGTCAGTTCCGGGATCTCCTCCGGTTCCTCCAGGTCTGTGCCCAGTATTTCACGGAACGCCGAGCGGAGTCTGTGATATTGGAATTTCTGTAGCAGGGTGTGGCCTGCCTCGGCGGCAGACAACTGGTCCCAGGTTTTAAGTATGCCATCCGTGAACAGGTCTTCCATTCTAACCACGCCAAGAGACCGCAAGGCTTTAATCACCCCTTTTTCCCCCAGAGGATCAAGCCAAATGGCCCAATCCACAGGTAGCAGTGGGGAGTACAGTAATGTACAGCCACGAGAACTCACCAAGCAGTTCCAGGCATGGTTGGTCGCTTTCAGCGAGTCCATCTGGCCAACCGTGCGGTCAGTGGGCTGACAAACAGTGGCGGGCAGAGGAAGCGGGTCCGCAAACAACCGCTCCAATATGAGGTGCGGGGTCCGAGCATCACCATGTACCCACGAGTGTAGATGCGAGGCCTGTGCGACCCTATAATAGCGTTCTAGGTCTGGTGCCCCCAGTCCCCCCATCTCGCAGGGGAGAATTAGGGTTGTCCACCGGACTCTGGGCTGCTTGCCACCCCAGGCCAGCCGCACCATTACTTTGGTAAGTTGCCTAAAGAAGACCTTCGATAACACCACAGGCAAATTCAGGAAGAGAAACAGGAAACGGGGAAGTACCACCATTTTCATTAAAGCGATTCTGCCCGAAAGGGAGAGCGGAAGCTTGATCCACTTATCCACGTCATCAACCAATTTGCTATAAGCCACCCCGTAATTGTCCCGGATAAGGATCTCAGGATCCGTATGAAGGCGAATGCCCAGGTAGCGAACCGAGTCGGAGGACCACTGCAATGGGTACTCCATAGCGAACGGTCGTGTCACCGGGGTGAGCGGGAACGCGATCGACTTATCCCAGTTCACCTTCAGGCCCGACAGTGAGCCGAAACGGACCACCTCGCGTAGCACCGCGGCCAAGTTGGCTTCCGGGTCTCTAACGTACAGTAACGTATCATCTGCATAGGTTGATATCCCTATTTTAAATGTGGGGAAGCTAATACCCTCCCGGCTGTGGTATTCTCGTATGGCACACGCCAGGGGCTCCGCCACCAGTGCGTAAAGCAACGGCGACAGGGGGCAGCCCTGTCGCGTACCTCTCCCAATGTGTATCGGCTCCGTCACCCTATCGCCCAGACGTAGCCTAGCAGTGGGTCGATGGTACAGCGCCCCTATCTGCTGCAGGAACGGCTCCCCTAGACCCAGTTTCCACAGCACACGTACCATGAAGGGCCACTCAACCGAGTCGAACGCCTTTTCCATGTCAAGGAAGATTGCCAGTGCGCTGTTCTCCTGCTTGACATGCTGCATTGTGCCTAGCACCGTGCGAATGTTGTAAGTTAGATTCCTGCACGGGACAAATCCGGATTGCTCCGGAGCGACCAGCTCAGGGACCAGTAAGGCCAGTCGAGTGGCAATGACCTTAGCATAAATCTTGGCATCGACATTGAGCAGGCTGAGTGGCCTATACGAGCCGCAAAGATCGGGCGGTTATCCCGGTTTGGGTATAGTAATGAGCAGCGCTTCACGCATAGTAGTCGGCATTTCGCCATTCTCACAGATGGCGTCGAATAGGGCGGTCAAGTGTGGCAGCAGTAAGTCCTTAAAGGCTTTATAGAAACTAACCGCGAGGCCATCCGAGCCCGGCGCACTTCCCGATCGCATACTCGCTAGCGCCTCTAGGATTTCGTCCTGGTGGAAGGGGGCCATCAAGAATTCTCTATCCGAGTTCTTGAGGAACGGCATAGCTATATGATCTAAGTAGTCTTCCACCTGGCTCTCCACTCCCTGCATCTGTGACTGATATAATCCTGCGTAGTATCTCCTGAAGGTCTCTAGTATCTGCTCCTCATCCGTTACTGTGTCTCCCTCTGGAGTCCTCAGCTCCTCAACAACCAGTGGGCGTCTAGAGCTACGGACCATGCGTGCCAGCAGCGCGCCAGGCCTTTCCCCCTCCCCGTACTGGCTAGCTACGGCATATTTGCCCATATATAGGACCTCCCTGTCCGCCAGTGCCTGAAACTCGGACAGAAGTTGGGCGATCGCCGGCCCCTCCGTGTCGCCGCCTGACTGCAGTCGCCTAGCCTCAAGCTCCGCTATCCTATTCTCCAGAGTAGTGAGATCCCGCCAAATGGCGCGTAAAACACTCGAGTGCTTTGACATCGCCACCCCCCTGATGTAGACCTTAAAGGCCTCCCAGACCGTAAAGAAGTCGTCTACTGTGCCTATGTTTGTCGCAAAGTATCTTTCTATATCTTCAGCTAGCTCCCCCCTGAATGCCTCATCTAGCAACGCAAAAGGCGGGAATCTCCATGTGAAGGCCGGGATCCCCTTCCTGGCTGTCACAAGGTGTAGAAGAATAGGGGAGTGGTCCGAGAGTGTGCGTGGAAGGACCTCGCATGCGCTAATGTTACTAAGTACCAGGGGGGGCGCCAACCAGTAGTCTATCCTAGTATGGACGTCGTGGAACGCCGAGTAATGTGTAAAACCACCCTTCGTAGGATGTCTTACCCTCCAAACATCCACCAAGTCAGATTTGATCATTTCAGCCGCCATATATGAGGCCGAGGCCACAGGAAGCCGAACATTGCCCGCAGAACGGTCCACAGTTGGGTCGGACACAAAGTTAAAGTCCCCGCCCCACAACATCCAAGGTTGTGCATATGTTCTGGCAAGAGCGGACAGAGTCGCGTAGAATTCAGGGTGGTCATAATTAGGGCCATAGACATTCACTACCAACAGGTCCAGACCCTTACCTACACATCTTGCCAGGACATACCTGCCTTCCGGGTCAGAGTGTACAGGAATGGGCCGCAGCTGTGACGAGGGATTGACCCAAATTAGTACCCCACGGGCATGTGTCGTGAATCCCGTGGCCACTATGTTCCCAGCCAGACCCCTGGATTGTAGCATTCTGCTGGAGAGCGGCAAGTGCGTTTCCTGCAGCAGGGCGATGTCTACGTGATGTCTATTGAGATAGCTAATGACCTTCCTTACTTTACGGAAGTCGTTCAGGCCCCGCATATTCCATGTCATCAGGTTCAGCTTATTCAGGGCACTTGCATGCAAGTTCGTCGCTACATTAGCCATTACCGGGGTTCACTTGTGCATAAACATCGAGGATAAGCAAATCAGGACACAGTAGTTCACATAGTCTCAAAGCCGCCAGCCGGCGCTTCCGAACAGGTACAGCACTACACTGCAGTCCACACCCCGCGCAATCAATCCCCACAAACAACCCCAAGCAACAACACTCCCCAACAGTCCAAACCCTAGTACCCGCCCCTAGTGCATCTACCCACCCACAGCCGACCTCCCCCAACCTGGTCAGACAGGCCCCAAGAACCCCCCCCATGTACTCTCAACAAGTGTAGTGTTCAATAGTCCAACACTAACCCCTCAGAAAGTAAGACAACCAAAGGCACCAGGGCAGAGCGCGCCAATATAGTACACCACGAACTGTTCCGAAAGAGTGTCCGAACCGCGCCCCCTTGCAGCCCCTCTTGTATTGCAGTGCCCTTCAAATATCAAGAGTCATAGCCCTCTCCCACCCAGACCGGCCCCCCCAAGCCTGCCTTGTTTGTCCAGGGACTCTCCCCAGTTAAGTCGAATACCTTACCAGCAGTGCACGAGGCTAGTGTCCAATCAGTGTCTCCACCCTCAACCAATAAGCCCCAGTGAGGCGAACATAGGCTCCCTGCGCCTCTGCAAACTCGGAGTCCTCGTGTTTCCAGGGTCCGTGGACTACCTTCGGTGATGAGTGTCAAGCCACACCATAGCAGCTCCTAGTCCTGGTCTTCCAGGTTCGATGTCGAGCCGGCTTCGTCGTCTTGGCCACGCCGGGCCTCCTTCCGCTCCCGCGTCCAAGTCTTCAGGGACTTATGAAGTTCCTTAGGGTCCATGAAATAATACGACCTCCCACCGGTATTGATTCGGAGCTTGGCGGGATACATCATCGCATAGTCCAGGCCCAGAGTTCGGAGTTGTTTATTATACGGTGCAAACTGTCGCCTTTCTTCCTGCACCCTGGCTGTAAAGTCCGGATAGAGGGAGATATCCATACCCTCATGTTGCAGTTTGCCTTTCTTCCTCGCCACTCGCAACGCAGTGTCCCTGTCGCGATAGTTAAGCAGTTTCGCAATAATGGGGCGGGGAAGTGCGTCAGGCTGAGGTTTTGGGCCCAACGTGCGATGCGCGCGTTCCACAATGAACATGGGGGAAAAAACCTCCTCACCCAGTAGCAGTTTCAGGAGTTTCTCCACGTATAACTCCATCTTCCCCGTTTGGGTGGTTTCCGCTACTCCTGTGATACGGAGGTTGGATCTGCGTGATCGCGCCTCCAAGTCCTCTGTCTTGTCTCTGATCACAGTCAGGAGTCTATCAAACTGCTTTCTTTCTTTGTCCCACTCCGTTTGGGCTTCCTCAGCTTCAGTGAGACGGCGCTCCGCCATGTCTAGGCGTTCCGCATGCTTGTCCACGCGCTCCGCCATTCGATCCATGCGGTAGGACAGAGCGTCTATCTTGGTGCCCACCGAGGCAATGCTATCCTGGATGCCCTTCTCCATTGCAGCCAGCATGTCCCGCAACTCCGTGGTTGCCGGGGCCGGTGCCGCAGCTTCCTTCGGCGATGTGTCCGGCGCCGCCACCTCCGACCCTTTCGGCCGACGCCGTTCAAAGGAGATCTTCCCCTGGGTTGCGTCGTTCTTCCCCATCTCAGTCACCGATGTGTGATAATGCAGAACAAGGGAGCAGGCCAACCATGCAGTGTCGGGATCTTCGCTGGTAATCGAAGTGCTGCCACCAGTTTTCGAGTGACCGATGCGCCCAAGATGGCGTCTGCAATGGCGGGCAGAACGCTTCCGTTCACTTCCACAAGTCTCGAAGCCTCCTAGCCCAGGAGGTAGCCAGATCCACAATGCCAACTCCGGGCAAATTCGCCCCTTAAGGGATAGGAGAGGCCGGTAGAGTAGTGCGTCGCTGCGGGGAGTCAGACAGGTCGTGGCACCGAGCTAATGGCCACCCCACCTCGTGACGCAGGTCTCTGGTGTTGTTCGCTCCGCTGCTCCGCCGAGTCCCCAGGCTCTTCTCTCAGAAGGTCGTCGCCGACTAGTAAGCAGAGGATGACTCGATCAGTGACAAAACCCAACTGCAAGACCTCTCGCGTTCAGCCCGACTACTGCCAGTGCTGAGGCCGCATGTCCGATGACGTCGCCCGGCCTCTTCTCCAGGATAGTGCGCTGCTGTCGGCCTAGTTCTCCACTGCCGCGCCGCTGGGAACAGCCCCTCCAAATAGTCGGGAGGGCGCACCCGCAAGCGGCCCAAAAGTTCCTCAAAGGCAGCTGGGGGTGCCAGCAGACGGTCAAGAGCCCGCTATGGCTTGTTTGGCACAATTAAGGATAGTTTTGCAGGATTATTCTGGGGCTATGCGAGGAGCCGAAGGCTCACGCGTCCGCCATCGACGCCGGCTAGCTCCGCCCCCCTGTAAATCTGACTTAAGGAAAGGAGACGTAAGGACATCACAAATCCATAATCAATCAGCCCCAAGCCTTATGGTGAAACAACTGCAGTCTAGTTATATTATGTACTAGCAGCCCGTCCCGACGTTGTCCCGGTATGAATTGCTGCCGGACAGTAGTATATTGTTTTGTAGGATTTCGTTTTGATAGCATTTCTTATCTGTGACAGACCTGTGAAACGCTCCGATTCACAGTGCACTGCTGATGCACTTAAGAGTGCGCGTTCAATAGTGTGTGAACTCGAGTTGCCCTACTTTATTTTTCCTTAAAATATTATATAGTGCGTACTCGACAACATGGCATGAGTACAATTTACATTACAGAAGAACACATTCATTTGTGGTAGGCCCGGGGAGACAAAGCGATTTGCCTGGACTCACAGGATGTTGAGCTGATGCCGAGATTCTAACGTAGCTCCCCAGCTCTAAAGTTCGCAATTCTAGAACTTGTGGCGGGAGGTGTGCCTAAAAGTGTATGTCGGTGCTGGCCATCAATAAGAGAGACCTGTGCATTTTTCAAATCGGTGGTGAAAAAATATGAGTATGTTGCTGGAGATGTGGGCCGCCGTGCCACCAATGTACTTACCGGGGGAGGATAAACACCCATTATTCGGCAACTTTGTTACCGCATACCATCACTCCGCATACTTTCATTACGAAAGTACCATGACTCCGCAATGCCATTATAACGCATGGCATTACATTTTATATGCTTTTACCACGCATACATTTCCAACGAAATTCGTTGTAAATGCATGAATTGAAAAAGCATTTTTTTAAATGTTTGGATAAGGTAAGTATGGGTATAGGGGTATATGTTTTGGGGTACTAAGGTATATGTTTTTGGGTGTTTGGGTATTTTAAGGGTTCAGATATAGTTTTGGTTATGGGGTACAGGGGTAGGTTTAGGGTTTAGGGATAGGTATGGGTTTTGGGGTACAGGGGTATTTTTAGGGTTCAGGGCTAGGTTTGGGTTTTGGGGTATAGGGGTATTTTTATGGTTCAGGGGTAGGTTTGGGTTTTGGGGTACAGGGGTATTTTAAGGGTTCAGGGCTAGGTTTAGGTTTTGGGGTACAGGGGTATTTTTAGGGTTCAGGGCAAGGTTTGGGTTTTGGGGTACAGGGGTGTTTAGGGTTCAGGGGTAGGTTTGGGTTTTGGGATACAGGGTTATTTTTATGGTTCAGGGCTAGGTTTGGGTTTTGGGGTACAGGGGTATTTTTAGGGTTCAGGTGTAGGTTTGGGTTTTTGAGGTACAGGGGTATTTATAGGGTTCAGGGCTAGCTTTGGGTTTTGGGGTACAGGGGTATTTTTAGGGTTTTAGGATAGGTTTGGGTTTTGGGGTGCAGGGTATATTTATAGGGTTAAGATGGGTTAGTGTTTAAGGGTGTTGGGGTATTTTAAGGAGTAAGGGTGGGTTATGATTATGGGGTGCAGGGTATTTAAAGGGAGCTGGGTGCACACCCGGAGCTGGAATGTACAGAACCTGGGAAGAGAAAACAATGAAATATTTGGCACAACGCTTGCTTTTTTTTCTGTAATCCCGCGCCCCACACACGCCCAGGCCCCCAGCACACGATATGAGAAATGGCATGAAGTGCGGACCGTAAAAACAGCAGTTGATGGACAGAATGCAAAACAATGTCATACATTCACCCAAGTACAGAGATCTGGGCCTAAATCCATTGTTTTTTTGCACTCCACACCACCCCAGTTCAGACAGGGCCATAAGCAAATCAGCCTTGACCTTGTGCCTCATGGGAACAGTCCAGCCCAAACTGCCAAGCCATGTCTTTCCTGGACCAGAATCAACCATGCTAGGACCAGTTTCTGCCTATCAGCCATCTTCAGCCAGAATAGCTTGACTCCAGTGGTGTGGAGAGAATGGAACTCACATCTGAGCATACCCATTCCACTCGGAGTGACAAATGCAAAAACAACAGTTGATGGACAGAATGCAGAACAATGTCATACATTCACCCCAGTACAGAGATCTGGGCCTAAATCCATATTTTTTTTGCACTCCACACCACCCCAGTTCAGACATGGCCATATGTACATTAGCCTTGACCCTGTGCCTCATGGGAACAGTCCAGCCCGAAGGGCGGAACGTACCACACGCCCCCAGCGTTTGTCACGCTTTACAGCACACGCCCACAGCACAATGCAGACGCGCCCACAAGGGACTACATTGCTGGCACGGTTCTTTTTCTTTTTAAATGTATATGGTGGGCGTCTGCGTAGCCTATGTCCTTCCGCTGCAACTGCCCTTTCCAACGCTGTATTGGGTGTTGTGATTGGTGCTGTGGTTCCTGAGATTACCCGCCTCAAAAGTTTGGGCTCTCTCTTTATTATATTAGTATGGATTTGGCGCTTTTGAGTCTGGTTTTCTAGTGCTTCCTGCAGCTTCAAAGCATTAGGTTAAGAAGGAGGTAGCAATCAATCAATCAATCAATCAATCAATCAATCACTTATTTGTAGAGCGCGCTAATCACCCGTGAGGGTCTCAAGGCGCTGAGCGGGGGTGGGGATGCAGCTACTGCAGGTCCTGGATCTGTCGCAGCTGTGTGGGGAGGGTGTTCCATGTCTTGACAGTGAGGTAGGAGAAGGATCTGCTGCCGGTGGAGGTCCTGTGGAAGCGTGGGACGGTGGCGAGGGCGAGGCCGGCAGAGCGAAGCTGGTGAGACTCTTGTTGAGGTATGCTTTTCCGGCGTTGTGTAGTGCTTTGGGGGCGTGGGTGAGGAGCTTGAAGGTGATCCTCTTCTTGAGTGGGAACCAGTTCAAGTCTTTCGGGTGGGCAGTGATGTGGGTGTGGCGAGGGATATCACATGTGGTATTTCATGCAGTGACTCTTGGCTCTTTCACTCACTTCAAAGATGAAAGGGAGGTTTGATGGTGCTGAAATTCCCTCCCCCACAAGCAGTGCAACAGATGCGACATCTAGAGAGCTAAGCCTTTGCAGCACCGTCCGATCAGATGAAAAAGTGCCATATGTATCAAGCCTTTTTCCCGTTTGCAAATGGGCCGATTCTCAGAATCGGCCCATTTGTGAATTAGAAAAAACCTTTTGGGATGTATCATCCCAAAAGGCCATCACAAAATAGAGAATTGCAAAATGTGTGATTCTATATTTTGCTAATGCAATTAAGGAATTTCAAATTGCGATTCCTTAAATGCAATTCTGGAAGTACCAGAAATGTGCTATTTGGCCTTAGGGAATTGCAAATTACCACCAACTTCAAGTTGGTGATAATTTGCGAATTTTTTAAAAGTGCCATATGTCGCACATGCATGTACGTGCGCAAAATGTGGGTGCGTGAAAAAATCCTAGGACATCTAGGAGTGTGAGTGGACAATTAGGTCAGACCAGTGATCAAGAAGGAACAATGGAAAAAGGTTGTCAAATTTATATAAAAAGTATATTTTTATTCAGTATATTTAAAAATCATATTAGAAATGACCAGAAGGCCAAACAATATGATGGGTGTTAAAATTTCTTGTCAAAATTACATACAGTTACAATAAACAATTAGCATAAAACTCATATTCCACAGAGTAAAAGAATATATTGACAAAAACATAGGAATAATCACAAAATTAATAGAAAAAGCATAAAAACTCGACGCGCGTTTCGGCAGAGGACCGCCTTCTTCAGGAGACACAGTTTAATTCCTGAAATATAGTTGTAAAAGAATATACATGTTATCTAAACATTCATAAATTCGTGTCAGCATATTAACCAAAATATAACAGAATAGCAAGAAACCTTATATTTATTGTTACTAACATATTCAGAACATTATTCCTTACTTAAAGACTGACCATGACTAGTAATTTGTACACTCAAAGCCATTGATGAGCAAAATAACGTCTGGCGATTGTACAGTATCTGACTCGGAGAACGATCATTGTGAATGGGTCGTAGAGGGCAACCCCCTACATTTATGAAGCACTCAATCGAGCTTCTATATTTAAGCTGAAGTTGAATCACTTCTCAGTACATAAAATTGAGACTGTATCTTTTGAAATGAAAAAACATGATAGACATACATTGGTCACATGATTTCTTACTGTTTGTTGGAATAGGGTCATGATAGAACTTTAGCAATGTACTCAATTTACAATGGTATACTTACAACAATGGAAGCTCTATCCATGTGGCAAAAACACTGAAGGTGAACTCTTCATGTAGTAGTTATGGGTGAAAGTATAATTATTGGATGAAGGGGATCCTAATAATAAAATTAACATTAGTAAGTGGATGGACATATAAAATTATTCATCTACATTTAAACACAATGGCTCAAACGTCCTGCACAAAACATGTGGATAACACTGCAGCTATAGTAAGAGTCACAGTGGCGGTGAGCAAGAGATGGAAATGCTCAAACAAATAGAGCCAACACATGACATTATCGTTGTATAAAGGTTATGTCACGGATGCATAATTATAATTAGCCCCCAAGGATCCCAAGTGAATACTACCGACTTCTAGGCGAATTCTACCGACTGCTGGACGAATGAAGACGTGATGAAAAAACGGGAAGGGGGGATGGATAAGCACTAACTATATTAGACGATAGACTGATATTGTATAGCACAGATCATAGAATTGATAGTGCCATCTCTGTACCTGAGGTTTCCAAGTAGGACGTGTGAATTATGTTGATGAAGGTTATTCTTTATACAGACATTGATGGCCGTAATGTAGATGTCCCATATCAAATAGGTAAAACAAATAAACTAAAAGATAAAGGGAAACAGTAGATAGGCTTACTCATCATAAATGGTGGCTGTTGTCACAGCGTTGGTCTAAGCTTTAGTCAGCTAATAATAGAAGATTCATTATAGATATATCAATTACCTTAATTTAAAATGCTATAGCGGTTAGCGGACTTGACGCTGGAAACAGGTTAACTGATGATGGCGCCTTATTGAGAGGATCAAAAATGGGCTCTGAAAATAGGGTCATAATAGCGAATTAATATCATGAAGTCTCAACATTAATTAATAGCGAGACAGTCTGAACAGTCTTAGCGTGTTTTGGTATGCTAGCATGCCCCACATAACGGAACAGTTGAAATTACCTTGATTTGAAATAAAGTAGCGCTTGTGCTATACACACTTCAAGCAGGTCGACTCGGGATAGCGCCTTGTCATGGAGAAAAAAATAAACTCTGAAAATAGAGTCAGAATACCAATTTAGTATGGTATAGTCTCAATATTGGTAAATAGTGAGACAGTATTAAATCTGTTAGCGTTTTGGAGTGCTCAATATGCGCACTGTAGCAGGGTTCTTACCGGGAATCGAGTATTCAGGGACAGACAGCAAGATGTTGCTGCTCCGTGCTCCGTCGTGTGGGGACTCGTCCTCCGCGAAAATAGAAGATAGCCAGCGAGCGGATACTTCATTATTTAAAGGGAAATTTTGGCGCGAAGAACACCCGGTCACACTAATGGTGCTAGTGGGCTCGAAGTAGGACTAATGAATCGGAAGCGATCAAAAAATATCCTGTTTCAAGATGGCGCTCGAAAGTGCGCGAGTACGATCGATCGCAGAGGGCTAACGGCGCATATTGTTATGGATAGAACATGTGATGTATTCATCAACGTATTCGTAATAAAACCGCTTTGCTCAGACACGGAGGGATGTTTTAGTATATTGATTTTGAACAGTGTAGCTATATCAGAGACTGTTCAGTACAAATTAGATCAATATTAGGTATTGACCCTAAGAATGCGCAAAATGTGCACACATTCATATTTCAGGGGTGCAACGGGGTGTCCTTTTGGCACCCTTGCACTCTTGAAATTGCATTCTCAATTTGCGATTCTCTAATTGGAAATCGCAAATTGAGAATGTCTGCCCATTCATTCCTATTGGCCTCCTAGCCTTTAGGAATGAATGGGAAGGTAGTCCTTAATTGTGAATCGCAATTTGCGATTCCCAAATAAGGAATCTGTAGGATCCGCAAAAAATTTTGCAAATCCTACATACATTTCATTTTGCGATTCTCTAATTGCGATTTGCTAAATATCGTAATTTGAGAATCACAAAACTCTTTTTTAAAACATATGGTCCAAAACCTTCTACAACAACTGTCATTGAGTTTAGGTCATCCTTATAGGAGAATGGTCTTTAACGATTAAAGTGCATCTATGACTATCTAAGTCCATAGTGATGGATATAATCGCTTATTCATACAGTTTGCACTCCCTGTCAGAATGTACAGAAGCAAGAAAAATAAGAACTCCTATTTTTGAACATTTAGTTAGACCTTCGCATAGGCAAAGATCTTCCAAAAATTCCTCTTCTTTGTCATCAACCACCACACGAAGTGCGGCTGAATTCAAAAAAGGTGAAAGCAACACTAAATCAATTTAGATCTCTCAGGTGTGCTCTTTGACTGTGTTATAAATAAGAGGTCTATAAATGTTAGAGCAGCGAACTGTCCGGTGTGTTAACCTAAAGTTGGAGAGAAAAAACACAAATAAGTTGTGCAGAAACCGACTAGAATAAAGTCTAGTTAACAAGAAATGCATTCTGTTTTGGGTTTGGGCCGGGTATATGTTTGCAATGCATTGTGGGCAGGCGGATGTTCATTCAGATTCTTCACCCTGATTGCTGGTAGGCCCTATCTGAAGAGCGTCTCTTAAGGCAACACAATAAATAAAACAGGCAGGCCCATTTCACTCATCTTTATCTTGCTTCAGTCATACGCTGTCCACATACAGCGTGGAGTCTGACTAGACCAGGACTTGTAGTAGCAGCCTCGACCCTGCACCCCCGGCCATGTATATTAGTGTGGAGCCTGGCTGACGTGTTATGGACCCCTAGTGACGGCCCGCGGTACTGCACTCCTGGTGTCTATTCAATGAGGTGCCTGGCTATCTTGATTAGAGACGCCCAGTGACGACCCGCGGTACTACACCCTTGTTTATTGTAAGGATGATATCCAACGCTACTTTCCTGGACCTTTAGTCATGCACTGAGGGACTGCACTTGAGTCTGTACTTTCTTCCTGAATGAATAGCGTTTCTAAAGTGCAGCAGTGAGTGTTGAGTTATTTGTGCTGGGTTGCTGGCGGTCAGATTTCATCCCATATTTTTGATTTACAGGTCGGTACAAAAATAAGGACTTTTACAGCACCTTTTTTTATTGCCTTATTTACAAAGTGCTGCTAGCTGCAGGTAGCAGCACTTTTCAAGCGTCAACGTTAATTTTCAAGATGGCCACTTCTGTTTGTGTGACTTAATGAAAATGAGATGCAAGGTAGCTGTTCTTGTGCAAAAACTGCCACTAACCCCACTTCGTGATATTTACAATGAAGTTTCCGTTCGGCGATAACTTCAAAAACTGCAGCTAAGGCCAGTTAGAGGCAGTTTTTTAAGACCAGGAAATAGATGGTCTTAAAATTGGTGCAAACACTTGGTGCCTCATCTCAGCAGGTTTTGGTGCTGGATAGCGCTGCAAGGAATGTTGCTGCCCTGCTATGAGACAAAACAAAAGGGCAAGAATGTGCACTATCAATAAGATAGGACACATTCCTGGGTCTCATTCATGAAAAGCGTTGCATCGCTGCGACAAAACAGCGTTGCAATGCTTTTCACTGCGCCCTTCTTGCAAAACCATGGATGTGCCGTATACACGGCATGGCGCTCCATGTTGCAATTAATGACATATACGTCTGGAATCCTGACGTATCTGTTAGAGCTAAAGTCACGCATTGCTGCAGTTGTGTTACAAGCATGACGCAACTCCAGCAATGCATAGGACCAGCCTATCCCTATAGCACTGCGTCACCTGTACGCCTGCCCTTGAGCAAGTGTAAGGTTCTGACGCAGTGGCATCCTAGAATTCTATGTCAGGAGCGTAGGCTTCTGATTAGGCTGTATCTTTCCTCATTTATTGTACTCCAGCAGCCCTTCAAAGGATCATAATTTACCTTTAGAACCACATTTCCCATGAACACAGGGAAATGAAAACAGAAAATGTCCTCAAACAGTATCAGCCAATACCATGCCAGGACGCCTCATATCTTCCCCTGTGGGCGCTCAATCTTCCTCTTTCTTCGCTGCTCCAGCAGCATACAGATGAGTGTTTTTTGTTTCTTACTTATTCTGACTGATTTGTGAAGTGATAATTGCTTTGTTACGGCTTATTCGTCAATATTTTTCATAACGCTTAGCGATTGTATTTGTGGTACAATTGCCAGTTTTGCTTTTAAGTTTACCGCGTACCTGCCTGAGGCTCTGTGCACGGTGCGGTCTCCCGCCACTAGAGGACCACGTGCCCTTTCGCTTCCACTCCTCAGAGAGCTTTACCCCCTGGGCGGTCGCGAGTCGTCTGGTTCCGCTTTAACGGTTCAGACGGGCTCACACGACCACGGGGAAAGAGCGTTTTGCAGTAATTAAAAGCGCTTGGGCTAATATTAGTATACAGAGCCCCATGCCAGGAGCCAGAACACCCGCACTGCGGGTACGACATTAGTTACATCACAGGGACCAGCCCAAGCAGGGTACTGTCATTAACCTCGGAATCTAGAGGGAGTGTGGTCCCAGAGTGGTATTATTGATCACATTTCAGTGTGTGCTAATTTGCAAGGGTTCTGCCCTTTATTGATCCCCTTTATCTTGCATATTCAGGTCTCTGAGCCTAAGACATCAAGGAGTATGATGATTACTATGAGGAGAAAGAGGAGCAGGTAATGTACCTACCCGTTGATGATCATTACTGTCAGGTTATGGACTCCTCTTGTTGTATTTCTATCTAGGACCCTAATTCGATATTCCCTATTCATGCCCTTATGTGGTTATAATAAATAGTAGAAGAATAACAACAAAGCCTGTAGGTCAAGTGGTGCTGAGATATATCAATTAACACTGGTGTGGATGCACAAAAAGTGAATCAAACAAAGACTATCAACTGATGCTGATTGAGTCCTATCAGCCCACCTGGTGGCGGAGCCTCATCATGTAGGACTTCCGAACCTAGGTCTGTGTGCAATCGCCCAGTTGTATTTTAGCGACGCATCACAGAACCAAGGTATGGTCACCACAGTTGTTGGTACAGAGGGTGAGGCTGATATGTGCAGTGCAAAAATAAAGTAAAGTGCGGTGTATTAAAATGGCTATCAAAGCAAACAAAGACCTTTAATAGTGTTTGCCTGGACGTCAGATTAAAAAATAGTGAATTGACAGTGTGAAAAAATCACTGTCTAACTTGCTTGGTAGAAATCCAAAACGATCTATATAGGGCCAACATGTTTCTGCCTTACTGTGAAAGGTCACTGGCATTCGTCAGGGCCAAGCTCTTTTCTGCTACTGCAAGGGCACTATCGTATGTGCTGAAATAATGAAAACTAAGAAAAAATAAGAGTGATCATTCAAGACCATCCTACCACATCTTCTTAGTATTGCTCTGTTGATGCAATAGGTCTTTCCTGCAGAAGAAAAAGAAAAGGAAAGAGAACATTGTAGACATTGCATGTGTATAATCCTCAGAATTACATCTTGTGAAGGGTTGATCCCTACCTCGGGGGAACGACGGAGCACTATGGACTCTTATCCCTCCGGAACTACTCCTCTCTCTGTCTTCCCGCAGGCTCCACCGATAACACCGATACAAGACGGATTGGAAACGTCCCTCCATGACCCCGGAAGTTGGGTCGATAGTGAAGGACCGGAAGTGAACTCACCTAACCCCGGAAGTCATTCGACCGGATACCGGCAGGAGAGTAGAAAAGCCGACGACTCAAATGACTCGGGGTTCCCAACAGCGAGCTCGTGGCAGGAGTTGGCAGACCTCGGAGAACCAGCAGCGGAAGAACCGAAGGACCGGAAAGAAGAAGTAGACGAGGAAGACGTCTGGTGTGAGGACTGGTGGCGTCCTCAGGAGGTGGCTGGAGAGCGGCCGTAACTCACAGGAGAGTTACGGCGGGGCATGTGAGTACCTCGTTACCATTTTCCCCTGTTTCCACTGGTAGATGTGTACATAGTGTAAATAGCGCTCTGAACCACTTTCACTGTAAAAACGTGCACCGACACTGTATAGAATTGTGCACTATTTCTTCATCCCGTCCACGCTCGTGTTCACCCTCTACCCGTCTTTACCTCTTCCCGCAACCCAACCCCGTCACGTCCTACCCTAACCCTCCACACACAGCCCCAGGTGTTGGTGACAGTATTGAGACAAGTTTTGTTACCCCTGAACTAATTGCCCTGTTTTCGTTCTCTTTTCCTCCGAGTGACTCACCGTTCCTACACCACGGAAAGACGACCACAGCCCAGCAGCGAACATCCCCACGGAACCTTCCTGGACACCTCACCTCAACAACCCACCTGGATTTTCACCCGAACCTTTTCATCCTCTGACCCGTGTTTCTTTTGTATGAACAATAAAGTTTTCGCTAATCATAGCGCACTTTATACGGCCTCCACGCCTGTTATTCCGGCCCGCCCTAAATCCCGCTCCACAGGTGGTGTCAGAAGTGGGATCGCCCGGAAGCATGGAGGCCGCAGTCAAACAACTAGCGGAAGGCCAGGAACACCTAGGAAAATTGATGGAACAATTCCTTAAAACCGCAGAAGATGACCGGGGACAACTGTACGATGTCCTAAAAGGTCAGGGCACAGCTCAGGATAAGACACTTGAGAAACTTGCAACAGTCATGGGCCAACAAAAACCGATGGCCTCTCTTCCCTCTGTTGTACTGCAGAAATACGTAGCAGGAGAGGATCCAGATTTCTTCTTTACGAACTTTGAACGTTTGGCTCAGGCCGCAGCATGGCCCGCGGACCGTTGGGGTCATTACCTTGGTCCCCTACTAACCGGGGAACTACAGGCAGCGTATCAACAGGCAAACATACAAGGGGCAACACCATACGAGGATATTAAGGCTTGTATTCTGGAACGGCTCGGAATTGACGACGAGACGTATAGGCTTCGTCTTCGTCAGGCTAAGGAGGGTCCACAAGAGAATCCCCGGGCGTTGTCCTTTCGGATAAAAGATTTGGCTAACCGTTGGCTAAAACCAGCCACGTCCAGTAAAGACGAGATACTGGCCAAGATTTATCTAGAGCAATTCCTCACCTCACTACATCCTGCCACACAAAAGTGGGTGCGGCAACACGCACGACTTACTCTTGACAGTGCAGTTGAAATTGCTAGCGGGTACAACCGAGCACAAGACTCTCAACGAGCAAAAGAAGAACATCCTCCACGACCGAGTCATGGCAGTCATGTACGGCCACCAAGGCCTCCACCTGTGCTTCGCAAACCGGAGCCGATACCTCCAATGCCGTATCCAGTGATGCCGAGAGCGCCACAACCCGGTCCACAGTGTTATCATTGTGGAGGGTACGGACATATAGCCCGTGTATGCCCCCAGAAAGAAGAGCCGATGGAAATAGGTGTAGCTAAAAACTACGTGTGTTTCAATGCTGACTCCGCTCCCCCACCCTTTCACTGTCCTATACAGATCAATGGACACAAAATGATGGCGCTTGCTGACACAGGCTGCAGACACAGCGTGTTACGACCCCAAGATCTCCCTCACTCTCCGGAACCTGTAACAGGAACTGTAGCCATCAAGTGTGTCCACGGAGACACGAAATGTTATCCAACGGCCAAAGTGTATGTACAACACCCCAGTAGTAGCGGTAGTTCCTTGACTGTTGGACTGGTTCCGAATCTTCCCGAAGAGGCTATATTAGGTAGTGATTACAGTGGTCTTCCTCACCTCCTACAGGATACCACAGATTCGCTAAAGAAATGGTGGGCTGAAGCGCCTTACTCAAGAGTCTCCCCTGCTACAGAACATTCACCAAAACCCTTGAAATCCAAAACCCAAAAGAAAAAAGAGAAAAGGGACTATTCCTTGGCCTGTCCTGCACAAACGGAAACCCATCCCTGGGAGACCGACAGAGAGTTTCGAGCCGCCCAACAGGAAGATCCGGTTCTCCAAGATGCATGGGGTCGGGCTCTTTCCAACGAGGATCCATTACAAGTAGGTCCTTATTTTTTCATAAAAAATGGACTCCTCTATAGGAAAGGGGGACCTCAGAAAAATGCCCAGTTAGTCATTCCTGGACTATTTCGGGAGAAAGTACTCTTTTTGGCCCATAGTCATTTACTGGGAGGGCACTTCAGTGACGAGAAGACGGGGGAAGCCATTCTGGAGAAGTTTTATTGGCCAGGAGTATATGCAGAGATTAAACGTTACTGTAGGGAGTGCCCGGTGTGCCAAAAAAATAGTCGGTATAGACCCCCAAGGGTTCCCCTCCAACCTCTACCACTAATTGACGTTCCTTTTTCTAGAGTAGGAATGGACCTTATAGGCCCCCTCTTACCATCCAGGAGTGGATGCAGGTACGCCCTAGTACTAGTGGATTATGCCACTCGCTTCCCCGAGGCAGTCCCCCTCCGACAACCGACAACACAGAACATAGCCAAAGCCCTTATTGCCATCTTTTCTAGAGTGGGTTTTCCCAGAGAGATTTTGACCGATCAGGGTACCCCCTTTGTTTCCTCGCTAATGCGTCAGGTCTGTTCTACACTGGGAATCAAGCAAATAAGAACTTCTGCTTACCATCCCCAAACCGACGGTTTAGTCGAGCGCTATAATGCAACCCTAAAAACCACTCTAAAAAAACTGTTGGGACTAGAGAGTAAACGCTGGGAGGAAATGCTGCCCCTCGCTCTTTTTGCCATCCGCTGTAAAGTACAAAGCAGTACCGGCTACTCGCCATATGAATTATTATATGGCAGGGCACCCAGAACCCTGTTGGATATGGCTCGTGAGGCTTGGGAGGCAGAGCCTGACCGGACTCGTCCTCTTCCAGAGTACATTGAAAATTTAAAAACCCACTTAGGTGAGGTCCGTGAAATTGTCAAGCAGAACCTTGTCGCAGCACAATCCACTCAGAAAAACCAGTACGACAAGGGAACCAAACCCAGAACATTTGTTCCAGGAGACCAGGTACTCCTCCTAATTCCCTCTTCGGACCATAAGCTATTGGGTCAGTGGCAGGGTCCGTTTACGATAGTAAGGCAAGTGACTCCAGTCACATACGAGGTGGAAACAGATGCCAATAGGGGAAACAACCAAATCTATCACATCAACCTCCTCAAGAAATGGGAGGGACCGAGCCCTGTTCTATCGGGTCGCGAACCCTTCCTGTTTGAAGGTTGTTTCGACACCGGTTTGATGGAACGTAAAAAACAAGAACTTTGTCGTTCACTGGTACCACTACAAGCAGTCTTTTCAACCCTGCCTGGGCATACCACTGTGGTGGAACACGCCATCCACACTGAGCCAGGGAAAACGGTAAGGCAACGACCGTACCGTATTCCGGAAGCCCGTCGAGCTGTAATCAAAGAAGAAACGAACCAAATGCTAAAAATGGGTATCATCGAACCATCGAGCAGTAGCTGGAATTCGCCCATTGTTTTAGTCCCTAAACCCGATGGTTCTACGCGGTTTTGTATTGACTTCAGGGAGGTGAATAAGATCTTCGCCTTTGATTCATATCCTCTTCCCCGTGTGGACGAGATGGTAGAACGAATAGGCAAAGCAAGGTACATTAGCACTCTTGATCTGTGCAAGGGCTATTGGCAGATTCCGCTGAAAGCTGAGGACAAACACAAGACCGCCTTCTCCACCCCCGAAGGCCTGTTTCAGTTTAAGGTAATGCCCTTCGGCTTACACGGGGCCCCGGCGACCTTTCAGAGGGCCATGAATCAAGTCCTACGCCCTCATGCCTCGTATGCAGGTGCTTATCTTGATGACATCGTCATTTACAGTGACACTTGGGAACAACTCCTGTCCCATTTATATTCAGTAGTCTCCTCTCTGGGCAAATACGGGTTTACCATTAACCCAGCTAAAACCACATTAGCGGCAAAGAGTGTTAAATATCTCGGCTATTTGTCGGGTGAAGGACACATTCGGCCCCAAGAGAGCAAAGTAAAAACAATACAGGCGATACCTTTCCCAAAAACACGAAAAGACCTCCGTGCCTTCTTGGGCATGTTGGGTTATTACAGGAGATTTATCCCCAACTTTTCACAAGTGGCAGCTCCCCTAACGGATCTCCTCAAAAAGACAGCAAAAACAGAGGAGACCCTCCAACAACCATCTCCTGTACTTCTGCGAGCCTTCAATGTCCTGAAGAACGCCTTGACCTCTGAACCTGTGTTGATGAGTCCTGATTATAGTCAGCCTTTTATTTTGCAAACTGACGCATCGGATCAAGGTTTAGGGGCTGTTCTGTCTCAAAAAGATTCGGAAGGAGCAGAGAAACCCATTCTGTATCTTAGCAGAAAACTGTTTCCCAGGGAAATCAACTATTCGGTTGTCGAAAAAGAAGCACTCGCTATCAAGTGGGCAGTGGAAAGTCTTCGCTACTACCTTGACGGTAGGGAATTCATTTTGTATACAGACCACGCTCCACTTGAATGGATGGCTCGCAACAGGGGACACAATGATCGAGTGCTTCGTTGGTTTCTTTCCCTCCAGCCTTTTCGTTTTCGAACATTGCATCGAAAAGGCCTAGAACAGGGCAACGCAGACTATCTCTCCCGATACCCGCCACCCTCCAGCCCTACAAGAAACACTCCTAGGGGAAGGGAATGTGAAGGGTTGATCCCTACCTCGGGGGAACGACGGAGCACTATGGACTCTTATCCCTCCGGAACTACTCCTCTCTCTGTCTTCCCGCAGGCTCCACCGATAACACCGATACAAGACGGATTGGAAACGTCCCTCCATGACCCCGGAAGTTGGGTCGATAGTGAAGGACCGGAAGTGAACTCACCTAACCCCGGAAGTCATTCGACCGGATACCGGCAGGAGAGTAGAAATGCCGACGACTCAAATGACTCGGGGTTCCCAACAGCGAGCTCGTGGCAGGAGTTGGCAGACCTCGGAGAACCAGCAGCGGAAGAACCGAAGGACCGGAAAGAAGAAGCAGACGAGGAAGACGTCTGGTGTGAGGACTGGTGGCGTCCTCAGGAGGTGGCTGGAGAGCGGCCGTAACTCACAGGAGAGTTACGGCGGGGCATGTGAGTACCTCGTTACCATTTTCCCCTATTTCCACTGGTAGATGTGTACATAGTGTAAATAGCGCTCTGAACCACTTTCACTGTAAAAACGTGCACCGACACTGTATAGAATTACGCACTATTTCTTCATCCCGTCCACGCTCGTGTTCACCCTCTACCCGTCTTTACCTCTTCCCGCAACCCAACCCCGTCACGTCCTACCCTAACCCTCCACACACAGCCCCAGGTGTTGGTGACAGTATTGAGACAAGTTTTGTTACCCCTGAACTAATCGCCCTGTTTTTGTTCTCTTTTCCTCCGAGTGACTCACCGTTCCTACACCACGGAAAGACGACCACAGCCCAGCAGCGAACATCCCCACGGAACCTTCCCGGACACCTCACCTCTACAACCCACCTGGATTTTCACCCGAACCTTTTCATCCTCTGACCCGTGTTTCTTTTGTATGAACAATAAAGTTTTCGCTAATCATAGCGCACTTTATACGGCCTCCAAGCCTGTTATTCCGGCCCGCCCTAAATCCCGCTCCACACATCTACAGCAAATACTATGTAGAAGTTGCTATACCTGTGCAAAACCAGTGATAATTCAAAATAATCTCAGACTGGACCATCACTACTTTGTGATAGTCACATACTAAGCGCATTGTATTACGTCACCAAAAGTTAATTAATATACAAAAGTTTAACACTTACCCATCAGTGTGTGGGAAGTGAACCTCACCTCACCCGGCAACTGCTCGGACGAATAAGGCACCGCTCTAAACATATAAAGACAATCTCTGTGATAGATGCATGTCTTGAGGATACTGCCTCAATGTACTGTTTAAAACACCACCTATTTTCTTATCTGTCTATAACATGTACCCCACTGGTGTATCTGATGGCTACATCAAACGACTGAGGCATCTCACCCCCTTCAATGTGTTACAGGAGGCGCTCTACTGTTGTGCCAAGGCACCTACTGATGCCTATGAAAACAGCTGCGTGATGTTGCTGTTTAAAACTAGTGAAAAAGTGTCCCCCACCCATTCTTATCTATTCCTCAAGTGGAAGGGCCAAACTAGAACTAATTCCCCCTTTTTTTTTAGTCTAAATAACCTAGTCCCATCTTACCTGTCTGTCGGTACCTTGCGGCAGAATCTCGAGCCGAAGGGGAGGCACCGATGGGCCGGTCGGGCGTCTATTTATAGCGCAGCTAAGTGTGTAATCGAGCTCAGCTGGTTCACTCCGCTATCGCGCTGCAATTGCGCAGTGCACAACAGCTAACCCCCTGCGCATGCGCACAACCAGGCGGTCGTCGGGCGCGCATGGGCGAGATAGAGTACGCCTGCTAGAGCGCACAGCGCATGCCTGTAAGCCATGTGTTTGCTCTACTCTCTCGCCGAGTAGCGAGACACTGCCGAAAGGGTATCGCGCTTGCGCAATAGACTCGATATTCAGCACTGCTTACAGCATCTATGCGGAAACAGTGAAAACACAGTTGTTGTTGACCAAGGAAGCGCCGCGGAGTGAGTGTCATAGAAATTTGGGCAAGAGCCATTTTATAATAATACCAGTAAACGGCAATTTTAGTAAATAAGAACCGCCAGTTAATTACCTTCATGGGTAGTGTGAATATGCACTGCATGGCAAAAGCCAGCAGTAACTAGGTGTGGACTCGGGGAATAGGCGAAGTCATGAAATCCAGCTTCCCTGGACATCTAGACGCTATCTTAGAATATTTATTAATGGTGGGAGATATGGATTGTGATCAGTGTTGGATATATGATCAAGGTGCCTATTGCTTAGGTAAATAAGGAGATGAGTAAAAGGTGTGCACCATTAGAACCTGAAAAGTAGTTTACAAGGCGCCTGGTGTAGTGAGCGCCACGAATATGTAGGGGTCTCAATTTCAACCAGAAAAACACCATATTGTGATAACAAAGAGTACCCAATGGCAAATGTTGCACTCAGATAGATAACCATGGAATGCTGTCATTCAGTCCATTGACATCAGATTTCAATCTGTAAATCCAACGTTGCTCCTTAACAAAAAGGAAGTGAGAGACATCAGTAATATGTGACGGGATGTAAGGCTGTTCCAGCACTACCCAGAACAAATCCTCAGCTTTGTGATTCGCTTCCAGGAAGTGATTGGTGAGGCCTGTAGATTGCTTCCTACATCGGATTGTGCTTTTATGTTCGCTGATGCGAGACTTGATCATCCGCGTTATATGACCTACATATTGCTTCTTGCAGGGGCAGGTGATCAGATAAATCAATTTTTCTGAATTGCAGTTTGTGTGTCTTGTGAGTCTCCAGGGTCTATTAGTGCCAATGTCTATTAACAAGGTCTTACGTGTCTGTGGACAGGCTGCACAACTCCCACACGGGTAATGACCTTGTACTGGATTACTGTTCCAGAGGGTGTTGGTGATTTGTTTAATCTCGCTGCGTGGTCTAGTATGCACCAGATTGTCCCGAATGGATGGTCCTCTTTTAAATGCAAACAGAGGGCGAGGTATTATCCCTGCTGCTGTATTTAGAATTTTCCAATGCTTAAGTATGATTTTCTTCACTTGGTTGGAAGATGTGGTGTAAGTTTGGACCATAGTCATCCGGTCTCTTGTAGTCTCTGACCTCTTATGTTGCAAAAGTGCCTCCCGATTATTGTTGAAGGCTCTCTTCCGCGCTCGGCGTATTAGATGGTTGGGATAATGCCGATCTTTCAGGTTGAGTGCCAGTTCTTTAGCATGGTGGTCGTATAAGGTGTTAGACGAACAATTCCGTCTTAACCTGAGGAATTGGCCTACAGGTAAATTCTCGCGGAGTGATTGAGGATGAAAGCTCTGGAATGACAAAAGCGAGTTGCGTGCCATCGGTTTCTTGAAAAGTTCACTTTGTAGGCCTCCCTCTGCCGGAAAGATCTGGAGGTCAAGGTATGCCAATTTGTCTTTGCTGCTTTCCATGGTAAACTTCAGAAACTGATTCCTAGAGTTTAACCATGTGTGAAAGGACAATACCTCCGTTAACGCCCCTCTCCAAATCACCAGGATGTCATCGATGTATCGTTTCCACAGTACCACCTGATGGATGAAGGGGTTACTGTGGTTCAATACATGATCTAGTTCGAATTGGTGCATGTATAGGTTTGCCAAACTAGGCGCAAAGACACTCCCCATTGAGGTCCCTGAGACCTGGAGGTAGAGATCGTTTTGGTACTGAATTTTTTTTTCCATCATGGCGATCCTTGCGCACTCCATTATGAAGGCAACGGGTGTTATAGTGTCCATTTGTTTAGCCTCTAGGAGGCTCCTGATGCAATCCAGTGTTTCTTGTTGCGGGATTGATGTATACAACGATTCAACATCGAAGCTCACCAGTAGGTCTGTCTCGACGTTGAACTCAGCATCAGCCAATAGTCTGAGCACATCACCAGTGTCCTGGAGGTACGTAGGTGTTTCCTTCACGATGGGTTTTAGGAAGAAATCCACGAAACTAGATAAAGGCTCGAGTAACGAACCTATGCCCGAAATAATGAGCCTTCCAGGAGGCGGTCTTTGGGCCTTATGTATTTTAGGAAGTCAGTAGAAGTAGGGAATGACTGGATGTGTTGTGATTAGGTATCTTGCTTCGTGGGGAATAATCCAGCCTTCTGCTGTTCCTTCTTCTACCAGACTCTTGATGTCATTCGAGATTCTGGGAGTAGGATCTTCATTAAGGCGACGGTAGGATTTGGTGTCATTAAGTTGTCTTTGGCATTCTTGTTGGTAAACTATAGTATCCTGTAGCACTATAGCTCCGCCCTTATCAGCCGGCTTGATAGTAAGAGATTTATCATTTGACAAAGTAGACAGTGCTGATTTCTCCAAATTGGACATGTTGTGAAAAGTCTTTCGTCGTTGTTCGGTATTCATAACCTCATGCGTCACTGCTTGTTCGAAGGCTAGGACATTTGTTGGTACTTGTTGATTCAGAGGTGTAAATGTCGATTTAGGTCTAAGGCCGGTGTTCTGTTCACCTTGGTCGAACATATTAGCCTCGTTCATGTTGGGACTAGATGTTTTGAAAAAGAAGTGCAAACGTATTTTCCTATAAAAGCTTTCAAGCTCGCACCTCAATTTAAACAGATCACCTGTGTTGGTGGGAACAAAGCCCAGCCCTTTGTTCAAAACAATGTTTTCAATTGGTGTAATGGTCCTCGAACTCAGGTTCACTACTAAATCGCAGCTCCTGTTGTTGGGCCTGTCTTGCTGGGCTTCGGAGCCCAATTCACAGTTTGTTGGCCTCTCCTTTTGCCGCGGTTCCTGCCTCGGCCCTGCCATAAAAAAGACTGGTCATAGTAGAATGACGGGTTTGGAGGATACATAGGCATCGGGTGACCCATAGGTGGGGGGCCCATTGCCCCAGGATGACAGTTCCATGGGCCTGGGGGCCACCACTGTCCCGGATTGGGGTACTGTTGTCCTCCCCGGCCTCTATTAGGTCTTCGTTGGAAACCCCCACCACGTATCCCGGTATTTGGGCCTGTGTTGGAGTTCCCTTGATCACTGGAGCCCGAGTCCGAACCTGAAGAAGAGTCATTCGACCCGTATCTTTTCCCTTTGGAGTTGGTAGAAGGAGCTACATAGGAATCACTCAAATAGGGATAAGCCAATTCCATGGAAAAGCGTGCCAAGTCTTTTTTAAACTTCTCCACTTTGTTCAACAAGATGTTGTCATAATATTCTTTGTTCGTTTTATTGGCATCTTCCAAGTTCTTTTTGTAGATCACGGGCCACACTGCTGCATTGATTTGACCCTCCAAGACTTGGATTTCTATCAATAAGGCGTCAGCTGTTTTTTTTGCAGTTTTAATAATTAAAACCAGCCAGTCGCGGGTACACCGCCATCCAATCAATGCCCAATTTTTCAGGAATTCTTTGTCTTTTAGAAAGAGTCTGGGTGTCGTAGTGACAATTAAGCCTGATGGTGCACACTTGCCATGTAGGTACTCATTCATAATCACACCGTGTAGTGAAATACGGGAATGTTTCTTTTTCAGGTTCAAAAGTTTAACCCAATCATCCTCTGTCGTGGGATTAGAGGTGGAGGGTAAATCATCTAATATGCTGGGGTTGTTACTTAAGATGGTATTCAGATCCTCATCGTCAAATGCTAAACCACCAAACTCCTCCATGGTGAGGAACTGAAATAGACAGACAGCTAAATAAATACAGTGGGTGAGCTGAATTGCACTACAGCATTTGCTGTGTGGTGCTAGATAGAAAAACAAAGACCCGCAGCCTAGGCTGCTCCGTACAATATCATTACAACTCGTAAGAGAGGGTCCGAGGGAGGTGTTTAACGACCAAACAGGCTAATACCCCCTGTGTAACTACTTGAATAACAACAAAGCCTGTAGGTCAAGTGGTGCTGAGATATATCAATTAACACTGGTGTGGTTGCACAAAAAGTGAATCAAACAAAGACTATCAACTGATGCTGATTGAGTCCTATCAGCCCACCTGGTGGCGGAGCCTCATCATGTAGGACTTCCGAACCTAGGTCTGTGTGCAATCGCCCAGTTGTATTTTAGCGACGCATCACAGAACCAAGGTATGGTCACCACAGTTGTTGGTACAGAGGGTGAGGTTGATATGTGCAGTGCAAAAATAAAGTAAAGTGCGGTGTATTAAAATGGCTATCAAAGCAAACAAAGACCTTTAATAGTGTTTGCCTGGACGTCAGATTAAAAAATAGTGAATTGACAGTGTGAAAAAATCACTGTCTAACTTGCTTGGTAGAAATCCAAAACGATCTATATAGGGCCAACATGTTTCTGCCTTACTGTGAAAGGTCACTGGCATTCGTCAGGGCCAAGCTCTTTTCTGCTCCTGCAAGGGCACTATCGTATGTGCTGAAATAATGAAAACTAAGAAAAAATAAGAGTGATCATTCAAGACCATTCTACCACATCTTCTTAGTATTGCTCTGTTGATGCAATAGGTCTTTCCTGCATAAGAAAAAGAAAAGGAAAGAGAACATTGTAGACATTGCAGGTGTATAATCCTCAGAATTACATCTACAGCAAATACTATGTAGAAGTTGTTATACCTGTGCAAAACCAGTGATAATTCAAAATAATCTCAGACTGGACCATCACTACTTTGTGATAGTCACATACTAAGTGCATTGTATTACGTCACCAAAAGTTAATTAATATACAAAAGTTTAACACTTACCCATCAGTGTGTGGGAAGTGAACCTCACCTCACCCGGCAACTGCTCGGACGAATAAGGCACCGCTCTAAACATATAAACACAATCTCTGTGATAGATGCATGTCTTGAGGATACTGCCTCAATGTACTGTTTAAAACACCACCTATTTTCTTATCTGTCTATAACATGTACCCCACTGGTGTATCTGATGGCTACATCAAACGACTGAGGCATCTCACCCCCTTCAATGTGTTACAGGAGGCGCTCTACTGTTGTGCCAAGGCACCTACTGATGCCTATGAAAACAGCTGCGTGATGTTGCTGTTTAAAACTAGTGAAAAAGTGTCCCCCACCCATTCTTATCTATTCCTCAAGTGGAAGGGCCAAACTAGAACTAATTCCCCCTTTTTTTTAGTCTAAATAACCTAGTCCCATCTTACCTGTCCGTCGGTACCTTGCGGCAGAATCTCGAGCCGAAGGGGAGGCACCGATGGGCCGGTCGGGCGTCTATTTATAGCGCAGCTAAGTGTGTAATCGAGCTCAGCTGGTTCACTCGGCTATCGCGCTGCAATTGCGCAGTGCACAACAGCTAACCCCCTGCGCATGCGCACAACCAGGCGGTCGTCGGGCGCGCATGCGCGAGATAGAGTACGCCTGCTAGAGCGCACAGCGCATGCCTGTAAGCCATGTGTTGCTCTACTCTCTCGCCGAGTAACGAGACACTGCCGAAAGGGTATCGCGCTTGCGCAATAGACTCGATATTCAGCACTGCTTACCGCGTCTATGCGGAAACAGTGAAAACACAGTTGTTGTTGACCAAGGAAGCGCCGCGGCGTGAGTGTCATAGAAATTTGGGCAAGAGCCATTTTATAATATTACCAGTAAACGGCAATTTTAGTAAATAAGAACCGCCAGTTAATAACCTTCATGGGTAGCGTGAATATGCACTGCATGGCAAAAGCCAGCAGTAACTAGGTGTGGACTCGGGGAATAGGCGAAGTCATGAAATCCAGCTTCCCTGGACATCTAGACGCTATCTTAGAATATTTATTAATGGTGGGAGATATGGATTGTGATCAATGTTGGATATATGATCAAGGTGCCTATTGTTTAGGTAAATAAGGAGATGAGTAAAAAGGTGTGCCAAGGTGAACAGAACACCGGCCTTAGACCTAAATCGACATTTACACCTCTGAATCAACAAGTACCAGCAAATGTCCTAGCCTTCGAACAAGCAGTGACGCATGAGGTTATGAATACCGAACAACGACGAAAGACTTTTCACAACATGTCCAATTTGGAGAAATCAACACTGTCTACTTTGTCAAATGATAGATCTCTTACTATCAAGCCGGCTGATAAGGGCGGAGCTATAGTGCTACAGGATACTATAGTTTACCAACAAGAATGCCAAAGACAACTTAATGACACCAAATCCTACCGTCGCCTTAATGAAGATCCTACTCCCAGAATCTCGAATGACATCAAGAGTCTGGTAGAAGAAGGAACAGCAGAAGGCTGGATTACTCCCCACGAAGCAAGATACCTAATCACAACACATCCAGTCATTCCCTACTTCTACTGCCTTCCTAAAATACATAAGGCCCAAAGACCGCCTCCTGGCCATTATTTCGGGCATAGGTTCGTTACTCGAGCCTTTATCTAGTTTCGTGGATTTCTTCCTAAAACCCATCGTGAAGGAAACACCTACGTACCTCCAGGACACTGGTGATGTGCTCAGACTATTGGCTGATGCTGAGTTCAACGTCGAGACAGACCTACTGGTGAGCTTCGATGTTGAATCGTTGTATACATCAATCCCGCAACAAGAAACACTGGATTGCATCAGGAGCCTCCTAGAGGCTAAACAAATGGACACTATAACACCCGTTGCCTTCATAATGGAGTGCGCAAGGATCGCCATGATGGAAAAAAATTTTCAGTACCAAAACGATCTCTACCTCCAGGTCTCAGGGACCTCAATGGGGAGTGTCTTTGCGCCTAGTTTGGCAAACCTATACATGCACCAATTCAAACTAGATCATGTATTGAACCACAGTAACCCCTTCATCCATCAGGTGGTACTGTGGAAACGATACATCGATGACATCCTGGTGATTTGGAGAGGGACGTTAACGGATGTATCGTCCTTTCACACATGGTTAAACCCTAGGAATCAGTTTCTGAAGTTTACCATGGAAAGCAGCAAAGACAAATTGGCATACCTTGACCTCCAGATCTTTCCGGCAGAGGGAGGCCTACAAAGTGAACTTTTCAAGAAACCGATGGCACGCAACTCGCTTTTGTCATTCCAGAGCTTTCATCCTCAATCACTCCGCGAGAATTTACCTGTAGGCCAATTCCTCAGGTTAAGACGGAATTGTTCGTCTAACACCTTATACGAACACCATGCTAAAGAACTGGCACTCAACCTGAAAGATCGGCATTATCCCAACCATCTAATACGCCGAGCGCGGAAGAGAGCCTTCAACAATAATCGGGAGGCACTTTTGCAACATAAGAGGTCAGAGACTACAAGAGACCGGATGACTATGGTCCAAACTTACACCACATCTTCCAACCAAGTAAAGAAAATCATACTTAAGCATTGGAAAATTCTAAATACAGCAGCAGGGATAATACCTCGCCCTCTGTTTGCATTGAAAAGAGGACCATCCATTCGGGACAATCTGGTCCATACTAGACCACGCAGCGAGATTAAACAAATCACCAACACCCTCTGGAACAGTAATCCAGTACAAGGTCATTACCCGTGTGGGAGTTGTGCTGCCTGTCCACAGACACGTAAGACCTTGTTAATAGACATTGGCACTAATAGACCCTGGAGACTCACAAGACACACAAACTGCAATTCAGAAAAATTGATTTATCTGATCACCTGCCCCTGCAAGAAGCAATATGTAGGTCATATAACGCGGATGATCAAGTCTCGCATCAGCGAACATAAAAGCACAATCCGATGTAGGAAGCAATCTACAGGCCTCACCAATCACTTCCTGGAAGCGAATCACAAAGCTGAGGATTTGTTCTGGGTAGTGCTGGAACAGCCTTACATCCCGTCACATATTACTGATGTCTCTCACTTCCTTTTTGTTAAGGAGCAACGTTGGATTTACAGATTGAAATCTGATGTCAATGGACTGAATGACAGCATTCCATGGTTATCTATCTGAGTGCAACATTTGCCATTGGCTACTCTTTGTTATCACAATATGGTGTTTTTCTGGTTTAAATTGAGACCCCTACATATTCGTGGCGCTCACTACACCAGGCGCCTTGTAAACTACTTTTCAGGTTCTAATGGTGCACACCTTTTACTCATCTCCTTATTTACCTAAAGAATAGGCACCTTGATCATATATCCAACATTGATCACAACCCATATCTCCCACCATTAATAAATATTCTAAGATAGCGTCTAGATGTCCAGGGAAGCTGGATTTCATGACTTCGCCTATTCCCCGAGTCCACACCTAGTTACTGCTGGCTTTTGCCATGCAGTGCATATTCACGCTACCCATGAAGGTTATTAACTGGCGGTTCTTATTTACTAAAATTGCCGTTTACTGGTATTATTATAAAATGGCTCTTGCCCAAATTTCTATGACACTCACGCCGCGGCGCTTCCTTGGTCAACAACAACTGTGTTTTCACTGTTTCCGCATAGACGCGGTAAGCAGTGCTGAATATCGAGTCTATTGCGCAAGCGCGATACCCTTTCGGCAGTGTCTCGCTACTCGGCGAGAGAGTAGAGCAAACACATGGCTTACAGGCATGCGCTGTGCGCTCTAGCAGGCGTACTCTATCTCGCGCATGCACGCCCGACGACCGCCTGGTTGTGCGCATGCGCAGGGGGTTAGCTGTTGTGCACTGCGCAATTGCAGCGCGATAGCCGAGTGAACCAGCTGAGCTCGATTACACACTTAGCTGCGCTATAAATAGACGCCCGACCGGCCCATCGGTGCCTCCCCTTCGGCTCGAGATTCTGCCGCAAGGTACCGACGGACAGGTAAGATGAGACTAGGTTATTTAGACTAAAAAAAAAGGGGGAATTAGTTCTAGTTTGGCCCTTCCACTTGAGGAATAGATAAGAATGGGTGGGGGACACTTTTTCACTAGTTTTAAACAGCAACATCACGCAGCTGTTTTCATAGGCATCAGTAGGTGCCTTGGCACAACAGTAGAGCGCCTCCTGTAACACATTGAAGGGTTACAGGAGGCGCCTCAGTCGTTTGATGTAGCCATCAGATACACCAGTGGGGTACATGTTATAGACAGATAAGAAAATAGGTGGTGTTTTAAACAGTACATTGAGGCAGTATCCTCAAGACATGCATCTATCACAGAGATTGTCTTTATATGTTTAGAGCGGTGCCTTATTCGTCCGAGCAGTTGCCAGGTGAGGTGAGGTTCACTTCCCACACACTGATGGGTAAGTGTTAAACTTTTGTATATTAATTAACTTTTGGTGACGTAATACAATGCACTTAGTATGTGACTATCACAAAGTAGTGATGGTCCAGTCTGAGATTATTTTGAATTATCACTGGTTTTGCACAGGTATAGCAACTTCTACATAGTATTTGCTGTAGATGTAATTCTGAGGATTATACACATGCAATGTCTACAATGTTCTCTTTCCTTTTCTTTTTCTTATGCAGGAAAGACCTATTGCATCAACAGAGCAATACTAAGAAGATGTGGTAGGATGGTCTTGAATGATCACTCTTATTTTTTCTTAGTTTTCATTATTTCAGCACATACGATAGTGCCCTTGCAGTAGCAGAAAAGAGCTTGGCCCTGACGAATGCCAGTGACCTTTCACAGTAAGGCAGAAACATGTTGGCCCTATATAGATCGTTTTGGATTTCTACCAAGCAAGTTAGACAGTGATTTTTTCACACTGTTAATTCACTATTTTTTAATCTGACGTCCAGGCAAACACTATTAAAGGTCTTTGTTTGCTTTGATAGCCATTTTAATACACCGCACTTTACTTTATTTTTGCACTGCACATATCAGCCTCACCCTCTATACCAACAACTGTGGTGACCATACCTTGGTTCTGTGATGCGTCGCTAAAATACAACTAGGCGATTGCACACAGACCTAGGTTCGGAAGTCCTACATGATGAGGCTCCGCCACCAGGTGGGCTGATAGGACTCAATCAGCATCAGTTGATAGTCTTTGTTTGATTCACTTTTTGTGCAATCACACCAGTGTTAATTGATATATCTCAGCACCACTTGACCTACAGGCTTTGTTGTTATTCAAGTAGTTACACAGGGGGTATTAGCCTGTTTGGTCGTTAAACACCTCCCTCGGACCCTCTCTTACGAGTTGTTATGATATTATAATAAATAGTATCCATATAAAGGCATAAGAATCATATCCATATTTAGTATTAGCCCATGCAGTCCAAAGCACGGCAAGGCTACTCCCATAGACTGCTAGAAAGCACAACGCGTTCTTTAAACAAACCAAGCCTCCAGCAGCCCGGAAATTCCCCCTGCTTTTGTTTTGATTTGCCCAAGAACTCCTGGAGTCCAGAAAGAACTGTTAGTTCTTAGTGACGTTTTATGTCCAACCTTACGTCAAACCCTTTCAGGTATAAATATACCAACGTTGCCTTAAGCAAACACACGGTGGTGGGGAGTAGAGCCCAGCTTTTGTCAGAGCCGAAGGAAGCCGACCCTCCCTTTTTGACGCGCTGGAGAAGCTGCCTTTCTCACGCCGAGAAATCCAGCTCCGGTGTTCCCAAGTCACCCTCGCAGGTTGCTGGGAGATTGAGTCCTGAGAAGCGAGATACAAGACCTCCTTCATTCTATAACCAAGGTACAGAGCTGATTAAAACCTAAGAGAGAATTCTTGATTCCGATACTTGGCAAAAACTTAACTTTAACTTAAAACTGCTACTTACTTACTCCTTCCCACGTATTAGGCTTAGGTCAAGTACACTTGGGTAGGCGTATCTTAGAAGCATCAGTTGAGTCTGTTAGTCAATGCTTTTATGTATGTATATATTTTATCCATTTTAAAGTATCATATGGCTAAGAAACCATATCAATGCTTTTACAGTATTATTTCACAATACTACTTTTACTGTACGCACTTTACTTTAGGATAAGTATTGCAATTGTGGCAATTCATTTCTCTTGCATGAGAAAGAAGACTGCTCAATAAAATAACACCTTTTATTGAAAACGCCCGTCTCTCTATTTCTCGGCACTCTGGGAAATTAAGCATGCACGATTGACTGAGTGAAATAGCTGTCTATTGTTTTCACACGACTCTAGAGATACACTCTTTATTCTGAGGGAGAAAAGTTGTCATGTTTATACGGTTGTCAGAAACTAATCCCTTCTTGTCTAAATCAGGACGGTTAACCCTTTCCTGAACATTCGAGAAAGTTTCTAGTGACCTCTGAGCTAGCCGGCAAAACTAATTAAGTCTAGCATAGTCAGTAGAGACCTAGATGACCTCAGCCCTACGTCTACACTGCGTTTATGTTATTCCAATGTGCAGAGCCTATTGGGAATATAGGAACTACACTACATGGCGCCCAACGTTTGGTAAGGCGATAATCTAACGCAAGACACTAGAGTAACTCAGTTGTGCTTTTCACACAGACCCCTTTTTTCCCGTAAAAACTCCAATAGACGTCTGGAGTGGGTGAAAGGTATCCGCCGGAATTTAGTAGGATGAGAATCCTATGTATTAGTTCTTGGTTTAGTCAATGTTGAAGGATACAGTGTTCCAAAATATTGTGTACCTAATCTTTGTTTCCTTGAAACTTGATCTGCAAAAAAGCCCCAGAAAACTTTCTTTCAATAAAATGACGTGAAGTGAAGAAGAAAGAGATAGAGAAGCCTTAGCAACTCGACTCTTAGAGGAAGACACAAGTCTCCAGCAAGATGAACCGAATGCTATAATCATTCCGGTCAATATAAGAAAAACTATAACTCTTAAACTCATAGAAAATGGACCATCACCAAGAGGTGGTACAGTCATATTTGTGATGGAGGCACATGAATATCGGCAGACAGAGGTATTCTATTCATGGATACATTTTCCAGCAGCACACGCTGTGACAAAAGATTTCCACTATTACAAAATAGAGGAACCTCCGGATATATACACTCCTTCCGAGGACGTTGAAATTCCACTAACATACCAAGAGCACCTGCTCTGGTTTAAAGGCGCCCTAAAACATCAAAATCACATCACCAGGCATGGTCCACTAGGTAGACCTGGAGCCACGTGGCCGGTTCTAGCCAGCTACACACCACACCCAGACATTGATGAAATGTCAGACCGGGAACTTTTAGCTCAGCTAAAACTTTTAATTAAAATACATAGACAATTGGTCCAATATGTCATGCGGACTGCAACAGTCCAACCAGCAATTAACATCCCACAACTGACCCCTCATCAGGGGAATACAAACAAAATTTCACCACAGAACATACAATCATGTCTTGGTAAAACACCGATAAAACGAGAACAAATTCCATTCTGGTTAGCTCAAAAAATAACTCAAATAGAGGCAGTATTTCCTAATACTACACCTCATGAAAAACACAGAATTCTGACTATCTGCCTCCCAATGGGGGTCACACCACATGTAGAGGACTGTGACACTTGGGGCTCGGTCTTTGCTTCTATCTACACGAAAACACATGGTGTTCCGTCTATGGCGGTCATACCAGATGTACTAAGACAAATTCAGAACGAACACGGTCCAGAACCCGCTTTAACTCCGGGTATGAAATTACCAAAAGACTTTAAGCAGGTATCGGCTATATTATTAGCCAACATAAAAGTAGAAGCAGCATGTCTGGCAATCCGCCAGAAATTGAAGGAGACAGATATAACAGACCAACCATTTGAACTTGCCAGAATCATAGAAAAATCCTATGAAGAACTAGGAAGAAATAGTTTGGGGTGGGAAACCAATAAAACCCCAACTAACTGAAAATCCTGAAAAAACATTTATTAAAAATAATCTAAATACTCCAAAAAAAGAGTTGGGATGGTAATAAACGATCCACTCCCAAGGAAAAATGATTCTAGTCCAGAGGAAGTTCTCCTCAACGGAGAGAAAGATCTCCTGGCCGAGGAGGCAAGTCTCCCCAAAGGGAACCCTCTGAGAGAAGATACAATCTTAGAGATAGGATAAATTGAGAAAACCTGATAGATATCAAGATATTGATACACGTCCCTCTCGCTCTTTTCAGACTTCCTCACAGAAATCGGAAAGAAGAGGACGTTTAGAACACAAGGAAGAGCACGTCAAGTCCAAAGACAAAGAGCCTGCTCATCAAAGTAAAAAATCACAATTTCCCAGAAAGAAGGTAGCAAGTATTAAAATTAAACATGCCGAGGATTCTGAGGACACAACTGAAAAACGGAGAGTGGGCCCAGACAATGCTAGACAGCGCTGCAGAAGTGACCATAGCTCGCAAGATCCTGATGAATTTTCTGGAGACAGTAGACACAAATTAATACATTCAGGTAGAAACTACAGACACATGAGTTAGCGTGCCCCATAAATCTTTATGAAATAACATTACGTATAGAGGGGGATAAAACTAGGAAAATAAAAGGTCTCTTTTGGGAGAATCTTTCTAAAGGCTATGACATACTGTTAGATGAAAAAGACTGGCCACCAGAGTTTGTCAGGGAGTGCCCTCAAGGCGAAGAAATGATTATGCCTGCCTTCTCAAATAATATCCCAATTCATAAAAAATTCACATTTGCAAGAAAATGGGCAGTGGCCCAAGCCCCTGCATTACACAAAAATCATGTAGGATGGGATGAGGACTCTCCTCTCCACGAAATCCTGTTGAAAAATCAACCCACTGCACAGAGGCAGTACCCAGTTAAACAAGAAGCAAAAAAGCAAGTCAGGGAGATCTTAGATCAACTTGAATATCAAGGGGTGATTGAAACATGCACCTCACAAATGAACAATCCTTTGTTTCCTGTCTCCAAACCAGACGATTCATATTGTCTAGTTTTGGACTACAGACATTTAAACTCCTGCTGCAAAACTTTTGCAGTACAAAATTCACACAGTGCAGCACTAATGAACAACATTGTGCGCAAAAAATATAAAACAACATTAGATATCTCTAATGGATTCTTCTGTCAAAACATTGCACCTGAAAGCAGGTATTTGACCGCTTTTTCAATAATGGGGTCGCACAAACAATTTTGCAGACTCCCACAGGGATTCAAGAATAGCCCAGGATTATTCTCAGCAAGTGTAATAGAATTGCTACAAATATATGATGATGAGGCATTATCATATGTCGATGACATCCCTCTTACAGACGATGACCTGGAGACTCACTTAAAAAGAGTGAACACCATGGGCCTCATTTATGGAAAGTGACGCATCGCTGCGTGAAAACAGCGATGCGTCACTTCTCAGTGCGCACTCCTTGCGACATTCCTGTTGCGTCATATTTAATGTATGACGCATCATGTCGCAAGGAGTTACAGATACGTCAGTATTTCTGACGTATCTGTAAGCACAAAAGGGACGCATTGCTGGAGGGTGTCACAAAAGTGACGCAACTCCAGCAATGCGTCTTTTCACATGGGGAAAGCCCCGTGTGAAAGGGCTTGCGTCAGTCTTATGCCTGCTGTGAGGCAGGCGCAAGATTTTGACGCAACAGCGTCCTAAAAGTGACGCAGTGAAATCTCATAGATTTCACTGCGTCACTATTACGAGGCTTTTTGCGGGAGAACGCCCCCTCTGCATACATTATACCTGACGCAGGTATAATGTGGCACAGGGGTTTAAAAAGTGACGCATCTACCTAGATGCGTCACTTTTTAAATATGGCGCAACAGGGCGCATTTTTTACACCGCTGGTGCGTCACAAAAAGTGACGCACCGGCGGTGCAAAACTGACGCAAGGCCTTCATAAATAAGGCCCCCTAATTCTTGGGTTCGCATCAGAGGGTTACAAATTCCACTTCAAAAAGTCAAGAATTGCCCATCTAACAGTCCTATTTTTAGGATATGAATTATCAAGTGAAGGCAAAAGCCTGGCAGACAACTTCTTAGAGAAGTGTGCAGTACTCCAAGCACCGAAAACGCTGAAAAATTTACAATCAATACTAGGCTTCCTGAATTTTGGTAGAACATACATTCTAAATTATGCGGAGAGGGTTAAACCTCTCTATGAATTAATAAAACCTGATTTCAAAACAATACATTGGACTCAAAAACACACAGAAATTTTGAGATCATTACAGACAGACATGTTAGCTAAAACAAAGCTGCAAACTCGTGAAAATGTACGCAATCTGGTAATCCGAGTCATCCCAGGAAGATGCGGATTCACATACCTGACCTCTAATGAGGGAGAAACGGTACCTATAGCTTACAAATCACATTTGTACACACAGGCTGAAATGAAATTCAGTTCTACAGAAAAAATTCTGACAGCGGTTCAAACTGCAGTAGCAAGAGAAAGAGCCCTAGCCCAAGGCAAGAGAATAACTGTTTATACAGCGGAATCAGCCCATGAGGCATTAACAAGTCCATGCAATCTGAATACAGTGGCATTAGATCCAAAATGGATACAATGGGAAAATTTGCTTGATAGAATAGACGTGAAATACTATTTTGACCCGAAACTGAAAAAACTAGATGATCTAGAATACGAAAAAGAACATCCTCTGCCAATCGAAATTCTGCCTCTCGAACAATATACATGTGTGATCTATATGGACAGATTTGCACACCATTACGATGTAGAGAAAAAATCCTACAATGTAGCGTGCGCGATTGTTAAAGGTCGCTGGCGCTCTGGTAAATTCAAACCAATGATTACCAAAACTGAATCACTCAGAAACTGTTCAGCTCAACGAGCTGAAATAAGATCTTTAAAGATGGCGCTTGAAAATTCCGATCGCGATTTCCCCACACTAATAGTGTGCGATTCGCATTACTGCGTCAAGTCATATAACAGTGACATGCAGACATGGAGCAAAAACGGTTACAAAGATGACACAGGTGCCACAATAAAACATAAAAAGCTTTGGGAAAAAGTAGTTCTTTTACAGAAAGAACTACAAAAGACACACGTGATACACGCCCTGAGTCATCGACGTGATGGCGTTCACGTTGCAGGGAATTCATTGGCTGTAGAGCCACAGCCGCAGCGGTTCAACTGGCTTGCGTAGCCACAAAAAAGCGTTCAGAAAAACATATAGATGGAGAAACCATGCTGGCGGTAAAAGCGTTGTTAAAAGGCGATTATGCACCATTACCTCTCAACTATCCACTCAGTAACACATACATAATTGATGCAAACTCCGTTCCTTTTGCTCAAATCCCTGGAGTGGGGGATAGAGTAATTCCAAACACGAACCAGAGAGTTTTCTTGATTGAAGACGCACACATGGGATTGGGTCTAAGGCACCAAGAGATATTGAAATCTCTGACAGAATTACAATCACAATACTGGTGGCCGGGAATGAGGGTAGATATTTACAATTTTGCAAAAAATTATGAGGACTGCAACAGAGATCGCAGTTGTGAACCAGACCAGACACCAGCCCAGACACCACTATTGGATAGCATCAGGCTATCTATGCGCAAAAGTCCCACCGTACAAATGCGGTCATATAATTATAAAGACTAGATTCACTAAAATGTAGACCCCAGCGCTCGGCTGACTCCAGAACTGTTATAAAAGATTTGCGAGTCTTTATCGGCACATACGCAATTGGCATGCTACATTCTGACCAGGGTCCTGCGTTTAGCTCGCGAGCTTACAAAGGGGCCATGACCAGCATGGGCATTGCATTGCGATACTCTTCTCCCTTCCATCCTGAGGGAAATGCGGTAGTGGAAAGAAAAAACCGTGACATAAAGCAATCTATAACGGCGAGGGTATTAGGTTCGGGTGATGGGTGTGTCAAACATTTAATAAGTGTCCAACGTAGTCTTAATAACATGCCAAGAAATTCTCTAGGAGGTATCAGTCCGTACGAACTTTTGTTTGGTACTAGAATGATTATCCAGGATCTGGATCGTCAAACTTCAGTGGTACAAGAAAAAACTTTTGATATCAAAGATCGTTTGGCTGTTTTACAGGACTTGAATGAAACAAGAAAGAGTCTAAGTAACATAAAAAGTAAGCCAACAACCACTGAAGAACCACCTGTCCCAGCAAGACCTGTCTGGATTCCAAAGATTGGGGATCTGGTCAGAGAAAAGACTGTGGTGAAAAAGGAATTTGGGCCTTCTTACAGAAAAGCAGTACCTGTCTTAGCTGTCAGCGGAACAAGATCAGTAGTACTACCGCCACTTGCTGGTAAAAAGGAAAACAGAACTGTTTCCATCGTTCTGGTGAAACCACAAAAATGTGGCCGATAATAAATAGCAGGCACAGTGGACTACCAAGAAATAGCAGAACACCAAACTTTGCTACAATCCATGAGGTTCAAACTGAAAGACTAATCACATTTGATAAACCTGCAGTAAATAAAAAGGGACTATGCAACAAAGCCATGGCACCTGTGCCTCTTGTAACCCAAATTGCAACAATTCGTGATGATACACCAATCTACAACGATGTAGCATCAGAATGTACAAATGTAACAAAAGAAAATGCAAAGATCAATGGAAATCCGGAAGCGATCCCACCAATTGACAGAACTGCATCTGGTTATTTTATCAACTTTGATTACTTTTCCGATGATCCAAGTGAACATGGAAACAAGCCAGTAACAAAAACTTCAAAGAAAAAATGACCGAGCTGTTTCACCAACTAAAAGAAACATATCTGATTTCACCATGGATTGAATTTTGGATTGTGTTAGGTGTACTTTTCCTCCTGCTTTGGCTCATCATGGTTTTATGTTTGGGTAGATTCATTGATGGAAAATATAGAACAATGGACACAGCAAGTCAGAACATCAACTTGGTCCTAAAGTCTCTGTAATGGCCGGATTTTCTGATCAGCCCCTGGGGGCCCCTCTAACCCAGCCAGAACGTACTCACCTCCCTCCTTAGAACGTATTCACAATGGATATAGATATATATATGTACAAGTCGTACCTAAGGATGGGGAAATAGCAATAAACATGCATAGGTTTTCTACCATATCTTATTCACATCAGTTAGTCTCGCGGCCACTCAGACCCAGACTGATCTACCCCAGGGCAGATATGACACACAATCCGGTGTGTCTACACACGGGCCTGCAGAACCCAATGCTCTCTTTTTTCCAAGCGGTTTACAATCCGGCAAACCTACACGCTGGTAATCCCCCCCAGCGCTCTCACTTACACACGTCCCGCAATCCGGCAGACCTACACGCTGGTAATCCTCCCCAGCGCTCTCATTAACGCCGTATATCAACGACGACCACTTTCCTATGAACACCTTCAATTATATGTTGGGAAGTCTCTCTCCCTATTCACTAAGGGCTTGCTACTACAATATTAGGAGTTAGCCAATTAATAATATGTGCCTTCTGCTCCTGGCATCAAAGGTCCACTCGCTCCCTATTTATTTGATCACCACTTACCTGATCGGGATTGAACATCCGTTCACGCAAACAACTCTCAACTAGGAACTCCATTTACCCGGATTGAACAAGAATACAAGGCACATTTCAGTTCACTAAGAACTAGGGCTGTTTTTATTTAACAATATAAACACCTACACAGATCTGTATTGTAATGGACACACCCACATGTAACTGACAAAGACTATAGATAGAACACACCGCTGCAAGGAAAAGGATTAGCAATACAATAGCCTAGGGAATAAAGACAAGATTAAGATGTAAGTGTAAAATAAACTAATATGACAGGACCGATATCACCTGATTAGTGTGAAGTCTTGTTCTAGCTGTCATCTGGGTTCCTCTCTCGTCTGTGCCTTGGCTCATCTCAGACTCTCTCTCCTGCACTCTTGGATACACCTCTGCACTGATCACTTTGCACTGGACTCCTCTCCCCCACGAACTGTCTCCACCTTCCAGCTTCAGTCTAATGGTTTCTGCCGCTCTGATACTCTTCATTCCACTAGCTTGTTCACTCTGTTTTAAATGTCTCTGTGCCAATGTCCAATTACCTCCAGCTGCTCCCACAGGTTAATCCACGATCTCTCCTCCGTCTCTTCTAAAAGGCATTACTTCAGACTCCAGCTATTCACACCTCCTCCTGATAAGTAACTGCTTCTGACTGCTTCCTTCAGTTCCAGCTCACTGACTGTCTGTTTGTCTTCTCTCTGTTCCAAGCATGTCCTGTCTCTTCTCCTCTTGCAATTCCACTCCTCCAACTCTACCAACACTCTCTGCTCCTCCAATTCAACTCAGCTCTCTCTAGCTTGAACCCTCTCTCTCTCTCCTACTCCAACAGCTCCTCACTCTTCTACCACTCCAGCTTGACTCCTCTCTGCTCCTCCAATTCCACTCGACTCCCTGACTCCGCCTCTGCACTTCACTGATATAGAATGCTGTTTCCTCATGGAAAGTTCCAGCCAGCAGCTTCCTCCCACCAATCCCATGCACCAGGCTCCTTGCGCTAGACGCTCCCACAGTGACCAGTCTGCTTGTTTCGTCTAGAGACCTGAGCCCGGGAACAATTCCTGATTAGATTCAGCTCTGGCCGGTTCTCTCCGGTTCGCTTAGGGCGAACAACAGCTTTAACTATAAACTTTACCTTTACTCTAAAAGCCTCTCAGCTCCATCAAGATGGAGTCCCTCTAGTTCTAGGCCTGTAGGCCTGAAAGGGATGAAATACCCCTTAGCTCTGTCAGAATACCTACATAAACCATACCAATGTGTAATATAAAGTTAGGACCACAGGATCCAACCTCTACTATAAGCAAGTATGTCAAAGCCAATAGGCAATAGACAGATTAGAGTCAAGAATAAGGGATCTATCATCATATTAAGCAGCTATCCTCTTCTAGGTCTGGGAAAAAGGGCTTAAAAGGGCCAACACAAGCTAAGAATACCTATCCTAGATGTGAGCAAGATTAAAGTCTATATCACTGCTAAATAGAGCCAAAAACCCTGCCATTACATTCCACCCTTAGATCCTTATCTTGCGAACATCTATAAACAATAACATCCATATAAACAAACATCAACACAATCTAGCAACAAATCAAAAACCAAAAAACTCTCTAAAATGAATGACAACTTAAAGAAATTCCACCTGAAACTTTTTTTTTTTTTTTATTCAACAGATCTTTATTGACAGCAAAGCCATTGACATCACCAGCAGTATCACATGTGCATGAGTAAACACCAGGATCGACACCGGATCCACAGACCTTGTTAGATGTTAATCGTACACAGCCTTAGTGCCAGCATCCCGGAGGCCTGGCAGCAAAGTAGGAAGGAATTAGCACAACAATTCAAATCGAGGGCTCCCAGTGCCGGTAGTGTACCGTAGTGGTGTGTCAACTGGCAATCAATTGTCTACATGCTAGTCAGCGATCCAACGTCTAGTTCACCATGAAAATTTAAACAGCTCCCAACAAACCCCCCTCCCCGCCCGCTAGTGTGTGTCTGTGTGCCTGCCTGACCCATCCCGTCTATACAACCTCCCAAGTGCCCCTATCCCGTGTCCCCACCCCGTCCCCCCACAAACCTACCCTGTTCCACCAACTACAGCAGCTCTACCACTGGTTCTCACAGCCACCCTCAGTCAACCAGGGGCCTCCCCATTCCCTCCTCCCCCGTGTCCCCGTGCTCAGTATTGACTTCTATCTCTACCACTCTATCCTGCAGTTCCACCTCCTCCGCGATGTCAGTATCATCCTCCTCGCCTCTCTGTTTGTACTCTTTGTAGAGGTCCCAAAAATTCTTGGGCCTGCTTCTGGGCGGAAGAAGATCGCTATACAGTTCCGTCTGTGTACAGCAGTACTGCAGGTCTCGTAGCCATTTAGCCTTGGTGGGGAGGGGCCCCCTCATCCAGCAGGTCGCCACCACCCGCCTTGCAAGGAGCAACGCCATGTCCACCAGACGACGCAGTCCCGGGGCTAGTGGTTTCGAGTAACCGAGTAGCGCCAAGGCCGGGGCACGAGACAACGGCTCCCCTAACATTTGATCGAGTTCCGCAAAGACCTCCCCCCAGAATGCCTGCACTCCTGGGCACAGCCATGCCAAATGGAAGAAATCAGCTGACGGAGTCCGGCAGCGCTCGCACTCGGGTGAGGCGCGAAGGCCATAGCGATGGAGGCGAGCAGGGGTATAATACACTCGTTGTAAATATTTGAAATGCACCAAGCGATGCCGTCCGTTTAGAGAGATCCTGCGCGTGCTTGTGCAGCAGTAGCGCCACATTCCATCGTCTATGGGGGATTGTAAGTCCGCCTGCCAGGCCTCTCTGGCCTTCGACGGCTGCAGACACTGCTGTGTCACGCCCAGCTTGTTAAGCTGTGTAATGAGTTTCGCCGCGGAGGTGGACTTCAGTACATAGGTCAGTTCCGGGATCTCTACAGGTTCCTCCAAATCCGGCCCCAGTAGTTCACGAAAGGCCGAGCGGAGCCTGTGGTATTGGAATTTTTGTAAGAGGGTGTGTCCCGCCCCGGCGACTGATAGCTGGTCCCAGGTTTTAAGCACGCCGCCCTCAAACAGGTCTTCCAGTTTGGTTACGCCAAGAGAACTCAGCGCCTTGACCACTCCCTTCTCACCGAGCGGGTCTAGCCACAGGGCCCATTCCACCGGTAACAGTGGGGAGTAAAGCAGCTCGCAGCCCCGTGAGCGCACCAGGCAATTCCATGCGTGGTTGGTCGCTTTCAGCGAGACCATCCGACCAGTTGTGCGGTCTGTGGGCAGGCAAACAGTAGCAGGTAGAGGGAGCGGCTCTGCAAACAGCCGTTCCAGTATAAGGTGCGGGGTCCGTGCGTCGCCGTGCACCCATGAGTACAAGTGCGAAGCCTGGGCGACTCTGTAATACCGTTCCAGGTCCGGTGCTCCCAGTCCCCCCATTTCGCAAGGTAGAATCAAAGTCTTCCAACTGACCCTGGGCTGCTTCCCCCCCCAAGCTAATTTCACCAGCACCGAGGTGAGCTGTCGGAAGAAGGTCTTGGATAAAACCACCGGCAAGTTCAGGAAGAGGAACAGAAATCGGGGGAGCACCACCATTTTTATTAGTGCAATCCTACCCGAGAGGGAGAGTGGGAGGCGAATCCACTTATCCACGTCCTCCACTAGGTTGTTATAGGCCACCCCGTAATTGTCTCGAACGAGCACTTCCGGGTCCGAGTGAAGTTGTATGCCCAGGTAGCGAACTGAGTCGGCGGTCCATTGCAGTGGGTAGTCCATGTCGAATTGTCGCGTCACCGGAGTGAGCGGGAACGCGATCGACTTGTCCCAGTTCACTTTCAGGCCCGAGAGCGAGCCGAAGCGGACCACCTCGCGAAGGACCGCAGGCAAATTAACTTCCGGCTCTCTGACGTACAACAGCGTGTCGTCCGCGTAGGTTGATATCCCTATCTTATATGTGGGGAAGCTAACCCCCTCCAGGCTGTGGTACTCCCGCATGGCACACGCCAGGGGTTCCGCCACCAGTGCGTAAAGCAGCGGCGACAAAGGGCAGCCTTGTCGGGTGCCCCTGCTAATGTCTATCGGGTCCGTCACCCTGTCACCCAGGCGGAGCCTAGCGAAGGGTCGATGGTACAGCGCGCCGACCTGCTGAAGGAACTGTTCGCCCAGTCCCAACTTGCGCAACACCCGAACCATGAAGGGCCATTCAACCGAGTCGAACGCCTTCTCCATGTCAAGAAATATCGCCAATGCGCTATTCTCCTGCTTAATGTGCTGCATCGCGCCTAACACTGTTCTGATGTTATAGGTTAAATTCCTGCACGGGACAAACCCGGACTGTTCTGGGGCGACAAACCCGGGCACCAACAGGGCCAGGCGAGTAGCCAGGACCTTTGCGTAGATTTTGGCGTCTACATTAAGTAGACTAAGGGGTCTATACGAGCCGCAGAGATCGGGGGGTTTACCGGGCTTGGGTATGGTGATGAGTAGCGCCTCGCGCATGGAGGTCGGCATTTCACCGTTCTCGCAGATGGCATCAAACAGGGTGATCAAGTGCGGCAACAGCATGTCCTTAAATGCCTTATAAAACCCAACCGTGAGGCCATCCGTGCCCGGCGCACTGCCCGAGCGCATGCTTGCCAGCGCCTCTACTATTTCGTCTTGGTGGAAGGGGGCCATTAAGAATTCCCTGTCCGAGTTCTTGAGGAACGGCATGGCTATATGGTCTAGGTAGTCCTCCATCTCACCCTCCACTCCCCGAGTTTTAGTTCGATATAGTTCCGCATAGTAGCTCCTGAATGTCTGGAGGACCTGCTCCTCATCGGTCACCGTGTCTCCCTCCGGAGTTCTCAGACCTTCTATGACCAGCGGTCGTCTGGTGTTACGAGCCATACGTGCCAGGAGCGCTCCTGGCCTCTCACCCTCCCCATATTGTCTCGCCGTGGCGTATTTGCCCATATAAAGGACCTCTCTATCCGCCAGCGCCTGAAACTCAGACAGGAGTCGGGACATCGCTCCATCTCCCGTCTCGCCACCCAGCCGCGGCTGCTCAGCCTCCAGATCCGCCATCTTCGTTTCCAGGGCAGTTAGGTCCCTACGTATAGATCGCAGCACACCCGGATGTTTCGACATCGCCACCCCCCTGATGTATACCTTAAATGCCTCCCATACCGTAAAAAAGTCATCCACTGTGCCTATGTTAGTAGTAAAGAACTGCTCTATTGCCTCCGCCAGTTCTCCCCGGAAGGCCTCGTCTAGCAGTGCAAAGGGCGGGAACCACCATGTGAAGGCCGGGATCCCCTTCCTGGGCGTTGCAAGGTGGAGGAGAATAGGGGCATGATCTGAGAGCGTGCGTGGGAGGACTGTGCACGTGTGAATGTTATTAAGTACCAGGGGAGCAGCCAGCCAGTAGTCTATCCTGGTGTGTACGTCGTGAAACGCAGAATAGTGTGTAAACCCACCCGCCCTCGGATGCTTTTCCCTCCAGACATCCAGCAAGTCAGATTTAATCATCTCAGCCGCCATGTACATGGCCGAGGCCACGGGCCTCCGGGCAGGGCCCGCAGAGCGGTCCAGTGATGGGTCAAACACAAAGTTAAAGTCCCCGCCCCACAGTACCCAAGGCTGTGCGTGCGTTCTTGCAATAGCTGCCAGTGTCTTATAGAATTCAGGGTGGTCATAGTTAGGACCATAGACCTTCACTAGCAGTATGTCCATCCCCTTACCCACACATCTCGCCAGGACATATCTACCATCTGGATCTGAGTGCACCGGTATGAGTTGCAACTGTGACTTCGGATTGGCCCAAATTAACACCCCTCGGGCATGTGTAGTGAAACCCGCCGCCACAGTGTTACCCGCCAATCCCCTGGATTTGAGCATTCTGCTGGAGAGTGGTAGGTGTGTCTCCTGCAGCAGAGCTATGTCAATGTGATGTCTGCTAAGGTAGTTAAGGACTTTCCTTACTTTGCGGAAGTCGTTCAGACCCCGCACATTCCAAGTCATTAAATTCAGCCCATTCCGGGTGTGTGCGTTCAAAGTCGGTGTTGTATCAGCCATTGCTAAGTGGGTTCAGGTCGTGGACCTTAAAATGGGATAGTGTAGGACACAGTAGGGCACCCCGACCCATAAACGCCCTCCGGCGCTCGCAGACAAGGACAGCAGAACACTTCAATTCACACACTTCACCGGCAGACCCCGTCAACAACCCCAACCAAACACCCCCCCTCCCCACCCCGAGGCCATCTCCCACCCCAAGAACATCTACCCACCCACAGCCGACCTCCCCCAACCTGGCCAGGCAGATCCCACTCTCCCCCCCCATGTACCCCCTATCGGTGTAGCGTCAAACAGTCCGACACCCACCCCTCAGAGAACAGAACCAACCAAAAGCACGAGGGCAGAGCGCACCAATGCGGTACACCCCTAACAGTTCCAAAATAGTGCAAGTACTGCCCCTCTTTCAGCTCCATCCAAGAGTCATTGCTCATGGCATGATGAAAAGTGTCACTCAGCACCCCTCTGTCCGGCTCCCCCGGCCCAGTGTATACTGCCACGAGGCACACACCCCCTTACCAGCACCATAGGGTAACCAGGTTGTCCTTTCCAAAATCGTGGATCAGGCGCCATTGTGAGGCCGGGGTGCCCATATTGTCCGGGTCCGTAATCAGATTCGTGTGTAGAGGGTCGATCCCTCCCGCCGCCGCCGTTCAATCCTGTTCCTCCATAGATACCTCCTCCTCGTCTTCCCGGCCACTCCGGTTCTCCTTCCTTTCCCGCATCCAGGTCTTAAGGGACTTATGCAGTTCTTTCGGGTCTGTGAAGAAGTACGACTTCCCACCAGTATTAATCCGAAGTTTGGCCGGGTACATCATGGCGTAGTCCAGGCCTAGCGTCCTGAGCTGCTTCTTGTAGGGCGCGAACTGCCGCCGTTCCTCCTGCACCTTGGCTGTGAAGTCTGGGTAGAGGGAGATATTCATGCCCTCATGCTGGAGTTTGCCCTTCTCTCGCGCCACCCTCAGGGCAGTGTCTCGGTCGCGATAGTTTAGCAGTTTCGCGATTATAGGGCGAGGTGGCAGGCCAGGCTGGGGCTGCGGGCCCAGCGTGCGGTGGGCGCGCTCCACAATGAACATGGGGGAGAAGATTTCCTCTCCCAGGAGTGCCTTCAGGAGTTTCTCCACATAAAGTTCCATTTTCCCCGTTTGCGTGGATTCCGCCACTCCCGTGATACGTAGGTTGGATCTGCGGGAACGCGCCTCCAGGTCCTCTGTCTTGTCCCTGATGACTGTCAGGAGTCTGTCGAATTGCTTGCGCTCCTTGTCCCACTCCATCTGGGCTTCCTCGGCCTCAGTGAGCCGACGCTCCGCCATGTCAAGGCGCTCCGCATGTTTGTCCACACGCTCTGCCATACGGTCCATTCTGTACGACAGAGCGTCTATTTTGGTGCCCACCGCCGCAATACTCTCCTGAATGCCTTTCTCCATGGCTGCCAACATGTCCCGGAGCTCCGTCGGAGCCTGGGTCGGCACCGCTGCCGCACCCTTCGGCGATGAGTCCGGTGCCGGAACCTCTGCACCTTTCGGGCGGCGCCGTTCAAAGGAGATCTTCCCCTGGTTCGCATCGTTCTTCCCCATTGTGTTCACGATGCGTGGCAGCGCCGTGCAATGAAGTGTCCACCACAGTTCTCGATACCTCGGTACCAGCGGTCTGGTCTCCGATGCGTAGAAAAATGGCGGCGACAATGGCGGACAGCGCCTCTCCGTACGCAGTTTTCAGAACGGCCCAGTGCCAGACAAGGACCTGTCCTTCTCAGCTGTCCCAGATGATGCGTCTCTCCGCAGCCTCAGGGGAGAGGGCACAGCCTCCCGTGGTCTGTGCAAGTGAGCCAGGTCACCACGCCAGGCTCGATGTCGCCCCACCACGTGGCGCGGTGCCTCAGTTTGGGTGTTTCGTCGCTCCGCTGCTTCTCCAGTCCCCTTACCCCCCAGGGCAGTGCAGGGCAGGAAGGTAGAGGGCCTCACAAATCAGTGTTCGTGCCAATCTTGCCTCGGCTCACACGGCGTGCGACAGCCGCCGGAGGTATGGCCGCACGTACAGTGACGTCGCCCGGCCACCTCACCAGGATAGTCCGCTGCTCCCGGCCTAGTCCGCCACAGGCGCGCCACCAGGCACAATGCCCCGGGATGTGCAGGAATTCACGCTCTGCAGCCAGCCAAAAGGATCTGCGGAGTGCCCGGGGTGCCAGCGGATGGTTCCTGGCAAGCTATAGCCAATTCGAGCTCATCAAGGATATTTAAGCAGGATAATTCTGGAGCTTTGCGAGGAGCCGAGGGCTCACGCGTCCGCCATCGACGCCGGCTAGCTCCGCCCCCCCAATTCCACCTGAAACTTAATGTAGGGAATACAAATCTAACAACCAACTGAAAACAAATCAAAGCACCCTTGACTTGAATGCTGAAACATATCTAAGATTGGATCTGATAACAACAGAAACTAACCAAAGCATCCTCAAACTAAATGTGCCTCAACTTCTAGTGATAACTGGTGAAGTCTAGTGATGTAGGGACTAATGTGTTGAATGAAAACAACAAGGGGCCTAAATAGGGCCTACCTACTTCGGACAACTTAAGAACTAAATGTGTTTCAACTTCTAATGAGAAAACAACAAAGGGCCTAAATGAGGCCTACCTACTATGGTCAACTTAAGCTAATGATGACTCATGAAATCTATTGGTGTAGGGACTTGTTTGTGGGATGAAAATAACAATGGGCCTAAATGAGGCCTACTGACATTGGTCAACTTAAGGAAAAATTTGGTGAAATCTGAGAAGTAAACATGACAAACGGTTCTCAAGGTCTGGGCAAACATTAATAGGACATAATCATACTAAAAGACACACCTCCCAGGACAACCTAAAGTCTAGGGTAACCACCCTTTGATCAATCAAAGTGAAAGTGTAATAACAGGAAAATAAAGACAACCCCATTCCTACAAGATATATAAATGTGATGTATATATAAAAGTACAAAACAGTTAACACCCAGGTTCTTCACACTGTGGAACACATGTGTGCACCACCATTCTTTTTTTTTTATCCCTCCATACTGTTTTGCAGAAAGCAGGAAAACTATAATAGGTGACTGCATCCTAAAAAGCAAAGAGAGTACTACATAAACATCAAAACCATGAAGACATTTTTTTTTAAAAGTGGGGCCTGTTCGTAGTGATTGCAAAGAAAAACATGGGAATAATGCAGGCCAAGGAATAACAAAATCCTTTTGCGGGAAATCATATCATGATGGGTTCGCAGGTTGTAAGTCCAATGTCCTATTATTGTGGTTCAAGGCAGTCAATTTTGGGACATCAGTGTAGGTCACTACCCTGCATCTTCGGTATCCGGTCACTTCCTCCGATGCGGCCATCCACCACCAATCCGGTCTGGTCTGGTCTTGTTCCATCTTCCAAAAATAATAAACTAACATAAAAACATAAAAAAAAAAACTAAAATAAGAAAGGAATTGGGGGGGGGGGGGGGCGACGCACGCACCAACACCACAACCCAACAACCTAGGACAAGAAAACAAGTATCATTAATCTTGCAAAATAAAATTTTCCACCCCAAGTGCTTTTCATTGTTGAAAAGAAAATATCCTAATTAATTAAAAACATTATTCTGAAAACCATATACTTTGACATTTGTTTGGGCAATATCTAATTTTTAAACACATCCAGAAGGGCCTAGTAATACCCTAATCCTCTGTGAGACAGCCCCTCCCTTCAGAAGGATATTCGTGCTCAGAGTTTTGAATCTGCTCCAAAAAATACACAGAAGCCAGGCTACAGTGTGAAGTAATTTGAATCACTGCCAAGTGATGATCTCATAGCAGGAGCAGGGCGCTGCCAAGCACTCGGTTCAAGCCTCTCTTTCTCTAATCAGGGAAGCCTGCCCAGCCTACTGTATCTAACTAACTCCAAGGGCCAAGAGTCTGCCAACTACTCTGCATGTACAGGGATCCCTTATCTGGAGGAAATGAAGCTGTCTGCGCCGACAGCAAGGAAGAGCAAGTTCACCCCTCCCTTACATAAACATTCCGTCCGCGGAACAAAATTGGATGTTGGCCAATCATAACAAGACAGGCAGTGTTCGGAGCCTCTAGAGGGAAAAAAAAAACCCCTTTACAAGACATCTGGTCTGCAAGGTCAAACATATTTCCTGGAAGCCAAAACAATTCTGTTCCCAGGCCAAATTCTCTAACTAACGAAAGCTAGCATTTTAAAAATAATTCTGTTACAATGTACTGCTACTTAAAAGCTCCACTTTCTAAAAAGACTTTAGTCTAACTAATTCAGCTAAAAGGCAAGACATTTGAAACATGGGCATTTATTTAGCATACAGATCAACATACAAAAAGGGGCAATTTACTTCTGCACATATATATATCAGGCAGCATGTTTAATGAACACTGCTTTTACCGTGCAAGATATTACCTTTCTATCAACAGCTTGTCAAAGTACATAGACAAGCCTTGTAACTAAATGCAAATTAAACTAATGTAAGGGACACATAGATGGTAGTGTGTTATAGTTATCATTTTTAACAATATATCCTGCTCCACCCTAACTATACACACTAGCATCCAAAAAATAAAAATATATACTGTCAGCTGTTGAAAGAGAAATACATTTAAAACAACATAAAATGCAGACACATTTCACCATTGTATTTTGTTCAACCAGGGGCAACATGTAACTTTGCATTACAGCGTAATTAATCAGGCAAGCCATTCAATCCAGCCTAATAAAAGGGCCAAATTCATATATTATCAAACAGCCATTTATTTTCTAACTGAGTGGGTTAACTTACAAATGCCGGTTTTGCTGCATATCAAAACATCTACATTTGAAAAAAGGTTCAGCTTGCATCAGGGAAAATAATAATGAGAACACATTTATTTTAAAAGCACACGGGTGCCTTTCACTAATTAAAAGCACATGTTACCATGCACTGTCGGGCAAAATTTATTATTCTCAACCTGTGATCATTGCAAAACATCGGCCAGCACATTCCTTCCTAGATGGAAAACCCTCAAAGAAATAATTAATGAAAGCAGCCCCGTAGCGCGCGCACACCAACTGGGCCATCTTCTAATATTTCACTCATTTTAAACCATGCATTCAAAAATAATTCTCCACACGTCTGTGGATGCATATTAAGTAGCACATTTAAAAGAACACAGCTCTCTCCGTGCAAACCCTTATCTCAATCCGACTGGTTGATTTATAACTTACCGACCTCTAAGAGTCAGACACATGAAGTCATCAGTTCCAAGGCAAACCCACACAAATTCGTAGACGCATTTCAAAAAGAATGTTAAATGAACAGAGCCCTACGCTCAGCACAAGAAGTTACCTTTCCTTCAAGAAGCTGACAAAGCACGTAGGCAGACCCAGGAACCAATAAAAGTCAAAATCAAATCATCAATCATCAAAATATTCACTGACTTTTATAGTCAGTTCAAATAACCATGCATGTTAAACAGCATGTTAAAATAAATACTGCCATCTCAATTCAAGATATTAACCCTTTGGCAGCTCAAGCACAATCATTCCCCAATGACTGCAGATACATGGGAAAGTCATGAACTCATCTCTCCACGTTTTCCGATAACACGTACGCACATCTACAAAACAATTTCTCCAAGCATTTGAAAGAGAACCAGCTCTCTCCTACCTAATGCAACAATAACATGCTCTATCCAAGCCATAACCACATGGCGCTATTCACAAGTCATATTTACAAGACAGTAAACAAGTTCAAAAAATGACACGCTCCTCACAAGGAATATATCCAAGGCGCAATTTACAAGGAACACAGCAAGTCAAAATGAGAACATACACCTCACAAGCCACATTAACATGGCGCTATTCACAAGCCATATTTACAAGAAGCTATATGCAAAGAACTCCACAAATCATATAACAATGAACACATTTCACATTGCACAGCATAAGCAGATGCAGCAAGCAAGTTAATGGGCAATTTAAAAGCATTTTTCACACACATTTGTACAATTGGATCACCACAAAGATGTTACCGGCTCCCTCATGTAATGTCATCCTTCAACCCTGGCAGTTCAAACACCAAGATGAAAACCATTCCTTCCACCCTGAATAAGCCAAATGCCATGATGTACTGCAATCTCCTCACGCTGCAACTGTTCAAGCCCATAGGTCACATAGGCTACATAAACTGCAATATTACGCCAGATGGAGCTGGCGCTCAGGGCACTCCCTCACAACACATGGGAAACTCTCTAAGCACATGGCCAGGCACACAGGATTCGTAAGCAGCCGACTACGCCAGATGTAATGTCTGGCGCTCAGGGCACTCCCTCACAACACATGGGAAACTATCCAAGCACATGGCCAGGCACACAGGATTCGTAAACTGCAAGACTACGCCAGATGTAATGGCTGGATTTTCTGATCAGCCCCTGGGGGCCCCTCTAACCCAGCCAGAACGTACTCACCTCCCTCCTTAGAACGTATTCACAATGGATATAGATATATATATGTACAAGTCGTACCTAAGGATGGGGAAATAGCAATAAACATGCATAGGTTTTCTACCATATCTTATTCACATCAGTTAGTCTCGCGGCCACTCAGACCCAGACTGATCTACCCCAGGGCAGATATGACACACAATCCGGTGTGTCTACACACGGGCCTGCAGAACCCAATGCTCTCTTTTTTCCAAACGGTTTACAATCCGGCAAACCTACACGCTGGTAATGCCCCCCAGTGCTCTCACTTACACACGGCCCACAATCCGGCAGACCTACACGCTGGTAATCCTCCCCAGCGCTCTCATTAACGCCGTATATCAACGACGACCACTTTCCTATGAACACCTTCAATTATATGTTGGGAAGTCTCTCTCCCTATTCACTAAGGGCTTGCTACTACAATATTAGGAGTTAGCCAATTAATAATATGTGCCTTCTGCTCCTGGCATCAAAGGTCCACTCGCTCCCTATTTATTTGATCACCACTTACCTGATCGGGATTGAACATCCGTTCATGCAAACAACTCTCAACTAGGAACTCCATTTACCCGGATTGAACAAGAATACAAGGCACATTTCAGTTCACTAAGAACTAGGGCTGTTTTTATTTAACAATATAAACACCTACACAGATCTGTATTGTAATGGACACACCCACATGTAACTGACAAAGACTATAGATAGAACACACCGCTGCAAGGAAAAGGATTAGCAATACAATAGCCTAGGGAATAAAGACAAGATTAAGATGTAAGTGTAAAATAAACTAATATGACAGGACCGATATCACCTGATTAGTGTGAAGTCTTGTTCTAGCTGTCATCTGGGTTCCTCTCTCGTCTGTGCCTTGGCTCATCTCAGACTCTCTCTCCTGCACTCTTGGATACACCTCTGCGCTGATCACTTTGCACTGGACTCCTCTCCCCCACGAACTGTCTCCACCTTCCAGCTTCAGTCTAATGGTTTCTGCCGCTCTGATACTCTTCATTCCACTAGCTTGTTCACTCTGTTTTAAATGTCTCTGTGCCAATGTCCAATTAACTCCAGCTGCTCCCACAGGTTAATCCACGATCTCTCCTCCGTCTCTTCTAAAAGGCATTACTTCAGACTCCAGCTATTCACACCTCCTCCTGATAAGTAACTGCTTCTGACTGCTTCCTTCAGTTCCAGCTCACTGACTGTCTGTTTGTCTTCTCTCTGTTCCAAGCATGTCCTGTCTCTTCTCCTCTTGCAATTCCACTCCTCCAACTCTACCAACACTCTCTGCTCCTCCAATTCAACTCAGCTCTCTCTAGCTTGAACCCTCTCTCTCTCTCCTACTCCAACAGCTCCTCACTCTTCTACCACTCCAGCTTGACTCCTCTCCGCCCCTCCAATTCCACTTGATTCCCTGACTCCGCCTCTGCACTTCACTGATATAGAATGCTGTTTCCTCATGGAAAGTTCCAGCCAGCAGCTTCCTCCCACCAATCCCATGCACCAGGCTCCTTGCGCTAGACGCTCCCACAGTGACCAGTCTGCTTATTTCGTCTAGAGACCTGAGCCCGGGAACAATTCCTGATTAGATTCAGCTCTGGCCGGTTCTCTCCGGTTCGCTTAGGGCGAACAACAGCTTTAACTATAAACTTTACCTTTACTCTAAAAGCCTCTCAGCTCCATCAAGATGGAGTACCTCTAGTTCTAGGCCTGTAGGCCTGAAAGGGATGAAATACCCCTTAGCTCTGTCAGAATACCTACATAAACCATACCAATGTGTAATATAAAGTTAGGACCACAGGATCCAACCTCTACTATAAGCAAGTATGTCACAGCCAATAGGCAATAGACAGATTAGAGTCAAGAATAAGGGATCTATCATCATATTAAGCAGCTATCCTCTACTAGGTCTGGGAAAAAGGGCTTAAAAGGGCCAACACAAGCTAAGAATACCTATCCTAGATGTGAGCAAGATTAAAGTCTATATCACTGCTAAATAGAGCCAAAAACCCTGCCATTACAGTCTCACAGATCCTTTCACATCGAGAAAAGAAAACTATCATCAGTAAACATCACAGCCAACCCAATACCTGGGGGTATTGCATGGGACAGAACTGACTATGATATTTATGGCCCGATTGAGCTCTTGAAGTTTAAGATTTCCTTAAGTGATTTTGTGAAACCAAGGTCTTTTTCTGATAATTGGGATTTTGAAAATATTATTAATATGATGTCAGATTTAATAATGTCAGCTAAATTTACAGAACATGATTATTTACAGGGTTCATCAAATTATGAAGAATTATACTGTTACAATCACTATGGTCATCACTATTTGCATAAATCTGCACAACCTAGAAATGTTTTTACTTATAATCAATGGGAACATTGTCCAACTCCACCAATAGGAAGTTCGAAAACATTTTTTGAGAAATTTCCATACTTCTCAGGGTTTAACAACAGTGATCCAGAAACGTTTTATTTTAAAATATTAAATAAGACAGGGGTGAAAACAATGTTGACAAATACTAAATTGATTTATTCTGAAAAATATTATGAGAAAATGTCTACATTTGGTTTTGAATTTTGGAAAAACAACATTGAAACAAAAACCATCTGGGGAACAAAAGACTGGCAGGTACAAGGTCTAGAATCATTATTTAGAGCCTGCATGATCCCAGAACAAATACTATTCCTGAATGATACCATTCAACAAACTACTTGTCTTGGTTTAGCTAAGATAAAAGACTTAAATAAACCGTCTATTCCGAAGCCCATACCTGATGGCAATAGTACTACGGATATGGAAATAGACGTATCCCATATTTTTCACCAAAACAGAACAAATCCTGATTGGAAAAAATGGTTGATCTGTCCCACAGACACAAACAACTGTCAAGAAAGATTCCTGAACAAAAGACAGGGGTTCAAAATGACCAGACCAGACCCAAGATATTCCCAGAGACAAGATCCAGGGATAGTTACAACATACAGTGTAGGGAAATTATGCCTTGAGTGGCTATAGAAATCCATACTGGCTGAAAATAAGCAACACTTGACTTTACTTAAAGAAGGTGCTAACTTGCGAGATTTCATAATGGGACTTCGCAAACAGATTCAAAAACGTTTCATAGCGGCCGGTATATACGCTGCATACAACGAAGCTTGGAAAGTAATGCAAATTGAAACAACAGAAAAAATACGAGAAATTGATCGTATAAATTTGGAAAAATCACTTTCTGTTGTGGACAATGGGTTAACGACTCTTTCTTCCAGAATATATTCACTGGACAGTATTGTATAATCTGCCTTTGATATAATAGTGATAGACTTGCTAATATTACAACATGGTAAGTCCCAATTGCATTCTATTGTACAGCTTGGCTGGACGTTGCAAAAACTACGTTCAGGCTACGTGCCATGGCGTCTAATCAACATAACGTCATTATTTTCTATCTTTAACCTTACTGATAAACAAATCAGTTTGGCACAACAAGGAGCAGATTATACGATTCTGAGCATTGAAAAACTTGAGAGATTACCATTGACAATGTCAGAGAGACCTGTCATTGAATGGATAATACACGGAACAATTCCAATTCCAATAACAACTTTCCAGTTTAGCTATTGCCAAGTATATATACCAGCAGGCCAGTATGAAAGGTTGGCTAAAGGTTACATCAAATCAACCTGGGATTTACCTTACACACACAAATGTTATAGTGAAGGGAAAAAGGAGGTACTCCTTAGTGGCAATAATTGTAAAAAATCACTAAGCGGTACACTTCTGTGTCAAGGTATTAACTTGTATGGAGCCTGCAAAGGGTCTTCAAATAACCTTTCATGTCACCTGCAAGGCACTCCTGCAACATAGATAGAACCATTCTTCAGACAACTCTCCAACAGTAGCTACATTGTAATAACTGACCACAGCTGTTGTAGAATGGTGCCAGGAGAATGCTATCTCGTAACTGTTACTTCCAGGGTCGTTTGCTGTATGCAAGTATTGTATCCAAACAGAAATCCAGACATGGAGGCGGCAATATGGCCTCATGTGAATATCTCTTCTATTCGAAATGATACTTTAAGCAGAATGAAGTCTATTCTTTCACAGACAACTGTGCCTTTGATCTCATCCCAAAAAAAAATGTATGAACTGCAAGTTGCAAGGACAGTGGCAGAGATACATACCCTTTTATCGACAAATTGCCCCGTGCATTTCGCAGAAATGTTAAGCCAACCTTTAAACATGTCTGATACCAGTGGCATCGCACATGTATTTAAAACAATTTTTTCGGGACTGTTAACACCATTTGAAACAGTTCTGGGCATCTTCCCGAATTTTGTCCATTCTGTCTTTGGAGGCCTACCTTTAGTTTTGGGACTCGTAGCAGGAATTGTATTTTTATTCCTTCTGCCTCGATATGGCAAGCCAATCTACAGACAAGACTCCAGCAACGATGGAAGAAACGATCCTAGCAATACGATACCGAGACCGTATCACTAAGGTCCTCGGATTGGCCCGGCTAAGAGATCTGAGTACAACTTGGTTTCTTTCATTCAGACCAATCTGGCAGGATTGCATCTTACCTGTGCTTCGATGTCTGCTATGCGGAGAAGAATGCGTGTTGGGCGTCTGTCTTACACTACCATCAGCAGTACCAATGGATATCGATACTTTGCTTTGTCCTGTAACGACTCATGCAACGTGTTGTCCCCAGCGGCTACCTATTCTGATGAAGGCATTTGTTGAGATTTCACCACTACGAGTACGAGAGGAAAGCAGCACCAAACAGGTACAACCTTGGGTGAGCATTGTTGATCCAAACATCGATGATAGCAATGATAGATGATAGCAATGAAGCACAGTTTCAGCATTTTCAAACTTGGTCGAACTTTCACTTGATGTTGTAGACCAAATTTTTGCAAGCCTATCTGATATAATGTTCTCCCCTGAACAACGAGAATAACTTTTAAAAACAACAAGCACACAGCGTTCCCTGAACTCTGAATTTGGCCTTCAGTTCTGTTAAACAAAGCAACTGAAAACATTTGGTACAAATTTTTCCCCTGAAAGCGAAATAATTTTTCTTTCAAATCAAAAATATTTATCATTTTTTCCGGCACATGGTACTTTGCTTAAAGTAGAACTATTCTTAGAGAACAGAGCTTCTATTTTTAGAGACATTAGAGACAATATTTTACCTCAGCCTCTAGCACTTGTATCCTCAGGGGAATTCTCGCCGCCTTCTGGCCACAGGCAGTCTGCGGATCCGATGGGGGCGGACATTGTCCAAGTCCTAAACTTCTTAGCCTCACTGGCGAAAGAAGGGTTGGCTTATGGGTCAATTAATACCTTTCGTTCAGCGATCTCGGCAGGCCACGTTCCACTGGATAATCGCCCGATTGGGGAGCATCCTTTGGTCTGTAAACTATTGAGAGTTATCAGGTTATTGGTCCCTCCGGAGCCACGTTACTCAGTTTTGTGGGATGTGAACAAAGTTTTGAACCTGTTTCGATCGTGGCCATCTAACAAATATTTATCGAGGAAACAAATGTTAACTAAACTCGCAATCTTGCTGTGTTTAATTTCTTGTCGAAGGGTTTCGGACATGGGGCCTTAGATCTCACAGGCCGGGTTTTCACGCCGGATGGAGTTACCTTTCACATTTCTAGGTGTACTAAGTGCAGTTCACGTATCGTATCCTATCCTGCATTTCCGGACATCCCTAAATTGTGTGTGGTTAGAGCGCTCAAAGCCTATGAGGTTGCAGCAAAATATGTACACCCACAGGGCATCAAACAGTTGTTTATTGCTCTTACAAAACCACACGGGCGGTTTCGCCCCCTACTATTGCGAGATGGGTCCGCTGGTTTATGCAGGAAGATTGTAAAGATATCTCCCGCTTTGGAGCTCATTCTGTAAGGGGTGCAATGGCGTCCAAGGCTTTTTCCCTAGGGGCGCGACTCAAGGACATTCTGAATGCTGCGGACTGGTCCTTGGATTCTCCCTTCAAAAGATTTTACTTTAAACCAGTGGTGTCACTAGCTTCTTTGGTGGTGGACAAGCTTTAATCTAGCCTAATCAAAAGCCTCTGCTCCTGACATAGAATGCTAAATTTCCTAGCAAACGTGCTGGAAAGTTTCAATTCTATTAAGGACGCGGAAGCGAGGATTAGCCCATCTGGTTTTCATTCGAACCCTCCCAGAATTCTGTGTTTGTATGGTGAGTAAAATCTTTGCGATGAAAGTCCTGTACTATGACCTGTTGTTGATGATATTGGTACTCTTGCCAGTTGAAAAGTTAAGTGATGTTAAAGTGGTTTCATAGGAGTTACTCCCCGGAGTTTACTTAATTTCCTTATCTATTCGGTTCGGATACTGGCAAGCAGGAATAATTTGAAGACTACCATGAAGGGGTCGCAGGGAGAAAGAGGAAGATAGAGGGCCCGATTCACAGAATGAACTTAAGACTCAATCCTAAACTTACTACTGTTTTGGTATTCACAGATTGCACTTACTACTTTTGGTATTCACAGAATGAACTTACTACTTTTGGTATTCACAGAATGCACTTACTACTTTTGGCATTCACAGAATGCACTTACTACTTTTGGTATTCACAGAATGAACTTACTACTTTTGGCATTCACAGAATGCACTTACTACTTTTGGTATTCACAGAATGAACTTACTCATTTCGGTATTCACAGAAGTTAGGACTACTAACTTTAGGACTCCTAAATGCCTTCTGTGAACACCGAAAGTCTTAAAATTAGGATTTTTCTCAATTTAGTAGTAGTAAAGTTAGGACTACTAACTTTAGGACCCCTAAATGCCTTCTGTGAATACCGAAAGTGTTAAAATTAGGATTTTTCTCAATTTAGTAGTAGTAAAGTTGTGAATACCAAAAGTAGTAAGTGCAATCTGTGAATACCAAAACAGTAGTAAGTTTAGGATTGAGTCTTAAGTTCATTCTGTGAATCGGGCCCAGAGCGCCCACAGAGGAAGATATGAGGCGTCCTGTCATGGGATTGGCTTATACTGTGTGAGGACATTTTCTGTTTCCAATTCCCTGTGTTCATGTGAAATGTGGTTCTAAATGTAAATTATGATCCTTTGAAAAGCTGCTGGCTGGAGAACAATAAATGAAGAAAGATACAGCCTAACCCTCGCCTCCACGTCCTTAATAGAATTGAAACTTTCCTGCACGTTAGCTAGGAAATTTTGCACTGTCACATTGAAATCTGATAGATTTCACTGCGCCACTCCCATGAGGCTTTCTTAGGTGTGGACGCCCACCCTACATATATCACACCTGACGCAAGTATAATGTGGCACAGGGCTTTGAAATGTCATGCATATGCCTAGATGTGTTACTTTGTAAATATGGCGCAACGTGGTACAAGACTCACGCTGCAAGTACATCAAGAAAATGACGCACCATCGGGGTTAAACAGTGAGAAGGGGCTCATGCATAAGCCCCCTTGTCTTTTTCCTGTACGTTGGCGCACAATGGCTGCCAGGCGCCAATGCAGGCACCCTTGCGCCATGGTGCAAGGGTGACTGTGTTGCGGAGTTGATTGATATTGTGGCTCAGACGTCTGCAGGTGCATCTTGACTTGTGGAGGGCGGGAGTGAACCAGTTGGCCTTCTTGGAGTGTTTTTTGCCTGGATGTTCTTGAGGGGTGCCAGGGTGTTGGCAAAGTTCAAGATCCATCAGTGGAGGTTATCTGCTGTGGCTTTGGTGTGTGTAAGCAATGGCGGAGTGGTGGGGCTGAGGGAATTGACGAGAACTTCTTCTGTGGCCTTAACCCAGCTGCAATGGGCATGGGGCAATGATGGCGGGGGTGTATGGTGTGCATGGTGAAGGCATTATGTATACAATGATGGACGGATCAAAAGAGAGTTTGGTGGTGTGACTGTAGTTGAATGTTCCTCCTGGTGGAGAAGACGGGGACGAGCGTGTGTCTGGATATGTGGGTTGGTGCGGTGACTATCTGCTTGAGTCCAATGTTGTGGGGATCTCCAGGAGGGTGGTGGTGTTCTAGTCAATGGGATTGTCCAGGTGGAAGATGAGGTCTCTGAGCAGGATTAAGTTGGAGGATTTGAGAGCCTGGGGTGCGATGACGTCTACAATATCATCTGTGAATAGGGTGACTTGGGCCGGGGGGGCTGTAGGTGACGGTGCTTGCTGAGTGTGGTGTTGGGCTTGGTCGGATCTGGAAGTGGAGGTGTTCCATGGTCGCCTTAGGGTCAAGAGAGTGCATGGTCACTCAGGGCCCAATTCACAGAATGAACTTAAGACTCAATCCAAAACTTACTACTATTTTGGTATTCACAGAATGCACTTACTACTTTTGGCATTCACTGAATGAACTTACTACTTTTGGTATTCACAGAAGTTAGGATTTTGTCTTAAGTTTGTCTTAAGACAAACTTAAGACAGCCTTAAGACAAAATCCTAACTTAAGTCTGTCTTAAGTCTGTCTTAAGTTTGTCTTAAGTCTGTCTTAAGTTTGTCTTGTCTGTCTTAAGTTTGTCTTAAGACAAACTTAAGACAAAATCCTAACTTCTGTGAATACCAAAAGTAGTAAGTTCATTCTGTGAATACCAAAAGTACTAAGTGCATTCTGTGAATGCCAAAAGTAAAAAGTGCATTCTGTGAATACCAAATAGTAGTAAGTTTAGGATTGAGTTTTAAGTCATTCTGTGAATCGGGCCCGTAGAGTGTGCTCTTGTAGATGATGGCAAAATACCTCCTCCCAAGCCGTCAGGGTGGTCCTTGCGGTTGATGTTGTAGCCGTTAGTGGTGGCGATGTCTGGTCTGGAGCAGAGGTTGGTCCAGGTTTACGTTATGTTATGTTATGTTAAAAATGCTCTTTTATAGCGCACGGCTACTCCAAGGAGTGTCCCGGTGCTTACGTGAAGAAGATGATGTCTGAAGAGTTGGCGTTGAGGAGGTCCCAGATTTCTGAGGCGTGTTGGTGGAGGTACCACACGTTGAAGTGGATGCAGTTGAGCCGATCAGTTGCGCTGTTGTTGTGCTGGGCAGTGAGTGGCGCAGGTGTATTTTCAGTTTTGGCAGGTGAAGGGTTCAAGGGTATTCATTGGTGATGCTAGATGGCAGGCAGCTTGGCGCACAGGGTTGAGTGTGAGGAGGGGCTAGCGTCATAGCAGTGTAGTGTCCAGGAGGCAGAGTCCCTGGCATTGGACGCGGTCCATGCGTGGGCGGCACAGAATGACTTGCCTTTCGTACCCATTTGGTGCACCTGTGGCACAACCACTGCGCATGGCCGCAGAGCAGCTGCTATTAAATAGTACTGCGGGGGGCTGGTCAGCTGGGAGGCAGGAAAGGTGGTAAAGGACACTGGAGGGGGTGGGCTGAGGGCGATTGCAGCATCAACGAGGGAGAGGAAAGGGGGAAAGGAACTGTACAAAAGCACATGAAAGACAAAGCCTAACAAAGCAAAGAAAAAAGAACAAAGCCAAAGGTAGAAAGCAACGGGGAAGAGCAGAAAGAGGGATGGGAACAGCAACAAAGAGAGTCACGAGGGAAGTCAAGCAGCAAAGCAGTGACTCTCTACCACTGGACCAGCAACGCTGAGGGGCATGCTAGAACATGTGGGGAAAGGAGGACTTCAAACACCTGACCTCAGGGTCAGAGGATCCAGCAGCAGCAGATAGCAGATGGGGACAGAAGTAGCAGGTACCAGATGGCACTGCGCTGTGGGAAGAGCAAGTTCACCAAGGGATAATCTCATGTACACCCAAAAGGGCAAGTAAAGGCAGCACCATCTGGTTACCTCTTCCAGTCTAACAGTGGTGACCTGATTCCATGTTCTCCAGTTTCCAATCTGCATACCCAAGGGCCGGCCTCCGTGACACTGGCACCCGCTGCCAACAATGGCCGATCTCAGCAACTTGAGCCAGTTAGTAGAGTCCCCAACCAGTCTTGTGCGGTGTCCTCGACAATGCACGTCCTCCGCAGCACAGAGATTGCTCAGGGCACAGTGTGCACCACCCACAGAAACTAGGCCTGGGCCCGACATGACTTCTAGGCCTCATCCGCTCCCTGTCCCACCTTCTCGTCACCTGGACATCAACACTGTGGCTCAATCTATCGCGCGCTCTTGGAATCTGTAAATCAGCCAGCAGGAGCCTCATCCAGGTGAAATTTCTGAAGCTTGGGTATTGCAGTCACCATCAGGTCCGCCAGGGAACCTCCCGATGCAAGTGCTATATCAGGGCACCCTTAGGCACACAGTTGCAGTGCCCCCACCACAAAAGTCAGGCACAGCTCAGATGCCTCACCCTCCACAGCATTCGGCCAGCGACACATCCTCCTGCTTGTGGTGCAGAGAGGCGCAGCCCACCATTGGCAATCTCCTCCTTGTACCCCGGTGTAGTGGTGGGATGTGTTATGCAAAGCAGACCTTCCTACGTTGGTGCGCAGGAGCACCTCTACCGATCACAGCATCAAGGGGCGCCAAACAGTCTTCTCACACAGGTCAGCAATGTGTCTCCATGCAACCTGCCAGACTTCACCACCAGGTAAGGGCGATCGCTGAAGCCTCAATTTCCTGACGCGGCCCGCCTCCACCACCAGGACACAGCAACTTCAGAGCACCTCCAACTCCGGGTCTTGGACAACGGCCAAGCGAGAGCTACGGGTCCTGGGGACTGTCCACCCTTCAAGGCTTCGACTGCCATGGAGTCGCAAGCCAAGCACAATAAAAAGTGATGCATTGTCCATGATTCTGCATTTCCTCTTTTGTTTAAGTGCACGATGGGGGACTGTCCTGCACATAAACAATCATAGGCAATTTGCTGTTTCTATGTGAAAAACAAGGAGAACTAAAGCTTTTCTCCTCAGTCGGCTTTTTTTGAGACCAGGTTTTCCCTGATTTTAATTTTGGCACTGCCTCCTATTTAAGTTGCTCTTGTAAATAGGGGGCAGCGTCAAAATCAATGGGTGTTGCGGTGGAACGCTCACTACAGCACCCATTGCCTGCCTCTTTCACGCTAAGTTTAGCATTAAAGTTGGCATTATTTATAGGCAGCATTATGCCACAAGGTATATTTACAAGAACTTAATGCTGCAGTAGTGTACATTTTTAGACATTATGGAATTTTTTTTATTGCCTCATGTTAGAAACGGGGTAGCTTGGCGCCAAGCGGGTAGGCTAAACTCCGGAGCAATATGTAAAGCATCTGCTCAGCCCACACTCACAGGCGACACCCTAGTCACACTACAGAAGAAACTCCAAACCAGGTTGTATAAAAATAACTTGTGTATTAGGTAAAGCACATTGTAGAACCATCACAGGTACATATACATTGTGCTACTCAGCATCAGGTAGCAATTTACAGGGGATTATGTACAGGGCAGCGCCAATCGGGTCGCCGCTAGAACCATTTCAAAGTACAAATAGTAAATGCAACCATCAGTAGTAAAGGTATAACAGCCAGTACCTACTGGCCAGACCATGCACATAAGCATTAGGCCTAAACATAAGGCATCATCACATTAGTCATAAGTTATAAAACATAATCAGGCATGAACCTGGAACATCCTAGGAAAACACTAGGTCAGAAATGCATTATGCATAACCATATTAGGATCTTATGGGCCTAAACAACACATCATGCATAACGTTAGGCATCAACCTGTGGACATAACCTCATTAGCATGAATCACATTATACATAATCATGTGAGCATCAAGGCATCATCAGCATAAAAGCTTTAGGCATACCCACATTGGCTCAGGCATGGAATGAAAACATCATTGTATGACATTAAGCCTCACCTTAGGCATAACTGCAACACAATCAGCATGGGGCATAACACCTGAGGCATTTCAATAGGCACATGAGCATAAAGTGTAAAACATATTATGCATAACATCAGCACCTTATTGGCATCAACAACATTAGCAGGGCGCCCCCTAGAACAATGTCCTCTCCATAGGGCAGAGGCACAACCTGGCATTCCGAATAACATGCCCACTGCTGCCGGTTAGTCTCTTGCGCCACTGCGCCTGGGGAGCCCCTACTCTGGGACTCTTAAAGCCATAATGTGCCACGTTGCAGCTGGCCGCTTCAGCGGGGCAGCTGTGGAAAATGAGGCCACCAAGTCACTGGCACGAACTGGGCGTTGGGGGAGCCTCGCTCTGGGACTCTGCAAACTAAGAAATCAAAAATGCCCCAGAACGTTGCAACTGGCCACTGTCCGGCGGGGTAGTTGTATAAAGTAAAGTCAGTCCTGGTCTGTTGGAGCACCCTCCGGGACTCTGAAATTGAAGTTTTGCCCCAAAACGTCGCAGCGGCCCAGAACTGTGGTGCCGCTATGGGTCCCAACAGAGCACTGGCACGTGGAGTCCCCCTATTGGGACTCTAAAGTTCAATAATGCCCCCAAAAGCACACAGGCACCACTGAGCAATTGGGAGCCTCACTCCGAGACTCCTGGTGACCAGATTGCCACCACGTTGCAGCTGCCCCCCGCCGCGGTGCAGCTGTACAGAAAGGCCAGCATGGGCACTTCTGGGACCACCCCCGGTCCCCTCAGTACTCCCCAGAGCCGCCACACACTCACTGGGACTCTTCTTCGTCCGGCTACGGGCTCAGTGGCGTCTCTGGCTCGCGCAGGGCTCTCCTACCACACGGGAGCCCTGCTCAAGAAGACGCTGATTCCTGGACTCCTCCTGCGCAGGTCCCAGGCACCGATGGTGTGCCTCGGTTGGACCCGCTCCTACGTTCTCCTGCTGCAGGCTTGGCACACGCAAGCGGGGTAGGCTCCCACCGGGCCCAGGCTCTTCTTGCTGGCACACGCGGGGCTCTCACTGACCTTCGGGAGCACTGCTCGCAATCAGCAGCGCCGCATCTCACTTGGCTCCACCTGGGCCCCCTCCTGGCACCCGGGACTTCCTCCAGGCGGTTTCTGGGCATGCCCACAACCAGGCAGAGGTGCCTGTCTTCCATGTCACGCCTGGGCAGCGGCTGTGATTTATTTTCTGTTAGCGGCAATATGCGGGGTAGGCTCCTGCTAATTAATAAAGCGAAAAACACAGGGTGGGCATCCGCGAAAAAGGTGAAAAACACAGGGCGGCACCCGCGAAAAGGGTGCAAAAACACGGAGTGGGCACCCGCTGTTCTGCAGGCAGCCCAGGGGGGGAAGTCCCACATGCCGGTACTCCCTCGTAGCACGCTGGCGCTGCAGACACTAGCTCCTTTCTTCCTTGAGGGTTAAAGCATGGCGCCCATGGGGTGCTGACAAGCAGGCACAGGCTGGAATAAAGTTTTAGCGCTCACAAGGCGCTAAGGTCCAGGTAAGCAGAAAAGCACAGTCAATGCTGGGCAAGATCAGCAGGAAATGAGTAGCTCATCAGATCTGAAAGAAACAGGTTAGTGTTAGATTCCTTACCTTAGAATATCCCCAGGCGTCAGACTGGATCCGGAAAGTTTTGCATAGCAGCACCCCTGCGCGTCAGTAGGCGTCGTCTACAGTTCCGCATCCGTCGTCGGTGTTGTTGTCTCCGGGATGACGTCATTGGAGCACTTAGACGCCGCCCTCGCGAGCTGATGTTAGTTCTTCTTTTTTCCTCGCCAGCAAGCGCAGATCCGGAAAGAGCAGTACTCCTTGGTCACTTTTTGACTAACTTTTTTCGATCTGTTTTAGATCTTCTCGAGTCGTTATCGACTCCAGTGCCGGTAGGGAAGCCCGGGTTCAAGCCCTGTGACGACTGTAACCGACTGATGTCGGTTACCGACCCCCACCGTCGGTGCCTTTATTGCCTCGGGCCGACCATGATGACAAGTCGTGCCCCGACTGTCGGGCCTTGACGTCGAAAGCTAGGTGGGAGCGGTCCCGTAAGTGACTCAAGATCCGGCAGTCGGCCCTGCGCCGCTCGAGGTCCCGGTTCAGGAGGAGGTCGAGGGACCAGTCACGGGGCCACAGTCATCATAGCTCGGCGAATCAACACCACTCGTCGGGTTCGAAGTCCTCAGGTAAGTTGAGGCACAAGAAGTCGAAGAGGCGACATCGCACTCCTCTTGGCACAGCAGACTTCACTCCAGCAAAGGTCTCTCACTGGCCCTGTTGACAGCAGAGGGGTAGAGATGGGCACAGGGGCCAGCACGCAAGCCCTTGTGGTGGTACCTCCTGGCAGAGTGTCCCCTCCAAATCAAAGTCCAAGCATGCACATCCCCCCACATGGAGTCTCAGCTCCTCTACATATACACCCCTCACCTCACCTACCAGAAAGGGCCAGAAGCTTCTGGAAGGGTCTCTGGGGAAACCGTTCCCAACTGGTTTTGGGGGAGTTGTAGAGCACCCTGTCTGCCAGCCTTCTCTCCTCCCTTCATGAGCTCGGGTCTGGGAGACAGAGACACCCCAGTGAGTAGAGCGAGCATTCCACACAGCAGGCACACAGCACACTGAAATGCCAAGGTTTAAAAGTGGCATTTCCACAATGGTGAAAATAAATCTGTGCACACCATTGCGCAGCATTTATTATTTCCATCTCCCACATACCAAACATGGCCTACAGATTTTCTACCATGGGGAGATATCCCATAAGGGGGGGTGGGTTCCTAGTGTAAGCCTATGGAAGGCAGAAAGCCCACACACTTTGCACTGCTAATCAGCGCTAAAGTGTCCAGAGTCCTGAAACCACCAACCTTATGTCAGGAAAAAACTAGGGGGAAAGTCAAAAAGGTTTGGGATGACCCTGCAAGCAGGGCCAAGTCCAACACCCTATTTACAAGTTCCCGCTAACTGCAGTTAACAGCACTTGCCCCAGTATTGGAACTTTCATAGATTCCCATAGCTTGTATCATTTCCCATCATCGGAATGGGAGTCTCGGTAACAAAAATAACATAGTAGTGAAGGACTGGGTTTTTCTAAGGCCCAGCGGTGCCAGGGGACAACACCTGAAACCTTCGTGGGTAACCTGTTCCGGCGTACAAATGACAGAGACATAGGACACTTCCTTCGGCGTCAAAGATTCGAGGTTTATTACTGCAGGGAACACAGAGGTCACGAGAAGTACATCAGATGTAGGTTCAAGGAGCCTGCTTCGAATTGTTACTGTAGGTCGCTCCTTTTATACACATTTCTCTCATAGGTTAACATGATACACAAAGGTTTACAACTTGGTTCCCATCATAATCACCAGGAGGGGTTGCTTTGATGCATTCAGGGCCCGGAACATAAGTACGGAAACATTTGGTGGTTCCCAACTGTAAAAACCCATCTTCCCACCATTAGTACATTCCAATTGGCAGTAAACAGATCGAAGAAGGAACAGAGACAGGTGCAGAGGAAGGCAGAAACAGTGGGGAGATCGGAAAGGGTGCAAAAGAGGTGGTATCGGGAAACACGAGCTGCAGGCATCAAAGGGACGTGCCTAATGAGATGCACGACTAAAACAATAGACCGGCACGGCAAGATGAGCCTCGAGCGGGGCCATCTGCCTTACAATGTCATCCCCCTCATCATAAAGACACTTTCAAAGGAAACGTGTCTTCCGCAAAAAGTCTTGGGAATTCCAGGATCGCGAAGCGGACAGCGTCCGTTCGCTGGCTACTTGAGGGCAAGAAACAAAATGGATGCCGTATCTAAGATGGAACCCGTGGGTACAGATAGAGAAACCCACGAAACAAACGAACGGTTTAGGCTAACACAGCGAAACTGCGTACACCCACTAAACTCGTCATTTGCGGTTCGTAGATACCAGACTCGACCATATTCGTGAGAGTCAAAAACACCACTTACGATCGTTACGGAACCTCAGACGCTCCTTTTGCCCTCATGTAGGCAAGCACTAGTCGGAATCATATTCGATATTCATCAGACCATCTAGATGTTGCTGCAACATAACCCTGTCCATCTGAGCTCCTTTGGTACCAGGTGGCTGTCTCATACCCGTTGTAGCACAGAGGCCACATAAGGCAGGACCACACTGCACACAAAGGCAACACGTGAACAGAAATGCTACGACAACTCCGATGATCATCAGAATTTTCCAACCCCAAGTCGACATCAGGCCCCAAAACCACCCAAGTAGCGTCCAATCCCCTACGTCCACGTGTATGGAGTCAGAGATCTTATGCAACTTTGAGATGGCTTGATAAACAGTCGGAGCGTTATCTGGAATGAAAATACAGCAGCTCGAATGGATCACTTTACATACTCCACCTCGGTCTGCTAAAACAACGTCTAAAACCATACAGTTTTGTAGTGTCATAAGCCTGTCCGCCTGAAGTTCTGCGGTGATATTACCAAGGGCACTGGCAGTGATATTAGCTGTCGATTCCACCACTCGAGTCAACTGTCTCAGGTTCCTACTATTAACCATAGGCCCCCAAAACGGAAAGAAACCCTTGAAAAAGTCTCCTGCCTCTTGACCGGCAGTGTCCTTTTCGCTAATCACGCCTCTCACAACTCTAGTCTTGTGGTAGTCTGCATCAACGGTAAACGTCGGAGGCAACAAATTCACGATATAACATGTGCCCGCAAAGTCGGAGGGCAACCACGTATACGCACGATCATGACAGACAAAGTACGTACCCTTGGCAGTCAGAAACACAGGGGAAGAGAGCATCGGCAAGACATACGTCTCGGAGCAAGCACTCTCTCCAAGATGAGCTCTCGGGCTTCGGCCACGACCTTTTAGACAAAAATTACCAAGGTGGGGTACGATCCATATTGGAGACGAGCTTTTAAGCTGTCTTTCACCCACGAGCGCACTATACTCAACCTCACTCAGATCCCTATAGACTCGCACCTCTTCCTCTGGGATGAGCGACGGCTCATAGATATCCCTATCTAAATCAGCGATCGCTATGGCCAAAGGATTGTGGTACGGACCAGGACCAAAGTGCGGAGGACGTGGCTCTCGATTGGGGTAAGAATCTAGTGCACTTCGAAACATTGTTTGCAATGCTCGAGCTGAACCCTGGGAGCTATAAGGAAGGACCAGATATGGAATTCCTTTATCCGTGGTATGTGGCATTAACCCACACACCCAACAATTAGTAGTGTTAACCACTAACTGATGCTGATGAAGAAGCTGAATGAAGGAATTATTTCTGAATTCCGCACGTCTAGCCTGTTCGTGTTGAGGTAGGATATGAAAGGAATGGGGGGGCACAGTGGAAACAGTTTTAGGTTCGGAGGTAGGGGTAGGTATGGCAGAAGGTAGGAAGTACTGTATCATATAATACACCCCACCCGCCAATAACGATGAAACAATTAGAAACAGAAGGAACACCTGAATCATAAAGCATTTTGTACGAGAAATCTGTTGCAGTTTGAATCTTTGCGCCTGAGCTTTTTCCAAGTCCATCAGCTTTGAAAACGCCATCCTCTAAAACCGTCCGCAACGTTTCTTGACGCACTTCGTTCTGTGTAGCAGTAGTCAATCCCCAGGAGTTCCCAGAAACCGACGGTCTCTGACCTAGTGTCTAGACCTACTAACCAGAAGGAAGTACACGCGCGGCCCTACGGCTCACCTGGATGCAAGGTATTCTAATTCACAAATATGTACAAAGTCTCTCAGCTGTGGAAGCAAAAACACATATGTGGAAAAAACTCAATATGTACAAAAATCACAGTTATACGTGTGTTTAGACTGATCGTGGCAAAGGGGCAACGTAGATGTCGAGGGACAGAAACAACATTTTATTTGTCCTTGGTATTAGATTGCAAAGAGTAGCGGCTTCTCCCAGGACGTGTCTGTTCGTCAAACAATGGATCCGATGAGGAAACAGAGTTCTGCTGATCAGTCAATTGTTCGGATCTTGAATCTTGTGATGACAAATGTTCACCAATGTCTTTCTGCTGCACTGAGGATTCTCCGACAGGCTGAGCGTCGCTAAAAGGTACAAAGGTCTGCAATGCTTCAGTTTCAGACGAGGCAATGCCCTTCCTCACCCACGAGTCCGCTGGTAAAGGTATTGGAACCTTTTTAGTATGGGTGGCATGCACCCAGTGTTTTCGACCTTCCAAACAGACAGCAGTTCTCGTGGCAAGGAGGACTTGGTAGGGTCCAGTAAAGCGAGGTTCGAGATTGCGTTTTCTTCCAAAGTTCCTCGTCACCACCCAGTCTCCGGGCTGGAGCTGGTGGCCTGGACCCTCTGTCTGCGTCGGCAGTGCTTCAAAGACCTGTTGGTGAATTAACCTCAGTTTAGCAGTCAGATCATGAAGATAATCGATCAACATTGGATATTCAAGATCAGAAAACACACTCGGTCTAGGGACCCCCCAAACATTCACAGGACAGCCGAACACTATTTCATAGGGACTGAGCCCTACTCGGGAGTGTACAGTCGCCCTTGTTGACAACAGAGCTAGAGGCAAAGCGTCAGGCCACGAAAGACCAGTCGTAGCCTGAACCTTCGCTAATTTTAGTTTAAGGGTGCCATTATACCCTTCAACTAAACCTGCTGACTGGGGATGATTGGCGCTATGGAATTTTTGAGTAATTCCAAGGCCCTTACACACATTCTTCATCACACTCCCCACAAACTCACTTCCGTTATCAGACCATACAATTCGTGGCATTCCATACCGAGGAAAGTATTCCTTCAGTAGGATTTTTGCAGTGGACAGAGCAGTATTGTCCTTGAGAGGGTAGGCTTCGATCCATCGAGAGAATGCGCAAACCACAACTAAAACGTACTTCAGGTTATTGCATCGCTCCATATGGATGAAGTCTAGCTGAATGACCTCAAAGGGACATGAAGGGGGAGCAAAATGGCCAGGAGGTGTAGGGGTTCCCTTTCCAGGATTGTACAACATGCATACCATGCAATTCTTAACCAATCTCTCAGCACATTTAGTGATACCATCATTCTTCCACACAGGGGACAACAACTTGCAGATACCTTTCGCACTAATATGTGCTAACCCGTGTGCCATTGTCACAACAGCTAGCACATACGCATCTGGCAACATCCATCTCTTATGCTCCGACAAATCAGTCTAACAACCATTCGCATCCAACTTTCCCGTACTCTCTTTCCACTTTGTTTTTTCAGTCTCAGTGGCCTCATTCTGTATCGTTTTCACACTCTCAATAGTATCTTCACACATACCAGTCTCTGTAGGCCACCTAACCGAACTCGTCACATACATTCTAGTGCTAAGGTTCCGGGCAGTCTCCTTAGCAGTCTCATCCGCAAACGCATTACCACGACCAACATCATCCGTCACTTTACGATGCGCACTACATTTAACAATCGCTACCTGCTTAGGCAATGTAAGTGCATCCAAAAGATCATTCACCAGCTGTCCATGCTGAATCTTAGTGCCATGCGACGTCATAAAACCTCTCTCTCTCCACAATCGTCCAAAGCTATGGGCGACGCCAAAAGCATATTGGCTGTCGGTAAACACATTCACCCGTTTCCCTTTCGACAACACACACGCTCTAGTCAAAGCGATCAGTTCTGCAGCTTGGGCAGAATTCTGATTCAATCTCGCCGTCTCCACAACAGTATTCAAAGTTACCACAGCATACGCAGTCGTTACATCACCATTCGGCAATTTAAAACATGAACCATCCACATACAAGGTCCCATCGGGATCTTCCAAAGGAGTGTTTTTAAGGTCCACACGACCTTTTGTTTCCTCCTCTGTCCGTAAGTAGCAGTCATGGGGTGCTACTTCATCTGATTCCATACTAATTGGCAATAAAGTCGCCGGATTCAGGACATTACAACGTTTTATCTGAATATGACTTGCCAACAGTGTCAATTCGTACTCAGACAACCTCGCACTCGTCAAGTGTTGGGTTTTAGTATGATTCAAAAGAGTGTCAACTGCATGCGGAACCATCACCGTAAGCATATTATCCATGACCAATCCCGCAGATTGTCGGATGGATACCGCAGCTGCCGCTGTTGCTCTCAAACAACTCGGCAATGCTCTAGCTACCGGGTCCAAGGTCGAGGAAAAATATGCACATGGACGTTGCTTACCACCAAAAGGTTGCGTCAAAACACTCAACGCACAACCTTCCCTCTCGTGAACGTATAATGTAAACGGCTTGCTGTAGTCAGGGGTACCTAACACAGGAGCCGAACACAATGCGTCACGCAATTCAGAAAAACTTTTCTGACATTTGTCCGTCCATGGTAAAGGAGTTGGAACATCCTTGCACGTAAGAGCCACCAATGGTTTCGCTAGCAATGAAAAATTTGGAATCCACTGCCGGCAGTATGACGTGATACCTAAGAAGGCACGCACATCTCTCTGAGTCGTTGGCACAGTCATTCGCGCAATCGCTGCAATTCTCTCTGGGGTCAACCTTCTTCCCTCCTTTGACAATAAGTGACCTAGATAGGTTACTTCTTGACAACAATATTGCAGTTTAGAAGGTGACACCTTGTGATGTAAGTCACAGAGATGTTGTAACAACGACACTGTAGCAATTTTGCAAATGTCCTGAGTGTCTGCGGCCACCAATAAGTCGTCGACGTATTGGATCAAGGCTGCACCAGCCGGCAACACAAATGCATCAAGTTGGCCCTTCAAGGCTTGACTGTATATCGATGGACTCTCACAGTAGCCCTGAGGAGCACGTTTAAACCGGAAGCTGCGACCTCCAAGAGAGAAACCGAAAAGGTCTCTACTCTCTTCAGCAATCGGAATGCTGAAGAACGCATTCTTCAGATCGATCACTGAAAACCAAGATGCAGAAGCTGGAATCAGAGTCAGTAGAGCCGTAATGTCAGGCACCACAGGGAACTGAGGAATCACAATTTTATTTACCTCCCGTAAATCGATAACAAAACGATAAATAGGTGGTTTCGAAGGATCAGTACGTTTCAAAATGGGCAGCACAGGGCTGTTGCACACGTTTCCCCGAGTCTCCTCAATGACATCAGTCAGTCAGTCAAAATTCTTTATTGCGATAACTTAATATCATACAAAGACAATGGCATAAAATCACAAACAACAAATAACATGAATAAAAACAGTTAAAAACATTTAAAAAGAACATTTTAGATAAAAATCAATGTACCATATTACAGATCATTAATGCTTTGTAATTACATAGTATTAAAGTGCAATAGTATTAAAGTGCATAACAAAGTGCAATATTCCAAGGGTGGGTCCCCGCATAAATATTGTAATAAGGTAACTACAAGCCCTGATACACTGTGATCTAGAGTTCATTAACCAGAAGTTGCCAACAGACAGACTAGTTAATAAGCGAGTCTGCACTTTTAAGTCTGATATTCCTGCTTCTTATTGCTCTCACCAGGAAATTTGCCACAAAAAACATGATCCTGGGGGTTTGCAACATTTGTAGGTAAATAAGAGCAGGTCGGACAAAAATAAATCCCGCTTCCTTAAGTATAGGAACGAGAAACAACCTCCGGGCATCATTATAATAACTACAGAACATTGTAAAGTGCATTGTGCTCTGTTCTGAAAAAAGATCACAAGGACAGGGCGGGGCCTTTTCAGGGGTACTCCACTCAGAATAAAAACCCAGGTTAAAATGAATCAGATTAAGTCTAAAACGGGTTAAAATGAACCTATGATAGGGATTAGTCACCACATTGAGATAGTTGTCAGGACCACTAGGTATAGCCAGCAGAAAGCTGGCCCTAACACAGGGTTTCTTTAGCTCTGTTTCTTCCCTCTCCAAAGAGAGGAGCTCCTTCATAGCAACCTTGGTAAGGACGACGTCATTGGATGTTATGGAGTCAGTGGCTGTGTATAATTCAGGCCTCCCCAACCTACAAAAACTGTCCTTGATGTACTTTAACCATCCAATCCTATGTACATTGTCTAGGGTCAGACAGTCCCTTATTATGGTATGGTTTAAAGGGATTTCAGGGTTGAGCCACATCTTAAGCCCTGCGATTAATGGTGCTGTTCTAACCAAGTCGCTAATGAAGCCTTCTCCTAACTCCTGGTGGACAGTATAAGATGGGGTTGACTGCGGAACGCCCAAAACAGATCTAAAAAATTTGTTTTCCGCGGTCTGAATGGAATCAACTCTTTTATACCCCCAGATGGAACCACCATATGCGGCTACAGAGATACATTTAGCTTTGTATATTTTGCTAATAGCTTCAAAAGGCCTACCCCCCAGTCTTTTTGAAAAGCCATGAAGGGCAGCGGAAGTTCTGGCCAGTGTAGCTGCTCTACTTTTTACATGAGGACCCCAGCTACCTTTCTCGTCAAAGGTGATCCCCAGGTAAGGGAAAGAAGTGACCCGAGCAAGTTTTTCCCTTCCGCAGAAAAAAGTTTTATGGAGGGATTTCCTTGAAGCCCGGCCCATGAGCATGACCTGAGATTTTTTTGCATTTATTTTCAGGTCTAAAGAACCCATGAAGGATTCAAAAGCATCCAAGAGCCGTTGAAGCCCCACACCTGTTCGGGCCAGTAGCACCGCGTCATCCGCATACAGAAGAACTGGTATACCCTGTTCCCCTGCACGTGGGATGTCGCTTGTAACCCCACTTAAGGCGGGCTCTAAAGCATTCACATACAACGTGAACAGTAGTGGTGCCAAAATGCATCCCTGACGGACTCCCCTCTCAGATGCAAACACTTCAGTACATCTTCCATCAGTGGAGACTCTAACTTTAGCAGACAGGCCAGAGTGAAGGTCGGACAGTAAGTTGACTATGGATCTGTCCAGGCCCAAGTCGACCAGTTTACCCCAGAGCTTGGATCTATTGACCATATCAAATGCGGAGGAGAGGTCCATGAACCCTAGGTACATGGACCCATCCTTAGCTCTGGTGTATTTCTCAATCAATAGGTGAAGATTGAGACACTGGTCCAGGGTGCTTCTCTTGGGTCTAAACCCATATTGCACATTGCTCAAGATATTATTCTCAGAGGCCCATTCATTCAGTTTCGCTAATAAGACTCTCCCTAGAATCTTAACTGAGGAGTCTATCAATGAGATAGGCCTATAGCATGCAGGGTCCTGCCTATTGCCTTTTTTGAAAACCGGAATAATAGTTGAGGTTTTCCAAGACTCAGGAATATTGTCACGTTTTAAGGCGTTAAAAACCCTGCAAAGCAGTCTTGACCAGAAGTTAGGGAAGCATTTAAAGGCATCAGCCGGAACACCATCCGGTCCCGGTGCCTTTTTTGTCAGAGTGCGGTTAATAGCAACTAGAACTTCCTCAACTTCAAAGTGCAAGTGGTTTCCCAATATAGTAGTAGACTCTTCATGAGCACTATTCTCGACTAAAGACTGGCCTGAGTATATGTCTCTAAAGTGCTTGATCCAATCCTGATCTGGGATATTAGTTTCTAGGGGAGAGTTATCCTCGCCTGTAAGAAGGGGTTGGTTAACGATCCTCCAGAACTCCCCGCTATTTTTTATTATGGCTGGGTCCGTAAGTTGCGCCCAAGCTTCGTCTTTAAGCTCTTTCTTTCTGGCTGCAATGGTTTTTTTGTATAAGGCCCTGCTAGTCCTAATAAGATCACGATCCTTTGGATCGGATTTAAGAGCGTTAAGCAGTACAGAATGTGCTAAGGAGCAACTATGATCAAACCATCTTTTAAGAGGTTTTGTTTTGAACTTACTGATCACAGAGAGCCTACCGTTTATCTTACAACATATGTTAGTAAAAGCGAGAATTACATCCCCGTCATTAGCATTGTTCGATAGGCACACCCCAACCTCCTCCTCAGCCTCTAACAAAACTTCCTGAATAAATGGTTCTGGGGTTATACTATCCCATTTGAGTCTGCGTCTTTGGTCCTTAACTTTAAGTGGACCGTCCATAAAAATTGAGCCATGGATGCGTCCTAATAATTCACCCTCTCCAATGTCCAGAGACACTGGGTTGTGGTCACTAAAAGCAGATACCACGGTTCGATACATAAAAACTTTAGATAAAAAACATGCAGAGATAAAAATGTAATCAATGATAGAGCCATTGTCTGAGCCCTTAAACGTAGGGGCCCTAACCTCCCCCTCCCCACAACTAGATTCATATAGGTTCCATCTGGCAAGAAAATTTTCTAGACAATCCCCCTGCTTGTTGTGCACCAGATGGACCATTGCACTATTCGGGGGGGAATCTACGTCATCACAAACACATGATAGTAAACAAGGATGTATGTTAAAATCCCCTAAAAAGATGATTTCGAATGCAATACCATCCTCACTATAGACTGACAGAAAATCATCCAATCTACCGAGACTGTATGACGTGCAATCGGCAGCATTGGAGTTATAAAAATTAATAAACAAAATATTAGGAGACTCAGCACGAGACAATTCAACAATAAGGCAATGTTCGGAACCTGAGACTAGTAACTTGAGGCAACCCTTAATATCAAGTTTAAACAGGCTAATCAGACCCCCCTTAGCCCTTCCTGCTGAGCTAGCCACGGCAGGAATACTAAAATAACTAAAGCCATCAAGAGAAAAGCTGTTGTTAGTGTCCCAGGTTTCCTGAAAGGCGATAATGTCATACTTGGATATAAAGTTTAGCCATGTTGCATTATCTGCCTTAGACTTAATGCCAGCAATATTCCAGGTAAGAATGCTAAAAACAGGCACATTGGTCCTAGACTTTACAAGGTGTTCTGTCTGATGTCAATCATTATGGTCCAAAAAGGAAAGGGGTGCAAAACGATTGGACAATAAGAGGGGTTGAGCAAAAGGATTCTGGAACCCTTGGGGTACTGACTGATTCACAGTGTTGCGAGTGTGTTCAAAACCCCATCTGTGGTGTATGTCTAAGTTAGAATCCCATCCAAAGGCTGGTGTTTTAGGGTATGTGACATTCTGTTGTTCACCATAGAAGAATTTAAGTGTCAGTGGGACAACAGAACCCTGCCTACGTTGTGGTGGGAGTAAGTTAATTAGGATGTTAGGTAACACCCCTGTGTGTGTAAAACTTACTGCTACACAATCCCCCTTGAATTTTTTAGGGCGATTGCCCAGCCATGAGACCCTTTTAGCTGTTTTAATTTCCTGGGCCAGCTGCCGGCCACCCCCTGGAGCTAATCTCATATTTGTTGTAAGCCACTGTAGGGCTTTGTTAGACAGGGAGGATGAGGATTCCTCAATACCAGCTTCTAATGGTGGAACGTTAGCCAGAACTAAAACGACAGGAGGGGCTTCAACTATAAATTGAAGTGGATCGGTTGGCTGAGCTTGAACAGGGGGAATCTCAACCATTAAAGAGCCCTCCCCTCTGCTAGTACCAGAACCGCTAATGGTTTGGTCAAGAAGCTGGGGTGGTGGATTACTTGGGGCTACAACTGAATTCACCCTCTCTTGGTCGTCATCCTGCCTACTGCTGTTACCCATATTTGCCACAGTTGTCATAACACAGTCAACACCCTCAGTTAATTTGTTCATCTGCCCTCCCAACTTTTTAATCTCGGATTGAAGTTTGTCAATTTTAGAGAGCAGAGGCTTGACAATGGTTTTAATTTCCGTATCAATTAACTCAGTGAGTCTATCGAATAAGTCCTCATCAAAGCTATTAGTAGTAGGCTTAGCACGTCCCCCTCTAGTTTCCTTAGGAGGAGCTTTTGGGGTAATTACCCTCTTCCTCCTAGTCCCAGATCTTAGTCCACCCCGCCTAGGCGGGTTTTTATTTTTCCCGGAATCCGAGCGGGAAGGTAGTTCAGTGATTGAGGTATCTTCATCTGTGGGGGATGCAAGAATTTCCTGATCCTCATCACAGTCCGCTTTATTCCCAAGGTCCACTATAAGAACCTCAGAACCAGATCCGGGTGGTACATTACTGGTTACAGGGCCGGATTCCAGTGTTGTAGGGCACATAAGACTAGCATCAGGGAAAGTCTGTGAAGAGACTGAATCCTCAAGTGATGGAGTTAAGGAGGGGGATAAGCAAAGTAAGTCAGGTGACTGGCTAAGACCCAATGATTCTCTCCTTTGTGAGTTAATTTTTTCCACAGTCTGCACCAAATAGTTCTTCATGTTATTTGCTTGTGGTACTGGGTTCTTTTTAGACATTGTGGATAGTATAGCGCAAAGACTAGGCAGCTAAGGGTAAACAAGGGGCTGTAAGAAACAGATCAGTCTTACTTGGTCCGTAGATTGCCTCGTATGCTTCTGACAGGGTATCTGGCCCTGCCCCTGCCTCCTCGTGCCGATGAGGGCCGTAGAGGGCCCGCCCTTTGCCCGGGCTTCGCCCCGGGCGTCCCGCGAAGCTGATCCTGGTGTGCTTATGAGCACCTCCCCTGGCGCCCTCGCGGTGTCAGTGCGTGCGCCGCCGCGTAGGCTGCCGGGATCCGTAGTCCCGGAGCGGCGGCGCTTCCTGTGCCCAGAGAAGGTGACTCTCGGCGGTGGCGGCGTGGACAATGGCGCCTGGCTGGCTGTGGCGTCCTGTGCGTTGCGGCGGCTCAGGTAGGTCTCCCGCTGTCTCCCAGAGCTCCGCCGGTCCTGGTGTGCTTATGAGCACCTCCCCTGGCGCCCTTGCGGTGTCAGTGCGTGCGCCGCCGCGTAGGCTGCCGGGATCCGTAGTCCCGGAGCGGCGGCGCTTCCTGTGCCCAGAGAAGGTGACTCTCGGCGGTGGCGGCGTGGACAATGGCGCCTGGCTGGCTGTGGCGTCCTGTGCGTTGCGGCGGCTCAGGTAGGTCTCCCGCTGTCTCCCAGAGCTCCGCCGGTCCTGGTGTGCTTATGAGCACCTCCCCTGGCGCCCTTGCGGTGTCAGTGCGTGCGCCGCCGCGTAGGCTGCCGGGATCCGTAGTCCCGGAGCGGCGGCGCTTCCTGTGCCCAGAGAAGGTGACTCTCGGCGGTGGCGGCGTGGACAATGGCGCCTGGCTGGCTGTGGCGTCCTGTGCGTTGCGGCGGCTCAGGTAGGTCTCCCGCTGTCTCCCAGAGCTCCGCCGGTCCTGGTGTGCTTATGAGCACCTCCCCTGGCGCCCTCGCGGTGTCAGTGCGTGCGCCGCCGCGCAGGCTGCCGGGATCCGTAGTCCCGGAGCGGCGGCGCTTCCTGTGCCCAGAGAAGGTGACTCTCGGCGGTGGCGGCGTGGACAATGGCGCCTGGCTGGCTGTGGCGTCCTGTGCGTTGCGGCGGCTCAGGTAGGTCTCCCGCTGTCTCCCCTCCCTCAATGACATCTTTCTCGATCAAGTCATAGATGATCGCTAACAATGCTCGTTCACCGTCAAGAGAGATACGATACTGGGGAATACGTGGCAATCGCACATTAGATTTCAAGTGAACAACATAAGGGGAGATGTCAAGCAGGCCCACGTCATTGGGACCTGTTGCCCACAAAGATGCAGGAAGAGAACTCAATTCCGGTGGAAGTTTATCGAGAGACAAGTACATTGGAGAGATAACTCTCTCACCCAAAGTAAGCTTTACTCCCGCAGGAGAACAATACAAAGTCGCATACAGACGTTTTAGCAAATCCAAACCCAAGAGATTTTCACCACAACCAGTGGTCAAAATCAACGGAGCTTTCAGCTCGCGAGGCCCAATGGTAAGCGGCAAAGGGCGCGAAACTGGATTGCTAACGGGGGCGCCAGAGAATCCAACGGAAACATTTGTTAAGCCAGACAAAGGTGCGCCAGGGAGTTTCGAATGCATGATAGAACTTTTCGCTGCACCAGTGTCCAACAGAAAAGGCTCAACGACGCCCGAGGTGGCAACTGCGACGTAAGGCCCTCTCTGATCAACCGGAACTGATACTACTCCCTCTCCTTGTCTATGGCTGTCCTAGTAATTACCGTCGTCAGTTCCCTGATCGACGTAATAATCATCTACATTGTACTGCGAAGATCTTCCTTGCGATGATCCACATTGATCAAAACAATTATTGGAGTCCGAAGTGTTAGTGGAACGATCGTTTTGAGTACCACGACCTCTACCACGTGATGTCTGTTGAGGACCACCACGTCCTCCTCTAGACGAATTACCACTATTACGCTCATTAAGAACTGGACAATCGAATTTCAAATGACCCTCATTTCTACAATAGGCACACTGATTGTACCCCAACGAAGATCTCTGCGAAGAGGAGTCATTTCGAGATTGCGATCTATTAGACTGAGACTGCGATCGATTACGCTGTTGCGAATCATTCTGATTCGAACGTGGAGGATACGCCTGCTGCAACAACACTTTAGTTTTGAGTTCTTTCGTCTTTTTATCGGCACAATCATTTTCTTCTTTCTCCCTATTCTCATAATACTGTGCCGTAGCCAATATTTGAGCAGAAGTAGAGACAGCCCACGCACTCTCAGAATTTTTCAACTTGTTGCTCAAGTCAGGCAACAAGTTAGAGACAAACTTGTCCACGAACAACCTCTGACCACCCTCGGTACCCATATCCTGACCACTATGATCGATGAATGCCTCCTCAAATCTCGTAAAGAAATCAGAGACACTCTCGTCCTTTTTCTGTTTGCAAGCGGACAACTTATCCCAGTTCACTTTCATAGCTGGCATAAGTGTTTTCATTAGGGTAATTATTCTCTGAGGGAGATCGGTAATAAGCTGTTCAGGTTTAGCACCACCAACTTGCAATCCATCCGCCGCTATAAGAGCAGCCCAATCACCACCTAATTCGTTTGCATGATTTTCCTGACGAATCTTTGCCCATACCGGTTGCGGAACGACATTGCCAAACAGCATATCGATATCGGCAAGATTCATTATCGTAGCATCTACGAGCTGCGATAATTCTTTATAATACCCTGCAGGATTTTTGCGAGGGTCAGGCAAAGATTGCTTCACCTGCAAAACTTCCGATCTTTTCCATGGAAGATGGATCCACACTCTCTGGAAATGTGGCAGGGTCGGCGGAGCTTGATTAGCATCACCTGGCATCCACACTGGTGGAACTTCACGCATGGGATACTGACCAGGCGCTTCTAACGGCCCCTCAATGTCTTCTACGAACAATGCTCGAGGTATTATAGAGGGACGAAAAGATAACAATTGCTCAACAGCGCGTCGAACATTAGAACCTACTATCATTCCGCTCGAAAACTGGAGCTGTAGATTAGTCAAAGCAGTCATTACATCGTCAGATGCATCAGCCGATATTTGGTCACGTAAAACCTTACACATTTCTTCAAAAACATATCTTTGCGTCGGTATATTGAATTGACAAAACGTATTCAGCACTGAACGTGGAGGATTCCTAATGGGGTATTTCATCCAAGCCATCGCCATATTATACAGTGCGGCACGTTCCCTATTACCGGGAAGCTGACTACGTCTTTGAGGACCGTCCGAACCAGCGGACTCAAGAATAGGTCCAAGAGAATTGAAAAAGTTAGCAGCAACAGAAGGAGTACGACGTCGAGCAGATGGAGAAGTATAACATAAGGGATTAACAAGAGAGGAGTCAGAAACAGAAGGAACAGTAGGAGTAAGTAGAACAGGAACAGCAGCGGGAGAAGGAGTATGAGGAAGTACAAGCGGAGGAGCAGTAGGGACAGAAGTAGGCAAGGGAGCAGGAACAGTCGGAAGAACAGGTACAGGTTGAGGAACAGGTTGAGGAACAGGTACTGGAGGAACCACAGGAGGGACCACTGGAGCTGTGGTACCCTGTGCGTACGGAGGTGGTGACTTTAGAAGATAGGACAATAAGGGATCCTCAACTGATTCCTGTGTCTTATCCGACCCCGTCGGCAAAACAGGATAACATTTATCTACAGACATGCGCTGAAGTCTATCGAAAACTTCCTTTTCCTTTTCCTCCTTATCACGCTGAAATTGCTCCGCTTTTCTTACCGTGGTAGCAACTCCATCTCTCTGATTACGTTTGAACAGTCTGATTTCTCTTTGTTTGGCTTCTTTACGCCACAACCGAAAAGCATCAAACATGGCCGGCCTTGATTTCCTCTTAAACAATTTAGCTTCAAGATTGTCTAGAATCGGGGTCTCAAAACTACCATGAGGTGGCCAACTAAGGACACCATCCTTTTTAGTATAGCGAATCCAATACTCATTAAAGGTAATGGGACCTAACCCGTGCTTACTATAGAGCTCATAAGTTGGAGTTCCAAACGGAGGTATCGGACACGAGTCCTCCAGTCGGGAATCCGTACCACAACGTCTGAAACAACTGAACAAAGTACTGCAACCAGGCATCTTGCACACTAGCCGAGTTTCACAAACTTCAAGGGTTACGGGATTTACCAAGTCCCTGCAAAGAGCAAAAACCCTCGGTTTTTGGCGACTGCAGACGTCAAATATTACAACAAAGAACCAAGTACTAAGAACCACAAATGCAATGGAACCATGCAACAACTAAGCAACCACAACTAAGGACTCTGGGAGCGACCCACAAAATACTTAACTCAAAGATCGATGGCGTCACCAGGAAGGCCCGTCAATCGTCTCGCTGTACCAAGGTCTACGCCAGGCACCAAAACAGGTCTACAGTCAGGGCAGCAGTCCGTCGCAGCCGTCAGGAGGCGGGAATCTGCGCGGGAAAAGTCGTCGGGCCACTTGTTTCGACAACAGGATCGATGAAGCGGGGTGCACCTTCCCTCGGAGATTTCACACAAAGTTCCTCACGATCGTCGGGCTTGGACCGGTACCACTGATGCAGCCCCACGTTGGGCGCCAACTGAAGGGCTGGGTTTTTCTAAGGCCCAGCGGTGCCAGGGGACAACACCTGAAACCTTCGTGGGTAACCTGTTCCGGTGTACAAATGACAGAGACACAGGACACTTCCTTTGGCATCAAAGATTCGAGGTTTATTACTGCAGGGAACACAGAGGTCACGAGAAGTACATCACATGTAGGTTCAAGGAGCCTGCTTCGAATTGTTACTGTAGGTCGCTCCTTTTATACACATTTCTCTCATAGGTTAACATGATACACAAAGGTTTACAACTTGGTTCCCATCATAATCACCAGGAGGGGTTGCTTTCATGCATTCAGGGCCCGGAACATAAGTACGGAAACATTTGGTGGTTCCCAACTGTAAAAACCCATCTTCCTACCATTAGTACATTCCAATTGGCAGTAAACAGATCGAAGAAGGAACAGAGACAGGTGCAGAGGAAGGCAGAAACAGTGGGGAGATCGGAAAGGGTGCAAAAGAGGTGGTATCGGGAAACACGAGCTGCAGGCATCAAAGGGACGTGCCTAATGAGATGCACGACTAAAACAATAGACCGGCACGGCAAGATGAGCCTCGAGCGGGGCCATCTGCCTTACAATGTCATCCCCCTCATCATAAAGACACTTTCAAAGGAAACGTGTCTTCCGCAAAAAGTCTTGGGAATCCCAGGGTCGCGAAGCGGACAGCGTCCGTTCGCTGGCTACTTGAGGGCAAGAAACAAAATGGATGCCGTATCTAAGATGGAACCCGTGGGTACAGATAGAGAAACCCACGAAACAAACGAACGGTTTAGGCTAACACAGCGAAACTGCGTACACCCACTAAACTCGTCATTTGCGGTTCGTAGATACCAGACTCGACCATATTCGTGCGAGTCAAAAACACCACTTATGATCGTTACGGAACCTCAGTAGTAGGTACAAAAGAGAAAGAAAAAGGCCTAGGCCTCATTCACTTTTGTAGCATATCCACCTCTTTTCGTAAAAGAGACCAAACTAAGCATCAGCCAATCAGAAGAGCCTCACCCCATAGAACCCTCCTGAAGGAACCCCAGAGCCTCAGATTTTCTACTGCACGTTGTGCTTAGGGAGCCTCCTTTGAGCTCTGCTCATTTGTACTCTTTTCGAGGATTTTTTCAACTTTTTTCTTCAGGAGTGTTGGGTATTTCTTCTGAGATGTCTGACAAGGAGAGGAAAGCCCTTTGTATGTCATGTTCCACCTGTGGCAAGAAAAGGCTGTATGTGGAAGACAGGCATAAGGACTGTACATATATTGCCTGTATCCAGATCATAAGGCTACGGACTGCAAGATCTGCCGCACCTTCTCTTCAAAGACCCTCCGGGACCGTGAGGTTCACCTCCTCACTTGGCTCCAGAAACTGAAGTCCAGGCAAGAAACTGTGTCAAGCGACAGTGAGGATTCTTCTTCTGCAACAGCATCTTGAAGGTCAGTCAAAAGGGGTAGGGTTTCCCCTTCACCTTCTGTGGACCGTCCAGCTAAGGCCTCAAAAAAGATCCTCCGTGATTCTGAGAGCCAAAGTCCTGTTAAATCTCCTCACCACAGTGAAAAGGAGAGGGAAGGACCATCTACGCCTACAGCAGTGGTGGAGACTGCTTCAACTTTTAAGAAACCATTGTCTCTGTCATCTGAGAGGTCAGAGAAAAGCTCCAAGTTGTTGATGACGCAGCAGAAGACTCCGACGAAGGCCTCTAAATCTAAGGTGACGAAAGCTATACCGTCGACGGGCTCGTCGACGGTACAGTCCATGTCGACGAGATCGTCGACGACAGTGACAGCGACGTCGATGAGGATGTCGATGGGGGTATCGACGACGAAGATTTTGTCGATGATGGTGATGACGAGTGCCCCGGTGATGACGACCATGACGACGGCGATGGCGGGAGCGTCGACGGTCTCATCTACAGCAGTATCGACTACACCTATCTTGTCGTCAACAGTCCACCCATCGACGGCGACTCTTCCATTGATGACATCGACGACGAGTTTACCTCTACCTTCTCAATTGACCATGGTACTGTCGATGATGCAGTCGTCGACGGAGAAAATTACTATTCCCTCGAAAAGGATTACTCCGGTCATGACGTCTCCAAGGAGGGTTACCCCCTTGCCTCCCGCTTTGTTACTAGAAGAGGAAGAAGAGGATTCTGATGAGGATGATCAGGACTCTTTTGGGTATGCTCACAGTCCCTCTCAACTGTTTGTTAAATGTCAGGAAACGGATTCTGAGGGCGAGTTTCTGCATGAATGTTCTTACCAACACTCTTATCAACATCAGGAGACCACAGGCCAGAAGATGGTGTCTGTTCCTTCCTCACTATTGGCGGATCTCCATAGCATGCTGCAGGATTATAAAACAAGGTTCTCTCAGGCTACAACTCAGGTTGCCTCTGTCCCGGCAGTTCAAAATATACGTGCCCCCATTACTCCGGAGTTGCCAACCCAGGTGTTCTCCCAGCCACAAACACCTGCTCCAAATATACCTCCAGTGCTACCGGACAGTCAGGATGATTCCTCGGATGAGGATCAGGGCTTAGAATGGGATGAGTTTGTGATCCCGGATCCAGCTTCACCTAGTCCGGACCCAGTGGATTCTCCCCAGCAGATGTCGGGGGTTTTCATAAATTGATGGAGAGGGCATCTCGTAGATTCAAGCTGCCTATGTCTTCCGTACAGACGGAGTGTCTCCTCCATGACTTTAAAGAGCGCTAAAGGGAGGTGACCTGATCTATATCCTTTGTAGACCATGTGTGGGCAGAGGGTCTAAAGGCGGTGAAAAACCCAGCGACGGTTATTCCGGTCTTACCACGCCTGGAAAATAAATATAAGTCCGCTGAAGATGGTCCAGCGTCCTTGACTGGGCAGCCAAAACCGGACTCTGTGATATCGCAGGCGGCACAGAGGAAGTCCCGCAACCCTTCAGCACCCTTTACAACTCCTCCTGATAAGGAGGGCAGGCGACTTGATAACGCAGGGAAGAGGTTCTCTTCAATGGCTAGTCTCCTGGTGCGAGCTGCAAATGCTTTGGCGATATTGGGCAGGTATGATCGTCAATTATGGTGTGACCTATCACCTTATTTGGAACAACTTCCCCAGGAATCAAGAGGAGAAGCCAAGAAGATACTGCAAGAAGGGGAAGCGACATCGGCTGCGGTGATAGATTGTGCCATGGACATTGCCACTACAACTTTTTGTTCATTGGCTGGTGCAGCGGTTCTTCATCACCAAGGATGGCTCAGAGAGCGGCGTAGTTCAGGCCGGAGGTCCAAAACAAGATCTTGGACCTCCCTTTTGATGGTGAGGCATTATTCGGAAAACACATTGATGATGCCCTCCAAGAGATAAAGAAGGATGCAGAGACGGCTAGTTCTCTTCCAGGGGATCCTTATCAATAAAGAAAGTAGTTTGGGCTGGCACTGCCTAATGTTAATCAATTGTACTCAAAATAATGGTCTGTGGCGTGCTGCGGAGGAATCGCTGTCTTGACCAAGCAGCGTATATAATTCAAAGTCTATTACGAAGCTACCCCGTGGTGGGGTAGGGCACCTCCGGGCACCGCACAAATGACTGCAATAGTCTAGTTCACTTAACTGTTATTTAATCACTTGTAATACATCAAAAGTTCATCACGTGTTCAACAATCCATTGGTTTCATGGCTTTTGTTATGATTCTCACAATAAATGATTCTCGAGTTACTGCATCCAATACAAGTAAATAGTAATTCTTATGTGTCCCAATGCATTTCGGGCTCTATTATGGCCCTTCGTCAGGGGATACTATAAACTTGAAAGTTGCCGCTGAAACCTATGGAACATTCTCGCGCCCGGGCTCCTCGTGTCTGGAAACAGTTAAGTGAACTAGACTATTGCAGTTATTTGTGCGGTGCCCGGAGGTGCCCTACCCCACCACGAGGTAGCTTCATAATAGACTTTGGATCCTTATCAATAGTCATAAGCACTGAATAGTCTCACCCACGTGCGGGACCCCGGAAACAACATGGGCCCGATTCACAGAATGAACTTAAGACTCAATCCTAAACTTACTACTGTTTTGGTATTCTCAGATTGCACTTACTACTTTTGGTATTCACAGAATGAACTTACTACTTTTGGCATTCACAGAATTCACTTACTACTTTTGGTATTCACAGAATGAATTTACTCATTTCGGTATTCACAGAAGTTAGGACTCCTAACTTTAGGACTTCTAAATGCCTTCTATGAATACCGAAAGTCCTAAAATTATGATTTTTCTCAATTTAGTAGTGGTAAAGTTAGGACTACTAACTTTAGGACGCCTAAATGCCTTCTGTGAATACCGAAAGTCCTAAAATTAATTTTTTTCTCAATTTAGTAGTAGTAAAGTTAGGACTACTAACTTTAGGACTCCTAAATGCCTTCTGTGAATACCAAAAGTCTTAAAATTAGGATTTTTCTCAATTTAGTAGTAGTAAAGTTAGAAGTCCTAACTTCTGTGAATACCGAAATGAGTACGTTCATTCTGTGAATACCAAAAGTAGTAAGTGAATACTGTGAATGCCAAAAGTAGTTAGTTCATTCTGTGAATACCAAAAGTAGTAAGTGCAATCTGTGAATACCAAAACAGTAGTAAGTTTAGGATTGAGTCTTAAGTTCATTCTGTGAATCGGGCCCTATGAAAATATATATGTAAAAACACATGTATCTCGCTCCGAATATATGTACACACATATATCATTTTTCTCATGTCAATGCAGCCCCAAAACCAAGGCTAGACAATGTAAACACTTCTATATGCACAGCAATTAGTAAGGAAATAAAAAACACATTAGGTCAAATAGCTCTTGAACTTTCTGTTTTAATGAGTAAAAACGCTCATAAATCCTGAAATTGCTCATAAAAGACATTGTTAGGCATAGGCTGCATTACAAAGTGATAACACAGAAACTGAAAGCATTTTCAGCTAAAACTGGCACCGTGCCTTTAAGGCAGCCATAACCCCATGCTTCCCATCATGCCTCAGGGGTGACAGTTAGGTCAGTTGTTCTTTCCGGCTCTTTCAGTCAGGACCCTGGTTAAATATCTCCCACTTTCTTTGACTTTCTATCAAAAATATTTTGTGTTTTCCTTCTATTTTTGTATTCACTCAACAGCTTTTGGCCTTAGAGAGATAGTGCTACCTTTTTTGGGCTCAAAAAAGGTAATTTTTTTGTCAAAATGCCTTCGCTTTTTGATCCCTGCCCTTCCTGTGGGAAGAAGAAGGCTAAGTCTGACACACATCCTGTGTGTATCCTCTGTCTTCCTAACTCTCATTCTGCAGAAAGCTGTGATCACTGCAAGTCCTTGTCAAGTAGAACTCTCTTGGACAGAGAAAAAATCAGAATTTATGGACTTTCTGATAGAGGTAGGTCTGCAAAGAGACAGAAAAAGCGGAGGAAATGGGCGACGTCGAAAGATGTCTCGACTTGCTCTCCTTCGGCGTCGGGATCGGCGTCGAAGGTTCCACCGACGACTTCGAGGAGTTAACTCCCCTCTACGGTGAAGACTTCAGCGCCGAGAGTCAAGGTAACGGCGTGCCGTCAACTGGGCGACGGGCAGCGTCGAGCGAGAGGTTGCCTTTGGAGCATGGCAGCTCGACGTCGAAACCTCCGCCGTCGAAGTCTCAGGTCCAGTCTTCGACCTCGAGGACTCTGTCGACGCCTAGTCATCGCCGTTTGACGTCGAGGAATCCTCCGTCGGCATCCCATCATCGACGCTCGGCTTCGAGGCATCCTCCGTCGGCGTCCCAACATTGACGCTCGACGTCCAGGAACCCTTTGTCGTCGCCAGGCCATCAGCGATCTACGTCGAGGCACCCTCCGTCGCAGTCCGGCAATCGACGGTCGACATCGAGACATCCTCTGTCGGCGTCTCACCATCGACGCTCGACATCGAGACATTTATCGTCATCAACAGGACATCGGCGTTCGACTTCAAGACATCCATCGCAGTCCAGTCGAGGGCATTCAGCGTCCAGGCATCCTCCGTCAGCGTCCAGTGATCGGCGCTCGATGTCGAGAAGGCCTCCGTCGACGTCACCTCACTGGCGTTCGACGTCGAGACAGGGGACTCGAGTGCAGTCTCCTCAGGTTAACCATTCCTCGGCACAGCCTCAGCCAGTGGTGGCACAGCACACCGAGAGGTCGACTCGACCGGCTCAGTCTTCGAGTCATGGGCCTACATCTCGGAGGTCCTCAAGAACAGCTTCAGCTGCGGAAGGTGAACAGGGCTCTCCAGTGAGCATCAGTCATGCTGCCAAGAGGGAGAGAACACCAGAACGTGGTTCTCACAGTTGCACGGCTTCTCCAGTGAGCCTGTCTTCCTCGTCAGGCTCATCTTCCGGCCCTGACGTGATCATTTATACCTCAGGCAGGGAGGGATCAAGGCATTCTCCTACACCTCCTCCACATGGGAAAAAGGATGTAACACCTGCACACTCTCCAGTGAGGGACACTGCGCAGCAGTCTCCTGCCATCAGAATGTCTCCCCCATGGTACAAGCCACTACATCACTGGGCTACAGACAAGGAGACAGCGTCTCGATTGCAGCAGTCGATCTCTAGGCCTAGAGATCGGTCACGCTCTCCGGTGAGGCCCAGAGAAAGACCACGCTCCCCCGTTCGCCATAGGGAAAGATCACGCTCCGGGGTGCAATCTGTAGGAAGGTGGATATCTGACTATGGTTGCCCCCAACTTTTTGCCTAGTGTTTTGCTGGTTTTCGACATGGTTGGCCGGGGATCCTGCTATTCAGGACCCCAGGCTTCCTGCTCTCCCTGTTAAAATGGACTCCATGTACCTTAGGTATTGGGTCAATCTTGTAAGTCCTTGTACAGTGTACCATAGGTACCCAGGGCATAAGTGTACCCAAGGCCTACCAGGGGCTGCAGCATGTATTATGCCGCCCTGGCTGTCCATCCAAAACTGACACAACTGGCTGGTGAAAATTGCAAAAAAAACACGGTTGATGGACAGAATGTAGAACAATGTCATACATTCACCCCAGTACAAGGATCTGGGCCTAAATCCATCGTTTTTTTGCACTCCACACCACCCTGGGTTAGACACTGGCTATATGCAAATCAGCTCTGACCCTGTGCCTTATGGGAACAGTCCAGTCCGAACTACCAAGCCATGTCTTTCCCAGACCGGAATCAAGCATCCAAGGACCGGTTTCTGGCTATCAGCCTTAATCAGCCTGGATAGCTTGACTCCAGTGGTGTTGAGAGCCTGGGACTCAAGTCTGAGTATACCCAGCACACTCGGGGTGAAAATTGCAAAAAAACACGGTTGATGGACAGAATGTAGAACAATGTCATACATTCACCCCAGTACAAGGATCTGGGCCTAAATACATCGTTTTTTTACACTCCACACCGCCCTGGGTTAGACACTGGCTATATGCAAATCAGCTCTGACCCTGTGCCTCATGGGAACAGTCCAGTCTGAACTTCCAAGCCATGTCTTTCCCAGACCGGAATCAAGCATCCAAGGATCGGTTTCTGGCTATCTGCCTTCATCAGCCTGGATAGCTTGACTCCAGTGGTGTGGAGAGCCTGAGACTCACGTCTGAGTATACCCAGCACACTCGGGGTGAAAATTGCAAAAAAACACGGTTGATAGACAGAATGTAGAACAATGTCATACATTCACCCCAGTACAAGGATCTGGGCCTAAATCCATCGTTTTTTTGCACTCCACACCACCCTGGGTTAGACACTGGCTATATGCAAATCAGCTCTGACCCTGTGCCTCATGGGAACAGTCCAGTCCGAACTACCAAGCCATGTCTTTCCCAGACCGGAATCAAGCATCCAAGGACCGGTTTCTGGCTATCAGCCTTCATCAGCCTGGATAGCTTGACTCCAGTGGTGTGGAGAGCCTGGGACTCACGTCTGAGTATACCCAGCACACTCGGGGTGAAAATTGCAAAAAAACACGGTTGATGGACAGAATGTAGAACAATGTCATACATTCACCCCAGTACAAGGATCTGGGCCTAAATCCATCGTTTTTTTGCACTCCACACCACCCTGGGTTAGACACTGGCTATATGCAAATCAGCTCTGACTCTGTGCCTCATGGGAACAGTCCAGTCCGAACTACCAAGCCATGTCTTTCCCAGACCGGAATCAAGCATCCAAGGACCGGTTTCTGGCTATCAGCCTTCATCAGCCTGGATAGCTTGACTCCAGTGGTGTGGAGAGCCTGGGACTCACGTCTGAGTATACCCAGCACACTCGGGGTGAAAATTGCAAAAAAAAACGGTTGATGGACAGAATGTAGAACAATATCATACATTCACCCCAGTACAAGGATCTGGGCCTAAATCCATCGTTTTTTTGCACTCCACACCACCCTGAGTTAGACACTGGCTATATGCAAATCAGCTCTGACCCTGTGCCTCATGGGAGCAGTCCAGTCCTAACTACCAAGCCACGTCTTTCCCAGACCGGAATCAAGCATCCAAGGACCAGTTTCTGGCTATTAGCCTTCATCAGCCTGGATAGCTTGACTCCAGTGGTGTGGAGAGCCTGGGACTCACGTCTGAGTATACCCAGCACACTCAGGGTGAAAATTTCAAAAAAACACGGTTGATGGACAGAATGTAGAACAATGTCATACATTCACCCCAGTACAAGGATCTGGGCCTAAATCCATTGTTTTTTTGCACTCCACACCACCCTGGGTTAGACACTGGCTATATGCAAATCAGCTCTGACCCTGTGCCTCATGGGAACAGTCCAGTCCGAACTACCAAGCCATGTATTTCCCAGACCGGAATCAAGCATCCAAGGACCGGTTTCTGGCTATCAGCCTTCATCAGCCTGGACAGCTTGACTCCAGTGGTGTGGAGATCCTGGGACTCACGTCTGAGTATACCCAGCACACTCGGGGTAAAAATTGCATAAAAACATGGTTGATGGACAGAATGTAGAACAATGTCATACATTCACCCCAGTACAAGGATCTGGGCCTAAATCCATCGTTTTTTTTGCACCCTACACCACCCTGGGTTAGAAACTGGCTATATGCAAATCAGCTCTGACCCTGTGCCTCATGGGAACAGTCCAGTCCGAACTACCAAGTCATGTCTTTCCCAGACCGGAATCAAGCATCCAAGGACCGGTTTCTGGCTATCAGCCTTCATCAGCCTGGATAGCTTGACTCCAGGGGTGTGGAGAGCCTGGGACTCACGTCTGAGTATACCCAGCACACTCGGGGTGAAAATTGCAAAAAAACACGGTTGATGGACAGAATGTAGAACAATGTCATCCATTCACCCCAGTACAAGGATCTGGGCCTAAATCCATCGTTTTTTTGCACTCCACACCACCCTGGGTTAGAAACTGGCTATATGCAAATCAGCTCTGACCCTGTGCCTCATGGGAACAGTCCAGTCCGAACTACCAAGCCATGTCTTTCCCAGACCGGAATCAAGCATCCAAGGACCGGTTTCTGGCTATTAGCCTTCATCAGCCTGGATAGCTTGACTCCAGTGGTGTGGGGAGCCTGGGACTCACGTCTGAGTATACCCAGCACACTCGGGGTGAAAATTGCAAAAAAACACGGTTGATGGACAGAATGTAGAACAATGTCATACATTCACCCCAGTCCATCAACTGTGTTTTTTACGGGGGGGGGGGGGGCGCTAGAGGGCGCACTGCGGAAAGGCTGGCTAGCTAGACAGCTCCGCCGGACGGTTCCGATTATCTGCAATAATAACATGACTGAGGTCACGGAACCTGCTGAAAAACGGTAAAATCGGGCAGCGGAGGATGATCGGCGCACACTAATATACTTTTTATTGCTCTACGAGCTGCTGGGAAGAAGAACTCCGACTGACAAGGTTTGCCGAGGTCCGCGACCTGTACGGGCAAGATGGCGACTACCTGTGAACGACCGGAGCAGTGAATAGCAGAGACGCGTGAAGCACCCACCACGGAGCTATGCGGCAGCCTGGACGCGGACCCGTGAGTAACTGCAGCGAGACAATGCACTGTGGGCGGCTGTGGTCGGAACACCTAGCTGAGCTCTGACGGGACAACTGTTGGATTTAATAACGGGTGCTCGTCAATAGATCTCTACCGCCCTACGGGTAAATGTACCATGTCGGGCTGCCAACACTGACTCTGGGCTCAGTTTGACCAATGGCTGAGAGGGTGGACACTGCCATAACCGCCGCTGCTTGGCGAAACAGCGATAAAGCGGTCAGAATCTGAACCAGTGCAGCATTTGAATATATCCTTAAAAACGCGCAAACTATCACCCAAAATGGCGGCGCCCGCCCTGGGGTGATACAACACTGACGTTCTGTAGCTCACTGGGGCGTCGGACTGTGGGTGCAACAGACGTACACACATGGGACAGTATGGCAAACCAGGTGCCCTACTAATGTCTTCAAACAGATGATTTGTACAAAACTTGCCATAACGACCTTACTAATCGTGCAAACGTGGCAGCTGCAACTTAGATCTACACCCAGCCTTTCAAAACGCGCAATACTGATCCCGTCTGCAAGACTGTAATCAGCACTGTCCCCACAGCTTTCCTCACCATAAACAAACAGCTCCTTTCTACATTGTACACCTGATATGCAGGTAAATCCATAGATTAATCCCGCCCACAGGAGTCCCACTTGAAAACGTGCAAGACAAGTACTGTGCCTACTACGCCGCTGCATGGTGCCAAGAGGAGCTCACTAAACACTACCAGAGTTCGTTGGTGTGCTGCGTAGCGATGTGCTACATCGTTCCTTACACGCCTGGGATGAGGAGACTTTCACTGCAGTACCGATAGAACATAGATGAGAGACAAAGCGCAGTTCAGTGCATCAATGCCAAGTGCCACAAGCTGTATCACAATGGTTGTTCTTTAACATGCTATACGCCACAGTTAACGACTGAATCAATTACCGAACTGTCATGGTCGCGCATGCCAACTTCACGAAATGCTAACTGCCATGCGCATACCCTACACACCCTCTAATGCTGTACTGATATGACCACCCATAATTATTGACGCCACAAACGACACCGGGTCTTCAGCACAGATCGTGGCCCTGCGCGCCAACGCGACGACATAACCAGACACGCCTGCTCTTCAGGCCTGCGGTGACAGAGTGCGCCATCATCGCAGCATAGTTATAAGGGGAAGCCCGGCAAAATGGGTAAACCAGATAAACAACAACCAAAGCTCAACTTTGAACAACGCCGAACTGTGAGAGGGACCCACCCCCACCCAGACACAGAGACTGAAACAGAGCGCACACCACCCAACAGCATGGAGGTGATGTTGAAAGCAATAAAAGACAGCCTGCAGGATATGCATGGTAAAATGGACCATCTGACGACACGATTGGACAACATGGCGGCAAAAGTAGACCGACATGGAGAACGGCTGGACGAAGCAGAGACGAGATTATCTGCTGTGGAAGATGAATCACGTGTAAGCACCTCTAAATGTACAGGATTTGAGAAGATTCTAGAAGTCATTAAATCTAAGTCCGAGGATTTGGAAGCGAGGTCACGCCGAAACAACATACGCGTGGCGGGCGTACCAGAATCAACAAACATTGGTAATATGGAAACGTATGTGGAGGAAATGTGCCTCTCCCTGTTCGGCAAAGACAAACTATCCCAAATTTTCATTGTGGAAAGAGCACACAGAACTCTGGCACCACGCCCACCTCCAGGTACACCACCAAGACCAATAGTGGCCCGCATACTAAACTACCGAGATAGAGATGCAATTCTACGCATGGCACGTGAGCACCAAGATCTGCAATACCAATCCAACAAACTTGCATTCTACCCCGACTACACGCAAGCAGTCCAACAGGCCAGAAGGGAATTCAATGGGGCGAAATCAAAACTACGAGAACTTCAGGTGGAATACGCCATGCTCTACCCGGCGAGGCTGAAAGTCAACTGGGACGGTAAATCCACACTGCTCACCACACCCAAAGCAGCAAATGAATTCATAAAGAAAATCACGAACCATCGGAAAAATGATCAGCGTCGACAGCAAGAACAAGATGGTGACTGATAACGTAGAGTGGATATGTCACGCTGAACAACCAATCTACTGGACAGGGCGAAAGTATATATGGGTGATGATGACGGCTCCTAACCGGTGCCCAAAGACAGGAATAAACATGGCATCGGCGGGTAAGGATTATTTACACCGCATCCTAGACTACTACTATGTGGCTCACTCCCATCACCAGGTATGTTGGAATATACGAACTGTTGGGTATATATGTCAAGACCAGGTCGGTACACCGGGTCAAACGAGATCATATCGACAACTCTTTGCTAGTTACTGAGATATGGTATCCACGTACACCATTTACGATTTAGACATTCTTTGTTGCGAATGCATGTTAACTGACCCAATACCGCTCATCTACATAGCGGGGCAGAAGTTGGACCTATAAACTTATCTTTTAGAGACAATGTTGATGTAAAGGTTACTGACCGTTGATGCTATATAACTGTGCTAAATACCACGGTCTCCGACCTCTACAGTAGTGAGATAACTCACAAAGCTGTTCTGTACCGGCCCTCGATCACATGGCCCAGGTACAGCTGGGATAAACATTACTACATCATGTGTTTCACATGGAGGCGCTCCCTCCGGTATTGTTACTATGCAGGCTTAATGAGTTACATAGAGTAAACACGCTGTGGTACACCATATACCGCATACTCCATATAGTTACGCTAGATATACACGATGATGCATGCATGTTATGTTTTGGTTATGTTTATGCACCGATTCACTTCTCAGAAAGACTATGTGCGAATGTTGCTACACTTTTGTTCACTCTGTGAAATTGAGTAGACATTATGCAGTGTTGTAGCATTCATAGCAGGTATCTTGTGACTTTAAAAATGTACGCAACCGTCCACGTCCGATACCTCGGACGGTGACGTGCAGTCCAGGCGGGCCCCCACATGGGTGACCCCCACTACGGTTTGCATATTAATGGGATGTTCATTAGGGGTATGGCCTCAGCAGGTTTGGGCTGCTGTTGTGGGGAGGAGGGAGGGCGGGGGGGATGTTCTTGTTATTTATGGATCGGACCACTTGAGATGCATTGCCTATACTCAGTTGTACCACCTCCATCACTACAATCACGGAAACCACATGCACCACATTTACGAATTACTGAGGTTCCTTTTAGCCGACAAAAGGAAGATACATACATTTATTCACGACCTCTACCATGGCTAATCCTGTATATCAATCTAGAGTCCTAAACGCCCTCTCATGGAATATTAGAGGGTACACCAACCCCAAGAAAATTTGTCGGATATTCGCCTGTCTAGACAGATGGAACATAGACATTGTTATGTTTCTGGAAACCCATGAAGCTCCACACTCACACACCCAGGTGGGGCACAGATGGGCTGAATCGATACACTGTTCGAAATATTCGTCCTATGCTAGGGGTGTTTCTATTTTGTTGAAAAAAGGCACAAACTTTAAAGTGAGCACAACAAAACTAGATGACGGCGGGAGATATGTCATAGTGAAGGGTGACTTACGGGGTAGGCAAATAACTCTAGTAAACACATACGGTCCAAACATGGATACACCGGAATTCTTCTGTAAAATTTGGCAACACTTGAGCACTGATACTGATCAAACACTGCTCTGGGGCGGAGACTTCAATATTGCTCTAAGCGATGCCCTTGACAGATCAGACGGCACAATGGAACATCACACACATGCTAGGACTGAACTGCTAGACATTATGCGAGATCTATCCCTGCAGTATGTCTGGAGGGTACGGAATCCAGAGATTACCGAAGCGACACACACATCAGTGCCCCACGCTAGCTGGTCGAGGATAGATTATTGGTTGGGGACAGCTGACATTTTGCTATGGACACACAAAGTCACTCACATGCCCAAGATACTGTCTGACCACAACCCTGTCAAACTGTCACTAACCATCCCAAATTACGTACCGCCGCCATACAGTTGGCGTTTCAATTCCAACGCACTCACAGAACCACTATACGTCGATACCATCCGTAAGGCTATTAAAGATTACTTCAGTCTTAATGCAGACACCACGGACGACGCAGGACTTCTATGGGAAGCATTTAAGGCGACAATACGGGGGGTCTGTATAGGTACAACCGCTGGTATATTAAAAGACATCAGAGCGCAGATTGCCCGATGTGAATCTACACTCCGTGCTCTAGAACGACAATACGAAATAACCCCAACACACAACATATTAAGCGACATCAGAACTACACTAACTGAGCACCAAAAATTCGCCACTGATGAAATTAAATATCTAAACAAACGACATGTGGCTAGAGCATACGGGGAAGGTGGCAGACCAGGCAGAGCCCTAGCTTCTAAAATATGCACTGGACACAAACAAAACATCATTACAAAGACTGTTGAAGACGATGGACAAATTCACACCGACCAGGTGGGCATACTTCAGAGCTTTGTACGCACTTACCAGGAACTATATACCTCACGACATATTGCCACACAACGCGAAACACTACAATACCTTGATGATATTGCTATTTGCTGGCTATCTGATAACCAAAGGCAATATCTGGCCCAACCACTGACGAAGGAAGAGATTGCTGAAGTCATAGCATCTTTACCAAACGGGAAAGCACCCGGGCCCGATGGATTCACTTGTGAATTCTATAAGACATTCAGCGACATACTCTCGCCATACCTACTAGATATGTTCGGAGAGGCACTAGAAGCCCAGATTCTTCCGGCCACACTACGTGAGGCTGTGATTATAGCATTGTTAAAACCAGGCAAAGACCCTGAGACCTGCAATTCCTATCGCCCTCTGTCGCTCTTAAATGTCGACTCTAAAATACTAGCTAAAGTTCTTGCAACCCGATTGCAACCACTTATGGCCACACTAGTTCTTCCAGACCAATCGGGATTCATCCCCTCTAGAAACACCACACACAACACTAGAACGTTATTTGCCACCGCACATTATCTTACGCCGTCCACAAAGGCAGCTGCGATCATGCTAGACGCTGCTAAAGCATTCGATTCTATTGAGTGGTCATATCTCCCAACAATATTGCACAGAATGGGATTTCCCCGGGTCTTCATTCAATGGGTACAGCTACTTTACACCAAACCAGTGGCTAGAATTAAAATAAATGGTTATATTTCAGGGCCCATTGCCATAGAGAGAGGGACGAGACAGGTTTGCCCCCTGTCCCTGTTCCTATTTGCACTAGCACTGGAACCCCTAGCCTGCATAGTCAGACAGAAACATCACCATCTGGCACTTCAATTCCCGAACAGGCCTCTGCATATATCCTTGTACGCAGACGACATGTTATTATATGTCAGAGACCCAGCTGTTAATCTGGACCCACTCCTAAGAGTATACATCCGATTCGGTGGGCACTCAGGATTGCAAATCAATTGGGATAAATCCTCCATATTTCCATTGACTGACTCCACCCAGCAACATACGACGGAATACCCACTGGAGTGGCAGACAGACCCTATCCGATATTTAGGCATTTGGTTCCACCGAGACCCAGAAGTGGTCATTAGAACTAACTATGGTAGGGCAATTAACACACTTGAAGATAAAATCACAAGATGGATCCAACTCCCACTGTCACTAGCCGATAGGCTGGCGATTGTGAAAATGGTAGTACTCCCTAAATTACTTTACCTTTTCAATAACATTCCAATACAACCGCCAAGAGAGGTGTTTAAACGCATCACGTCCATGATTTTGAAGTTAATCTGGGCAGGTAAACAAGCACGCATAAAATTAGACACATTAACGCTACCGATCCATAAAGGAGGCTGGGGTGTACCAGATTTTTGGCTGTACTACCTGTGCGCACAGGCCCAATTTGCCACACATTGGTTCCACACGACACCATATCTGACTCACGTGGCCGTTGAGGAAGGCGATGCAGCTCCGATCCCATTGGACGCTATCATAACGCATACCAGACCTCCGCTCCATAATAAAGATATTAATACAATAGACACCACTAATGCTGCCTGGAGAGCTCTGGGCCACATGATGCATAAACTCCCACTCTACGCTCCAGCACTGCCGCTCCATCATCACCCAAATCTCTCCGTCACTAGTGAGGAAGTGGGCATGTGCCTAATAAAACAAGTGGGTCTCTGTACAATGGGCGACGTCTACAAAGATGGGGTTTTTCTTACAGATCAGGACCTAGCCTTTATTCAAAACCAGACGCCACTCTTTCGCTTTACATTCTATAGACTTAAAAGGGCGATGAAACAGCACTTTCCGACATTCCCGAACGAACCCCAAACAATGGACACCCTACAACTAATGATCACCTCCAAGAACACCTCTCATATGGTCTCACAGCTGTATACTCAGGCGCAGACAGAATTAGACCGTAGGGCTACCAGGGCACTGGGAAAATGGAACAGGCTTTTGGATGCACCTCTTACAGGCAAAGAATGGGAGGCCACATGCACACTCACGAAAATGCTAACGCCTAATGGCAACCTACGTATAATCCATTTCAAATACCTCCACCAGGTCTATTACACTCCTGCCCAGTTACATAGGTATGGACTACGCGAAGAAGCGCGTTGTAAAAGATGTGGTCACAACCACGCAGACTTCATACACCTGGCTTGGAATTGTGTGAAGATACAGGCTTACTGGGCAGAGGTGACGGAAAAACTGACAGAAATGGTGGGAGTGCCGATAACATGTACAGTTCCATGCTGTTTACTGGGCCTGCTGCATAACGTAAAGGCGACGCAACGTAAAATTTGCGTCATAGCATTACTATTAGCCAAACGCAGACTCTCAATGTGCTGGGAAAGCTCACACACCCCCCAAACTAAACATTGGTTACAGGACATGGCGTATTGTCAAGATACTCTGAGGACATACGAGGAGTCCCTCCCGCAGAGATCTAGACCAAGAGACTATTGGTCATACTTCACAACATACTTAAACACGCAAATAGAGGACTGAGAGGCACACTACATTACTGGCATTAGCTGATAGCTAGAATGTGACTTACTGGATAGTGGTTTCCCATATATCGAATTATTGAAATGTGGAACTGGAGTTGGAATGCGGTTGAGGACTGATCAAGTTATGTTAAGACATATGTCATTTAAATACCAATAGGGAAATAAAAAGAAAAAAAATCTGAGACCATCTGATTTTGTAAACGCGGCCGGCCCAAAGTGGTTGTAGGCGGCTTGGTGTGTACTTTAAACGTATGTTGTGTATGCAACCTGCTCATGTTTATTTGCCTCGACAACACGCCGCCGGCCTTTTCTTGTAAGGTTGTAGGCGCTGAGCTGTGTAACTTGTGTGCATACTGACAATAAAGGTCTTGGAACAAAAAAAAAACAAACTGTGTTTTTTACAACTGGCTGGTAACACAGCTGGGGCAAGGTGGTGTAATCACCCTTTGCTGTAGATATAGTATACCTATATATAACCCTAAAATGGACACATATCCTCCTATAAGTCACTCATATGGCAGGCCTTAACAATCCTGGAGGCAGAGTGCGTGGAATTGTGTGAGATGGTGCTCTAGCATGAGCTGAGCCTGTCTGCAGCTTTCGGAACCAAGTCCTTTAGCTGTTTCCATGATAACGCTATACCATATACTCTTAAGTGCATTATAATCCTCGCGGTTATTGCTAACTTTGGCATAGCATTATCAGAACAGGTGTCATACAAATTGGAATACTACCCCCTTGCCAGTTCTGGTGATGGGGGTAGCATTCCACCCTTTTAGAGGGACACGACATGTATGTAACTGAGAACCCCGGTTAAAGTTAACTCGAGCCTCAGCATCACAAAATGGATGCTGCCACCACAGACACGAGTCTGACCTCCTGCTGCTGGGAGTCCTTCCAGCAAGTGAGGCCTGGACAAAGGGTTTCCTGCCTTGGAAGGTGCTAGCACCACCCAAGACAGGATTTTGTGTATTGAGGTAGGACAGGCTGAAAGGAATGAGACATGCCTGGGGCACACAAGGTGTCCCTGTGCATACCCCGGTTCAAACCAGTTGCTGGGGCACTCCAGCCCCAGCTCTGGCGCAAACCGGACAAAGGATAGGGGGTGTAATTTCCCCCCTTCCTGCTCCCACCCATAGGAGGGACCTATTAACAGTACAGCCCATTTTAGGAGAATAAAAGTAGGAGCTGGTCCCATTCCAAATTAGATTAATCCTGATTTGAAACTACAAAGAAGAAACTCTGGACTTCGACGTTCTGCTCCACAGAAGACTGAAGAAATCTCCCTTGTGGCCAAGGAGTGACCACCCTGCACAAGCAGGCACCATCAAGCGTCCTAGCGGTTCACTTTGTCGTCCTTCCTACCTGAACCAGACTTCAGAGCCCGACGAAATCCGGACTTCCAGACCTCTCTGACCTCTACCTACATCTGCAGCACAGCTGAGATCCGTGGGTGCGACGAGACACGTGGGACCGGCCATCTTGGAGAAACTGCACTTCGCTTCCAGCACAACTTCAGAGGCATCCTCGAGAAAGTGCTTTGGGAATTGAGAAGCCCCATCCCCTAGCAGCTCCTGCACAGAAGAGCAGCCCTCCAGCATCCACGAGATCTGCGTGGGGCCCTTTTGCTTGATTGCTGCTCGACGCGTTGTCTGGTCACTTGCCGGCTGGCTAGTGGCCTCTTAGACGATGATCCATGAAATCTACACCGCTGAACTAGTTGCTCCAGACTGGCCCTTTCTCTGCAAAGGAGAAGCACCCCGGACCCTCCTGGTCCGCACCAGATGCCTTTTCTAAGGCCTGTTGATGCCGAATCCGGAACAGACACAGCCGACAGCGAGAGCCTGCGTGGGACAGCTCGTGCCTCCATCCTGGTCGTCGAAGACACCTCCTGGTCCACGTGGCTGCAGAGTCAAGCGTCCATTCTTCACCTGATCGCGACAACAGCACCTGGCTCCTTCCTGGTTCCACTCCGGTAACTGGCTAGTGACTGTGAACATTATCCCCTCTGCTTTCAGGTCTCCATCTTCCTCGATCCACCCTTGGATCGCTCCGGACATCTTCCTCCTGGCCGCCTGCAGCATCTTTCTTCAAGGCTCCATTGACTTCAACGCGGAAAACCGACACACTTTCACACCTATGCACCCGCAGCCCGTGGGTGAGGTAACAAGAGCATTTTGGTGCTCAAGGGTAGATTGACTCTCCTAGTGTCCAGGTATCCAGTCGTTTTAGTCCTAACTAGTCGGAACTGTCTTTTACTTACCTTTTCGTAATTTGTAGTGTCCATTGACTTTGTTACGCATCTCACATGTGAGTTCACACTCTGCACACGCATCCCGTGGGCCTCCTGCCCCTTACCTAAGGTTAGGGTAGTGTAGTCCCAGCGATCCTATAGCCTCTGGACAGCTCCATTCCTTCTATTGATTTCCCTATACCTTTTACTTAGTATATGGTTTGTCGTGCCCCTAGGGCACCATTGTAATTTGTGCAACTTAACATATTCTTCTTAAGAGTCTTGTCATTTGCTTAGCCCTCTGATCTCATAAAGAGTTCAGAGGTGTTTTGTTAGTAATAAATATCTTGTTTATTTTCATAACAACCTGTGTGGTGTCCTTTCATTTGGTACTCAAGGGGTTATATGTGGTAAAACAGCTGTCTTCACATGCCAAAAGAGTTTAGCCTAAGACTGCTTTGTCCATGCTACCATTAGGATAGCTGGTCTATAAGGTTGACTTACGACCAATCACCATAAGGGTTGTTTGGACTGATACAAGGTGATCACTAGAACTAGTGAGCATCATATATCAGGCCAACTTCTCACACGATCCACCAGGTGTAGATCAAGATCTAGGAGCAGGAGGAGAAAACAAAGCTCTCCTATTACCTCTTCTTCTCCGACACGCTCCCATAGAGACTACTCTCCCACTCTGACGGACTCCCTGCCATCAAGGGTATCTCCGATCGATGATATCTTCACCTTTAAGGACATACTGGGTAGAGTGGCTTTGAAACTGGGAGTTATCTTAACAACTCCGCAGGTCAAGACCTCAGTGATTTTTGAAATGCTGCATCACAGGTCTGCACCCAAACCCCTTTTGCCGTTAGTGCCTGGGATTATAGATCCGGTGATGGAGGTATTCCTCACCCCAGTAACGATCAAATCGGCTCCGGCGAGGATCCTGAAGAAATACAGATCTCCAGAGGAGGATCCTCTGTTTCTCAGAGCTGATCTGCCCCTGGACTCAGTAATCATCGCAGCAGCGAAGAAGTGCAGTGCGGTCTCCTCTTCCGCCACTGTACCTGCAGACAAGGACAGCAAGACACAAGACTCGTGGGGGAGAGGAGTCTGTAGTACTTCAGCGTCTTTTCTCAAAGTTTCCAAAGCGGAAGCCCTTTTTGGGCATTACGATAGGTCCCTGTGGGATTCTCTACAGCGTTTTGTGGAGAAGCTCCCTCAAGAAGACCATAAGGACTTTGAGGAGATCCTTCTGGAAGGCAGTCAGGTCTCCAATCAAATTATATGTGCCGCAACGGATGGGGCTACCCTGGCGGCGCATGGATATGCCCATGGAATCATCCTGGTTGCGCCTAACGGCTTTAAAACCAGAAGCTCAAGCGCGCATCTTGAACTTGCCCTTTTCAGAGACTTCACTGTTTGGAGCGACCACGGACGAAGAGATGCAGCACATGAAAGCAGAGCTGGACACTCTCAAGGTGGTAGGGCTTGAAAAGAAAAAAGAATTCAAAAAGAAATACCGCTCCTACAATAAGGGCTCTTCAAAACAGTGGATCCAAACCACTAACTGGCAGAAGAGTAAGACCAGCAGGGACAGCAAAAGTCCCAGTATAGAGGAAAGCGTAATTCCAGAGGAGGAGGGAATCAACGCCAGGGCAACAATAACGGCAAAGCCCAGTCAAAGCAATGAGTCTTTCCTTCCCCCAGCGCCGTGGACCACTCCAGTGGGGGGAAGCCTTACGGGTCATTTGGAAGAGTGGCGAAACATCACAAAAGACAGATGGGTGCTATCTACACTTCAGAAGGATACTGTCTTTGTTTCAGTCATCGGCCTCCAACTGTTCCCCCGATGGCAACATCGAATCATCAGTTACACCTTCTGCAAAAAGAAGTGGCCACTCTCCTCGAGAAGTCAGCCATCGAGAGAGTGCCAGTGTCTCAAAGGGGAAAATGAGTGTACTCCCGATATTTTCTGGTCAGAAAAAAGGACCAAAAGGCAGAATACAGACCCATTCTGGACTTGCAAACTCTCAATCTGCGCGTCAAAAAGGAAAGATTTCGCTTCACCAAATATATCCACATCTCAGGAGGGGAGACTGGATGTGCTCGCTGGACCTCCAAGATGCCTACTTTCATGTTCCAATACACCCCAGTCACAGAAGATTTCTTCGGTTCCAGGTGGTGACCTCCCACTATCAATTCAAAGTCCTGTCGTTTGGGTTAAAGTCGGCTCCCCGGGTGTTCACGAAGTGTGTTGCAGTGGTAGCAGCCGCTCTACGCCGCAGAGGGGTCTTCGTATACCCATACATGGATGATTGGCTGTTGAAAGGTCCTTCCCCAGACAGCGTAAGAAGTCAGTTCCAGACTTGCATAGAGCTCTGCCAGCGACTAGGGCTACATGTAAACTTCAGAAAATCAGTCTCTCAACCCACCCAGAAGATTCATTTCCTAGGAGCTCTGCTGGACTCCGAGGTAGGAAAAGTGTTTACTTCGGAGGAGAGACAGTTTTCGATAACCCAGAAATGTCAGCTGGTACTTCGCAACAAGGCTCAGAAAGTGCGACGGATTGTCTCCCTGCTAGGGTCGATGGCGTCATGCATCTTCCTGGTACCGAATGCCAGATTTCGAATGCGTCCTCTTCAGCAGGATCTGGAGGACAAATGGGACCAACAATCTGTTCGCTGGGACGATCACACCACTCTCTCAGACGCAGCTCGAGCTTCCATTCCATGGTGAACCAAAAAACAAAATATGCAAGTTGCAGTTCTGTTCCATCAACCTCCCTCTGTACAGACACTGATCACGGAGGCTTCCCTTCTAGATTTGGGAGCGCAACTACAGGTGCAAGGTCTGTGGTCTCACAAAGAAAGTACCTACCACATCAACGTGTTGGAGCTGAGAGCAGTCCATCTAGCTCTCAAGGCGTTCCTTACCTCGATTCATGAAGCTTCAGTACATAGTACAGACGGACAACACCACCAGAATGTACTACTTGAACAAGCAGGGGGAAAAAAGGCTCAGGAACTCTGTCGTTGGAAGCACAACGGATCTGGCATTGGCTTCTGGCTCGCAAGTTGTCCATCACAGCAGTCTACCTCCCAAGAGAGCAGAATGTGAGGGCGGACGCTTTAAGCCGTCATTTCGACGACAGGGATGATTGGGTCCTCCACGACGCAGTGGTAGAAGAAATTTTTCAATCCTGTGGTCGTCCCACCATAGACCTGTTCGTGGACGGCCAAAACACCAAATGCCGAGACTTCGCCTCCAGGTTCTACTGGCCAGGATCGAGAGGGAATGCTCTTTTGATCGACTGGTCAGGGGAATTTGTGTACGCTTTTTCACCCCTTCCGTTGATCCAGAAGGTGGTGAGCAAGCTAACACACTCACGCACAACAATGATCCTCATCGCCCCAGACTGGCCGAGGCAATGGTGGTACACGGACCTCCTTCACCTGTCAGTGACTCCTCACAAGAGGCTACCATGCAGGCCGGACCTGTTATCCAAGATGAACGGGAGGATCCACCATCCCAACCTTCCGTCACTGAGCTTGGCATCATGGCTCCTGAGGTCATACAGTACGGCCATCTAGGGCTGCCAGAGGACTGCATGTTCATCCTAAAAGAGGCAAGACGTCCCTCCACAAGACATTCTTATGCATGCAAGTGGAAGCGATTCTATATGTGGTGTATACCGAATGATCATAATCCAGTTCAATTTCAGGAGGAAGCAGTTCTTACTTATTTGTTATATCTGGCTAACGCAGGTTTAAAGTTTAATTCCATCAAGGTGCACCTAGCTGCTATAACAGATTATAGGTCACTTCTCAAACCTCTTTTTTCTGGTTGCCATCTGTCAAGGACTTCCTGCAAGGGTTAAAAAAAGTGTACCCTCCAGTGCGTCCTCCTTCTCCTCCCTGGGAGTTGAACCTGGTGCTATCGAAGCTAATGGGTCCGCCTTTTGAACCCATTCACAAAGCTACTTTGCAACATCTTTCCTGGAAAGCAGCTTTTTTGGTGGCAATCACGTCAGCTCGTAGGGTGAGCGAGATTCAGGCTCCCTGTTCCTCTGAACCCTATGCGGTGTTCCATTTGAATGGAGTGGTGCTACGGACGCATCCATCTTTTCTCCCTAAAGTGGTGTCAGATCTTCATGTAAATCAGACCATTTCTCTGCCCACTTTTTTCCTAATACCTCCACTCCAGCTGAGAGGGCTCTGCATTCTCTAGACCTGAAAAGAGTTTTAAAATTCTATCTAGATAGGTCTTAGGGTATTCGTCATTCTGATCATCTCTTTATTAAATATGGATTGCTTCAGGACAGGTCATGCTGCCTCGAAACATTCTATTTCTAGATGGATCGTTTCATGTATTAAACTTGCTTACCAGCTAGCGCAGAAGCCCCTGGGGTTTTCTACCAAAGCGCATTCCACCAGAGGGAGAGCTGCGACTGCGGCTTTCCTCAATAATGTATCCATGTCTGAGATCTGTAAGGCGGTGACCTGGAGGTCCGTCCATACATTTACCAGACATTACTGTCTTGATTCTGACATTATAGCAGATACCCAGGTAGGCCAGGTCTCCTTGCGGAATCTGTTTAACAGCTAGTTTTGGGCTGTTATGATTGGTCTTTTTTAAGTTGGGTCATGCACTTCTCATTTACCTGCAGGTGGTTGATGGGCTTGCTATTCTATTCAGTGCTTATGACTATTGATGAGGATCCCCTGGAAGAGAAGGATAAGTTACTTACCTGTAATCCTAGTTCTCTTCCAGGGGTATCCTCATCAAAGTCATAAGCAACCCACCCGCCTCCCCAGGTAAATGAGAGCTATGCGTCTCTGACTTGTGATTTAGCCCTGACTTCAGGGTTATGCAAAGAACAACTGACCTAACTGTTACCCCTGAGGCATGATGGGAAGCCTGGGGTCATGGCTGCCTTAAAGGCACGGTGCCAGTTTTAGCTGAAAATGCTTTCAGTTTCTGTGTTATCACTTTGCAATGCAGCCTATGGCTAACAATGTCTTTTATGAGCAATTTTCAGGATTTATGAGTGTTTTTACTCATTAAAACACAAAGTTCAAGAGCTATTTGACCTAATGTGTTTTTTATTTCCTTACTAATTGCTGTGCATATAGAAGTATTTACATTGTCTAGCCTTGGTTTTGGGGCTGCATTGACATGAGAAAAATGATATATGTGTGTACATATATTCGGAGCGAGATATGTGTTTTTACATATATATTTTTATATTGTTTACGGGGTCCAGCACGTGGGTGGGAATATTCAGTGTTTATGACTTTGATGAGGATACCTCTGGAAGAGAACTAGGATTACAGGTAAGTAACTTATCCGTCTCTGGGTACACTTCAGTACCGGAAAGCTCCTTTCAGGGACAACCCTATCACCAAAGGCAAGGTCAAGCCTCGTCTTTCTCTAGGTCGCATGCGAGAGGGAAGCAGAACTGCCAGGGTCATGATACGTCCAAAAGGCAATAGCGGCATTCTGGCTCTGCCTGTTGTACCCACCTCCACAACATCATCTGTAGGAGGCAGGGTATCTCAATACCTCCACAACTGGACACCAATAACATCGGACCGTTGGGTGCTCAACATCATTCGAAAGAGCCATACTTTGGAGTTTACACAGATTCCACCTTCCAAGCCCCCTGTTGCCATTCCTTCAAAACATCTGTGTCTCTTGCAGCTCGCAGTTCATCAGATGCTTGTAATGGCCGGATTTTCTGTTTAGATGGGATCAGCCCCCAGGGGCCCCTGTGACCCAGCCAAAACGTACTCACCTTCCCTCCTTAGATCGTATTCACAATGAGTATATATACAGATAAATGGACAGGTCGCACCTAAGGATGGGGAATGACAATATACATATACGGATTTTCTACAATATCTTATTCACATCAGTTGGCCTCGCGGTCACCCCGACCCAGACCGTTCTACCCTAGGGCAGATCTGACACACAATCCGGTGTGTCTACACATGGGCCTGCAGAACCCAATGCTCCCTTTTCCAAATTGTTCGCGATCCTGCGAAACTAAGCGCCAGTATCCTCCCTGGCGTTCTCACTTATTCAAGCCACAATCCAGTGGGTATACACGTTGGTCTCCCCCCCAACGTTCTCATTAACGCCGCATATCAACGACGACCACATTCCTATGAACCATTATTGGGATGATATCTCAGCAATCTACTCGGGACAAAACTAAAATAATAACTTTGAATATGATTCCAGATTGTATAGTGTACTCCCTGCTCTTGGCATCAAAGGTCCACTCACTCCCTCTTTATTCGATCACCATTTACCTGATCGGGATTTCTCATCCGTTCACTAAACAGCTATCAACTAGAAGTGCGGTTTACCTAGATTGAACATGAACACCAGGTACACAATAATTCCATAAGAATTAGGGTATTTATTAACAATAGATATAAATCACATTACTATGCAGCATAACATTTGCAAGAAAAAAGGTAAAGATTAGAGTGCACAGTCTACGAGCAATGGACAGTCATCACCTGGTTAATATGAAGTTTGGACTCGGCAGTCATCTAGGTTCCCTTCTCGTCTCTGTGTCCTGGCTCGCTTTGCAGTCACCCTCAGCCGTCACAAGTACACGTCTGCACCGCTAGGCTCAACCTCGTCTGCTTCCCCTCAGGACCTCGGAACCTTGCTGATTATTTGCTACCGTCTCTCTCTCTCTCTGTATCAGTGCGCTCCGCGCCACTTCTCGTTCAGTCTATCTCAGAGAGTTTCGGTCTTAAATCTTTCTCCGACTTCAAAGATGGCGACTCATCCACCATGGAAAATGAATAATGGCAGAGATGCTAACGGCTAGATGCCGCCTACGGACTAACTAACAAAAAGACTAACACCTTCGCTAATATCAAAGCCCGTTCCTTCATGGAAATTCACGGCCAGTAACCTGCCGCCCACCAAATTCTTGTACCTCCCCGTACCAAGGACACTTTCCCAGCCGGCCGGCCTGAAGTTGTGTCTTCGGAGTGGAGAAAAATACATTCCTTCGATAAGGGTCAGCCTGAACCGGTTCTCTCCAAGCGAACAACAGCTTGAAACTAAAACATTACTCTTCACCTAGAAAGCCTTCTCGAGCTACCGGGCAGAAAGCAAAATGGAGTCTGTCTCGTTTAAGGCCTACGGAGCCCATAATATGCATAGCTCCATGAAAAACAGATCGGCATGTTAGCAAATGAGTGAATCATAACTAGTACTTCTATATCTATCCCCTAACTTAAATTCATAAGCCTTACTCTAAGGGAAATTATACGAAAATGCCTTTATATATGTAAGACAGGGTCCTTGTCTATCGGCCTAATCCCTATGCTATGGGGGTGATAGGCTGGAGTCACTCTCCATCATTCTCCATCTCCAAAGAGCTAGCAAAAAGACAGCCATAACATTACACCCCTTGACTCCAGTCTATTAACCACAAACTAAATAGAACTAACGTCAGTAGAGGAATAATATGAGACAAAATTGACTGATCTACGACCCTCACTAAGTCTAAAAAATTGTAGCAGGGAAGGGATACACTGAATAAAACAACAAATTGCTATAAGGATACAGACAGCAACAATAACCCCCCCTAAAATTTGTCGCATAAAATGCATGTCAGGGAGCCAATTAAAAAGCCAGTCAAAGAAACCCTGATCTATATGTTCTCTGATCTCTGCAGTCAAGTCGTTGAGTTTGTTAATGTGGGATTGGATATCTTTAGAATGGTCAGACAAATTAAAACAGCATAGACCTTCAAAATCAGAGCACTCGTGCCCATGTTTTAACAACAAGTAATCGATTGCTGCACGGTTTTGCAAAATAGCTCTACGTTCACCTTGGGAATCTAATAATAAATCTGATAAAACAGTAGACGTTTGATTTATAGACTTCACCATCCAGCAGGCCATTTTTCCGATTGTTTTGGCATTATAAACGGCCAATGCTGGAACACCAATAATAGAAAAAGCTAAACCAAGATATTCCGATCTGGAATAAAGATGAACAGAGGAATCACAATCTTCATGTAATGACATTGAGTCTCGGACAATACGGGAATGTGAAGAGGGATGTGAAGAAAACATTAGCAAACTTAATCTAGTGATGGCACATGGGCCACCAGAAATATTCGCAGGAATATAGGGCCAAGATGAATTCCCGCAGGAAAAGAGCCATCCAGCTGGCAATAACATTGAACGATAATGGCTAGTTGCTACTACTAAACGTTTACAAGTCATATTGTTCTTCACTGAAAGGCATGAATTAGGAAGTCTCTTTGAACATAACAAACGTTGATGAAATGAAAAAGTAGTAGCGGCTTGGAGTTTCAATCGCAAACACTCGGTAATAGCCTTAGGATTACAGGTCATCACGAAGCAAAGGTCACCAGGGGTAATATTAAAAGTAGTAATTCTGGAATTAATAGGGATATCAAGGTCTGGAAGAAGAGTACATGAGGGACAGAACTCATGGGCCGCAAAATCGCCCAGAATAACATTAGGTCGGGCATTGGATACATTAAACACATGGCGCAAAGTCTCAGTGGATGCAGGGACAGCTACCAAACAGGTCGCTAGAATGTCAGTAACACTCTTCATAGGAGTGAGGCAAAAATGCGGAGAGTTCGTCACCCGCTTCGCGAGTGTGACCCAGAAATTTGAAGACGAACGCCACGCGGACCGCGTGGCTCTTATTATCCCATCAACCGGCGTCGGTGGATCCTCTCCTCTCCCGGCGTAGCAAGCCAAAAGGAGTCCAGCGCCGACGCATCCTGCAGCAGCAATCCAAAGAATGATCTGAAAAAATACAAACACAGGCCTTAATCATTCTCGTAAGTAACATTTATCAGCTGGGACAGCTTCCCAGCCATCTTTCCCTGGCTTCATCACCAAAACGGTGTTGTCATGACCGGTCGCAATAATATCAGCCTGTTCAGGAGGATTTTTAGGCGATTGCACCCATATTTTAGCTCCAGGAAGATCAGACGATCCGAAGCCTTTTTGTCCTCGCACAGTTAGCAACGTCGGGGCAGAGCCTTTCTTGATCTCACCACTGAAGACAGGCATAATCAGTAACTGAGCAACACGGTCAGACTTTTTGATCAATAAGTCAGTCTCACTGCTATTAAGCAAGAGAACCTTAATCTCTCCCTGATAATCACTGTCAATCACTCCTCCGAGTACTTGTACACCTTTCAGGGCCAGGCCAGATCTAGGGGCAATTAATCCAAAACTACCAGCAGGTATAGAGACACCAATGCCAGTTTCAACAATGATTCGATCTTTTCCTGGGAATTGTGCATCATTTAATGCATGCAGGTCAAGGCCTGCGGAACCTGGGGTTGCTCTACATGGAGCCAAAGCACCGGGGGTAATTTCCCAATATGTGACAGTGGTCGAAATAGAATTAGGTTTTGCATCAACATGTGGAGGAAACAAACGCATCAAAGGAGATTCAGCATGTAACAAAGGACGATTATTCAAAATTAATAAGGCTTGAAGTAGGACATCTCTCCACTGGCTGTAACGGTCATCAGTCAACTTGCGCAACTGTTCTTTCAACAAGCCATTCATTCTCTCAATCAATCCTGAAGCTTGTGGATAATATGGAATATGAAACACCCAATCTATGTTATTCTCCGTACAGAATTCTTGCACCAATCTTCCACGAAAGTGGGATGCATTGTCTGATTGAATTTGGAATGGGACACCATAATACAAAATAATGAGCTCCAGCGTTTTAATTGTATTCACTTGGGTAGCATTCTTGCAAGGGAAAGCGACCAAAAGGCCACTATAAGTATCAACCACTGTACAAATGTATTGACAGTTTCTGCTCATAGGGAGCGGACCAATATAATCAATCTGCCAAATTTGGGCGGGCAATTTACCTCGATGTAAGTGGCCTCGAACAATTTGAGGCACCTCTTTCATTCTAGAATGCTGGCAAATGGGACAATGTAGAATGACATCTTTAATTAAGGAAAAGGGAATATGAATTCCTCTATCCGCAGCCCACCTGTTAGTGGCTTTCTCTCCAAAATGTCCTGCTTTCTGATGGGCCCACTTCGCCAATCCCGCCAAATCAGAATCCTGCATGTCAACCACTGCCTCAGAAATTTTAGACTGTTCATCTGCAATGTTATGGAAAAATTTGTCAAGGGAGTCGATTGGAGTATGAGCATCCACGTGAAAGATTGTTACAGTACTCTGCGGAAGCAATTCCCAAATATCCTGCCACAACTCTTTACCCCACAACTCCTTAGAATGCAATTCCCAATTATGAGAATGCCATGTCGGCAGCCACACCGCTAGTCCATTTGCAGTGGACCAAGAATCAGTGAAAATGTGACATGTACCTGGTAATTCCTGTTTCAAAACCTGATAAACCGCATAGAGTTCAGCATATTGACTACTCTTACCGTCTCCAGTTGTGCTTAACAATTTCTGTGTAATCGGATTATAAGAGACAGCTTTCCAATGTCTTTTGTCACCAATGAACTTCGCAGAACCATCCGTAAACCACATATGTTTTCTATCCTCCACGGACAGATCATCAAATGATTTACCCCACTTCACGGGAGACTCCTGCACTACGGGAACCGAATACTCACGTTCAGCCTCATTGGAGGGCGCCTGCGCCACTCGCTCATGTAAAACCGCCACACCTTTCGGACCCACACGTGCCCTGTCCTGAATGTACCATTTCCATTTAATTACGCTAGCCTCCTGAGCATGTCCAATTCGATGGGACTTCGGTGAACTCAAAACCCACTGCATAATGGGAATTTCAGGCCTCAAAATCACAGCATGGCCTAAAGTCAATTGCTCGGTATCCACCAGAGCCCAGTAACAAGCAAGCAACTGTTTTTCAAAAGGTGAGTAACGCTCACCAGCCTCTGGTAACTTTTTGGTCCAAAAACCTAATGGCACTCTTTGTCTGCCCTGCTTTTGCCACAAACTCCAATTGGCATACAGGCCTTCCACGGACACATTCAAATCCACATCACCGTCACTCACAGGCCACAAATCCAAAGCATACTGAATAGCTTCTTTAGCCAAATTAAAAGCAGTCTGTTGAGGTTCACCCCATTCAAACGCATTCTTTTTACGAGTGACACGATACAATGGAGCCAAGATCTGACTCAAATGGGGAATATGCTGACGCCAAAATCCAAACAATCCAATAAAGCATTGCGCCTCTTTCCTGTTCCTGGGAACAGCAAAATCAAGTATTTTTCGTTTAACTTGTGGAATCACCTCTCTGTGACCCTCATGCCAATTAATTCCTAGAAATTTTACAGCTTGGGATGGAGTTTGTAATTTGTCAGGATTAATTTCCCAACCTTTTGCTCGCAAACAATCAATGATTTGATCTAAATGGGTTTGTACCTGGTCTTGCGTTTCACCTTGAATCAAAATGTCGTCAATATAATGACAAATCTGAACTTGTGGAATCGTGGGCACTTCAGATAAATGTTCCGCCACCAGCCGGTGACAGATCGTAGGACTATGTACATAGCCTTGAGGAAGACTCCGGAACGTCATTTGACGTCCATTCCATGTAAAACTGAATTGTTCCTGGCATTCGGGGGCAATTGGAATTGAAAAGAATGCATTAGCAATATCAATAGAAGCATACCATGTACCTGGATGCTTTTGAATTCTCTGAATCAGTGTAACAATGTCAGGCACTGCAACAGTCAATTTAGGTGTATGTTTGTTCAATTCTCGATAATCAACAGTCATGCGCCAAGAATTGTCACTTTTGCGCACGGGCCAAACAGGATTATTCCAAGCAGATGTGACCGGAGTAATGACTCCTGCGTCAACCAAATCCTGAATCGTAGCTGTAATTTCTTCATGACCACCTGGGATGCGATATTGTTTCTGAGAAACCACTTTCGTCGCTATAGGGATCTTAATAGGTGGCATGCATAAACGGCCAACCCGAACGGGTCTGGTCGAAATGTACTGTCTAGTACCAAATTGATAGTAACCATCATCCAAATTCAAAGTCATACCTCTCAAAATGTCAATTCCAATAATGTATTCCAAAAGTGGCACAACCAACACAGAGTATTCTCTACGAGGAATTCTACCAATTTTAATTTCAAGTGCAGTTTGAACTGCGGGTGTCTCTTTACCACCCAGACCGGTGATTGTGAAAGACTGGCCATGAAATTTTCTCGACTTACCATGAATTAAAGTGGCCTCCGCCCCAGTATCAACTAACGCTCGGGCCCTTTGGATATTACGATGTTTCCAAAAAATCTCAATATCTACATAGGGTCTGTAATCTCTGTGGGCCCACCTGCGTACCGGAGCTTGACCTATTTCCTAGTCATTTTTCCTGCGTTCCGTCAACCAAGACAGATCAGGGTAAATGTTCTCAGTTTTCTTGGGTATTAGAATTTCTTGTTCATATCCGTCTCCAGTACGAAACGGATTAGTGTCAGGTTCAAAAAGTTGCGAATTACGATCAGAGAGCCTGTTACGATCCTCCCTCCTCCTTACGTCAGGGGAATAACTCCTTGCATCTCTACGTCTGCTAGAGCCACGATCATCTCTCCCCCTCTCACGATCATCCTCTCTCTCCCTCCCATCATTACGACGGGGGGAACCACCACGTTCATAGCGCCGATCATCACGGCGATCAGAATTCACACGTCGTCTCTCATCACCACTGTCATCTGAACCACGATCATACTCATTCTTTCGTACACGACGGGCACCCTCCTTCCGATCCAAACCACGCTTACGAAACATATCCCATAGGATATTATTAGGTTCGCCATCAATTTCTTCCCTTTTGACACCATCAGCAATGAGAGCAAGAAACATGTCACGTCTAGAGAACTTATAGTCCCCACCAGTACGACCCTCAGGTCGGGATTGTCTTTCAGGTTTAAACCATTCACCCAGCTCACCAAGCTGACGAACAGACTCGAGCACAGCAGACAAAGGATTGCCAGTTTGATTAATCAATAATGTCATCATGACTTGTTTATAAGCAACAGGAGAAGTACGTATAATGCGGTTACGCACAGAAGATGTTAAAAGACCATCCAATAACCTGTCAGCAGTACTAAGGAAGAAACACGTTTTCATGACTTCTTCCTTTAAACGTTGCGACGCATCGCGCAGAGTATACCAAGGCTTTTCATCAGTGGGCCAGTCAGATTCAGTTGGATATTTATGATTACAGCCATCAGACGCAAGCTGGAGCAAAGAAGTTTGAGCATTACCATTATAATTCCGAAAATGGTCCTGAATAGTAGAATCAGAACTCAAAGAGCAGCATCGAGCATAATACCGGAAGCGCCAAGCTCATAAAGACGCACCATCCAGGTAAGCAAAGTTTCACCAGGCCGCTGTTTAAATCGTTGCAGGATGTCACTAATTTCCTGCTGAGTAAAATCTTCAATACAATCAAGAGCTATACCACCCGGATTACCAGGGGCTTGTTGTAATTTTCGTCGAAAAATCAGGTGAGCAGAAACTGCGGGAAGAGCTTCCGAGGAAGCACGCATCTTAGATTTAACAGCACAATCAGGGCAAGCTACGTCATCCACGCGGGAAGAACGAGCACGGTCACAATCGGGAGTCAAATCAGTACATGAAGCGGATTTACAATCACGTCCGGAGCGAGAAGACTCGCGCTTATCACCCTCCTCTGCCGAGGAGTCAGAAGTATGAGAATCCCAGATATTACCGTCCCACTCATCGGGGTTCCAATCCATTCCAGCTTTTGCTACAACCATACGCACTTTGCGGGAAGACACACGTCCACGACGATGTTTATATTTGTATCGTGCAATACGGACCGCAGCTCTTTCGGCAATGGTCTGATATGTTTCAAGTTTATCGGCAAGCAATTTATTTTGACAACGCAGCAAAGTGTGCGCATTTTGCAACTCGACACACTGTCCTTCCGAATCTTTAAACTGTTTCTGCAGTTGAACCAACCTCTCATGCAATATTCTGTATGCATTAAGAACAATCCACCCTCTGCGTCCTAAAATAGGAAGCTCATCACCTTTCACTACTGGCGCTTTCTGTAGGCACGAAATCACATCAGCAGGCTCCGCCTGCTCCAAGAATGAAGACCAATTTTCACTTAAACCAGTAGAATCAGCCCACTCACGGGCCAAAGCCTCGTAAGGCGTAGACTCCCAGCCGGGAATCTGGATCGGTAATTTGAAAACCGACGGTGATTTTTTCACAAACATAATGACACGCAAAAAATTATATACACAATTATAAACAAAATTTTATACGTACAAGCCGAGCGCAAACCAACGAGATTAAAACAACACAATGCACACAGGCTTCGTAAACAGTTCGTGACGCCAGATGTAATGGCCGGATTTTCTGTTTAGATGGGATCAGCCCCCAGGGGCCCCTGTGACCCAGCCAAAACGTACTCACCTTCCCTCCTTAGATCGTATTCACAATGAGTATATATACAGATAAATGGACAGGTCGCACCTAAGGATGGGGAATGACAATATACATACACGGATTTTCTACAATATCTTATTCACATCAGTTGGCCTCGCGGTCACCCCGACCCAGACCGTTCTACCCTAGGGCAGATCTGACACACAATCCGGTGTGTCTACACATGGGCCTGCAGAACCCAATGCTCCCTTTTCCAAATTGTTCGCGATCCTGCGAAACTAAGCGCCAGTATCCTCCCTGGCGTTCTCACTTATTCAAGCCACAATCCAGTGGGTATACACGTTGGTCTCCCCCCCCAACGTTCTCATTAACGCCGCATATCAACGACGACCACATTCCTATGAACCATTATTGGGATGATATCTCAGCAATCTACTCGGGACAAAACTAAAATAATAACTTTGAATATGATTCCAGATTGTATAGTGTACTCCCTGCTCTTGGCATCAAAGGTCCACTCACTCCCTCTTTATTCGATCACCATTTACCTGATCGGGATTTCTCATCCGTTCACTAAACAGCTATCAACTAGAAGTGCGGTTTACCTAGATTGAACATGAACACCAGGTACACAATAATTCCATAAGAATTAGGGTATTTATTAACAATAGATATAAATCACATTACTATGCAGCATAACATTTGCAAGAAAAAAGGTAAAGATTAGAGTGCACAGTCTACGAGCAATGGACAGTCATCACCTGGTTAATATGAAGTTTGGACTCGGCAGTCATCTAGGTTCCCTTCTCGTCTCTGTGTCCTGGCTCGCTTTGCAGTCACCCTCAGCCGTCACAAGTACACGTCTGCACCGCTAGGCTCAACCTCGTCTGCTTCCCCTCAGGACCTCGGAACCTTGCTGATTATTTGCTACCGTCTCTCTCTCTCTCTGTATCAGTGCGCTCCGCGCCACTTCTCGTTCAGTCTATCTCAGAGAGTTTCGGTCTTAAATCTTTCTCCGACTTCAAAGATGGCGACTCATCCACCATGGAAAATGAATAATGGCAGAGATGCTAACGGCTAGATGCCGCCTACGGACTAACTAACAAAAAGACTAACACCTTCGCTAATATCAAAGCCCGTTCCTTCATGGAAATTCACGGCCAGTAACCTGCCGCCCACCAAATTCTTGTACCTCCCCGTACCAAGGACACTTTCCCAGCCGGCCGGCCTGAAGTTGTGTCTTCGGAGTGGAGAAAAATACATTCCTTCGATAAGGGTCAGCCTGAACCGGTTCTCTCCAAGCGAACAACAGCTTGAAACTAAAACATTACTCTTCACCTAGAAAGCCTTCTCGAGCTACCGGGCAGAAAGCAAAATGGAGTCTGTCTCGTTTAAGGCCTACGGAGCCCATAATATGCATAGCTCCATGAAAAACAGATCGGCATGTTAGCAAATGAGTGAATCATAACTAGTACTTCTATATCTATCCCCTAACTTAAATTCATAAGCCTTACTCTAAGGGAAATTATACGAAAATGCCTTTATATATGTAAGACAGGGTCCTTGTCTATCGGCCTAATCCCTATGCTATGGGGGTGATAGGCTGGAGTCACTCTCCATCATTCTCCATCTCCAAAGAGCTAGCATAAAAGACAGCCATAACAATGCTCCTCAAGGGAGCAGTAGAGCTGGTCCCCTTTTCTCAAAGAGGGAAAGGATTCAATTTCAGGTTCTTCCTGGTAAAGAAGACGATGGAGAAATGGAGCCCTATTGTAGATCTCAGGGAGCTAAACACCTATCTCATTTCCCAATGCTTTCGGATGGTTTCACTCCAGGATATCTTACGTTTCATCAATCTAGGGGATTTCATGGCCATTCTTGATCTCGAAGATGCATATTTTCACATACCAATTCACCCAGCGCACAGGTGGTTTCTTTGATTTACAGTAGCCAAGAGCCACTTTCAATTCAGGGTTTTACCCTTTGAACTTCGCTCTGCCCCAAGGATCTTTACCAAGGTGCTGGCACTGGTGGCAGCTTTTCTACGAAGACATCATTTTCAGGTCTTCCCATACCTGGACGACTGTTTGCTGAAGGCCCCATCCAGTGAGGCTGCTGGAGAAGCAGTCAACGCATGTACAAACTTATTCCAGAATTTGGGTCTTTCTCTCAACAGAGAGAAGTCATCTCTAATCCCGTCCAGGACAGCGCGTTTCCTGGGAGCCATTTTGGACACAACTCTCAACAATGCCTTTCCAACCCTAGAAAGGCAGGAAAAACTGCAATCTATGGCGCTGCTATTGAGAAAAAGAAAGTGTCTTTCAGTACGCCGTTACAAATCCCTTCTGGGAGTGATCTCTTCATGCATTCCTCTGATACCTCACTGCAGATTGCGGATGCAAGCTCTTCAGGAATAGCTAGACAGATAATGGTTAAATAAAAATGGTTCTGTTGGGTAGCTAAACAACTAATTTGCAAATGCTATCTGCATGCAATATAGCAACCTCCCTCTGACAAGAATTCACAACAGGTTCTTACAATGAATGAAAAGAAAGCCTGTATAGAGCTGGTTTTATCTTTATATTTTCCAAAATTCATTCAAAACAACTCATAAATGACTGTTTTGAATGAATTTTGGAAAATATAAAGATAAAACCAGCTCTATACAGGCTTTCTTTTCATTCATTGTAAGAACCTGTTGTGAATTCTTGTCAGGGGGAGGTTGCTATATTGCATGCAGATAGCATTTGCAAATTAGTTGTTTAGCTACCCGACAGAACCATTTTTATTTAACCATTAACTACCCAGGTTCTGAGGGACACAGGGTCAACCCTGTTTTTTTACGAATGACAAATAATGGAGACATGTTCACTGCTCATTCGACGACAAGGTGATGATTACTGTGGCGATGAAAAGAGCATCTTTGTGGTGGATGAAGCAAGAAAGCCTTTCCCGAGGTCTATCCTTCGTAAGCAATCCGGCTCATCAGGTGGTAACAACGGATGCTTCACTGGAGGGCTGGGGTGCGGTGCTTCAGGATCTTCATGTCAGCGGGCATTGGTTGCCCCAGCACCTTAATTTTCACATCAACCTCCTGGAACTGAGGGCAATCAGGCTGGCACTACAGGCATTTCTCCCATGACTGCAGGGATCGGCGGTTCTCGTCCGCACATACACCACGGCCATGCACTACATAAACAAGTACGGTGGTACCAGATCTCTTCCGCTATCTCAAGAGGCCCAGAAGATTTGGGAGTGGGCCATTCATGGAATATCGCTACAGGCAGAACATCTACCAGGAGTTCTAAACGAAAAGGCGGACAGACTCAACAGGCTGTCATCAGTCAGCCTTGAATGGGAACTGAACCAGACGATACTGGACGACATTTTTCATCGGTGGGGCAAACCCTCAATAGATCTATTTGCCACCCCGAACAACAAGAAATGACAGTTTTACGCAAGCAGGCTTCACCATGGAGGATCATTAGGGAATGCGCTTTCGATAGTCAAGAGCATTTGTGTACGCATTTTTCCCCCATTACGGTGATTCCGAGGCTGCTCAGGAAGGTCAAGGCGGATGATCTTAATAGCTTCTGCTTGGCCGTGGCAGTTCTGGTTCACGGAGCTACACCTTCTGTCTCTGGTTCTTCCACTTCCTTTACGGGCGCATCCGGATCTTCTCACAATGTCCCACAGGCAGATTTGGCATCCGGATCCAGGTTCTCTACACCTGACTGCATGGCTCCTGAGCAGCGAGTATTCATAAACCTTCCCATCTCGAATGAAGTAAGTGAAGTTCTGGCTCAAGCTAGAGCCCCTTCCACTAACAAGACTTACCTTTTGAAATGGAAAATATTTTGCATTTGGTGCTGGAAGGAAAGTGTTGACCCTTTCTCTTCTCAGCTTCATCAACTTCTACCTTATCTCTTGTCCTTGGCTAAGGCAGGATTGGCTCATTCATCCATAAAAGTTCACTTGGCAGCAATCTCTCGCTACCTTCTCTCTGGTCGTCCAGAATTATTAAACGGTTTCTCTCGGACTTATTCTGAGTCTTTCCCCTGGTGAGGCCTCCCCCTCCCACATGGCATTTGAATTTGGTTCTTGCACAGCTCATGAAAAATCCCTTTGAACTGATTCATCGGGCAGACATAAAATTTCTTTCTTGGAAATTGGCTCTTCTTCTTGCCCTCACATCGGCAAGATGTCTTGGGAAATTGCAGGCTCTCACAATACAGGAACCTTTTCTCCAGTTCAAAGAAATACTGTGATTTTAAGAACTAATCCGAGGTTCATACCAAAAGTGCCTTCAGGCTTTCACCTCAATGAACCTGTGATTCTCAAGTCTTTCTTTCCTCATCCTTCCACACCAGCGGAGAGGTCACTCCATTCTCTGGATGTGCAGCGGTGCTTGAAATTTTATTTGGATCGTACTAAAGGGTTTCGTAAATCTTCTCAATTTTTTTCAATTTTTATTATTATGATTTGGAATTCCGAAGAATTCCACATAACATTACAATAAAACATTAATTCATAAAAGACAATTTTATAAACCTGGAAGATTACACCCTGCAATTATCCTAGATTACACACAGTACATTATACATTTTTTCAATAAACCCTTAACATTAGTTACGAAAAAATTCTCTAAAAAAACAATTTTCCTAAAATTACCTTCTCCCTGAAGGGACTAATCTCTGTTAATCATTGAATACGTCACTCAGGGGGACTGAATTCTTATAATCGTTATCTAGAAAGGAACACTAATTGTTGACTTCCTAATTTAATAAAAAAATCTAATCTAATATAAAATTACATTTTAGCAGCATATAGTTAAGAAATTGAGTATGGTTCAACCAATATACGGTTGCAATTAAAACATTACTTGTGTCGGGGACAGAAAACAGTGTTAACAACAGATGATTTTGTAAAGTGCTACTGAAGGTGCAAGTGTATTAAGATAAAGTCTTAGTGCATAGATGCCCTAATTCTGGACAGAGACCAGAATGATTATCTAGCGTCAATATAGCCAAAATAAATCGGAACTTGCATAAAAAAGTTAAATAGCAAACAAAATTTGACAAACATACTAATAAATGGTTGTTACTTATCGTATGTTACAACAAATTAAGGATGTTTAATGCTCAAAAATGTGCTAAAACAAGGAAAATTATACAAGGTACTACATAATCCACTGATCACCCTACTTATTAACTTCTAAAATACATTTAAAAATTCTTTAAAGAAGCAAAAAATCTTAAATTATATCTGTTCTGACGGGGGATACAGAAGAAGATTGCGTGCATGTTCTGCTGTTAAAATATTATAATGTTAAAAACTATGCCTTAGAAATTTGCGACGTATTGAACTAAGTGCTGGGCACACAATCAAAACATGATTGAAGTCTTGGATGCCACCATTGCATAAATCACAACGTCTTTCATTTTTGGGGATACCCTCCCAAGCTCCTGTTACTATCCTCAATGGTAACAAATTCATTCTGAAGAGTAGAATTACTCTGCGTACTCCATGTTGCAGGTTCACGTACGGTTGAGGATTTTTAATAAGCAAGCTACCCGCTAAGCAATCTAGTCTGCCATTCCCTCTGCATATTTTCAGATCTCTTTCTCGTGAGATCGCGTATATGGTTTTTTTAATTAATTGCTTTAAAACGGCTTTGTTTAAAGCTGTTGCCCCAACTAAATCTAAACCAAAAATGCTTAAGGCTTTTAAATAATTTCAAAAAATTACACTTTTACACAATAGATTATCAAAAATGTCCTTGTGCAATGCTAGCCTTAGTAGATTTTCCTGACCATTTATCAAGGCGTTACACCATCTTAAAGACCCTGCCAATGACAAAATGTACGTTGAGAGAAGGCCAAATTCGAACCTAAGAGCCGCGATTGATGCAGCATGACTCAAGTTACATATTTGACGCCAAATTTTACCTTCCACTTTCTCGAACTTAGCCCACTCACATTCGTCAATTGTTTCACATGCATATTCAAGGTCGGCGGAATCTTTACTTTGTACACTGCAATAGTATGTGAAAAATGTCTTTTCCCGCATTGCTTATACAAGCGGTTAATTGCCGATGCTTGTGAAATAGCTTTACTTTTGCAGTGATCTAAATGTCTGTTAGCGGAGCACCTATTTGTAAACAAAATTCCTAAATAAGGATAAAATGTCACTATTTCCATATTTTCATCCCCCAAAAACCATTTCAGATTTCGTCTAACCTTACAGCCTTTCTGACTAAAAATCATCACCTTGCTCTTAGAAATGTTTATTTTTAAAAAATATTCATTAGTGTACCTGACCAACTCCGTCAAACGTCTTTGCAACCCAATTGGGGTTAGGTCCATGATTATAGCGTCGTCAGCATACAACAAACAACTTAATTTTAAATCACCCACTTGTGGAGGGTCCCCTTTACTCTTCGCTACCTGGCTTGGAAGGTCATTTATGTAGATTGAAAAGAGTAAAGGGGCCAATAGGCACCCCTGCTTCAACCCGTTGTGGGTGGGGATTTTCTTTGATAGACCTTGGGTACCCCTAACAGAACTTGAGTCCAGGTAGAAGAGTGGAGAGCAATTATTACTCTTAGCAAATTCCCTGGGATCCCCATCCTTATCAATTTCCTCCACAGCGTCCCCCTATCTACCCTATGAAACGCCGTGGAGAAGTCAATGAAAGCTGTATACAGCTGAAGCCTCCGAGCTATAGGATATTTATCTACTAGGGTTTGTTAGACAGAGATATTGTCTAGGGTGCCACTATTCTTCCAAAAACCAGACTGTTCAAGGGGAATTAAATTATTACCAAATACCCACTCTTGCAGGTGGACAAGGATGCTTTTTGCAAAAAGTTTTCCCGTTGCGTCCAGAAGGGAGATTTGCCTATTGCTTGTGGGAGAGTTTTTAGGGCCTTTCTTATATAGAGGTACTATTATACTGCCCTTCCAGGAATTAGGGATATCCCCAAACTTATAGCAATGGACAAACAGCGGATGTAACATCATTGCCCACTCGCCACAGTCCTTTTTTATTATGGCTACAGGGACATCATCCGTCCCTATTGCCCCGGAGTATCTCGCCCCCTTGATGTATCCCTCAAGATCGCTCATTAATGGTGCTTCTACCTTTTCTACCGAAAAAGTTGACTTGTTGAACCCCTCATCCCCGGCATCTAAGGGATTCAGGGCTTACAATAGGGATATGTAAGTAGACCATTCAATTTCAGAGATCAACATGGGCTGGGATTTTACTCTACTGTCACAATATTTGGCAATCAATACCCAGTACTTTCTACTATCCCCCAAGAGTGCCACTTCTCGAAGGTTAACCCATTTTTCGTCCTCAGTGGCCCTACGATCAGCAGCTATTTTCCCTTTCCGGACCTGTTTTAATCTGTGTATCTCTTTTTGTCTTGACGGCCATGGGTCTAAAAATTGGGATCTGATCAACCTATTTATCTTATTATTAAGAAATTTAATTTCATTAGGAGGTATTACTTTGGGGGTGGCGCTATCACCTTTCATCTTTCTTCCCAACTTTCTGACAGCAGTCATGACTCTTTCATATCTCACGATCGGGTTCTCCCAGGTTAGACTGAACGCAATGTTCTTAAATACCCAATAAAGATTCAGAAGATTCTTATGTGACCAACAAGTATGTCCATTACTTCGAGAATAAGTTACTATCTCATTCCTCTGATTCCATAGTTCAGGTTTTTCGAGGATTAAAGCTATCTTGACAGCCAATATGTTGTGGTCACTCAAATTAGTAGAAAGAACCTTAAACTGGGAGCATGCCCCGAACAGTTGAAATGACACTGCCATGTAATCGAGGAGGGAATTGCCATGTGACCCATTAAAGGTGAGAGCTGCAGGTGAGTCCTCTGGGAATCTGCCATTTAATACTATAAGGTCAAGGTTTCTCAAATTTTGCAACAGTAAAAGGCCACGTTTATCAGATCTTAAATTGGAAGGGAATATTGCCTCTGGTATAAACCAAACCTCCTCCATGTCCAGATTGGAAAAGGATGTGATTGAGCTATTATTAATCTTGGCATTAAAATCTCCTACCATCAGGATACACACTCTTTCATCATTGCTACATAACATTGGCACAAAAGTGCAAATGGAATCGACCAGTGGGGTGAACGCTTTCCCAGGAGGGATATATACATTTACCACATACAGAAATGTTGCACATCCCAGGTTGTCTTGTTCCAATTTTAACTTTGCACAGATACAGCCATTTGAAGGATGAATAAATATCTCAGGGACCCATACTAACTCACAACTTAGCAGAATGGCTAATCCTCCACTTGCATGCCCCTTTATAGATTTTTTTGCTGCACTACAAAACACGTAGTAGTTATCTAACTGGAATTCATCAATTGCCCACGTCTCTTGGCGGCAGATTATTTTGGGGTCTGGGTTTGCTAAGGAAATAAGCTTAGAATTATCTTTTTCTAGCCCCGCCATATTCCAAGACACAATTGTTCCTAGTATTCCTAAATTATTCATCGCTTTTGGTGGTCCTCGTAAGGGCCCTACACTGTCAAAGCAGAGTATTGCGAGATGGATCTCCAGTGCCATTCTATACTGCCACTCTACAGAGGGTAAGCAGCTGGACAGCAGGATCAGAGCACACTCCACAAGATCCGTGGCTTCATCTACAGCTCTCTTTGCGGGAGTACACATCAGAGACATTTGCAGAGCTACAAACTTGGAGCAGCGTGCACACCTTTACGAAGCATTACTGCTTGGAAGCCTTGACGCAGGAGGACACAGCTGTGGGCCAGGCAGTCCTGAGGAACCACTTCCACTGTTTGGTGAGCTTTCCCTACTTTCCCTCCTTCCTGTTTCTGCACATTTTATATTTACTGGTAGTACAGATGGTTATTTCTATATGTAGTTTACTTCTTCTCTTATAAAAGTATGGATACTAACATGTCTCTTTATTTATGTCGCAAAATGTGCTTTATTGCTTACTGCTAGCTACTCTGATACAAGCTATGGGAATCTATGAAAGTTCCAATACTGGGGCAAGAAAACAAGTTGCTTACCTGTAACTTTGGTTCCCCAGTATTGGTAACTTTCATAGATTCCCATGTGCCCACCCTCCTCCCCTGGGAAATCTCAGCCTTCAGCAGATGTGGTTACTGTTACACAACGGCTACGAAAATCTGAGGCTCTGAGGTTCCTTCAGAAGGGTTCTATGGGGTGAGGCTCTTCTGATTGGCTGATGTTTAGTTTGGTCTCTTTTACAAAAAGCGGCGGCTAAGCTACAAAAGGGAAGGAGGCCTAGGCCTTTTTCTTTCTCTTTTGTACCTACTGCTATGTTATTTGTGTTACCGAGACTCCCATTCTGACGACGGGGAATGATAAAAGCTATGGGAATCTATGAAAGTTACCAATACTGGGGAACCAAAGTTACAGGTAAGTAACTTGTTTTCTTTTCCAGCGTAAACATGAATTTTCAAGATTGCCACTTCTGTTAGCCGAACATAACGAAAATGAGATGCAAGGTAGGCGTTCCAGTGAAAAAACTGCTGCTAAACACACTTAGTGACATTTACAAGAAAATTCCAGTACGTCAATAACCCCCCCAAAACTGCTGCTAACTCAAATTAGAAGTAGGTTTTTAAGACCTGAAAATAGCTGGTCTTAAAATATGGTCCAAACACTTGAGCCCACATATAAGATGACTTGGTTCTGGACAGCACTGCAGGAATATTGCTACGCTGCCCTGCGCCAAAACAAAAGGTCAGGAATGCGCCCTATCAATAGGATAGGACTCATTTCTTGGCCCAATTCATAAAAAGTGTTCCATCACAGTGATAAAACAGCTATTAGACACTTTTCAGTGCGCCCTCCTTGCATCACCATGGGTGCACCATATTTCCTGTTCAGGGCTCCATGTCGCAATCAATGACATACGTCTGGAATCCTGACACATCTGTCAGCGCTAAAGTCATGCATTGCTGCAGTTGTGTCGCAAGCACGACACAACACCAGCAATAAATGGGGCAAGCCAATCCCTATGGCATTACGTCACCCTTACGTCTGCCATGAGACAGGTGTAGGTTTTTGACACAGTGGCTTTCAAGAATTATCGCAGTGAAATATGATAGATTTCACAGCCCTACTCCTACGAGGCCTTGTTGCGTGTGAATAAACACCCTGCATACATCATAACTGACACAGGGCTTTACAAGGTCACGCATATACCTAGATGTGTCACTTTGCAAAACGGCGCAACGTGGCACAAAATTAATGCGCATGTATGTCAAGAAAATGACGTACCGGCTATGTTAAACTATCGAAAGAGGCTCATGAATAAGCCCCCCTGTATTTTTCCCCTATGTTGACGCACAGTGGCTGCCATGCGCCAACGCAGGCACCCTTGCGCCATGGTACGAGGGAGACTGTGTTGCGGAGCTAGTTGATGTTGTTCAGTAAGGGACTCCTACCTGCACAAAACCTATCAATCCAGGGTATTTCTCCTCTTTCACTGTCTGCTGCAGAATGCTGCACACATAGAAAAAGTGAAAGAAGAGTCAAAATGAAAACATTTATAATTGTAGTGCCTGCCAAACGTCACTCTTGGGGTGGTATTAGATTCTGACGCATTCTGAAGGTTTCAAGTTTTTCGTAAACCTGCGAATGCTTCAGATTCCATTGATTTGGCGTGGGTACGCCCTCAGCAGTATCCATTGAACCAGTGGCAGTATGGCGGAGGAGCATCGCCCCCTGCTTTCAAGCAGTGCGAGAAGAAGAAACATAAAAGTATAATAACTTTCAGTTATAACATTTTATGTTTGTGCTGCTTTGCAGGCGGGCGTGGCACATTTGTTCGAGGGAGGTACCCGCTTAGAGTACAGAGTCTAGTTTGCAGTCCAGGCTGCCCATTGTCACCTGCCCCGGTGGCCAGCGATCCCCACCCGCTCAGTTCACCAACACAAAGGATCGGCAAAATGTCAATGAGGTCCCCATCTGCAGGCTGGCCATCGTTGCGCCAGACTCACAGACACTATATATGACATGCGGTACAGTGCAGTGTGGCCAGCGGGGCCCTCTCCTTCAGTCAGGTGTATGCAATCTAGGAATCTTCGTTCAGGCGGCACTGATGGAAATCCCCCATACACCCAAGAGCTCACTGCCAGGGGGCAACAAAAGGCAGAACTACCCGGTCGCCTACTATGATCTAACTGTGGTAACTAGATTCCGTGTTCCTCAGTGAGTGACGGCCGAGAGGCGCACCCAGGGCCCTGAAACAACCCCCATACTGGCAACCACCGTCACAAACGGCCAATATCAGCAACTAGAGCCAGTTAGTGGAGTCCCCCGACAGTCTTTTGAGGTGCCCTTGGTGAAGTTGGTCAGCCGCAGTGCAGGGATTGCTCAGGGCACGATGTGGGTCACCGTTGGCGCAACATTGGCAATATCCTCTGTGCACCCCGGTGTAGTGGTGGCTCGTGTTATGCAGTGCAGACGTCCATACATCGGTGCGCAGGAGCGCCTCTACTGATCACAGCTCCAAGGGGCACCAGGTGGTCTTCTCACACAGGTCAGCAAAGTGTTTCCATGTGACCTGCCAAACTTCATCACCAGGTAAGGACGATCGCCAACGCCTCTATGCTTAGTGCCACAGCCCACAGCCTTGGGCTTGACGCGGCCCGTCTCCACCGTCAGTGACTCCCAGCACCACCGCTTTCCACTCTGAATCTCAGATGAAAGCCCAGTGAGGCCTCCGGGCCCTGCACACTGTCCGCGCTTCTAGGCATTGTCTGCCATGACGTCGCAAGAATGGCGCTAAGTAAAGTTCTGCACCACTTTCATAAATGAGGCCCAGATTCTGAATTTCCTTTCCCCCTGGGACTCTGGCTGGTCATCCTGGCTGTTTGAGGGTTTGAGGGGGGGTGGGGGGGGGGGGGGGGTTTAGACCTGTGCTGATCTTGACCCTGGCTGCTCCATTCTGCATTCCATCGTTTTTCTTTTCTTTTTTTCATTAGAGGCTATTTTGCCTCTTGAGACTGAAAAGTGACGTTGGGCTGGCTAACATGATTTTTTTTGCAGCTAATTGGCATTTTGTCACATTTCTCTTGCTAGCATCAATTTTTTATCACCTTGAGCCTAGTGTTAGCTGCAGTTTTCGCAGCGGCTAGCTGTTAATATAGCGATGTAGCGACGTATTGTAAATATGTTGCTAACAAGGCAATGGTTTCAGCGATAGACCGCGTTAAAAAAATTGCAGCTAGCTACCACAAAAACTGGTTAGCACCAATTCTTGTAAATATACCCCTAAGTGGCTTAAGTCAAAGCTCCTATCGCCATCACAACGTTACTGAAAGTGACGATAGGGCTTGTAAACATACCTTCAAATCTGGTATTTATATCCTTTATCTTTACATACTTCAAACAGTAAATATAAATTGAAAGTCATTTTTAATGGTTTCTAAGATTCTGTTAATGAACAGACCCATGGCTCATGAGTACAGTAATAAACAAAGAAAAGTCATTTTACAAATAAATACGAAGGACTTTATTTACAAGGAAGGAACGCAGCGTGGCACGGCAAGCCATTAGGCTGCCCGTGCCACTTTCAAAGCACAGGGATGCGTCATATTTACAACAATATGATTCATCCCTGTGCTTTACCCTGCGCTGATGCACAACTGACTGCCATGCACCGACGCAGGCACCCTTGTGCCATGGTGCAAGGGGGCCTGCGTTGCGGGGAGACTGTCTTTGTCAAGGAAGGGACACCTTCCTGCACAAAAACAATCATGCGAGGCGATTTCCTCTTTCTATGTGTGCTGCACGTGTGAAAACATTTCTCCTCATCGAAAATCCTTGTTGCGCCCCCTATGCCTATGTAGGATTCTGTCGCATTTCCAGGTTTACGACTTCTCATGAATCTGGAAATGCAGCAGAAGCCATGGGTGTTGAATGGGAACACCCACAGCAACACCCATGGCAAGTCCCTTTCACGCAAAGTGCTGTTTGTAAAGGGACCGTATTTACAAGGACACAAAATCTATGCAGCATGGCTTTACCTATCCTTGTAAATATGGGGCAGCTAGAGGCGCCGCTGGTGCATCACTAAAAAGTGAAGCACCGGAGGCACAAGGGGCTTGTAAATATGCTACACAGATTTTGTTTATAGTCCTTTTTAGGATCGCGACTCAGCCTTTGCTGACTTAATATGACAACAAATGGCTTGGGCATATTTACGAGAAAATGACGGAGCAGCGCTAAATTTGGCAGTGCCATGTTCTGACATTTTCAAAACGCTGGGTTGAGTCGTATTCACAAGAATAGGGAGCACCCCTGTTTTTTACTGAGCTCTGGTGCTAAATTTAGATGTTTTCACAACAAAAGTGCCTGGGGGTCAAGAAATAAGTCAAACAGAGTGGATCGCAACACCAATACTACATAAAAGACACCAGTGAGGACATCAACCGTGTTAGTGAATGCAGGCCAAGTGGAGGCTCAAGAGCATATGGAGAAATAGTTCCCATCAGAAGCCACACTGTACCGCCTTCTTTGTCATCATTTGGGATCTCCTTACCCAGGAGACAGAACGGCCGGTCAGATGTTACCGTGACCGATATATGTGATAGGGGGTGGTGTCTTGAGTACAAAAGATAAGGTGGCTACTGAAAAAGCAGTGTTAAGGTGGTAAGAGTGTTAAAGTGAGGGAAGGTAAAATTAGGTGAGTCGGGTAGAAAAACAAATTTTATTAGTGTCTCCCAATCCCTAAGGTTTAAAAAGCAAGTGTGAGTGCGGGTTTTGAATAATCACCGTACTTAATAGTGGTCGCCACGTTTCTGCATTATATCGAACATAGTTTCTAAATGCATTCTTCAGGACCATGTAAAAACACTGCTACTTATAGTGATGGAAGTAAAAATTAAGATCAATATCACCTGAACTTCAGGTACATACTCAACCAAATACTGTTGCATCGCACGGTATTGGATCCACACAGAAAGACAAACAAACAAAAAGAAGAACATGAAGATGTCATATTCCCATGAATAATATACTGGATAAACATTCACATGTATATGGACAAACATTTCAGATTTGCAGACTCACCCATCTGTGGTGGCTGAGAGGCTTCACCCCACCTGGCTGCAGCGCAGGTATGAGGAGCACCGCTCTAAAAACAATTCACAAGTAACATTCAGAGCTGGAATTTAAAATTAGAATGAGTTCACAGGGAGGCAGATTCCTTAATTAATCCTTCAGAATATACTTTAGTATTATGTGGGGCTTCCCGCCTGTGTTCTACTCCATCAGCGCGACAGAGATGAACTAAGTTGCAAGAGATGTTAATGAAAAGCTTTAAGAGCCGGGCTTTTCAGTGTATTTTCAAACCCCAGTACCGGTAGCTTGATCGCTTTCAGTGCAGCGCGTTTAACGTGATCGCTTACAAGGTATCGCATTTGTGTGGTTAATCACCAACGCGATAACTATTTGGCCGCCAGTGCACACGTTAGATTTCTCAGCGAGGTAGTTAGCTTGTCAAGTGGGTAAACAAAGAGGCGAGCGCTTTCAGGGCAGCGCGTTATTAATTACCGGCTCAAATGTCAGAAAAGCCGGCGTGCGCCTTAAACTTCTCAAAGAGTCGGTCCGTCGGTTGAATAAACAAACAGGCGCGCGATCGCTTTCAAATCGGCGCCTTTGTATTAAAAGTTAACAGTGCGGTAAAAGACAGGCAGAAAGCGTGCGCGTTGCAGGCGAGCGCTCGCCTACCTGTCCGTCGGTGTCTCCTGGCAGTCAGCTGTACTGTCTGGGGGGGCACCGGCGCTTCTCAAAGATGACCGTATTATGCTTTCTCAGTCAGTCTGGAGCAGGCACGTGATGTGGTTCAGTCACGTGACACCAGGCATGCTGGGACATGTAGTCCCAAACCGAAAATTCATGAATAGAGTTATGGGCAATAAAGCATATTAGTCTGGGTGTGAGTTGCGCATACGGATGGAGGCAACATTTTAGATTAAGGAGCTCATGGTTCCAAGAGTATTGTAAATAACATAATGATGTTATGAGGATATTAGTCTGAGTGTAATTAGCGCATACAGATAGAGGCCACATTTTAGATCAAGGAGCTCATGGTTCCAGGAGTATTATGAATAACTCAATGATGTTGTGAGGGTACTGAGAGATAGACTAGCGAAAACCCATGTGATTAGTTACATTAAGGCTCAGACTGAATGAGAATGAGTTTATTATAGGGACATCCAGGGAATTGGCTCATTTAGTCCCTCTTTATCACTGTTCAAGCGGTACACCCACTTTTGTTCAATTTTGAACAGGAAACGGCTAATGTCAGTACAAGCCAGGGGTATTTGTGGTTGTTCCAGGACGGTCCAACAAAAATCATCAGGGCCATGTCCCTTCTCCAAAAAGTGTGCGGTCAGACGAGTAGCCTGTTTTCTGCACCGCACTGTACTTTTATGTTCTTGTATCCTCGTCCTGATTTTACGGGTCGTCATGCCAACGTATCGCAGAGAGCATGGGCATGTTATCAGGTATATGAGGTTACTGCTGTTGCAGTTTGTGAATCTTTTTTGTCTCCAAGGGCGACTGGTCCCGATCTCGACCTCAATGGATTTACGGGTCTGGGGGCAGACAGTGCAAGCTCCACAGGGGTGGTGTCCAATGACTGGAGGTAAGTCCCACAACGTACCCACTTGTCTCGGTTCTTTATTGCGTGGACGTCTGTGGACCAACTGGTCTTTAAGATTTTGTCCTCTTTTGAAGGCAAAAATAGGTAAGGCTATATCGTCATTGCCAGTCTTTAAGATCGACCAATGCTTTTTTATGATTTTCTGCACTTGGTTCGAACGAGTATTAAATGTGTTGACAAAAGCAATACGATTAGTCTTGTCTTTTGGTGGTTGTATCTCCAAAAGGGACTCCCTGTTATTGTTAGACGCCCTCTTTTTTGACTGGTGAATGATCTTTTTCGGATAGTTTTTTTCACTCAGTTGGGCTTCTAGGTTTTTTGAGTGGGTTTTGAAGGCTTCTTTGCTGGAGCAATTCCTTTGTACCCTAAGAAATTGGCCAAAAGGCAAATTATCCCTCAGGGCGCGTGGATGGCAGCTATCGTACCTCAATAGTGCGTACCTAGCCATCGGCTTACGGTAGAGTTCTGATTCAATACCATTGTTGGTTGCATGCAGTCTCAAATCCAGGAAGGCTAAAGATGTTCTACTATATTCAATGGTAAACTTCAAATAGGCATTCTTGCTATTCAACCACACATGAAATCGCGCTAGATCTTCTTCTGTGCCTCGCCATACCACCAATATATCATCAATATATCGTTTCCATATATGTAATGATGATAAGTATGGGTTGCCGGGCGTTAGGACTTCCTGCTGTTCGAAGTTATGGACGTAAAGATTCGCCAGGCTCGGCGCGAAAACACTGCCCATACTGGTCCCGGAAGTTTGCAGGTAGATGGTGTCCTCAAAGCAAAAGTAGTTCTCTTTCATCGCAATTTCTGCTAGATGCATGATAAAGCTCGTTGGCGTGATGGATTGGGGATTGCTCTGTTCCAATAGAGCGCCTACTACCTCCAATGTCTCGGTTTGTGGAATGGACGTATATAAAGACTCTACGTCAAATGATACAAGGATATCAGTTTCGATGTCGTATTGTATTGTGGGCAGTAGTCTTAGGACGTCTTTCGTGTCTTGCAGATACGTGGGCATAGCCTTGACCAAAGGATTCAAGAAATGATCAACAAAGGTTGATAGAGGTTCAAGGACCGAGCCAATACCAGAAATGATCGGCCTGCCAGGTGGTGGCCTCTGAGGTTTGTGCACTTTAGGCAGACAGTAGAAGTACGGAATTATAGGGTGTTTGGTGGTTAGATATAGTCCCTCTTGTGACGTTATCCAACCCTCGGTGGTTGCTTCCTCTACCAGATTGTTGATTTTGGTTTGCAATCTCTCTGTTGGATCTTCTCTTAATGGGAGGTATGATTTCTGGTCACTCAGTTGCCGGATGCACTCATTTCGGTATGTCTCAGTATCTTGGATGACAGTTGCACCACCTTTATCAGCAGGCTTAATAATGATCCTGTCGTCAGTTGATAATGTACGTAGGGCAAGTTGTTCGTCCTTTGAGAGATTCATGAATGGTCTCGTCTCCGATTCGTAGAGACGCTTAATGTCATTCTCCACAGCAGCTTCAAAGGTCAAGACCTTTGGGGGTAGAACAGCGGCGGGAGGGTTGAAAGTGGAAGGCTTTTTCAGTCCAGTGTTTTTGTCTTCTAGGACAGTACTAGTATGTTCTGGTTTAGAAAAGAAATAGTGCAGTCTTATTTTTCTAAAGAACTTGGCCAGTTCAATTTGGGCTACAAAAGGATCCCCTTTCTGGGTTGCCACAAAACCCAAGCCTTTGTTTAGAACTCGCTCTTCAGTAGGAGAGAGTGTGTGTGAACTAAGGTTCATTACGAGGCTTGTTGGTTGCTGGTCCCTGCAGTGTCCTGTGGGACCTTCTTCCCGCTGCGGAGATCCATCCTCGATTGTTGAGGAGTGTCCGTGTTCCAGTGGACCTGTGGTGTCGTTGTTCCTTGACTCCTCCTGCCCCTGCCTCGTCTCGGGCCAAATCCTAAAAAAGGAAAAGACCCTGGACCCTGCTGCATAGTAGGGGGACCGAAGGGACCCATTTGGGGGGGACATTGGGGTCCAAACATCCAGGGATTGGCCGGCCACCACGGTTGGAAGTTGTTAAAATTCTGTGGTTGGTTTCCATTTCTCCAATTCCTCCGATTACCTCAGCCTCTGGAAGTTTGATCAGCAGACCCATGTTGTGAAGTATCTGAATCACTAGATGCTCCATCCGAGCTAGATGTACCATACGTAGAGCCACCCTTCTTGCCACCTCGGTTGAATGTTGGTGCTGTGTATGTGTCACTCGTGTATGGGTATACCCGTTCCATAGAAAATTTGGCTAGATCCTTTTTAAACTTTTCTAACTTAGTGAAAAGAATGGATTCTTTAAAATCTTTATTGTTCTTGTCACTGTCTTCCTGTCCCTTTTTAAACAAACCACTTTTTAATGTGGTTTTAATCTGGCCTTCTAGAACCTGAATCTCAATTAAAATCTTGTCCGCCACTCTTTTTGCGGTCTTGATGATCAGGACTAGCCAATCCCTTGTGCACCTCCAGGCTATCATCGACCAGTCTTTGAGAAAATCTTTATCATCAAGGAATAGACGTGGTGCATTGTTGACAATAAGACCTGAGGGTGCACAGTTGTCTCGCAGATATTGGGCCATGATTATTCCATGGACAGATGTCCTGGAGTGGGATTTTTTAAGGACTAGAATTTTTGCCCATCCATCGTCATTATTTGCTGTTTGAACCGAGACAGGAATGGTGTCTAAAAGACTAGGGTTTTCGTCTAGAATACTCTGAACCTCTGCACTTTCGAAAGCCAAGCCCCAGTTAGTCGCCATGTCGGAACCGAAGAGAGAAGTACAGAATTAATGAAGGAAAACTAATGAAAAGAAAGGCCTCACAGTGAACTCAATCGTATTGGAGACCGCGTGGTCAACCAGTGTATAAACAGAGACCCACAGCCTTAGCCTAGAAAACCCTAGTCTTTTAGACACCATTCCTGTCTAGACAGTGACAAGAACAATAAAGATTTTAAAGAATCCATTCTTTTCACTAAGTTAGAAAAGTTTAAAAAGGATCTAGCCAAATTTTCTATGGAACGGGTATACCCATACACGAGTGACACATACACAGCACCAACATTCAACCGAGGTGGCAAGAAGGGTGGCTCTACGTATGGTACATCTAGCTCGGATGGAGCATCTAGTGATTCAGATACTTCACAACATGGGTCTGCTGATCAAACTTCCAGAGGCCGAGGTAATCGGAGGAATTGGAGAAATGGAAACCAACCACAGAATTTTAACAACTTCCAACCGTGGTGGCCAGCCAATCCCTGGATGTTTGGACCCCAATGTCCCCCCCAAATGGGTCCCTTCGGTCCCCCTACTATGCAGCAGGGTCCAGGGTCTTTTCCTTTTTTAGGATTTGGCCCGAGACGAGGCAGGGGCAGGAGGAGACAAGGAACAACGACACCACAGGTCCACTGGAACACGGACACTCCTCAACAATCGAGGATGGATCTCCGCAGCGGGAAGAAGGTCCCACAGGACACTGCAGGGACCAGCAACCAACAAGCCTCGTAATGAACCTTAGTTCACACACACTCTCTCCTACTGAAGAGCGAGTTCTAAACAAAGGCTTGGGTTTTGTGGCAACCCAGAAAGGGGATCCTTTTGTAGCCCAAATTGAACTGGCCAAGTTCTTTAGAAAAATAAGACTGCACTATTTCTTTTCTAAACCAGAACATACTAGTACTGTCCTAGAAGACAAAAACACTGGACTGAAAAAGCCTTCCACTTTCAACCCTCCCGCCGCTGTTCTACCCCCAAAGGTCTTGACCTTTGAAGCTGCTGTGGAGAATGACATTAAGCGTCTCTACGAATCGGAGACGAGACCATTCATGAATCTCTCAAAGGACGAACAACTTGCCCTACGTACATTATCAACTGACGACAGGATCATTATTAAGCCTGCTGATAAAGGTGGTGCAACTGTCATCCAAGATACTGAGACATACCGAAATGAGTGCATCCGGCAACTGAGTGACCAGAAATCATACCTCCCATTAAGAGAAGATCCAACAGAGAGATTGCAAACCAAAATCAACAATCTGGTAGAGGAAGCAACCACCGAGGGTTGGATAACGTCACAAGAGGGACTATATCTAACCACCAAACACCCTATAATTCCGTACTTCTACTGTCTGCCTAAAGTGCACAAACCTCAGAGGCCACCACCTGGCAGGCCGATCATTTCTGGTATTGGCTCGGTCCTTGAACCTCTATCAACCTTTGTTGATCATTTCTTGAATCCTTTGGTCAAGGCTATGCCCACGTATCTGCAAGACACGAAAGACGTCCTAAGACTACTGCCCACAATACAATACGACATCGAAACTGATATCCTTGTATCATTTGACGTAGAGTCTTTATATACGTCCATTCCACAAACCGAGACATTGGAGGTAGTAGGCGCTCTATTGGAACAGAGCAATCCCCAATCCATCACGCCAACGAGCTTTATCATGCATCTAGCAGAAATTGCGATGAAAGAGAACTACTTTTGCTTTGAGGACACCATCTACCTGCAAACTTCCGGGACCAGTATGGGCAGTGTTTTCGCGCCGAGCCTGGCGAATCTTTACGTCCATAACTTCGAACAGCAGGAAGTCCTAACGCCCGGCAACCCATACTTATCATCATTACATATATGGAAACGATATATTGATGATATATTGGTGGTATGGCGAGGCACAGAAGAAGATCTAGCGCGATTTCATGTGTGGTTGAATAGCAAGAATGCCTATTTGAAGTTTACCATTGAATATAGTAGAACATCTTTAGCCTTCCTGGATTTGAGACTGCATGCAACCAACAATGGTATCGAATCAGAACTCTACCGTAAGCCGATGGCTAGGAACGCACTATTGAGGTACGATAGTTGCCATCCACGCGCCCTGAGGGATAATTTGCCTTTTGGCCAATTTCTTAGGGTACAAAGGAATTGCTCCAGCAAAGAAGCCTTCAAAACCCACTCAAAAAAAACCTAGAAGCCCAACTGAGTGAAAAAAACTATCCGAAAAAGATCATTCACCAGTCAAAAAAGAGGGCGTCTAACAATAACAGGGAGTCCCTTTTGGAGATACAACCACCAAAAGACAAGACTAATCGTATTGCTTTTGTCAACACATTTAATACTCGTTCGAACCAAGTGCAGAAAATCATAAAAAAGCATTGGTCGATCTTAAAGACTGGCAATGACGATATAGCCTTACCTATTTTTGCCTTCAAAAGAGGACAAAATCTTAAAGACCAGTTGGTCCACACACGTCCACGCAATAAAGAACCGAGACAAGTGGGTACGTTGTGGGACTTACCTCCAGTCATTGGACACCACCCCTGTGGAGCTTGCACTGTCTGCCCCCAGACCCGTAAATCCATTGAGGTCGAGATCGGGACCAGTCGCCCTTGGAGACAAAAAAGATTCACAAACTGCAACAGCAGTAACCTCATATACCTGATAACATGCCCATGCTCTCTGCGATACGTTGGCATGACGACCCGTAAAATCAGGACGAGGATACAAGAACATAAAAGTACAGTGCGGTGCAGAAAACAGGCTACTCGTCTGACCGCACACTTTTTGGAGAAGGGACATGGCCCTGATGATTTTTGTTGGACCGTCCTGGAACAACCACAAATACCCCTGGCTTGTACTGACATTAGCCGTTTCCTGTTCAAAATTGAACAAAAGTGGGTGTACCGCTTGAACAGTGATAAAGAGGGACTAAATGAGCCAATTCCCTGGATGTCCCTATAATAAACTCATTCTCATTCAGTCTGAGCCTTAATGTAACTAATCACATGGGTTTTCGCTAGTCTATCTCTCAGTACCCTCACAACATCATTGAATTATTCATAATACTCCTGGAACCATGAGCTCCTTGATCTAAAATGTGGCCTTTATCTGTATGCGCTAATTACACTCAGACTAATATCCTCATAACATCATTATGTTATTTACAATACTCTTGGAACCATGAGCTCCTTAATCTAAAATGTTGCCTCCATCCGTATGCGCAACTCACACCCAGACTAATATGCTTTATTGCCCATAACTCTATTCATGAATTTTCGGTTTGGGACTACATGTCCCAGCATGCCTGGTGTCACGTGACTGAACCACATCACGTGCCTGCTCCAGACTGACTGAGAAAGCATAATACGGTCATCTTTGAGAAGCGCCGGTGCCCCCCCAGACAGTACAGCTGACTGCCAGGAGACACCGACGGACAGGTAGGCGAGCGCTCGCCTGCAACGCGCACGCTTTCTGCCTGTCTTTTACCGCGCTGTTAACTTTTAATACAAAGGCGCCGATTTGAAAGCGATCGCGCGCCTGTTTGTTTATTCGACCGACGGACCGACTCTTTGAGAAGTTTAAGGCGCACGCCGGCTTTTCTGACATTTGAGCCGGTAATTAATAACGCGCTGCCCTGAAAGCGCTCGCCTCTTTGTTTACCCACTTGACAAGCTAACTACCGCGCTGAGAAATCTAACGTGTGCACTGGCGGCCAAATAGCTATCGCGTTGGTGATTAACCACACAAATGCGATACCTTGTAAGCGATCACGTTAAACGCGCTGCACTGAAAGCGATCAAGCTACCGGTACTGGGGTTTGAAAATACACTGAAAAGCCCAGCTCTTAAAGCTTTTCATTAACATCTCTTGCAACTTAGTTCATCTCTGTCGCGCTGATGGAGTAGAACACAGGCGGGAAGCCCCACATAATACTAAAGTATATTCTGAAGGATTAATTAAGGAATCTGCCTCCCTGTGAACTCATTCTAATTTTAAATTCCAGCTCTGAATGTTACTTGTGAATTGTTTTTAGAGCGGTGCTCCTCATACCTGCGCTGCAGCCAGGTGGGGTGAAGCCTCTCAGCCACCACAGATGGGTGAGTCTGCAAATCTGAAATGTTTGTCCATATACATGTGAATGTTTATCCAGTATATTATTCATGGGAATATGACATCTTCATGTTCTTCTTTTTGTTTGTTTGTCTTTCTGTGTGGATCCAATACCGTGCGATGCAACAGTATTTGGTTGAGTATGTACCTGAAGTTCAGGTGATATTGATCTTAATTTTTACTTCCATCACTATAAGTGGCAGTGTTTTTACATGGTCCTGAAGAATGCATTTAGAAACTATGTTCGATATAATGCAGAAACATGTCGACCACTATTAAGTACGGTGATTATTCAAAACCCGCACTCACACTTGCTTTTTAAACCTTAGGGATTGGGAGACACTAATAAAATTTGTTTGTCTACCCGACTCACCTAATTTTACCTTCCCTCACTTTAACACTCTTACCACCTTAACACTGCTTTTTCAGTAGCCACCTTATCTTTTGTACTCAAGACACCACCCCCTATCACATATATCGGTCACGGTAACATCTGACTGGCCGTTCTGTCTCCTGGGTAAGGAGATCCCAAATGATGACAAAGAGGGCGGTACAGTGTGGCTTCTGATGGGAACTATTTCTCCATATGCTCTTGAGCCTCCACTTGGCCTGCATTCACTAACACGGTTGATGTCCTCACTGGTGTCTTTTGTGTAGTATTGGTGTTGCGATCCACTCTGTTTGACTTATTTCTTGACCCCCAGGCACTTTTGTTGTGAAAATATTGTATTTTGGGGCATGTACCTGGTTGGTCGGTAAACTCGCCCTTAGACCCTCCTCCCATTGTTTGTTGTGTGCGCTAAATTTAGATGACTAGCGCCCACACATACACCCTTGAACCATACTGCAAGGGTTCCTGCATTAGAGGGAATGATTATTTGGCCCTTATTTACGAGAAAGTAACCAAATCCGATGCCCCAAGCCATTTGGCTGCGCCGTGCTGCGTTACTTTCAGAGCACAGAGATGCCCCATATTTACAACAATATGATGGATCGCTGTGCTCTCCCCTGTGCTGGCGCACAATTGGCTGCCATGTGCCAATGCAAGTAACCTTATACAATAGTGCAAGGGTGACTGCAATGTTGGATTGATTGTTTAGTGCAGGAAGAGACTCAAGACATGTTTTCCTCTTTCCATATATGCTGTAGAATGCAGTACGCCTAGAAAGAGGAAAAAACAAGGAGAAATAAAATCATTTCTCCTCCTTTAGCCTCCTTATGCCTCCCATGGTGCGCACGGAGACGCATTCCCAGGTTTACGAAACCTTGTAAAACTTGGAAAGCGGTAGAATCCATGGGTGTTGCGTGGGCAAACCCACAGCAGCACCCATGGAACACCCCTTTCACGCAACATGTTGCGTGATAAAGGGATGTATTTACAAGAACACCAATTGCCATGCAGGGTGGCTTTACACGTCCTTCTAAATATGGAGCACCAAGCTGTACTGCCGGTGCGTCACAAAAAGTGATGCACCGGCAACTCAAGGAGCTTGTAAATATGCCCGTTATGTGCAGGAAGGTATGCAAGGTGTCCCTTCCTGCTGGTAAACAATCAATAATGGCGATTTGTTACTTCTGGTTGTATGATAGAGGCCCGACTGGATAAACCTGCTGCCTCTATCACGCAGTCTAAATCACAAATGCATCTTAACCACGCATTCCTTTACCACGCATTCCTTTACTACATAATTTCATCGTAAAGGCATGAATGGTAAAGGGGTATGAATGGCTACGGTCGCGACCCCCCTCCCTCTTCCCGTCCTGACGTCCAAATACCCCTACAATGTCCCAACCCCCATTCTGTCCCTAACCCTTAAACACTACCTCAACCCTCTCCCACCCCTTTGCGCTGTCCCTACAGCTACCCCAACCCCTGCCGCTGCCCTTAGGCAAACCCTATTTAAAAATATGATCCAATCCCCCAGCCCTGAAAACTTCCCTGCCCTCTCCTAAACCCTGTCCCTTAACCCTGTCCCATAACCTGAACCAACACAACCCTGACCCAGCTCTGAAATCTACCCCACCCTCCCCGTAGCCTTAAAAACTACCCGACTACCCATTCCTCTCCCCCTGAGGTTTAATATCCTAACCCCTAGTTAAAAAACTACTGACCCTTCCCCAGCCCTGAAAACTACGCCTAATCCCCCAGCCCTAAAATTATCCCGATCCCACCAGCCATGAAAACTAGCCAAAACCCTTTCCAGCCCTGAAAACTACCCCCACCCCCAGCCCTGAAAACTAGCCCAAACCCCCCTGCCCAGAAAAATACCCCGAACCCCTCAGCCCTGAAAACTACCCATGACCCCCCAGCCCAGAAAACATTCCTGACTCAACCCCAGCCCACAAAACAACCCCGACTCACCCCTAGGCCACAAGACTACCACCGACGCCAACCCAGAACACTATCCTGACCAACCCCCAGCTCACAAAACTATCCCCAGCCCAGAACACTATCCCGACCCACCCCCATCCCAGAAAATTACCCGACCCCCAGCCCATAAAACGACCCCAAATCTTCAGCCTAGAAAACTACCCCTGACCCACCCCAGCCCACAAAACTACAGTGATCCCCCCAGCCGGGAAAACTACCCGCAGCCCAGCAAACTACAAACCAGCCCCACTTACCTCACTGCGAATCTCTTCCTGCTTCCGTCCCCAGCAGTCAGCAGCTAGACCGAGCATTGCCTTAAGATCCCAGTGATCCGATTGTTTCCCATTACTTCTATGGCCAGCCCACATAGAAGTAGCAAATCACCATTCCTTCCTGCACATAAAGAATAATTAATGGAATTTTACTCTGTGTGTCGTACAATGCAGGAAACATAGAAAAAGCAAAAAAACAAGAAATAAAAGTATTCCTCCTCGTTACACCATTCTTACGCCTGCTATTGCAAGGTGGTAGTTTGTAGCACTGCCTCAGACTTACGCCTCCTTGAAAATCTGAGGCAGAGTCAAATGCAGTGGGTGAACACCCACAGCAAAACCCATTGCACGCTCCTTTCACGCTAAGTGATGCATGTAAAGGACCCGTATTTACAAGGTAGAATAATCCACAAAAAGTGGCTTAATATAGCTTTGTATATATGGAGAAGGGATCTCTACCAGAACGTCGTTAAAAGTGACGTTCTTCTGGCGATATCCATTTGTAAATGTGCCCGAAGTGCACCAGCTCAAGATGAGAGCAGAAATGCTCCATATCTTTGTAAATAAGGAGCATTTCTGCCTTCTCCCTCTCACGCAATGCAATGCAGCAACTTCCTTTGCTGCACCGTATATAGTCCTGCTGGCCACGTCATACAGCAGCACCTCTCATAGGGCAGACATAACAGCCAGAGCCGGCTCTAGGGCCACCGCTGACTTGGATGGGGGCATCATTTTTTCAAGTATATTATCATTTAAAAAGCACCTGCTGCCACGTTCCTGGCCTCCAGCAATTTTCCCCGGAAGCTTGTTTCCTTCCCAGTATAAGAACTGGCTTGGTAGTTTGGTTTGCCCGGTTCCCATGATGCACTGGGCCAGGGTCAGACTAATTTGCATATAGCCAAGTTCTGAGCTGGGATGGTGCAGTGAGCTAAAAAACGTTGATGGATCAAGCCCTGATCTTTGGACTGGGTAAGAGTGGTCTGCTTAATTCAGACACTCTGTTCATCACCACCCCCTTTTCTGAATCGTCCAGCAATTTTCAGGCATCAATTAAAATGCCAAGATAACCCTGGTGATTAATCGTCTTCCTGGAAAGAGGCCTGAGGTTTGTCTACTGGAGTAGTACAGAGGGTTGAAATGCCTGCTTCTAAGAACGTGTACTATGCAGATAACAACGTGCATATAATGTAAATCGGTCAGTAGGCTACTGCTCCTGTAAGAGAGCTCCTTTTGTACCTTGTCCATTATGAGTCAAAATCCTAATATAGAACATTGAGCTATCAAAGAGCTCCGTGCAAACTGCAAGGAATATGTTGGATCTATATGTTTTTTTTGCCCAGTCTTTCATCACCCTAATCTTACAAAGAGGGTTTAATTCATAGAAAACAATTCTTATTATTAAAGAGAACCCTTAACAATGATGTTATGTTTTAAATTCAAGATTTGTGTTTTTCCAGAATAATGACTCTTAAACTAAATTGCCTATTTATGCTGGTTGTGTTAGAATACCACTGGTAAGCAGGGACACTGCTCTTAAACAGGAGAAGGAAGGAGACGCTACCATATTATGGGGCAGACAGAACACTGCCAGAGGATGGACTGCTACTTAAAGGCTGTGCAACATGAATGCAAAACCAGAAAGGCGCCCCAGCCTGGACGGCCTCCACCAGCCATACTACCAAGCTGCCTGAAGACCATTGCCTCATGTAGAAGGAGATGTGCCACCAGCCCTCCCTCTTGCTCCACAGACCACCTAGAGAGACATCAACAGCACAAGCAACATAAAACGAAACTACAGCCATGGAAAGTTCAAAGAGACACTGCCAAACAGGGGACAGCAACATGTTTGTAACACTTACTAGGCACCTGCAGGCAAAATAGAGTGGCAAATCCTGCAGCCAAGGACAGACTGCAGCAGCCGACCCCAGAAATCTCCAGGACAGTCTGACACCACAGAGGGAGAAGCCCAGCATGACGCTGAAGCCAATGCATTGCCAGAGTGAACACAGGCATTATTTGGTTACATGTCATCATTCTTTAGATCAAACAGGGCATTTTTTGTGTCAAATTAGGTTTTAAAAAGCTTTTTTTCTTTTTTTTCTTTATCTGCTATTGCTGACAGTACAGTTCTCTCAAAAGTGATGACTTCCTTGGGGATTTTTCCAGCTAGTGGACAAAATGTGGATTTTTTCCTCAACCTCTCTGGAAATTGGATGGCGAGGTTGGATCTCAAAGACGCTTACTTAGTCATCCCGATCCATCCTCCGCACTGCCGGTTTCCACAGTTCCAATGGAGGCAGCAGGTTTACGAGATCACCCTCCTTCTGTTCGGGCTGTCCTCCACCCCCAGTGCTTCACAAAGGTCCTCCGTCACGCAGTGGAGTTCCTTCGGAGTCAGGGTGTTCGGATGATTGTCTACTTGGACAACATCCTCCTCGTGGCGCAGTGCCCTCAAGACGCTGGCCGCTCAGGAGCAGCTGACGGTTTCCCTCCTGCAGGGCTTGAGATTCATCATCAATGGGGACAAGTCAGTTCTCTCCCCGATGCAGACCGATGCAGAACATAGTCTTCTTGGGTTTTGTGGTCGATTCGGTCCACGCGTCGCTGAGTCTTCCTTCTCGGAAGATGGCCAAGATTCGGCATCTGTTGTGTCAAACCATCTCAAAAACCCACACCTCCCTCCGTCATTTTGCCCGGATGGTGGGGCTGCTTTCCTCGTCCATCCAGGCAATATTTCTGGGGCCCCTGCACTATGGTGCATTGCAGTGCCTGAAGGCGCATCACCTCAGGAGAGGCTTGTCGTACGACCAGTCGGTTCCTCTGTCAGACGAGGTCAAGCAGGAGATGTCCTAATGGCTTTCCCATATGGACGCCTGGAAAGGCAGAGCAATTTTTGGAACCGCCCCCAACATTGTCATAGAGTCTGAGGCCAGCAGGTCTGGGTGGAGAGCCCGTTGCAGCGATTTTTCTACTGGAGGTGCTTGGTTGTTAGACGAACAAGAGCTCCACATCAACTGTCTGGAACTTCTAGCGGGCTCGTTCGCTGTTCAATGCTGGACCAGAGACAGGGTTCGCTCATGTGTCCTTCTCTGAATGGACAACATCTCTGTGGTGCGTTACATCAACCACCTGAAAGGACCTCACTCTCAAGCCCTGGCGTACTTGGCGAAGGAGTTTTGGAGTTTTTGTCTGGCTCACCACATTTTGGTAATGGCAGAGTATCTGCCGGGCCAAGCTAACCAGGTGGCAGACTGGCATTCCTGATATTTGCGGAACTCCAGCCAGTGGAAGCTGGATACTCAGGTTTTCAGGTGGTTGGTCGGCCTCTGGGGCCCTTTTTCGATAGACCTGTTCGCGTCTCGCCTGGACCATCAACTTCCGAAGTTCTTCAGCTGGAGGCCGGACCCTCTAGCGCAGGCTACAGATGCTTTCTTCAGGAGTGGGGTCAGGAAAAGTTGTGTGTTCCCTCCGTTCTCCATGATTGTGGTCACTCCGAGGCCTTTCGAAACCGGCTGAGAACCTTTTATCGAAGGCCTGGGTTAACAGCACCTCTAAGTGTTATTGGTCAGCCTGGACAAAGTGGCTACGTTGGTGTCTTCGACGGGATTTGGATCCCGTGGTCGTAGGAATCGTTCCCATTTTGAATTTTTTGGCGGAGATGGCGTCCGAGGGTCTGGCGTACCGAACTATTAACGCTATGCGTTCTGCTATTTCAGCAGGCCACAGCCTGATTGATGGTGCCCCGGTTGGAGAACATCCTTTTGTTCGTCGACTCTTGCGGTGTATACGATTTTTAAATTAATTGTTATATTATGCTTTATTGGTCGAACATTATCAGTTCCCCACATTCAGCAATGTTCAGCAGTCCTCCCACCCACTCCCCCCACACACACGCTACTTATTTCCAAGTTAGCGTGCTTACATTGCCCATTACTCGGACTACACAGCCATTTAGCCAACAACCAGCAGACTGGGCAGGCGGTGAACAGAGCAGTTATCAACAGTGAAACCGACCATACAATACAACATTCACCCCAAGTCTTCTGTGTTTGTTTCTTCCTCTTGCCCTGCACTAGGCCCATCCTTTCTCCCCCCCTCCTTGTCATTTATATAGGTGTGAAACAGACCCCAGAAGTTTTTCGGGCGGCTCCTAGGGGGCAACAGCTCATTATAAGTCTCGGTTTGTGTGCAGCTGTACTGCATATCGTGCATCCAGCGCTGTACCGTAGGAGTTGGCCCTCTCAATCAGCACAGAGCCACCTCACATTTTGCCATGAGCAATTTCATTCCAACCAGTTTGTGAGATGACCCAGGCAGCTTCTTAGTGTAACCCAAAAGCGCAAGTGCGGGGGAAGGATTTATCTCTGTCTCAATGATACTGCTGAGCTCTGCAAACACTGAGCTCCAGAAGGGCTGTACCCTCGGGCACCCCCAAGCTAGATGTAGAAAATCCGCTACCGGCGTATGACAGCATTCGCACTCCGCCGCCTCGCGGAGACCATATCTGTGCAGGCGCTCTGGAGTGTAGTACACTCTGTTCAGAAATTTGAAGTGAATCAATCTATGTTTGCCGTTAAGGGATATGCGCCTGGTATTCTCACAGCAGTATCACCACATGTCATCATCTATAGGCATCTGCAGGTCACTCTGCTAAGCCAATCTCGCAGCCGTGTACTGGGTCTCCCTATGGGACATTGCAATCCTGTATAAATTGGTGACTAGCTTGTGCAGCGTTTCATATTTTATCACAGAGGTAAGCTCAGGGACCTCCGGAGGTTCCACAAGATCCTCTCCCAGCTGCTCTAGAAGGGCACTGCCAACCCTATGGAATTGAAATCGCTGTAGCACTGTTTCCGTACCCTCTCCACCTCGCACCTGCTCCCAAGTCTTGGCCTTTTCATCCTGGAACAAATCTCCAGCTTTAAGGATGCCAAGCTGGTGCAACGCTTCAATCACTCCCCTATCCCTGCAGGGGGTCAACCAGCGTGCCCATTGCACCGGCATGCATGGTGTGTATAACAAAGCCCCACCTTGATGCTGCCAAAGACTATGCCATGCATCGTTGGTAGATGCAATGGAGTCTATTATCCCCGTTCTGCGGTCCACCGTCTGAAAGATCGTCATAGGTAAAGGGAGTGGATCCACAAACAGCTTCTCCATTCTCAAGTGTGGAATTTGTGGGCTACCATGTATCCATGCATGCAGGTGAGCCCCCTGTGCCACTCTGTAGTAGAGTTCTAGGTCCGGGGCTCCCAAGCCTCCCATACTGTACGGGAGGGTAAGTGTCTTCCATTTCACCCGTGGCTGCTTGCCCGCCCAAGCCAGGTTCTCCATCAGCTGATTCAGCCTTTGAAGAACGCCAGAGGCAGCACCATGGGTAGGTTAGTGAATAGGAATAGCATTCTTGGCAGCACAACCATTTTCATTATCGAGACTCGGCCCATCAGAGACAAAGGTAGTTTACTCCAGGCCTCCACATCAACCTCCAGTTTACTCATGGCCACGCCGTAGTTCTCTCGAAACACCGTGTCAGAATCAGTGTGCAATCGAATACCTAAGTATCGAATGGACTCTGCAGTCCACTGCAGGGGGTAATCCACTTCGAACTCCTGCATAGCGGGGGTCAGTGGAAAGACTAGGGACTTATTCCAATTCACCCATAGGCCAGAAAGTGCCCCAAAATGCACTACTTAGCGCAGCACCGCCCCTAGGTTATGTCCAGGCTCACGGACATACAGCAACGTTTCGTCCGCATACATGGAGACCACTATCCGGTAGGAGAGAATCCGATACCTTCCTGACCATGGTATTCACACAGAGCGCAGGCCAGTGGCTCCGCCACCAGGGCATACAGTAGGGGAGACAGTGGGCACCCTTTATGGGTCCCTCTGCCTATGGGAAAGGGGTCAGTAAACAGGTCGCCCCGGCGAACCCTCGCCGTGGGCTTGTCATATAAGGCACCGATCATTTGTAAAAAAAGGTGCACCAAGTCCCATCCTAGTCAACAGGTGCCTCATGAAGGGCCATTCGACAGAGTCGAAGGCCTTCTCCATATCTAAAAACACTGCTACTGCCCTAACATCCTGCCTGACATGTTGCATCGCACAGAGAATGGTTCGAATATTATATGTGAGGTTTCTCTCCGATATGAACCCCGCCTGTTCCGGAGCCACCAGCATCGGGGCGAGTAGTCCCAGGCGAGTTGCCAGCACCTTCGCATAGATCTTCGTGTCAACGTTCAACAGGGTAAGGGTACAAACTGCACTCATCCTGTGCCTTACCCGGCTTGGGGATCGCCACCAGGATTGCCTCCCGCATCGTCTGCGGCATGCAACCCGATTCGCTTAAATCGTCAAACAGTGTCTGCAGATGAGGAAGCAGTATATCCAGGAATGCCTTATAGAACCCCACCGTCTCCCGGAGCGCTGCCAGCCCTCATGCTCGACAGTGCCTCCACTATTTCGTCCTTCTCTATGGGACACATCAAGAATTAATTCCCTGTGTGCATTAGTAAGTGTGGAGAGTTCTATATGTTCAAGATAATCTAATATCTCCTCGCCTATATCCCCGCTTTTGGATGAGTACAGATCTTCGTAGTACTGCTTGAACTTGTGTGCGATATCCGTCTCCTCAGCAAGACATCTCCTGCCTCTGATTTGATAAATGGGACCTGCGTCCGACCCCTCTTTCCCTTAAGAATTCTCGCCAGGACCGAGCCAGGCCTGTCCCCTTCGCCATATATTCTTTCCGTTGCGTATTTCCCCATGTGCTTCACCTCTCTATCCGCATCCTCATTAAACTGAGCAAGAAGTGATTTGATCTTTTGCCCCGTTGCCTCATCTGCGTCCCTCCTCTGCCGCTCCTCTAACTGTCCCAGCTGCCTCTCAAGGTCAGATAAGCGTTGTCTAATGGATCGAAGTACACCTGAGTGCTTGGACATCACAACGCCCCGAATGTAAACCTTAAATGTCTCCCAAATAAACTGGAAGCTGTCCACAGAGCCTACATTCTTCTAAAAAAACATGTCTATTGCCTCTGCTAGTTCCCCCCGAAAAAGAGGATTAAGTAAAGAGTAGGGTGGGAAGCGCCAGGTGAAAGGGCGGATCAGTTTCCTTGGAGTAGCCAGGTCCAACAAAATCGGTGAGTGGTCTGAAAGCGTTCAAGGGAGGACCTTACAACTCTTCAGTTGGTCCACATCAGCGAGGAGGACATAATCCAGTAATATATTCGGGTATGGATATTGTGGTAGGCCGAGTAATGGGTATACCCCCCCTGTTCTGGGTGCCTCGCTCTCCAGACATCTTCCAGGTCAAAACTGGAAATTGTGCATTCTAACTGGCGCGCAGCTGCAGAGGGCCTGCGGGCAGGGCCCGCCAATCTATCCAACCTTGGATCTAGGACCAAGTTAAAGTCTCCCCCCCCCCCCCATAGAAGCTGCGCATGGCGATAAGCGCCGACTACGGATTCTAGTGATTCATAAAATTCTGGACAATCAAAGTTTGGCCCATACACATTGAGCAGCACCAGATCAATCCCATTTCCTTTACAATGGGATATAACAAAGCGTCCCGCCGTGTCGGCGTTCAGTAGCTCAAGTGTGTAGTGCGACTTGGGGTTCACCCATGACAGTACCCCCCTAGCATGTGAAGTAAACCCCGCTGAGGTAATGTTCCCTGCGAGCCCCCTGCAACCCAACATTGGGCTAAATTGAGGTAAATGGGTCTCCTGCGGGAGCGCCACATCAATCTTCTGCGTTGTAAATAGCTAAGGACCTTGCAAAGCTTCCGGTGATCGTTAAGACCTCGGACATTCCACCTTAGAACCCTGAAAGTGTCCAGTGTCCTCTGAGCCACTGCGTCACCTGGTACAGCCATCTTCCCCCTGGCAGGTCATAGTGTCAGCCTCAAGATCGCACTCCCGTCCAAAGCCTTCCTCTTCTGTCCAGACTACCATCCTGGCAGTCACCATGTACGATGGGCGCTCATCCTCTGCTCGTGTGTATGCTAAACTGTGTGTGTGTGTGACTTTAGACCTCCCCTCCAACTTCCCAGCAAAAGTCCCTCGCCTACAAACATTCCTCCCCCCTCCCACAGCTGACCTCCCCCAACCCGGTCAGACAGAATCAGTAAGCCCTCCACAACCCACAAAAACAAATCGTCGAGGGCAGAGGTTATCAGACCGCAAATTAAAACTAGACCATCTAAAGTGGCCCGTCACCCCCCCACCCCGCCTATGAAGTGCAAGAATTTGTGCCTCATTGTGAACCCGCGGCACCTTCAGCTGCCCCCAGCCCGGCTGCGCTGTGTAACTATAAATCTATTTGACAACAGCTTCAATCCATGATGCGCAAGTGCCCACCAGTCAAGGGCAACCCTAAGGGACCATCGTCTCTGTGTCGTTGTGCCCCTAGAAGAACGGGGATCCAACTCCCAATTCCCCACATCATAGGGCCACATGGACCGCCAGCGTACAGCAACAGCCAGCCCCCAGCCGGTGCAGCGCAGCAACGTGGGCAGAATCTCATAGTCAAATCTGAGCACATACTTGTTGCGCCTCTTACCACTCGCTTCTACCTGCGCCGCAAAATTGTGAGGCTCAGTCCTGTTTGTCCAGACGCCCATCCAGGTCTTCTTCTGCTGGAGCAGAGGCTGACTCTCTGCGATGCGCTTTCGACCACTCCTTGAGTGCTTGCTGCAGTGCCTTCGGATCAGTGAACAGATGTGATTTCCCCTGACGATTAACCCTCAGTCTGGCTGGGTACAGCATAGCGTAGTCGAGGCCCAGTTCCCGAAGTTGTTGCTTGTGTGGGACAAAGTGCTTCCTGGCCTCCTGGACTCTGGCTGTGAAGTCCAGATACAGCGAGATCTCCGATCCCTCATAATGCAGAGACTTCTTCTCTTGTGCCAGGCGCAGAGCTGCGTCACTGTCCCTGTAATTTAATAATTTTGCTATAATGGGGCGCGGGGGAGCTCCCGGCCGCGGCCGAGGCCCCAGCGAGCGGTGCGCCCGCTCCACCACAAACATCAATGAAAAAACTCCTTCCCCCAGTAAGGTGACCAGCAGCTTCTCTACGAACAGTTCCATGTTCCCCGTGGCGGTCGTCTCCGGCAGGCCCGTTATGCGTAGATTACATCACCGCGAGCGTGTTTCTAGGTCTTCAGTCTTGTCTTGTAGAGATTGCATCAGCTTACCAAGTTGCCTCTGCCCGGAATCCAGCTCAGTGTGGGCTTCCTCCACCTCAGTGATCCTTCTTTTGGACATATCCAGTCTCTCAGCGTGCTTATCGAGGCGCTCTGCCATTCTGTCCATACTGTATGTAAGCGTGTCTATTTTAGTGCCCAGCTACGCCATACTAGTCTGTAAGCCCTTCTCCATAGCAATGAGTAAGCTTTTGATGTCCGAGCTGGCTTCTTCCGGGGGAGTCATATGCAAAGGTTCCTTCGCCGCTCCAGCTATGTCCTGGGATTTCGAGCGCCTTTGCTCGAAGGATAGTTTAGGCTGCGATTTATCAGCATGTTGCAACGTGGTTGTCGCAAGGCACGGCAGCTCTCTACTCAGCTCCCACGCGTGGGGAGACAGGTAGGCCGCACTCGCCTCCAAGGGCACTCCTCCTGGTCTATAATCTGAAGTTAAGCGTACGTGCGTGGCCTCACCTCCAACCGGGACCTCGCTCCAGAAGAGACTGCACAGCCCTAGCACCACCCAGGTATCGCAGTGGGGTAGCGTAGCGCACAGTCAGGGATCTCTCGCCTATAAGTCGCCAAGGTTGCCTCTCATGGGTTCTCACGCAGGCCCAGTCCAGTGTCCTCGCGTCTCCAATCGCCGCAGCTCAATTGCAAACAGTCCCAGAGGCAGGGGGTGTGCAAGATGGCGGGGCGCACAGAGTGATGATGGCGCCCGGGACAGTAGGCTCCCACCCCGTGCACCTGTAGCCCGATCTACAGCTGTGCAAGCGAACCCGCTGAAGCTCACCAAACTCCAAATGAACTGTACAGCAGCCAGACGTGCTCTCCTGTGATGCACAGCTAGGGCCAACGGCCCATGTGGCCAGTCGACTGTGGGTCCGACCAGGATTCCGCCGCACCGATCCACTGCCTGCAGGTGAGCGCACCCAGGCCCTCTATCCCCTGGGTCATCGCAACCACAGGGGCAATAGATAGGCCACTACCGGTAGTGTGGACAGGCCTCTGCTGTCGTGGCCCTGTGCTCAAAGGGGGTCGAGCCTCAATGACCCCAAGGGGTCTCTCTCAGGAGCTTGAGCGTTGAGGGGGGGTCCAACCGACAGCTGCTGGGCGGGTCGTTCTTCGCGGGCGTCCCCTGCGGCCGTCACCAGGTCCCAGCCCAGCCGCCACCAGCGCTGGTCCGCTGCTGATGCCGCACGGTGAGCGACGTAGCACGGGTCGGCCGCCAACTCTAGCCCGCTGCTTCGCGGCCTTCCGCCGCCGCCCACTCGGCCAGAGTGTTGTCCGGCTCCGGTGTTTTGGTGCATCCGCACCCGCACGTGTGGATGCCCGTTGACCCACAGGAATCAGAAATTCCAAATCCGCCCCACAGGCACCACAAATAAGGCAGGATAATGAAGGATTGGGCACACATTGCGGCGGAGCTCAAGGCTCAGGCGGCCATTGCGATCACCGGCAAGCTCCGCCCCTGGGTATACGTTTATCTCTACCCCCTGAGCCGCGTTACTCAGTTTTGTGGTATGTCAATTTAGTCCTTAATCTGTTTTTGCCTTGGCAACCTAACAAATATCTGTCCTTGAAGGAAATCTCGGCTAAGTTGGCCATGCTGTTAAGTTTGGTTTCTTGTCCCAGGGTTTCGGATGTGCGGGCACTAGGCATTTCGGCACAATTTTTGACCTTTATGATTGGTCGGCGAACGAAATCTGCTTCCAGAACAATTTCGTATCCGGCTTTTGTTGATATGCCCAAGCTATGTGTAGTGCAGTGCCTCAAGTCTTATGAAGACTTAACCTCAGAGTTATGCTCTCCGAGCGAAATACAACTTCTTATTGCCTTAAGGAAACCATACAAGGCAGTCTCTTGCCATACCATTGCTAGGTGGGTGAGTTGGGTCATGTAGGAGGCAGGTATAGATACAAAGCAATTCGGTGCACATTCAGCCAGGGGTGCAATGGCTTCGAAGGATTTTCCTTAGGTGCTCGCCTGGAAGATTTGATGCAAGACGCGGATTGATCCTTGGATTCCACGTTCATACGGTTAAATTTTAAACCGGTTGCGGATATTGCACATTTGGTGGTGAGTAAGCTTTAAACTAGCATAATCGGAGCCTCTGGTCCTGACATAGAATTGAAATTTGCCTAGCTTAGTAACGGTAAGTTTCAATTCTATTAAGGACACGCCGGATGGTGGCAAAAAACAAACACATGTGCAACATTAAGGAGGCCATATACTGCCTCAACAGCACCGTGGCTGAGGGCATGTGGGACATGTCAGAGGGTGTTAGGCTATTATGCAGCAAGATGGAAAGCGAATGTGGGGCAAGGCGCAGGGACAGACAGAGGTTGGATGGGTACACCAAGGCAGTGAACCGGCTAAGCAATGCCACCCATGTACTCAGCAGGCGCTCGGTGGCCATGCAGCTGGAGATGGTCATGGGCAGCTGTGGCCTCATGAGGGGATTGGTCACAGTTACCAGTGCCCTGGAGGTGCTGCAGACCATGCAAATCGCTGCCACGGGATCAAGGGATGGGGGTGAAAGTGAGGATGCAACAAGCCACAGCAGCATCACACCCCCATTACAGGAGTCCAGGAGGCGCAGTTGGAGGCACAGGCCAGCCACAGGACAGACCGCTAGGGAGGACAGCATGCCTAGTGAATGCAGCAGTGCTGCACGTGGGCGCAGAAAATAAACCAGGCATCACCTGGCATTGGTAGATGGGTGAAGTTCCCATCTGACATAATGATGAGATTGTGAACATTGCATGGGGAGTTCCTATGCCATGTTGTGGTTGTTGAGGCGCTGTGAGGCCATCATGGTGTGGCGCTGTGCTGTCCCATTGCCTGACTGAATGTGAATTACACACCGTCACACTATTGCAGTTGCTTGCTTTGTATCATTAATTACTCAGAAATAGTTGTGTGTGATCTCCCGTCTGTCTCTTCAGACGGGAGATCACACACAACTGTCAATTAACAGGGTCTTATCGGCGGGCTCGCCTCTCCAGGAGAAGACAAACTTGCTTCTGTAGCCGGGCTATGCAGCACTTCAACACGCGGAAATTGCATCCACAGGGGGAGGGCAGCAGTCAGATTAAAAGAGGGGCAGCGGCGGGCAGCTGCCAGATAGTGGTGCCATAATGCTGGAGTGGGGTAGCTGGGGCCCGGGGCATTGGAGGAAGCTGCAGCTGCTGCCGCCTCCTTCTCCGCCTCCTCCGCCAGAACCACCAGCTGCCGGTATTCCTTTTGTATGGCCTACAGCTTACGGCACCTGGCCTTGGCTGCCAACTCCTTCCTGTTCGGTTTACCTTTGGGAGGAGTAGCTATATCAAGAAGAAAAAACAAGACTATTGTAAAATATACTCTTAGCAAAGCATTAAGACTAATTAATTCTACACATAGTAGCACAGTAGCACTAGCAAGCACAGTTCATAACATTTGTAGTATGTATCTATCCTCCCACTTCCTCGGCCTCTAACATTTGTGGGAGTTTCAGGCATTCAACCACCCATACATCTGATTCCTATCAGCCACCTATCCATGCATGCATCCCCCGTATCCTTCTCTGCCAGTCATAAATATTAAATCTCGCCCGTCCTTCTTCCTTCCACCCTTCTTTCTCTTTTCGTTCAACCCATCCATCAAGGTTATCTGATCTGACTTTTAGTCTTCTCCATAAAACTTTCACAGCTGAGTTGAAGTCAGATAGAAGAGGCCATTGGTTACCCAACACTCTAGCCGCTAATGCTTTTATTAATGCTAAGTAAAGGGTATCTTCAACAGTTCACAACAACTTCTTACACAAAACAGTACAGTATACAGTACACCCTTGCAGTGAGTGTAATGTCAATAAGTAAGGATTAGGACAATAACTCACCACCGCCCGCCACTGCTGCTGGCAGGCCCCCTGCAGGTCTTCCTGCAACTGCTGCATCCTCTTCTCCCTCAGCAGCAGTGTCGCCTTCACAGCTGCCCCCGGCACTGGTGGTCGGTAGTACGCCTAGAAAAAACATTACACATTTTGTAGATGCCATATACACCTTCCCTTATTTTTCACTAGCATGATTGAAAAAAAAGTTAATACTTACATATACAACATACATCACTAGAACAAATCAAGTAGTAGAGTAGACAAGAGTAGTGTTATATGGTCCCTAGGGTCATTCTAGTCTTTGCTTAGTTAGCCCAAGCCATGCAACTATTTTACCTTTGTGTCTTTTATTTTTGTGCGCGTTACCTTGCAGCTTGTTGCGTAAGACGCCTTTGAGCCCACATGAGCTCATACTGCTTCTGTCTGAGCACTACGTACAAGGTCGAAAAAACAAGGCACTTTGTTATGGAGTTCTGGAGTTTGTCCATATAGCTTATCCATAAAAATGCTTCACTGTTTGGCACGACTGAGAAATGCTTGCAATATACTAACGCAAACTATTTTTCTCATAACAGACGGAAGATTCCCTTCAACAAACCAGAACTTTGCAGAGATTATGATGTAACCAGTACTAGGTTCCTCTAAGGTGTGGTGTCCCCAGAATTCACTCAGAGATCTTCATTTATAATTTTACATAAACTATATTCCTACCAAGGGGACGGTGGCGCTTCCACCACTGTTCAGTTCTTATGATTTCGCCTTTTGTCTTCTATGGACTTGTAGTTGTTGTAAGTGTATCTAAGTGTAACAATGTTCATTGTTTTAATCTTATGCATTTTGCTGTTGGTGCTGGATTATAGAAAAACATACAGAGCTAGACAGTTGAAAATAAACCTTTTGAACGTACATAGACTCAGTGGTATTTGGTGTGAGTGAGCGAAAGGGTGTGCATGTGCATTGCTTCCGCGAATGAGAGGTCAGGAGTGTTATATTCTGGGTTGTCTACTCATTGAGTCTCTTGCGGGGTTTTCGGAGATCTAATAGTAATGAGACACTATAACTAGTCGGTCAGGTGATTGTGAATTGCTTCTGATTGAGGTGTGAGGAAGGTCCATCCTCCCATCATCAATGTCCTATTTTCGTGTGCAAAATTCTGAATGTGCAGAATCCCTACAACAGTAGTAGTATGTCCTATCCTATCAAAAATAGTAAAATCTGGTTGGTCATTTTGTCGGTCAGGGAGAACCTCATTCGGCGGGCAGCTGGCTGGCGGTAATGGCGTTATAGGCACTGCTAGACTGCTGCTTGCAGGGATGCTAACAAGCGCACTGGCGGATGGGGAGGAAATGACTAGCACAGCGGCCATTGCGTCTGCCGCCTCCTGAAGGCTAGGAGGTGCTGAAAGGATGGTGGGGGTCGCCGAGAGGGAAACCTCCCCAGCTCCCTCCACCGGCTTACTTTGTGCTGGCGTGGCCGCAGCCACCAAAGATCCCCCCGGGGTGGCAGGAACAGGCCCCCACTGGAGGATTTGCTGAACATTCGCCTGGCTCACCCACCTTGTTGCAGCCGCCCATGCCCCTCCCTCTCCCGAAGGAGTGCTGCTGCCAAATTGGGGGGTGGAGAGCTCACCCGCCCCCCTCTTAGCTCTGCCATGAAGTTCTTGAGCGTGTCCGTAAGCTTACCCAGATCTTCCCGCGTAGCGTACATAGATGCGGCTGAGTGATTGTCTTGCGGGCTTGCTGGCCCCAAGGGCTGAGGGGTGACCTGCTGGGGCAATGCCTCCTTCTGCACATTCAGTAACCTGGATTTGTCTGGCAGCGGGTCTGCCGGGAAGTCCTTCGGCGTTGACTTACGGACCCGCTTCGATGCTCTTGATTGCCCTGCCTCAGAGTTGAGGTCAAGCTCCGGCGGGGCAGCTCGCAGACGACGCCAGAGTCCTCCGATTCGACGGCCTTCAAGATCCCCGTGGCCCAGGACAGGCCCTTTCCCTTGGCCATCTGTATAAACGCCGTCCACTGCGCTTCCTGCGTGGTGTCCAGCAACGCATTTTCCACCTGCAACGTCTGCGTGAAAAGGGGTGGACATCCCTGGTTATCCATGTCGAATGTTCGGGTCCTGCGTCCCTCAATCTACGGAGATAAAGTTAGTGTCAGATAGCACTTTACCACACCCTTAGATTATCCAGGCCTCTTGCCATCAGCTGCAGAGCCCCATCCCCACTCCCAGTGCCCACTTACTAGGAGAAGAATTAGATATGTTTTTTGTGCATTCCAGGACTGAACACGGCGAGAATTCTGCATGTGAGATGAAAAGAAAAGTTAGCCTAGCCCCCCATGCATCTTGAGACCTTTCTTGCTGGTTATCAATCACCCCGCGACCCCTTCCCAGTCCATGTCCGAAAACACCATGCCCAGAAGCACCACCTGCCCGTACCTGATCCTGTTCAACCTCAGCTCCTTTCCTATTGCTGCTTGAAATACTTGGGCAACTTAAATCTGTAATTAGAAAATGAAAGTTAGCTTCCATTCTGTTCCAGGTTGCCCCAGATCCTGGCACACTGACCACAGTGTGCTCTAACCCTTGTACCTGTTGATGCCTCTGGTTGCTCCCAGGTGAGTAGGGCAGCTTTCGGCACAGTTCCTGCATTGAGACATAAAACATCCATCAGAAGCCCTGCCCCCCCAATAATATACAAATCTTGATTCTCCGCGTGGAACAGGGTCCAAAATGCCCCCACGCTGCCACCACATTCCCTGAAAAGAGGTGTTGCCCACTGCCCCCTGCCCTTCCCCACCCCCCTCCGCTTCACCAAGCATGGGCAAGAAACGGGAACTCCCCCTGCCCCCCCAAGGTAGCTGTCCCTGCATGGAAAATGCGCCCCACCGCAGGCCCGGAGAAAATTAGCTCCCCCCCCACCCGGCCTGTGCAGCGCGTAACAAAAAAACAAAAAAAGGGGGAGGCAAAGGGTCCGAGGGAAGACGAACGGGAGAAGGCTGGGAGAGTGGACAGGCAAGCGGGGAACGTGCACCTGGAAAAACGGGGACAGCACAAGCACCGCCGTGAGGAAGAGTAGCAGAGAAAAGGAGCACACCCCCGCCCCGTTGGGGGAGGGGGCGGGGGCCACACGCCAAGCCTGGAGCGTTGCCGAGAGCATGGCGCCCCTCCCCCTGCCCTCACTGCATTCCCAAACCAAACCCGGGACGAGGAACAGCCCGCACACCCCAGGAGCTGGGAGGAGGGTGAGGGCGCCTACCGCATGGAATCACCCCACCTGAAAATGAGCATGAGGCCAATGGCCCCTCCAAGCCCGCCAGCGTAGCCCGGACCGGGGCGCCAACACAGCCTGGGACGCCACCTTTGAGATGGGCCCAATCAACACGAGCCGCAGCCCGCCCCACCGTGGACACGGGATGGGGAGGATTCAGCCGTCGCAGCGATGTGTGCGGATGGAAGAGGGAGTGCAGCCCCCGCCCCACTGGGGGAGGGGGTGGGGGCCCGCATGCTATGTGTAGAGCGCTGTCAGGGGATGTCGACCCCTCCCACCGCCCTCAACGGTTCGCCAGGCCAGACCCAGAGTGAGGGACCGCCGACATAGCCAGGGGCGCCACCCACTCTACCTCAAAAATGGAGAGGATCCCCACAGCACAACGACCAGGTAAGGCTCCCCGCCCCTCAAGGATCCAACCCCCAGACAAGGCTGCCACTTGCCGCAGAACCCTTCCACTCGGCCAGGCCGGTGATGCCTAAGCAGTGTCTCACCCGACACCACCCTCCCCTTACTGCCCCCCACCCCTGCAAAGACAAGAATACACCGGCGGAAAAGAAACAGGACGGGGAAAGAGCCACCCGACAACCCAGGAAAGAACAATCCCCCCCCCCCCCGCCCCAACCTAACAAAGACATACATCCCACGGGGGACAGGATGCATAAAACTGCGGGCAAAGGGGACCCCCGGGGAAAGGGCACTCACCTCGTGCTTGAGGAAAAACAGCGTCAGGGCAGCCAGGCAGGAGGGACACCGTTGACCAGAAGCAGGAAAAGAGGGCGCTCAGAGGGGCGGGAGAGGTACAAGTACCTCTCCCCCTCACCCCCCCTCATCCCGGAAGAGACGTGACCCACTCGGGTCCCCCAAACACTGCACTGCTGGCGAATGTGCCATCCTGTGGCACTAAGGGTGGCCGGCCTCTTAGGAGGGCCCCCTTTGTGGGCCCGGGGCAGCCTGGCAATCTGCATGCCTCGAAGTCACTGCAATAAACACTTCTGTTTCATTATTACAGGTGAAATAGACATTTATTTAAAACTGGAAGGAGTATCCGTAGTTATATATATATATATATATATAGAGGCATTCATAATATTAAATGACACGTCAACATTTTAAAGTTACCCAAATAGTAGTATGTTATATTTTTAGCACACTTGTGCAGACTAGAGAAATTTATATTTCTTCAAAAGAAACATTTTTGAAACCTTCTTTAGTTTATTTGCACTTCGAGTGGCAATGTTAAGCAGGATTAAGTTTTTAATTTTGAAGAGTTTCGTAATCAAAGGAACTTTATGCCTGGTAAGAAATATTAGGTGAAAAGATTAAAAATTGGCTTGAACATCTATTTTATGCAATTGAATATATCTCACAAATGCATAAGGATATGGATAAAGGAGGATAGAGCAATCATATTGATAATTGGGACAGATTTTGGGGCCTCCTTGGCTGCTTTCTGTGGTGAGTAAAAGAGGATTCTATGTCAATACCGGAGGCTCCGATTATGCTGTTCTTTCTTCGCTTTAATAATAACATTTTTCCACAGCAGCTTCAAAAAATCGTCAACATTTTTTCATCCCAATAAAGGGAAAAACATTCCAAAAGAAAAAAATCAAACTACAATACCACTGAGTCCATAAGGTAGCATCAGCCATAAGTCCATCTGTCTACACATCCAAGAAGACCCCTCAGCAACGTTGTCCTTCCTCTTTCTTCGCTGCTCCGCAGCACCAGATAAGTCACTTTTGTGCTCTCTCTGAACTCTTTAAACTTTATTGTGCTTATATTATTATTATAAATCAATGTGGAAAGGATCACTGGTCCTGCATAACCAAGGTCTGCAGGTAGATCGGTAGGTGTCTCCCAAATAAAAAACCCTCATACACATGTTTTTTCAGAGTCGTGTAGCGGTATATGATGTGTCCCCGCTTCTTGTAACACGTGTCCGTGCGTAATCCTTGGTTCAGTTTTTGTTTGCACCCTCCGCCAGGAGGTTGCACCATTGGTTAAAACAGTAGTGATGGTGAATAAGTGAAATAGTGCTATAAAGGTGTTCTAAAATACCCGGACGGCCAGAGGTTCAACTTTAATATTTCTGGATTCGGGTAAAAGGTTAAGGCATGTCGCTATGGAATTATTTAGGAATTCTAGCGCACTAATCTTGTGAGGTTAAAAGTGGTCGACATGTTTCAGCCTTATCTGCCTATTGGTCAGTCGGCTTTCCTCAGGACCATAAAGTGATTAAGTGAAAAAAGGGAAAAGGTAAATTTGTAACCTGATTCGTTTTGTGGTAGTAGGTCACATTGTACCTGTAATGAAAGAAAAGGGAGATAGTGCAACCGCATTTGTAGCGAATAAGTGGGAAAAGACACTTCAGCAATGTACAATGACATAGAGACACAGTTGAGAATTAAGAAGCATATTATTAAAAAACATATAATTAAAGACGAGTTGTGCAATACTAAACTCAGAGTCACATTCATATTAAGCGTCAACTTACTCATTCTCAAAATTCTATGCGGAATATTGTGATGTATAAATCCCAAAATTGTCATGAGATCATTCCTTTACAGTGCCCTGATATTGAAAGCGCTATTTAATTTAATGTGCAATTCTATTGTTACATTGCCATGACGTCCAAGGCGCTAGTCAATTTCACTGTGTCATCACGATTATCTTAGACATTGGTATAACTATGTAAAACCTGTTCGAGTATGGGCTCTTACAATTATTTAAAAGTACATGCATTCGTTATTAGACGGTACCAAGCACTCGTTCTACATGTATTCTGAAAACTGAACATGTGCATACTGCCGCTATAGTCTCTTTAAATGCGCACTCTGGAAAGCCTATTCAGAAAAAGATTCTCTTCAAAAAGTAGGCAATTCTAACAAAAGTCTAAAACTAAGCAAAACTAAATACAAAGCGGGGTCTTCACATGCGCTTATGCGTAACTGGACCTTATAGAATGTACCTCTACATTATGTAAGACTTGTCTCCTCGGGAACCATGGCAGTTAGGGGGAGGCTTCACTGTTTTGGAGTGAGGAAAAAAAGGAGGTTTAGTAAAGGGGTTTTAATACTTGCAGTTTACTCCATAACGAAAAGGACAATGCTCCTCGATACCTCTAGCCTTCAAACACCCGTCTAGCAGCTTGTGCTGTCTCTGCCCTTGGTGACCCGGAATCAATCGCCAGTGTGTAACTTGCCTTCTTTTATTGCAAAGTAATGGAAACTGAAGAGTTACTCGAGTGTTTGTACTTATTAGTTGTGCTAAATTGTTATACCTAATTTTCGGATGAGAATTGTAATAATTTCTAGCTTGAAAATAGACACATGGAGTTTATGAGAATGTACTCTATAAGCGCTCATTCGAAATTTTCTCATAATCAAAGAACGTTAGGAAATTCATAATTCAGGCAAAATATCAATTATTTGTTAAGACTTAACCACGGAACAGCATCATACAGGTCCTCACTGTCTGTCTTAAGTCTGTGCTCCCAACATTGCTCTTTTTCAAATAAAATTTTAGGTGCATTCCTGTCCACAGTTTCAAGGGTTTCCAGGATGACCCACTGTAAGTCATTCGCAGAGTGCCCAGATTCTTTGTAGTGAGTTGACATTTTTGTGGTTGTTTTTTTACAGTTCACATTGCTGCGGTGTTCGCAAAGTCTTTGTTTTGCTTTGCGACAGGTCATGACAATATATCTCATTTGGCACGGGCAAGTTATCATGTAAATGACATGGCTTGTGTTACAGTTCGTATGTTTTTTTAAATTCCAATTGAAGTTGGGAAGCAGCTGTAGTTCCTTTGTGGGTTTTGTAGTGTCACAGACTGTGCAGTTTCCACATGGGTAATGGCCTGTTACTGGACTGTTATTCCACAGTCCAGGTGTGTCTTTCTTTTTCGTGGGTGGAGGTCTCGTGTGCACCAGCAAGTCCTTGATGTTGCGACTTCTCTTGTTGGCAAACATCGGTTTAGGCCAATTCAGGTTGTGAGATGTTACTATTCTCCAGTTACGCATGTGATCCTATCTTCCTTCAATTTAGGACACGTCTCTAGGAGTGCTTCTCTTGGTTGGTTGCGGGCACATTTCTTGCATGTGTTGATCACCTTCTTTGGATATTGACGAACCAGTAGTTTGTCACATAGGTCATTCGCTTGACTTTTGTAGTCAGTAATTGAGCTGCAATTTCTCCTCAAACGAAGGAATTGGCTGTACGGGAGATTTTCCCGTAAGGGTCTTGGGTGAAAGCTTTGAAAAGATAGCAGGCTATTCTTGGCCGTCGGTTTAAAGAAAGTACGGTGGTTGGGTCCGCTTTAGCATACTTAGGCGGGACCCTGCCACGTCCATGGGGAATCTTTGGATGTTTTTTCTCTTGCAGATTCCTCTGGCTGCGGGAGCGTTCTTCGCTCCTTTCGCGGCAGTCCCAAAGTGCGTTTTTCATTTCAGGCCGCTAGGGGAAGCTCCCGCATCTCGTTGGTCTCCAAGACAAGTCTTATCAGAGGAGGAAACGCGTGGCGAGAGCAACAGTCCTTTGAGCCTTGTCCCCGTGTTCCCGTAAACCTGAACGCCCCCATGGGGGTCCGTATTATCCATTCTTAGCATGTCTATGCCCCGGCGGAGGTCTGCATAGTGGCGCAGCCACGAAAATCACCTGAGGGTAAGATTTGACGGCACTGAGCTGATAGAGCCTTTCGCGCGCTTGGTGGCGGCTATGTCCCATCAGTTTCTCTGGGGGCCCGCGCGCTGGAGGTGGGTACCGCCTTACATTCGGGGTTTATTCCCGTACCAAAAAGCTTTGCAGTCCTGTTTGTCTGCCCATATTCTTACAGGGGGAAAGTGGAAAGGTTCATGGTAGAGACGTTATTCGTGTCCTTTTTTTTCACCACTTGGCAGTTAATGTAAGAGTGTTCGGGGTTAAATACAATACTGTTGCCTGCATTTTCGTTAAAGGGGAAAGCAGGGTTAGTGTAGGGTTTGTGTCCCCCTGTTCCACTCATTCTTTTGCAGTCAAGGGACAGTCTTAGAGATATCTAGATTTACTTTATCCTTAGGGTGCAGGTGACATTGTTAGACATTGAGCAACGAGGAGTTTTACGAGGAGGAGCAGGTGCAATACTTACCCTCAATCAATCAATCAATCAATCAATCAATCATCATTTGTAAAGCGCACTACTCACCCGTGAGGGTTTAAAGGCGCTGGGGTGGGGAATGCTGCTACTGCTCGAAAAGCCAGGTCTTGAGGAGTTTTCTGAAGGTCAGCAGGTCCAGGGTCTGCCGTAGGTGGAGGGGAGGGTGTTCCAGGTCTTTGCCGCGAGGTGGGAGAACAATCTGCCGGCTGAGGTCGCTCTTCGGAAGCGGGGGACAGTAGCGAGGGCGAGGTCGGCGGAGCGGAGCTGGTGGGTGGGGTTGTAGGAGCTGAGTCGTCTGTTGAGGTACGTTGGTCCGGTGTTGTGGAGTGCCTTGTGTGCATGGGTGAGGAGCTTGACGGTTATCCTCTTGTTGACCGGGAGCCAGTGCAGGTCTCTCAGGTGGGGTGTGATGTGACTGCGGCGAGGGATGTCGAGGGTCAGGCGTGCAGAGGCATTCTGGATGCGTTGGAGCCGTCTCATGAGTTTGGCCGAGGCTCCTGCGTAGAGGGCGTTTCCATAGTCCAACCTACTGCTGACAAGGGCCTGGGTGACTGTTCTTCTCGTTTCAGTGGGGATCCACTTGTAGATCCCACGGAGCATGCGGAGGGTGTTGAAGCAGGAGGAGGAGACGGCTTTGACCTGTTTAGTCATGGAGAGGGTGGAGTCGAGGATGATCCCTTGGTTGCGTGCGTGGTCAGTGGGTGTTGGAGTGGTTCCCAGTGCGGTCAGCCACCAGGAGTCGTCCCAGGCAGAAGGGTTGGATCCGACGATGAGGACCTCCATCTTGTCCGAGTTCAACTTCAGTCGGGTGTTCCTCAACCATTCAGCAATGGCCTTCATTCCTTCGTGAAGGTTGGTTTTGGTGGTGTGGGGTCCTTGGTGAGGGAGAATATCAGCTGGGTGTCATCGGCGTAGGAGAGGATGTTGAGGTCATGCCGATGGGCGACGTGGGCGAGCGGTGCCTTAGATAATCAGTTTTTTTAAGCAGTGGACGAGTCCATATTCAAGTGTGTGACTGATGTTGTAGGTCCTATGGAGGAGCGTTTATCTAACCGCATTATCGCGGAATGCACCACATTGGCCTACTCCCACTTGGTCCCCAGGGACCGACGCCTACTGTGCCCCACGGGGAGGGTCCCTCATTACCTAAGAAGGGCCGCATGGAGGAGGGCCCGGAAGAGTGCCAAGGGGTGGATAAGGACGTTTTCGACCGCCTCAAGAGTGCGTTCCTCGCAAAGACGTCCGTTCCACCGCCTGTGCCTTCCCCGGCCCCGGACTCTCTGTCGCCTGAGGATTTGGATGATGAGGAAGGGTCTTCGCAGTTGTGGCGCCTGGCCAGTTCTGCCGCCGAGCTGCTTCTGGATTCCTCGGGCATGCTGGATCCGGATGAAATCGTTCATCCGAGGTCGGCGGCCTGGACTCCTGGGGACAAGGTGGCTAAGTTTGTGGCAGGCTGGAGAAGGATGCTAGGGGTTGTTTGAGTGCCCTCGTTCAACTTTGGAGGGGAAGGTGGCCCATACACCGGAGCTTGACTCCAAGATTGCCACCTTCTTGGCCAAGTTTAACCCTTGAAGGTAATAGACCGCTCCTGTCGGTACTGTCAGGACAAGCTCCTAGATGCGGTAGGGCCCGTGACAAAGGTTTTTGATATGGGGGAGGAGGCGAAGGTGACAGGTTCCACCATATCCCCGAGGTTTTTTCGAACTGGGCTCAGCGGGCGATTATCTTCTTGGGAAACGCCAACTGTGCTCTGTCGACTGAACGTAGGCGCTCACTCCTGATAAAGTTGGACCCTAAAGTGGGCGATTTGGCCTCCTCGGAGGCAGGTGCGGTGGCACAAGGGGGCCTCTTTGGAGATCCTTTTGTTAAGAAATTTGGAAAATTTGTGGCCACTTTCACTAGTTTGGACAAGGCCCAGTCCAACATTAAATGGGGTTTTCAGCCTCGTTTTTCCAATGGGGCTGGTCGTGGTAGGGGCTGAGCGACCGGCCGTGGTGGACAACACAATCCCGGTAGGGGACAAGACTCCAGGCGGGGTCAGCATAATACTACCGCCAACTTCACCAACTTTTACCCAACCAGAGGACAAAGATTCTGTGGCCATGGAGGATACAAGAACAACGCAGGCGGTCCTGCACCCAGCGGTAAGTTTAATTTCCCCTTCTCAGGTCAGTATTGGGGGTTGGTTAGCGGCCTTTTAAGAGGCCTGGAGGGAGAATACAAGCGATGCTTGGGTCTTACAGACAGTTTGGGGTTTTCACATCGAATTTTACGATTCACCCCGCCAAACAGAGCTTCCTCGTTCTATCAGTTTTTCCGTGGCAGACGCCAATTTGATCAACGAGGAGGTTTCCGAGCTTCTACGCAATGGGGCAATATGTCGGTCAGATCTGCATCCCAGTGGTTTTCTGAACAATATTTTCCGTGTAGAGAAGACCGACAGGGAGCGTCAGCCAGTCATCAACTTGAAGGAGTTCAATGGGTGGTTGGTGTACCCGCACTTCAAAATGGAGGGGATCCATCTCCTTCTGGATGTTCTTCTCCCGGTATTAGATGGCGAGGTTGGATCTCAAAGACGCTTACTTGGTCATCCCGATCCATCCTCCGCACTGCCGGTTTCAACAGTTCCAATGGAGGCAGCAGGTTTACGAGTTCACCGTCCTTCCGTTCGGGCTGTCCTCCACCCCCAGTGCTTCACAAAGGTCCTCCATCCTGCAGTGGAGTTCCTTCAGAGTCAGGGTGTTTGGATGATTGTCTACTTGGACAACATCCTCCTCATGGCGCGGTGCCCTCAAGACGCTGGCCGCTCAGTAAGCATGGGCGGAAAATCCGTTTCGCTCGCGGATTTTGCGGATTTTCGGTAAATTCGCAATCCGCGAGATTCGCGAATCTCCCGCAAAATCCGCAAATCCGCGAGCAGCGGATTTTGCTCGCACTGTTCGCGTGAGTTCGCGGCTTCCCAGTACAACTTCGCGCCCCGCGAATAAGTGCAAAATTGCAGAAATACGATCTTAGCAAAACTGAAACTACTTACCAGGTTCAAAAGTTCAGGCTCATCATTAGTAGCCATTTCCTGTAGTGCTTCCTGAGGGGCCCCTCCCGAGTTCAGTTGCCAGTTGCAACTATTATGTGACCCTGCTCTGAACCTCAGAATAGTTACACATATGCCACAAAGGTCCTGAATTACAGCTAAGGGAGACAAGCAGGAGCCAGGCTGGAAGTTCAAATCCATTAATCAGCCCCTAATTCATTATTGTCAGTTGGGGCAGGGCAGGTGTTGTAACTAATTTTGCAACAATGAAAGCACTTAGCAAGTGCAAAAGATCACTGATCAGGAAGCACTAAGGAAGCAGGTGCCAGCTAAAAAAATATTCTGTGACACATTAATCAGCCCCAAATTAATTCAGGTCACTTGAGGCAGGGAAGGTGTGCTTGCGTTGCCACAATAATGTACACTGACTGGACAACCAGAGGGTGCTGTGATGAAACAGAGGGTGGCATGGGTGGGCCAGAGGGTGGCATGAGTAGTCAGAGAGTGGCAGTGGTGACAGAGAGTGGCAGTGATGAAGAAGAGTGTCCCAAACAGGCTGGACACGTAGAAACAACAAGTTCGCGAAACTTGCGACCCGACAGGTAAGTTCCCAATTTGCGACATTGTACAAAACCCTCGCGAACTGGCAGAAACCCGCGCAAACACAAAAAAAAATAATCCGCAAATTCGCGAGAATTCGCGGATTTTGCGGATTGCGAGTTCGCAAATCCGCAAAATTCGCGAACGCGAGATTCGCAAAATTCGCCCATGCTTACCGCTCAGGTGCAGCTGACGGTTTCCCTCCTGCAGGGCTTGGGATTCATCATCAATGGGGACAAGTCAGTTCACTCCCCGATGCAGAACATAGTCTTCTTGGGTTTTGTGGTGGATTCGGTCCACGCGACGCTGAGTCTTCCATCTCGGAAGATGGCCAAGATTCGGCATCTGTTGTGTCAAACCATCTCAAAAACCCACACCTCCCACCGTCATATTGCCCGGATGGTGGGGCTGCTTTCCTCCTCCATCCAGGCAATCTTTCTGGGGCCCCTGCACTATGGTGCATTGCAGTGCCTGAAGGCGCATCACCTCAGGAGAGGCTTGTCGTACGACCAGTCGGTTCCTCTGTCAGACGAGGTCAAGGAGGAGATGTCCTGATGGCTTTCCCATATGGGCGCCTGGAATGGCAGAGCCATTTTTGGAACCGCCCCCAACATTGTCATAGAGTCTGACGCCAGCAGGTTGGGGTGGGGAACCTGTTGCAGCGATTTTTCTACTGGAGGCGCTTGGTCGTTAGACGAACAAGAGCTCCACATCAACTGTCTGGAACTTCTAGCGGGCTCGTTCGCGGTTCAATGCTGGACCAAAGACAGGGTTCGCTCATGTGTCCTTCTCTGAATGGATAACGTCTCTGCGATGCGTTACATCAACCACCTGGGGGGACCTCACTCTCAAGCCCTGGCAAACTTGAAGAAGGAGTTTTGGAGTTTTTGTCTGGCTCACCACATTTCAGTAATGGCAGAGTATCTGCTGGGCCAAGCTAACCAGGTGGCGGACTGGCATTCTTGTCATTTGAGGAACTCCAGCCAGTGGAAGCTGGATACTCATGTTTTCAGGTGGTTGGTCGGCCCCTGGGGCCCTTTTTCGATAGACCTGTTCGCATCTTGCCTGGACCTTCAACTTCCGAAGTTCTTCAGCTGGAGGCCAGACCCTCTAGCGCAGGCTACGGACGCTTTACTTCAGGAGTGGGGTCAGGAAAAGTTATGCGTTCCCTCCGTTCTCCATGATTGTGAGATTGGCGGCTCAGGTCTGCCGTCAGAGGGCAGAGGTGGTACCGGTGACACCCCTTTGGAGGTACCAAGTTTGGTTTCCAGTTCTTCTGCAACTTTCTTGGGATTTTCCAATCCTACTCCCCCTCTTTCCTCATCTTCTTTGGAATCCGGACGGAGAACAGCATCACCTGGTCGCTCAGGGTTCTCTCCACCTAATGGCATGACGCCTTTCAGGAGACGCTGGCCACTCTGACGCCTTTCGAAACCGGCTGAGAACCTTTTATTGAAGGCCTGGTTTAACAGCACCTCTAAGCGTTATCGGTCAGCCTGGACGAAGTGGCTACGTTGGTGTCTTCGACAGGATTTGGATCCCGTGATCGCAGGAATCATTCCCATTTTTAATTTTTTGGCGGAGATGGCGTCCGAGGGTCTGGCGTACCGAACTATTAACGCTATGCGTTCTGCTATTTCAGCAGGCCATAGCCTGATTGATGGTGCCCCGGTTGAAGAACATCCTTTTGTTCATCGACTCTTGCGGGGTATATGTTTATCTCTACCCCCTGAGCCGCGTTACTCAGTTTTGTGGGATGTCAATTTAGTCCTTAATCAGTCAGTCAAATCTTTATTCGATTTTCATTATTCGAGGAAAACCAGAAAAGTACAAACTTAACATTTCTATAATACAAAACTCTTTTTTAAAAAAGAAGATGCATGATTTGACTAGAGGATAAAACAATAATTAATTAATTAAGATTTGGATGGTGGTTTAAACAAAATTTTAAAAAACAGACAATGAATTTAGCGTAGTTCATTTTCTAACATCTGTTGTGCTAGGAAAGCTGGGCGGCAAGCTCGGAGACCCATTTGCCTCAGTATCGGTACAATCCATCGTCTGCGTGGAGCCTCATAGAACTTGCAGAACAGAGAGACATGGATTGAGGATTGCGAGGAATTACAGTCGCATGGACATGGTGGTAAGTTCTTAGTCCAGTCATTCTGCTTTGGAAACGAGATCAGCCTTTGAAAAATATATAGTCTAAATCGAATAAGCAAAAAAAATTCTAATTGACTTAGGCTATACTTCAGATATGGCTGGATCGAAAAGGTGGTTTGAATAGTCAGCAGATGCTGCACTGAACTTTTTCCTATTTCTTGAATTAGTCGAAGGTCGCCCAGATGAAGGAGAGAGATCCTTTTTAGCTCTTTTCTGGGTATTTCAGAGATGGTATTTGGGTGTGTAAAATATCTCTGAAGGCCTAAATCGTTAAAAAAGGACTTTACATAAGCTAACATGCATTCCTCTATAAGGGGTTAACTCACACTGTTCAGTGGTCCAGATGCGCCGCTACAGCATTATTGGCTGGATCTTTAAAATATCTGATATGTGATCCAGTCCTAATTCTAAGTGGCAGCCGTATGTCGTTGTACTTTGGGGGACTGACAGAAGATACCGGAGGAAGGAGTTCTCTACTCTCTGTAAAACTTCAGTGTTTAGGTACCCCCATAGACCTGAACCATAGGTGGCAACACTGGTGCATTTGGAATGATAGCTCTTTAACATTTCTTCTCTTGCCTAACTTTTGAGAAAATGCCACCAGTGCTTTAGTGGTCCTTAAAAGGGCTAGCTTCCTAGCTTGGATAGCCTTTACCCAATTTAGCTTGTTGTCTATTAAAATCCCTAAATAAGGGTAAGATGTAGTAGACTCTAAGCTAGAATTGTTGACAAATATGTCTTTAGTTTTTTTTTTATTCTCGAGCCGATATGCATGGTAAATGTCTTTTTTATATCAATTTTAAGATTCAAGGAGCTCATAAAGTTGCAATAGCTGGTTAGTGAGCGTTGGAGCTGTACCGGGGTTCTTACCAAGATAACGGCGTCGTCGGCATATAGGAGTGCCGGTATAGGTCAACGCCATATTGCTGGTAGGTCTTGGATCACTTTTATCAATTCAGACTCTAGCCCATTTGTATACAGTGTGAATAGGAAGGGGGCCAGAACACAACCCTGTCTGACCCCCCTCCCTATCCTAAATGGCTCGGTCAGCTCTCCCTCTACCCCATATCTTACCCTAGCAGATGCATCCGAGTAGAGCTCTCTAAGGAAGTTTACCAGCGGGGGATCTACCCCCATATCTAAAATTATCGCTCACATTTTTGAATGACTGACACAGTCGAAGGCGGCTGTCAGGTTTACATAGACCATGTGCAGTGCTCCTCCCTTCGCTGAGACATACTTCCCTATTAAAAGGGCAAGATTCAAAGCTTGATCGACCGTGCCCAGGCCATCTCAAAAGCCATATTGTAAATCTGATAGTATGCTATTATCAGAGGCCCAGACCTGGAGACGGTCTAACAGAATTCATCCAGCGGTTTTGCCAAGGGAATCCAAAAGCGATATGAGCCGATAACAGGCCGGGTTATGACGATCGTCTTTTTTAAAAATTGGTACCAGAATTGACGTGGACCATGACTCAACTAAACCTATACTAATAGCTGCTTCCAACACTCTCGTTAAAATAGGGGACCACAAGTCTAAATTATGTTTAAAAAGGTCCCCTGGGGCCCCGTCGGGGCCTGGCGCTTTACGAGATTTTGACGTTTTAAGGGCTGTGATAATTTCTTGATGTGCAAATTTTAACTTTAAAGGGTAGTTAATTTGCTTCAAACACTCTGGTGGGCCTAATAGACTGTATGGACTATCATCTTCTTTTCTGAAGATGTTTGAAAAATATTCAAACCAGGCGGCGGCGGCGTCTACCGCCACCTCCAGCATCGGGTGGTCATTACCATCACAGAGAAAAGGAGATTCAAGTATCCTCCAGTGCAGCTCTCGTGTAGCTGCTTCCATAAGGTATCCTTAATCTGGGTTTTACAGTTTTTTTGCGCTAGCTTATAAGTTTTCCTTAGTTCCGCTATTTCGACTCTATCCCTATTTTCCTTAGTTAAGGCTACCTTTCATTTTTCGTAGGCTTTTGTGCACGCTGTGTTAAACCAGCCCCTCCTAATGGATCCTTTTGATTTCTTCTTACATAATAATTCATCTCTTATTGTTTTGGTAATAATATCAAAACTGGACCGTACCAACTCGGGGGTAGCGGACAGGTCTAAACAGGTAAACACGGAGGGCAGGGCTTTCTTTAGTACATTGCTCATTAATAATTCTTTGTCTACCTTCCCCATTTTAATGAAAAACCGTTAAGTCTGTCTAAAGTTAGAGATTGTTGATCCAAAATGCTCCAGTAAACTTTCTTGGTCATAGCAGAGGGGGTACTTATTAAGACTCTATTTGGAAAACTGCGTTCACGATTGTTTCAAATTTGCCTACTCTTGGTGCAATACTATTCGAGGTGAGAATAAAGTGAATTATACTATTGGAACCTCTCCCAATAAAGGTTGTAGAGAAGGGGACGGGAGGACAAATTATCCAGTCACGTTTACAACCATTTTTTCTGGAGTACTATCTTTATTTGTCTGGATTTCGTTTGAACTACATATTTACTCATACCGCCTGACAAAATAAATCATAGTGGATGGCGCTACTTCTATCCGTTCCTAAGATTTATACAGGCTCTAGTTCACTTGACCCTGCCCTGACAAAGCTCCCGAGTCTGGGAGCGAAACGCGTTGGCTGTTTTGTGCACCTTGAACAAAAAGAAAAAACTAATAAAGAGAAAAATATTTTTATACACTATCCTCCGTTTCTGCGAAATACTTTGACTTTGGTGCTGCCTCCACGTATCTCAAAATTCTCTTCTGGGTATCCAGTGGGACCTAACTACAGCAGGTCTCGGAGGTTAACAGCACAAGAGACTTACTTTTACTTGGGATTTCTTGAAGTTGAGGTGCTTTTTCGGCAGGTCCGCTGTGGAGACATTGTTTTTCTATAGATACAAAGCAATTCGGCGCACATTCAGCCAGGGGTGCGATGGCTTCAAAGGCTTTCTCCTTAGGTGCTCGCCTGGAAGATTTGATGCGAGCCGCGGATTGGTCCTCGGATTCCACGTTCATACGGTTCTATTTTAAACCGGTTGCGGATATTGCACATTTGGTGGTGAGTAAGCTTTAAACTAGCATAATCGGAGCCTCCGGTCCTGACATAGAATTGAAATTTGCCTAGCTTAGTAACGGTAAGTTTCAATTCTATTAAGGACACGGAGGCGAGGATTAGCCCACCCACAGTACTTTTGTGCGAACCTGCCCGTACGGCGGTAAATAATCCTTTTTCAGCTTGATTTACATGATATGTATAACTCAGCATGCCGTGTCTCTTAGATACTTGTGGTTAGTGGTACACCCTTTAAAGACTCTTTACACAGTATTTTTTGTTTCAGGACATGATCGTTCCAAACAAGACGAGTGATTCAGTGGCATACGTGCAAAGAAAGAGGAAGGACAACATTGCTGAGGGTTCTTCTTGGATGTGTAGACATTGTAGAAGGACTTATGGCTGATGCTACCTTATGGACTCATGGATATTGTAGTTTGATTGTTTCTTCTTTTGGATTGTTTTTCCCTTTATTGGGATAAAAAATGTTGACGACTTTTTTGAAGCTTCTGTAGAAAAATGTTATTATTAAAGCGAAGAAAGAACAGCATATTCCTGGCCTCCGTGTCCTTAATAGAATTGAAACTTACCGTTACTAAGCTAGGCAAATTTAGATTCCGTTGCTTGGTTCGCTCTTGCTTTGCTCAGGAAGGCGCCATTGCAGTTTGTGTAACACACGCCTACAACACCCTTCACAATACCAGAGCCCATTAACTCAACAAACTTCCACGCCTCTAAGAGACACCTCCGCACTGCCGACCTCACCCTAGCCACAGTCCCCTGCATCCACAGGGCCAGAGGAGTGGTGGCAGATCTTTCTCCTAAGTGGCAGAAAAGACCTGGAACGGACTCCCCCTCCATATCTGATGAAGCCCGACACTGCACCAATTCAGAAGGGACCAAAAGACCTGGCTCTTAGAATGATCTATGGAACTACGGAGCTGCTTCCACGCCCCCTTCCCCTTCCCTCATCCCCTGAGACTCTCACTGGTGAGTAGTATGCTTCAAAACCCTTTATTGATTGCTTGATTGATTGAATGATGTTACACGTGACAGGATCACGTGACGCAGAACAAAAGCCGCGTGAAGCACTATGGGTAAGGACTTACGAGCTCCTGGTTGAATGAGCGGGAGGTCAGGATCCTCAACAGGAACATTCAGCACTTCAGTGGCAATCTGCATACTGCAAATAAAATGACAAGAAACAGACATTTAAGAACATAGTGGCCAGAGTACTCCGTCCTCTACTAGGAAGCCACAAAACATAACTAGGTCTACTACTTTTCGAACAGAAAATTCTGGCCAATAAGTGTCCTGTGCAAAACAAAAAAAAAGAGAGATAGAAAAAGAGGGATGGCAACATGTTACAGCCAAGACAAAAAATTAACCTCCACCGGAAAATGCTCCAGCAAGAAGATCAACACCGCTTGAGTCCCAAGAAAATAGGCATAGTGGACAAGTGTCTCAGAAGCATTAACTGAAGGACCAGCAGGCAACTCAGCACACCCAGTAGAGCGGCCCAAGGCCCTCATTCCCAGAGGAAGGATCAGGTCAGGTGGCTTTGTACATAAGGCTTCGGCTTTCAAAAGAAATATGGGATTCTGTACGCCCAATCGTACAGCCACCTTGAACAGCAGTGGATACACGGGCCATTGTTATAAACAAGGAGAGGCATTTCACCACCAAAAGGGTCACCGAGCAGGTCAGTGGCAGAGTGCTGGTCGTGGATGGCTTGTCGGTTGGTGAGTCCGTTAGTATCATCAACGTCTATGCCCTCCGGGAAATGAATGAGTGGCTGGAAATGTTCAGGTTGCTCAGGATGTAGCTCGGACCTCCAGGACCATCCTGATGGTCCTGAAGGGGGGCCTTCCTGTACAAAAACAATAATTGGCGTTTTGCTGTTTCCATGTGTGCTGCACAACACAGCACACATGAAAACAGCAAAAACGAGGAGAAATGAAAATATTTGCCTCGTTGCTCCAGGGTGAGACCAGATTTTCCCTGGTCTTAATTGTGCTGTTGCCTCCTATTTACTAGGCCTGGGCGGTAAATTCTGTTCCACTCGCGGAATTTGGGTAATCTTGCATTCCGTGGAGAATGAGGAATTGGCAAAAATTCCACAATAGGCTGCTTTGCTGAATTCTTTGCTTGTTCACACTTTCAAAATGCGTGTTCGCAAGATATTTCTCCCCAGGCGCGCAAAAATCGTTCGCGAACAGGAAAAAAGCATTGCGAATGGGCAGAACAAGCAATACCGCGTGTTCGCTGAACTTTTGCGGGCTCGCAGAGATTTTTTACCATTTCGTAGAGCTTTGCGCAGCGCGACTACGCAAATTCCGCCCATCCCTAGTTCTATCACACCACCATAGTTATGATCATGTTTTCTTAGTGTTCTCTGTCTAATACACTTTTCTATTACACCATCCACACATTTCCTCAAGAAGGCAACATGTTACAATATTTCTAAATGTGTATTATTCAGCACTGCCGCTTTCGACGGAAGAAGTTTGTACACTTCCTTTATTCTCATAGCCGTCTTTCCGTTACTAGGCAGACACACAACGTTCTTTTTGAAGGTCAACAGCGTTAGCTTCAGCTATTTCCCTCCAGTCTCTGTCTGAGCTCAATTTTCAGCTTATTATTTCATATTTGTTTGTTTGACTCTTAGCATTCATGCAGAAATATAGGCCTGTACTTTTCTCTAAAATTAATGGAACACAGACATTATTCATTTCATAATATGTACTTCTCACTGGTTACCTCCCACCATTGCGGTAACCCAATGTTATGTTTTCCTAGCAAGAGCATTAACATGCAAAAACAGCATTATTTTCATTAATTTTAAAAGTAGAATGAAAATGCCCCCTTGTCTTTCATGCATTAATCTTAGCGTTGGTGCACGCATTCGCAAAGCATTTCCAAATATGTTCGTGTTGGTGCATATTCTTTTTACAGCACACTTATTAGTAAATGTTACTGGGGAGTTAATTCGAGCAGTTTTTATTTTCTCAAAACCCTGCTCCATCAGGGGCCCAAGCAGTACATTTTCCGCAATACGAGAAGGTCAAGAGCCTCCAGAGATTTTAAGTTTATTTGCCAAGTATCGAGGGGAGGAAGTGTGCAAGGCTTTGTGGGTGATACAGGCAGTCATGTAGATTGATCTTGCCTCGATGGGAAGCCATCGTTTAAAGACATTGCAAAGCCAATAACTCTGACTAAACGCTTATAAGGTCCCAACCGGCGAGACCTATTGGCTATGCCAGTGCTTTTTTATTGCACTTCGAATGCTGGTCCACGGATTGAACGAATCGTTTTAAAGAAACAAGGATCCAATGTCTGGAATCCCATTACTATAAATGTGACGCTACTGCACCCTTAAGCCTAAAGAGATCATGTGGAAGCGCACACATTAACCAAATAACTGCATCCAGGCCAGGCTCATCCATATCCATACTAATATAATAAAAAAAGAGAGAGCCCAAACCTTTGAGGCGGGTAATCTCAGGAACCTCAGCACCAATCACAACACCCAATACAGCGTTGGAAAGGGCAGTTGCAGCAGAAGGATATAGGCTATGCAGACGCCCACCATATACATTTAAAAGGTAAAAGAACTGTGCCAGCAAAGTAGCCCCTTGTGGGCGTGTCTGCGTTGTGCTGTGGGCGTGTGCTGGGGGCGTGACAAAAGCTGGGGGCGTGTGGTACATTCCCCCCTTCATGCCATGTCTCATACCGTGTGCTAATCCCACCCTGCTCCCTTTAAATACCCCTGCACCCCATAATCATAACCCACCCTTACTCTATCAAATATCCCAACACCCTTAAACACTAACCCATCTTAACCCTATAAATATACCCTGTACCCCAAAACCAAAACCTATCCCTAAACCCTAAAAATACCCCTGTACCCCAAAACCCAAACCTAGCCCTGAACCCTATAAACACCCCTGTACCCCAAAACCCAAACCTAGCTCTGGACCATAAAAATACCACTGTACCCCAAAACCCAAACCTACCCCTGAACCCTAAAATACCCCTGTACCCCAAAACCCAAACCTAGCCCTGAACCCTTAAAATACCCCTGTACCCCAAAAGCCAAACCTAGCCCTGAACCCTAAAAATACCCCTGTACCCTAAACCCCAAACCTAGCCCTGAACCCTAAAAATAACCCTGTACCCCAAAACCCAAACCTAGCCCTGAACACTAAAAATACCCCTGTACCCCAAATCCCAAACCTAGCCCTGAACCCTTAAAATACCCCTGTACCCCAAAACCCAAACCTACACCTGAACACTAAAAATACCCCTATACCCCAAAACCAAAACCTATCCCTAAACCCTAAAAATACCCCTGTACCCCAAAACCCAAACCTAGCCCTGAACCCTAAAAATCCCCCTGTACCCCAAAACCCAAACCTAGCCCGGAACCCTTAAAATACCCCTGTACCCCAAAACCCAAACCTACCCCTGAACCCTAAAATTACCCCTATACCCCAAAACCCAAACCTAGCCCTGAACCCTTAAAATACCCAAACACCCCAAAACATATACCTCAGTACCCATACTTACCTTATCCAAACATTTAAAAAAAACATGCTTTTGCCATTCATGCATTTACAACGAATTTCGTTGTAAATGTATGCGTGGTAAAAGCATATAAAATGTAATTCCATGCGTTATAATGACATTGCGGAGTCATGGTACTTTCGGAATGAAAGTATGTGGAGTGATGGTATGCGGAAAGAAAGTTGCGGAATAATGGGTGTTTACCCTCCCCCGGTAAGTCCATTGGTGGCACGGCGGCACACATCTCCAGCAACATACTCATATTTTTTCACCACCGATTTGAAAAATGCACAGGTCTCTCTCATTGATGGCCAGCTCCGACATACACTTTTAGACACACCTCCCGCCACAAGTTCTAGAATTGCAAACTTTAGAGCTGGGGAGCAACGTTCGAATCTCGGCATCAGGTCAACATCCTGTGATTCCAGGCAAATTGCTTTGTCTCCCCGTGCCTACCTCAAATTAATGTGTTCTTCTGTAATGTAAATTGTGCTCATGCCATGTTGTCGAGTTCGCGCTATATAATATTGCAAGGAAAAATAAAGTAGGGAAACTCGAGTTCACACACTACTGAACGCGCACTCTTAAGTGCATCAGCAGTGCACTGTGAATCGGAGCGTTTCACAGGCCTGTCACAGATAAGAAATGCTATCAAAACGAAATCCTACAAAACAATATTCTACTGGCCGGCAGCAATTCATACCCGGACAACGTCGGGACGGGCTGCTAGTTTGTAATAAAGCTTGAAACATTGAAAGAACATATTTGAACAAGTGATGCTGTGCTGGTGCTGAGTGATGCTGTGGTTGCGCTGAGTGATGCTGTGGTTGCGCTGAGTGGTGCTGTGGTTGCGCTGAGTGGTGCTGTGGTTGCGCTGAGTGGTGCTCTGGTGGTGCTGAGTGATGCTGTGGTGGTGCTGAGTGGTGCTATGGTGGTGCTGGGTGGTGCTGTGGTGATGCTGTGGTAGTGCTGAATGATACTGTGGTGGTGCTGAGTGATAATGTGGTGGTGCGAGAGAGGGAGAGGGAAGTGAGGTAAAGGGAGAGGGAAAAGGAGAGAGGGTAGAGGGAGAGAGGGAGTGGAAGAAGAAAGGGGGAGGACGAGAGCGAAGGACGGAGGGGAGAGAGAGAGGGGAGGGAGAGAGAGAGAGAGAGGAGAGTAGGCAGAGGGAAGATGGGGAGATGGAGAAAAAGGAGAGCAGGGGGAAGGTAAAGAGAGGGAGAGAGGAGAGAGAGGGGGAGAGAGGAGAGAGAGGGAGGAGGGAGAAAGGAGAGAGGGAGAGGGAAGTAAGGGAAAGGGAGAGAGGTAGATGGAAAGAGGGAGAGTGAGAGACTGAGGGGTGGGAGAGAGGGAAGGAGGGAAAGGAGAGGGAGTGGAGTGAGAGAGGGAGAGAGAGAGAGAAGAGCAGGGAGAGGGAGAGGGATAGGGGATAGAGGAGGAGAGAGTGAGAACCATGTTATCGACTCCAGCACCATGAAATACCAGGAAGGCACGTTTGGTTTAGGAGCTTGATGCATAATAAAAAAAACAAGTTGTTAGTTACTATTTGTCATGGCTTCCACGATTTGCTGCAACAATGGCCTCTCTGGACCACATGGTCATGCAGCGATGCATCAGTTTGTTCACAAACAGTGGGATCCATCTGGACCCAGACTCACATGGACCAGCGTCTGTTGTTGTCTTGCACCAGTGACCACACACCATAGACAGCGAATGTCGCTCTGGCAGCGGTAGGTCTTGGTTTTCTTTTCAAATTGCCAAATGCCACCCTCACAGTGTTCAAGGGGTGAGGAGGGGGGAGAGAGGTAGAGCTGGCAGGCAGTGGGCATGGGGCACAATTTGCTTTCCCCTTTTTGTAGCTGGCCTCCCTGGCACTCCAGACAATTTCTGCGGTCCGGCCAGATTTATTGTGGTTGACTGGAAGCCAACAACTTCGCCCTCGCCAGCAGCCATGGTCATGTGTGTTGGGGTACGAGATCCATGTCTGGTCTCGTATCTGAGCACACACTTTAAAGGAACCTGACTGCTGATCTGGCCTGAGTGGACTTGACTCCTTGGCTGTCTCAATAGAAGCAGCCCTGACACCAGGGGCGTAGCTTTTAGGCGGGTGAGGGGGGGAGCAGGGGGATAATGATGTAATGCCTTTGCGTGACCTCATGTATGCTAATCTTACAAAAGCAATATCCTTCCTGCCGTCTCAGATTGCTTTCTTGTGCTTCCTTCCTCACACAATGCAGGGACACTGTATACAATGGTAAATAAGTCCCATCTACTTTCCTGACTAACGAAAGCATCTCCTATATGGCACACAACCCATTTGCAATGCTACAGTGCACCTGGGAACAGGATATAGGTTGTGCGCTGTCTGCGAAGGAGTAGAGCATAGCACTGGGTTACCCACGTAAGGTCTCTTGCAGCACCCGGTTCCAGTATATGCAACAGAAGGTTCTGCACAGAGCCTATTTAACACCAGTCAGATGACATAAAATACCCCCGCAGTGGCACCAGATATACTATATATGGTTTGAAAGTGTCCAAGCTACTGCGGATTATGGACAGAAGTCTGCACGGCCCTCGCCCGAGTTACAAGCATTACTGACCTAGACAATGTGACCAGCTGCCCTGCTGGGCCTCTAAAAGCATAACAAAGCGGGTGGTGCTATGAGCCGTTTCACAGATCTGGCTCTGATGCTCGCCAGGACAATAGCGATGCATTGGAAGGCCCCTGTGCATGGTACAGTGGAGGGGGTTGGTAGGCCGGTGGGGTAGGATGGAGGTGGCTGCCTTTCGCCAGGAGGAGGTGCACGGACTGAGGAAGCATCCCGCTGCAGTTGAATGGGACAAGCTCCTCGCGAAGCCCCCGCATGTATGCTAATCTTACAAAAGCAATATCCTTCCTGCAGTCTCAGATTGCTTTCTTGTGCTTCCTTCCTCACACGCGCGTCCCCCGCATCCGAAGAACGACAACAGGAGGAAGGTCCTTCTCCTACCTGGCCGCCAAGACCTGGAACTCCCTACCGACCGACCTGCGCCTGACCCAAGACCACCTCTCCTTCAGGAAGAAGCTCAAGACCTGGCTATTCGAGCAGTAGCAGCACTCCACCCCCCCCCCCCTAGCGCCTTGAGACCCTCCGGGTAAGTAGTGCGCTATATAAATGCCTGTGATTGATTGATTGATTGAAGCTGCAGGGAACTGCGGAAAGCGATGGTGGCTCTGCAGAACGGGGAAGCCCTTCCCAGCACGATGGCTGTGTTGGGAGGCGGGGGCGTCCAATGCATGACAGAAGTTAGGGATTTCATCCTGGCCACGTCATTAACACTATTCAGTGATTAGATCCCTGTAGAATGGCAAAGTGACAAAACACCAGAACTAAAAGCACAGTGAGCCCACTTAGATTATGCCTCTGCTCCCCTCTGAGAGAATGGGACAGGCTCAAGGTTGTTGTTTTTATATTCATGTTTCACAGCTATCATATCATCTTCACGCAAAGGGCTACGTTGGCTTTGAACATCTATGTTAGAGAATACTGTCCTGTTTTGTAATGCTCATCATGTCTGTTGTACGACAGTTGTATCAAAAACCCAATATAGATAGTTTTAAATAAAAATGAAGCATAAACTGATATAATGCACATCAGAGGATACAGCAACACGAGATTACAAGGAGTAAAACCAAGTACTCACATCACACCTAAATGTAAACAAGCAATGTCCTGAGCAAATGGTGGGAGCCTGAAGCAGTGGAGTGGGAGAGGTGAGGGGGGAGTCACGGGAGATTAAGGGACAGAAGGCAAGCAGATGAAGCGACAGGGGCACGGCCTGGCGGCCATGAAGTGCTGGCGGGGGGTGGGGAGCAGAGCCTTTGAAGAGCCAGAGTCACGGCCTGCGGCTGTGAATAAGTGAAGTGAATAATTAGGGGAGGAGAACTGGCAGGCTGATAGGCAGAAGGCTCAGGCAAGCTCGTGCACGAGGCGTGCACTTCCCAAAATCCGCTTTTGGGGAGAGCCCTTGGCCTTAAGTAGTGGTTTAGCTGCATTAGGGCTCTTTTTCCTATTAAGGTGAGCCCTAAAAATGCACAGGTCTCTCTCATTGATGGCCAGCACCAACATACACTTTTAGACACACCTCCCGCCACAAGTTCTAGAATTGCGAACTTTAGAGCTGGGGAGCTACGTTCGAATCTCGGCATCAGCTCAACATCTGGTGATTCCAGGCAAATCGCTTTGTCTCCCCGTGCCTACCACAAATGAATGTGTTCTTCTGTAATGTAAATTGTGCTCATGCCATGTTGTCGAGTTCGCGATATATAATATTGCAAGGAAAAACAAAGAAGGGAAACTCGAGTTCACACACTGCTGAATGCGCACTCTTAAGTGCATCAGCAGTGCACTGTGAATCGGAGCGTTTCACAGGCCTGTCACAGATAAGAAATGCTATCAAAACGAAATCCTACAAAACAATATACTACTGGCCGGCAGCGATTCATACCCGGACCACGTCGGGACAGGCTGCTAGCAGTGCTTTAAATGGGCCGGTACTCACCGGTACTGAGTACCGGCACTTCTTGTTTTTATCAAGCTGAGTGCCGGCACTTTTCCAGTGCCAATGAGAGTACCGGTACTCAGATTGCCTGAGGGCCAGCTGTGTCCCGTTTATTTGGCAGCATGTTTGCCGTTTTGATGTCTGTCTGTCTGCTTCAGCTGAACGACCTGCTGAGGAGCTGCCAGGGGCAAGTGGGTGTTAGCTCCTAGATGGAATCTCTTATTGTCATTAACTGCCCCCTGCAGGGCCTCCATGCTGGGTCGTCTTGTTTATAGTGTTTTGCACATCGGTACACTCTCCGCATTCTCACGAACTTGCAGTTCTCACTTTCTGCCACTGCAAACTCTCCAGCCGTGAGGCCTTCTACAGAGGGAAGAGAAGGAGAATGTGATGAAAGAAGGTGAAGAGTGAGGGGGCAGAGATAGAATGTGCAGAGGACAGTTTTAAGGGGAAAAATAGAGACAAAAGGGGTAAGTGCAGACCCAGATGGGGAAGAGATGGAGATGGCTATGGAAAGAGTAACAAAGGCACAGAGATGGCTGATTGGAAATAGAAAGAGTGATAGTTAAGGATCCCTTTGGGGTAAAGAGAGTGGGGCAGCGACAGAAATGGATACACATGGTAGAGAAGTGAGGGGGGAGGGATCGAGAAATTAGAGATGTGAAGTTTGATAGCGAGTATTTGTCTGCTGATTTGTGTGTGTGTTTGCCTGGTTGTGTATAAGAGAGGAACTAAATCAAAGAAAAAGAAAACCAGGACACTCAGGAGGTATTTGAAAAGAAATACGCCTAATGCTTGTTATTAATGATGCTAGGCCCAATATCACTCGCCCTGGGCACATTGATAGTACTGTTGATGGCTTGGCTGCATTTAGGGTTTAGAAGCTCTTTGCATTGTTCCCAGAAGTACTTCACACCACCCTTTATTAGTATATCTACCTGTTAATTTGCACATATGGAAACGTTTGAGACAACTGTCAAGGGCAATAAAAGGGCTAAATGAATACTCGATGGAAGTGTTTTCTATCCTCTTGTCCAGGCCCCGCCTCTAACCGCGCCCACTAACCACGCCCCAACTCATCTAATGAGTACCTGCACTTATTTTTTTCCATTTAAAGCACTGGCTGCTAGTATAATATAATGTCGATAGCCGAGCAAGTTATTTGGCGGATATTTTCCGCTTTTTCAATGCAAAGACTTTTTAGCAGAAAAAAAGTTTTGGCAGTTCTCCCACGAAGTCTAACTATATGTTTTTTTACGCGACTTTCTGGCAAGAACTGATCTCGAGAATCACCCCGGGTGTAGCGGGTGTATTTTGCGCTTGTTTCCCGATACCCGTTTTCGTTTCCAATACAACATCTGCAAGGCCGGTGTACCGTAGTTATGATCTTCCCATCGGAATGATCTTCCCCTTGCGATCTGCGCATGCGGATTTCACCGCGCACGCGCAGATGCTACAATACGCCTTTCGCCTGTCGGTATGATCTCCCCAGCACAGCCGCAAATTACCGTCATTGGTTGCAGGCGTCCATGACGTCATTAAGCAATGGATTGTGGGTAAACTGATGTTTGGCAAGAGCTAGTTCCGCACTGCTGCTGGCTGCCTTGCGTACTCTTTCTACAGGATATTCATATACCCAGAATCCTTTGCCTGCATGTCGACTGCACATTCATCATTAGGACAGAAATGAACAAGTGGCGTGATTTTCTTGTGTGCAGCTGTTTTCGATGATGTTCTTTTAGACTATTGACACTTGTTCTTTTAGACTATTGACACTTTTTATTAGACACACTAATACTGTAATGTATATTACATGTGAGAGATCGTTTCTTGCTGAAAAACGTCGAAGATTCACATGCTGTGCATACTCGCCGATTCAGTGCACTTCGTGGGGTACTGATGATCTAGTATTGCAATTTTTGGGAGATCTTACGGGATCTTATTAGCTTTGGTCAAATTAGAATTGAGAAGTAGATCATTCATCAATGTATCAGACAGCTAACCAGGTTAGTCTGTAGACAACCATGAGGTATTTTGATAGTCGATATGTGAGAAACATGGACAATGTAACATATCTACAGATGCCGAACGATGGCAAGACCTTGTGAATACTGTTTAACCCACTGAAAAAGACTGGTTCCCCAAAGTAAGATAAAAAGAATTACAAAACAGATTCGAAAAAGCTTGTGGAATATCTGAAAAGGACAACCATAACTGTAGGCAACAATCACAACAAAGCACGACCAAAATCACAACAAAGCACGACCATGGGGCAGATGTACAAAAAGGTCACATTGCGAAAGCGCATGTTTTTGTGATTCGCAATGACTAAATTGCAAACAGCTATGTACAGCAGTGTCTCAGACACCGTGTGCGATCCCCAATAGGTTGCAAATGGACTTTACTCGTTAATATTCATGACGCAAGTCGCAATTTGCAGAAATTGGGAATGGCTACAATAACAGAGATGGTGGCCTGCTGAGGTCAGTAGACCACTATGTCTGTGATTTGCTTTTTAAATAAAGCAATATTTTTTTAGGTCCAGCCTGGGCTGCGCATGCGCTACTCTACAAGGCATGCTGTATTCGAGTATGGAGTTGAAGCTCCGCCCACTCTTCGCACACATTTTTCATTGGCTTGTGGCATTGTCCTTGACTTCTTAGCAGAAAAAAAGTTTTGGCAGTTCTCCCACAAAGTCTAACTATATGTTTTTTACAAGCCTTTGTATATACATGTCCCACCTATCCACTGCACAACCACTTGCACTGATCCCAATTTCACCACTTGTCACCTCACGTTATCTGAACCTGTTTTCTAAAAATTGCAGAATGCCAAATACAGTTTATCCTGTGAATCATTGATCTATTGATAATTGTTGCTAAAAGCAATTAAATTCCAATCCTTTACTGTATGACATTTCATGCTGTTGTCATATTTTCTTTTTCCATTTACCATGTATTGGCTGTAGATACACTGTGAATAATTCCACTGTGACTATCCTTTTGTGTACCACTATTTACCCGAGTCCAGTGGTCTATCGGGTTACCCCATTGATATATAACTCTCCCATGAGGACTGGCGGCCCTTTTACTTCGGTTGTTACACGGTATGTCTTATTTAGACTGTAAAAAAAAAAGCCAGCCCGAGATTCATTCTGGTTAAATGAATTTGAGCTGCACCATTTGACAAAGGTAACATCGCGCCTCCCGTTTTTTTATAATCGTGTTTTATAATCCTGCTCCGTTTGCCACTACAAGATTTATTCATGGTATGCATCCTTTATTTAAGACAAACGCGTATGCTCTGCCTGTAGGTTCTGCAACAGCCACTATTCCAACCTTCAAACCAGAGGCACTACTCAAATGTGAATGAAAGGTATGTGAACCCTATATTGCTCAGTCTAGCACCAGTAGTACCCTTATGTCTGTGGAATTTTTAAAAAAGTTTCTTAGAAGTCCCTTTTTTGTTTTTCAGGTCATACGTTACCTAAGACTATCATCCTCTATTAATTTAAGACTTCGCTTCCACCAAGTAAGTCAGTTTAAATAATTAAAAAAAAATACTTTACCTTCTCTTCCAGACAAAATGACTTGTCTCATTGACTGGCCTTTGACATCGTTCTTTCTTCTTTATTTGTGTGTTTCAGAAAATATGGGGGCATATTACCAAGCAATAGCGATAATTATCGCTATTGCTTGGTTAGAGACAAAAATTTACTGCTGAGCTGCGGCGATTTTTACAGCAAATAAACCTTGGTATTACCAAGGTTTATCTCAAATGCGATAAAAATCGCCGCAATGCATGAATATCGCTGAAAAGTCAGCGATATTCATGCATTACCGAGCTAATGCTCTTAGCCATGTTATCCACCTCCCATTGGATAACATGGCTAAGAACTGCTCAGGGCAGGGGTTAGCTTTTGGAGATATTTGCGCTTAGCGTGAATATCTCCAAAAGTTGGTAATAGGAGATAGCGATGTTAGCGACTGTTTCCAGTCACTAACATCTTGGCACGCCCACTTTGCATGTCATTAGTGATAAATATCACTGACATGCAAAGTGGGGCCCAAGATGGTCGCTATCTCCTACTAGCTGTCGCTAACTGGTGTTAGCGACAGCTAGGTAATAGGGAGATAATTTTATCTCCGCTTTCTTGGCTTTTAAAGCCAAAAAAGTGGAGATAAACCCCCTTGATAATATGCCCCATGATTCCTACCTTGTTTGATTCATGCCGCAAAATCGGCTGATTTCGCATTAATAGGTAAGCCAGGTGCTTGCAGAAACTAGCAAACCAGTAAAGAAGTCAGAGCATTTCTTCTGCTCTTACATAGATAGCTCCATCCCTAAAACTTTTTCATTATTGTTTTTTAGTGATCGGTACTGAAGTGAACCCCCATCTTTAAATTCTATGGGGTTCGAAACGCGTCGACCTTCCATGTTTGTTTGGCCCTGTATTTTGACCTTACATGTTGGTTTTGGTCTTGTATTGGCTGTGTAACAAGTTTAAACAACACAACGTTATAATTTTCACACTGTTACCTCTGTTTTTTTTATTGATTAATCATTGCCCTATGTTTCTTAAAAAACAGACAAGACCGTGATGTTATATGTTCTGTGTTTTATGTCGTCCATGTAAGTGATTGGTTTGTCCTTGATGTTGTCTAGCATGTATGTAATCTTGTTGAGGCATTCATGGCTCTTTGAGTTCATTTATGTATGTTGGTCTTGTGGTTCATTGTGCTAAAATGTTTAAATATATGAAAAGTTTAAAAATGGATTAATTCTCTTAAAAAATTAATTGCAATTTTTCTAATTAAATTCGATTAGGCAGTCATGACTTTTTTTCTTGGCGCTTTGACCATTTAGGTGGCAAAATAAGACATCAGCATTGGCGATTTCGTTGTTGTTTTTTTATTTAAGGCTTAGCCTTTCTGATTAGAGCCAGACCCTGTGTTGTTTCACAGTTATTTAGACTGTCAGCACTATTTTCTTCCATGAGTTTCTCCTACAACATGCTTCCCTGCAACATTCAGCGTGCCATGCGCGCTTTCATTCTCATGGCGTCCCCACCCTGGAAAACTGCCCCATAGCCCCGCCCCCCCAAAGTGGGCTTTCGATCTCTGAGCCATTATTTTAATACCAGCTAATAGACTGCCGATGTTAAAAAAAATGACAGCCCTCTCCCTCCCACCAGTCAAGGAGGGTGACACAGCAGCACAAAGGCTTGTAAAGGTGTGGGAGGAATTTGATCAGAAAGAGAACAGTGCACCAAGTGACCCAGGAGAAAACCATTCAGATTTTGCCATGTAGGCACTAGCCTTGGAAAAAGCTGCGCGCTGACACAGATCTTTACGCACAACATAAAAAAATCGTCGGCTTCTAGGCTCTTTCCATCTCTCACCATGATATATCCCAGGATGTTGACTTATAAAAAGAAGCCTGCCACTTCTTTTCTCATTATTTATAGATTTGTATCAGAGTGTAAAAGGTGGGTGCCTTTAGTCTCCACCACGCTTTTGTCCTGAACTATTTTGGTCTATTTCTAAAGACCCTCTTACCAGTCAGGCGCACAGCTACCTGTGGAGCAGCAGGTGCAATGGCACCGGGGCCCAGAGGCCAGTAAACCCAGGTGGAAAATCACATTGGATTTCGGCAGCAGCAGCAGCCCAGTCTCAATCCCATGTTTACATACAATGGGGCAGATTTACAATTACTGGCGCATCCCTGCATATCGGCAGGGATGCGCCAGTAATTGTGCGCCACAGCTCCGCCACCCTGGATGCGCCGCATTTACAATGCGGCGCACCATGGGGCAAAAACGGCACAGATGCGTCACACATCTGTGCCGTAAAAGCGGCGCATTGCTAGAGTTGCGTCGCAAGCGCCAGGACACCTCAGGGTAACCGTTTGCGCTTTATACATGATTTAACATTAACATTAACAAGCGCGACGCAGCTCCAGCAATCCTCTGGGGGCTCTATCTCCACAATGCTGCGTCAATCCTTACGACTGCTTGAAGCAGGCGCAGGGTTTTGACGCAGCATGGGCCCAAAAGTGACTGAGTGAAATCTTGTAGATTTCCTGTGCTGGAACGCCCTCCCCTGCGATGGAACGCATCCTTCTGGTGCAGGGCTTTACAACGTGACACATCTGGGTGATGCGTCACTTTGTAAATACCCCGCACCATGGTGCATTTATTGCGCCGCGGCAGCGTAAAAGAGGCACAAGGGGCTTGTAAATCTGCCCCCATATGTCCCTCAGCTAGAAACATATTTTATTACTCACTTCCCCTACTGCCCCCACCTCTCTCCCTCGTGGCCCACCCTACACAGAACCCGTCCCATACATTTAGCACAGGCGCGTAGCAGGCAGTAAGTGGATGTGTGAACAAATTGGAATTGGTATTTCAGTTTGGTTTTACAGCAGAGAAAAAACACATTCCCATACAGTATTTCCCCATTTTGTATAGTTTACATAAAAATTGCATAGTACTGGGCGGATTTCCATCAAGGTAGCGGTAACTTGAAAAAATCCTCCCTAGTACTGTGCAGCTTGTTACTGAGGCCAATGACATTATTTCTAGAGCAAAAAGATGCAAGCATTGGCAATTGTTTTGGCTTGTGTATATTGTAAAGACATTCATAAACCCGAACAATACACAGACAGCATATCACACGAGGAGCAGGAGCAGATGCGCATCTCTTACAAACTGTCCGATTTCATCCGGCCTTCCATGTATATATATATAAAAAAAAATTGCAATGCAATAGATCTCTCATTTGTGAGAGTTTGAGCTATTGGCATTGTAAATAACCATTCAACGGTTAATAATGACTTATGTCACATTTATGTCTTCTTTGAGCTTGAAGGTAAACAAATCAAAGTCCTTTGTCCATGTTACAGGGACTCCATTCTCAAAAAGATCCCTGAATTTTACAATACGTCCACGGAAATTGGAGATCATAGATTTGTTCCCATATTTGGGAGTTCTTTTCAATAAAAAACAGTCATCTGCACCTATGGTGAATAACAGGGCGATAGTAAATAAGCGGGGTATGGCAGCAATCCGAACCTTTGCAAAAAGATTAGGCTCTAAAACATTATCGCCAATAACAAAAATATATCAAGCGAAGATAGTAACAGCAGCAACTTACGGGGCAGGGGTATGGGGAACAGCTACGGCAACCCAACTCCTGTCTTTTGAGGACAGATTTTACAAGGACCCACACAATGTGACGTCAACCAGAGAAGAAATTGTCAATGATGTAGTCCCTATGGGCTATTCCTTCTGCGGCTGCAGTGGGGTGTGGTCCACCTGCATCATCTTCATCATCGTCTTCCGGTGCATCTGGCACTCGTATCCATGGGGCTTTGCTGCATACACATATGTTGTGCAACACAAAACATGCAACGATCATCTTGCACACGAGGTCTGGGCTGTAAGGAGCTTACCACCTGTGACGTCCAGGCACCTGAAACGTGACTTCAACACGCCAAATGTGCGCTCCATGATGCCCCTGGTACGTTTGTGGGCCACATTGTTCTGCCTCTGGGCCTGTGCGTTCGGGGCTCGGAGGGGTGTCATCATCCAAGTGCAGAGTGCATATCCTTGGTCACTTGTGACAGTGCAGAGAGACATGTGTCACAACCACGTACTGCATGATGTGTTGTCAGGCTCACTGGTTCATCGGTGTGTGACATGTCGTACATGGCCCAGGGTTAGACATGTTTGACTTAGTGATTCTTGTATGACATGTACTGCTTGTTGCACATGAGCTGTATTACTGTGTACTACGTAGCCTCACTGCTGCACCTCCCCGAGCACATTCACTAGTGTGCGCAGTGCGATTACATCACATGCACCAACTACGACACACCGTTGACATGCCTGTCTGCGCATGTACACAAGCCTGAGTACAACACAGTGATGATGCTGCGCAGAATGTGGCTGGCCACGTGTGTGTAGGCCCATTTTAGGGACAGGCCTGACACAGATGTAGAACACCTGTCAACATGCAATTGAGGGTACATCTTTGTCTCATGCTGCGCTAATAGAAACACACACAACATTTGGCATGTGTGATCCCTGACCCCGAACGGGCATGCCCTCCCTCATGTACCCCCTCGGCTGACCACGCACACCGGGGGCATGCCATATAGCAACATTGTCGATAGCGGGACGGGTGGCGCAGACACTACAACAGAGACACATGCATCAACCACATCCTTGGCAAGGGCCACACTGAACTACACCCAGATTCACGTGTGGAGGAGCCACACCCCTATGCAGTACTGTTGTATGCCTCTCCACCCCGCTTACGCTCACATGAACGTACGACACAGTAACATGTCCCAGGTCTACACCACTGCCTGTGGAATGGCACCGGTCCCACATGCATACATAATGACCACACAAACACACTGAGTGAGTTTGTGGGACTGGCTACGGGCACATGCTCCCCGCTCCTTTTATTGCCAGGGTCACATCTCCAGTGATGCCTGTACTGGATCGGTGTTGGGTAGTGTAAGCCACCACTCAGGGGTTGGGTGGTGCTGGCAAAAACCACAACAGTGAGCAGACAATCAGCAGTACAAGGTATGGACATCATGGGTCCCTGACTTGAGCAACACAGAGTCTGTGGCCCCGGATGCACAGCGGCCGGCACAGGCACACCGCTACAGGACGGTGACTTGCAGTGCACTGAGGTTGGGCCACCCGAGCTGAGCGTGTACTCGTCAAAGTCCAAGGCGAGAGTTGCGGAGGATTGTGGAGGACAGTGGAAGGTGTCCCTTCAGGGCATGATGCAGAGGGCAAAAGCACGTAGGAACAGGCAAATGGCGGAGTTGAATGCTACAGACTCCACTTTTCCACCTTGTCAGTATCCGCTATATGTAGAGGAAGACAACCTCCAGGCAATGGCCCCAGACGCCACCGACGTACAAACAGAGATCGACCATGCATTTCAGGGCAAACATTCAGTGACACCAGAGCTGGAAAGGGATGCAGTCTGCGTTGAGGCCTGTACAATCACATTGACTGTGCCATGTAGAGGGCAAGACTCCGTTCAAAATGTGTGACCAACTACACCGCAGTGTGTGCCGAAGCCAGCAGTCATCAGGGGCCCACAGACACATGTGGTAGGCAGGCACTGCACAGAGTCAGTAGCACCAGTGCTGTTGCTGGTAGTGTCCCATCACCTCCTTAAAGGTGAGCCTTTTCTCCTCCGGACTAAAGCGCGTCTTCCCCTTACTCATCTCCTTGCAAACTGTGACCTGTACACTGCCATGAAGATATCAAGACTCAGTTCCGAAAATCCGACCCAGATGGCTGCAGTGTCGGACGGAGGAAACGGTCAGCCCGGGTTAACAGCTGTCCAGCCATCTCCTCCTGGGTCTTGAACACACGACGTTGGAATGGCATTTGTATTAGATTTGTGGGTGACATAGGTAGTGGAACCAGAGCTGAGCGTGTGTTTAGCCAGCGACGATGCCGTGTCCTGCTTGTGACGGACAGCATTGGATTGGTGTGGTGTGAGGCCTGCAGGACCACAGTGTATGCCGAATGCCGCAGTCAAAAGAACAGTAGTTGAGAAACAAACCTGTTTTCCAAACAATAATAATACTGACTCAAAAGTTAACTGAACACTTTATCAGTTTATAAATTAATTTAGTTTTACATCATACAAACATATCTTTTAGATGTCACTAATCAATCGGGGAGATTGTTTTTGTGCAGGAAGGGGCCCCATCCTGCTCAAAAACAACCAGTTGAGGTGATTTCCTCTTCTAATGCAGAATGCAGCACGCATCGAAAGAGGAAATAAACGGGGAGAGATGAAAACATTTCTCCTCGTTGCACCTCGCTACGCCACCCCTAGGATGGCTTAGCATTCTGACGCATTCCCAGAGTTACGATTGCTCGTAAATCTGGAAATGCATTCAGGACATGGGTGTTGCGTGGGGATACCCACTGCAACACCCATGTCACGCCCCTAACATGCAAAGTTTTGCATGAAAAGGGGCGATATTTACAAGCACAGGTAAAGCCACGCAGGGTGGCTTTACGTGTGCTTGTAAATATCACACAGCAGGTTGCGCTGCCTGTGTGTCACGCAACGTGATGCACCAGTGGCGCAAGGGGCTTTCAAATCTGCCCCTCTATGTAGTTCCTAACCTGTCTATTGATAGTGATACCAGGCCACCAGTAACACAGCTTATTTTTTTATAGTTGCGGAAATTCCTAAATGTCCAACATACGCTAAAGTAATTATTTTGTCACGTAACCCAACAGGTGAAACAAACGCATCCTGCCCCACAACAATGCCATTAACGGCTGACCACTCCGATGCAGCGTGGGAAAAACCTCTCTTCTCAATCCTCAAACTCCTGACACATGGCTATCCTTTCACTAGGTAAATCTTTATTAAACTCAAATCCATATCCCTACAAAAGCATTCATCCCATTCAACCTCAGAAATCCTAAAAGGCTCTGTGGCATCAGTCACAGTCACGAACTCATCCTGATCTGCATAACTATCCCTGTATCCTCATCCTTAACAGGGAGTTGTGACAAACTGTCAGCCCTAAAATTCTTTCCTGTGGGAACATATTTAATATCAAAGTTGAGCTCTTGCAATCTTAATGACAGCCTAATCAAAAACGAAGAGGCCTTATTGGAAAAGCTATCGCCCAACATATAAATTAACAGCTTGTGGTCAGTAACTAAGTCGAACTTTGTCCCCCAGATATACGTCTTTAATTTTTCTGCTGCCTATGAGCATGCAAGAGCTTCCCTTTCGATGGACCTGTATTTCATTTCTGCCAAACCAAGGGCCCGATTATGATGATGAAACCATTGCGGAAGCAGGATCGCCTGATTAGGAGTCGGAGGTCCCGCTGGCCTTTTATGATGTGACCGCCTTCACATCGGTCGCATTGTCCATCATTTGTATTGCGGGCGCATCATGTGCACACGCTGTAATACACAAATCACATTTAAAAAATCCCTTCATTATGGGCAGACACCACATGGTGCCTGCCACATAGTGCAGGGATGTTTACTGGGCACCATAGGTTCCCCCCAGGACCCATGGTGGAGGGCCAGAGGGCAAGAGGGGCCTGCTAGAATCCCCCAAAGTCACTTTCTGCCAGCCTTTTCATGGTGGGTTAACGGTCAGTGAAAAGGGACATTGTAATCCCTACGATGGTGCCTGAGCAGGCACAGCCACCATTGTAAGTATTTCAGACGGTCCAGCGAACTCCTTGAGATCGTTGTATGCTTGGCGGTCAGTCTCTTCGCCCGCACTACATCTTCTCACCATCATAATGCGGCGGGCAGTCCTGAATGGACTGACGGTAGTGGGACTGCCACCTACGGCCTGACGATAGCGGTCCCACCACCATCGTAATGAGGCCCTTAATATTCCAGAGGCAAATGCTATTGTCGTTTCCTCATCTCTTACAACTTGGCTCAGCACTCCAAATGTTCCATATGGTAATTAATATCATCTGTGTGAATCGGTATATCATCCTCAAATGCCTTGCCCCTCAAAACTTTTATCCATTGATCTGTGTAAAAGACTTGCAGCAGATGCAAGCCCAAATGGCATCCGCCTGTACATACATGCCTCAAAAGGGGTAATGAACATAGTCAAAGTTTGAGATTTATTTTGTCAGCGGGATATGATGAAAAGCTGATTGCAGATCGATAGTGGAAAATATTTTACTAGAACCTATGTTGGCGAGCACCTCTTGAATACTGGGGAGAGGATAACATTCCACCTGAATAATACAGTTTAAAATTCTTATAACTGCACCTAAACGGATGTCCCCACACTTCTTCCAGGCTATAACTGCAGTAGACACCCAGAGGACTCACCTGGAGTAATAATGTCTTTACCACATATACTATCCAGCAATATTTTTAAATCGTTCCTTACAGACATTGGAACAGGTCTAACCTTTTGAACAACAGGTGAAGCATTGGTTTTAAACTCAATGGTGTGTTCAAAACCTCTTATGAGATGCACCTTCTCACTAAGCACATGTGAATAATTCTCAAGTAAAGCATTCAGAACGCTTCACCTGCCTTGTAAACTGACTGTTGTATTGATAACACAGGTAAATCTCCTAACTCCATGGTTTACTTGTTGCCATGTCTGAGAATGATACCCAGGTCTCCTTGATCCTGCCATCCTACAATATCCTGTCCATTCTCAGCCATATAAACTTAGGTAAATATTTTTTTATCCTTTGAAACAGATCACATCTGTGAAGTAATCACTCATTAGTCTATCATAATCTCCAAAAACCTTTGGAGTAACATCAGGAGGTGATAACTTTTTTTACCATAACTTTTTAAAAGACTTTTCTTTCAGTAAGAATGGTGATTGGAGAGCCAGAACCGGCCATCACATCCAAATTAGCAGCACCAATCTCCACCTCGAAAATGGGACCTCTGCATCTTTTCTGTAGATCACCTGAAGTATTGAACTCCAGGGTCAACAAAGCATTCTCCAAATTCTCACACAGATTTTCTTCTTCCATACATATTTGGCTCACTTTTGTTTTGGCCTTGACGGATTTACAAAAGTAAAAAATGCCCAATTTATTATAATTATTGCACCTCTTGCCTTGTGCCGGGCAAGAAGCCCGGCACAATGCTTTGTTGATAGAGAGTCTTATGACGTAGGCAAACCGCCTCAAATTCCCTCGTTTTAGACTTACCCAAATATCAGGTTTAATAAGGCCCCAGTTGCACAGCCCTGAACGGACGCCCACATGCGTTCCATTCATTTTTTGGGGAGCGACCGGAAAGGAGAGCAGGGTTAACAAGACATGAATCCAATGATGCGAGATTGTAGAAAGCCTTCATTAAGAGGTTAAGGGGGAGCATAGAGTGCTAACAGTTGTCTGTGATCGTGTCTGGAGGTCGACCTACCCTGTGTTCTGCCATTGCGAGAGTGTTGTCACAGCGGCATGCATGTATTTCAATGGAACCGCGTGTGGAAGGATCTCCAGGTTCACAGGTTAACTCACTGTGTGACAACCACAGCTTGTGCGTTCAGCCGAAGTACCCCATTATGGATGCCATATTGGTGGTGGTGCAATGTCTGGAGTGCCTGGGGTACATATAGAAAAGTCCATACTGTAGTGTATTTTGTATGAATGCATTTACATATTTGGTATTACGTCTTCACGATTAGAAGGCTGCAACAGGAGTGTTGCCTAGAGGCTAGCCACTCTAGGATGGGAGTTGGTGTCACTGTAAATGGTGTAGGGTGTCGCTAAAGATAATAGAAGCCACTTCTGGCATGCAATGGTGCCTGTAGTGGCACGACAGATGACCAGGACGGCACTAGGACCCTGTGGGTCACGAGGGCAGTGACCAGGTCACTGGACACCACATCCGGTTAGGGACAGGAAAGGACAGATGACCAGGACTGGAAGCAGGACGGACGTGCCTGTAGCTAGCTGCACAAGAACAAATAAAGGAATCATTATAATCCAACCTGTGTCCTGTGATTGCTGTCTCTCGCTGTCTCTCGTGGATGTCCTCAAATCACCTTAAACTAAACCCAGGGAAAACTGAGTTGATCCTGCCCGGCAAGAGCGAAATTAGTTGGAGCCCTAACTTCTGGCCTGCTGATATGGTCTTCCCCCTAAGAAATCTCTGACGGTAAAAAGTCTGGGGATAACCATCAATGAGGACCTCTCGCTAAAATCCCAAATTGGAACCGTGGTTTCCTCTGGATTCTACCAATTGAGGAAAATTAGGAAAATCGCCCATTTCCTCACTCCTTCCGCCTTAATTCAGGTGGTCATGGCCCTAGTCTTCTCCCACATCGACTTCTCAAACAGTCTATACCTTGGCCTACCTGTAGGACAACTTAGAAGACTGCAGTACTTGCAGAATCAGGCCGCCAGGCTGATCTGCAATGTACCCAAATGGGAATCGATCAAATCAGGCCTAGAGACCCTGCACTGGCTACCCGTGGCTCAAAGAGCCGAATTCAAAGCAGGGTGCATCATCTTTAAGGCTTTGCAAGGCAAGGGACCTCTATTCATCAGGCAGCTGATCGGAAGATATGTTCCCTCACGTAACCTGAGATCAGCCCACAAAGACCTACTTGAAGTACCTCGCTTCAAAAAAAAAACGACAAGGTGGCAGCAGCTTCCACTTCTTGGCAGCTACCCTATGGAACTCTCTGCCACTAGCCCTCAGACAGAGTAAGGACCTCCTTGCCTTCAGAAAGGCATTTAAGACCCACCTCTTTACACAGGCTTACTTGAAATAAAGATTCCTGCAGACTCACCCCTTGTTATGTTTTTTATCTCTTTTCAGCGCCAAGAAGCCTTCGGGCGTATGTGCGCTTTATACATTTTTAATAACATAACATAACAATCAGCGTATACACTACAGCGCCTGGTTGATATATCAACGCCTATGCACCTAGGTTATTTAGAAGATGATGGGTGGTGTCCAGGGGCTCGTGGATAAGTGGGTGAAGGAGTAGAGTACGTGGCTAGCGTTAACTGCCATAGATGTACTGCTTTAGTGCATGGATGAAGACGGGGCCTCTGTTAATGTGACTTCAGGATTGGAATACTGGATAGGGTTGGGGCTATAAGAGGAGTATAACTGGTGGAGGTGTTAGACGTGCACTGAAAGTCATTATCACACTTCATGGATGGATGTACACAGACTTCTAGAAAAAGGTGTCCCCAAAACAGAGACTCTACTATGAGTTTATGTTGTTGTGGTGTCCTGTTGTCAACGGGAGGGGAGGAAGAACAAAAGGGGTGAACTCTTGCTGCGGTTAGGAAAACAGAGTAACCTTCAAAGGAGTTTCATAGTAATGGATGTAGATTCCTAGACCAATATCAGGGAGCTTACACTACTAGGTTGTTGAAAGGCATAAGTGTTGGTGGAAGAGTGTTAGTTCTTGACCCACACTGGTAATGGCCCGTCACAGGAGGAAGGCCCCAGAATGACTGTTGGGCTGTCATTCTAATGATTTTGGGCCTAGTATGTACTATAGTGTCTTTCAAGTTGGTCAGCTTGAAGGCAAAGTGAGGTTTCCCTGGTGACAAAGTCCCAGTATGCAGTATAGGCCAAAGTTTTTTAATGACTCTCTGTCTCTGGTTAAAGTTGGGAGTGAACGATGTGGCACGTTAGGACTTTGTTTTCGTGTTGTGTGCATGTTTCTAGTAGACCTCCTCTGTTGTTGTTTCTAGCCCTCTTGCAAGCTACGTGATGGGGGCATCGAGCTCCAAGCATTGGTCAGGCCTGCTCCTATCAGACCAGCCATGCCTGGAGGTAGCCCAATTTGGTGGTCGGTGCACGAGCTTTGGCAGAATGAGCCGCACACTATGATGGGGAGATGTGCCATGGGCGTTACGTTAGGTGTGCCCACGTAACACCCATTTGCTGTAAAAACACGGGTTGACCCAATAAGTCGCTGGGACCTGGGTAAGTAAGTGATGCAAACAAAGTGGTCCCAGATACCAGAGATAATAGATCATAAATGGCTTAGATGAATTCAAAAGGAATATCACAAGATTGTTTTTAATCACAACGTGTACCATAAAAACTATTTATAAAATACATCAGTAATTGGTCATAATTAGTGCCCCTAATGATAAGGAAAGGGAAGGGTAGTGGTTGGAAGGTGAAGGAACTATGCAAATAATGAAAGAATGATCACTATGACCTAAATAAAACATTGCTGAAAGTTAATTAACACAGACTAAAAAATCACAGTTCATAAATTAATTTAACAAACTCATGCCTCTAAAAAACAAAATCACAAATGATAAATCGGGAGAGCGGCTGAAGATGGAAAAGAGTGTCGACGTTTCGACCCAAATTGATGCTGGCATACAGTGGAACCTTTCTAGAGGGTCTTCATCAGGACAGAGACGAAATGGGTGGCAATAAATCTGCGCAAAAAATTAATAAATCAATATTAATAGTTGTCAGGATGATCCATATCCATCCATCTATACTACTAATATAAAGAGAGAAGTTGCACCTTTTGGTCAGGTAAACTCGGGAACCACAGCACCAATCACAACACCCAATACAGCGTTGGAAAGAGCAGTTGCAGCAGAAGGACATAGGCTATGCAGACACCCACCATATACATTTCAAATGTAAAAGAACCGTGCTAGCAAAGTAGTCCCTTGTGGGCGTGTCTGCATTGTGCTGTGGGTGTGTGCTGGGGGCGTGACAATGAGGGGGGGAGGGCATTCCGTCACAAGTGTTGTTTTTTCTTCCCAGTTTCTATACATTCCTGCTCCCTTTAAATAGTACTTCAGTGGAGGTCCCATTCTCTTAGAACCACCCCAAGCACAGTTATGGGCAAAAATACAAGTAAAAAGGCCCTGCAAAGCATTATGGGATAAGCTTAGCATAATTTTTATCATTCATGAAAGGGTTTCAATGTTTTTGAATTTTACTCATCAGGGACATCTTGGGACGACGAGGTGAACTGCAGCTTGATGTATAATATTTTAAATGCTATTGCATTTGCCTCATCAGGGACATCTAGGGACGGCGAGGTGAACTGCAGCTTGATATATAATATTTCAAATGCTATTGCATTTGCATCATCAGGGACATCTAGGGACATGAGGTGAACTGCAGCTTGATGTGTAATGTTTTAAATGCTATTGCATTTGCCTCATCAGGGACATCTAGGGACCATGAGGTGAACTGCAGCTTGATGTATAATATTTTAAATGCTATTGCATTTGCCTCTTGGGGACAACTGGGGAGAACGAGGTGAACTGCAGCTCTTTGTAGAATTATTTGGATACTATAATATTCACTTCCCACTGCTAATCTCGTCCCATAATGGTTTGCAGGGATTTGAGCTCAAAATCATCACCTCTCTCACTGCTCGCTGGAAGCTAATTTCACTTTTGTGAAATGACTATATGCATTTTAGCATGTAGAAATACTTGTTATTTTAGCTTGAATATATGAGGTTTCTGTTTTAATAATTGGAAATCTGACGGAACGAAATATTGCGGATTTATTGTACCAAGTTCGTGCCTATTCCGCCCACCCCTACTTTAAATACCCTTGCACCCCATAATCATAACCCACCCTTACTCTATAAAATACCCCAACACCCTTAAACGCTAACCCATCGTAACCCTATAAATCTACCCTGTACCCCAAAACCCAAACCTATCCCTAAACCCTAAAAATACCCCTGTACCCCAAAACCAAAACATACCCCTGAACCCTAAAAATACCCCTGCACCCCATAACCCAAACCTACCCCGGAACCCTAAAATACCCCTGTACCCCAAAACCCAAACCTAGCCCATAACCCTTAAAATACCCTTGTACCCCAAAATCCAAACCTACCCCTGAACCCTAAAAATACCCCTGTACCCCAAAACCCGAACCTAGCCCAGAACCCTAAATACCCCTGTATCCCAAAACCCAAACCTAACCCTGAACCCTAAAAATACCCCTGTACCACAAAACCCAAACCTAGCCCTGAACCCTTAAAATACCCCTGTACCCCAAAACTCAAACCTACCCCTGAACCCTAAAAATACCCCTGTACCCCATAACCCAAAACTATATCTGAATCATTAAAATACCCAAACACCCCAAAACATATACCTCAGTACCCCAAAACATATACCCCTATACCCATACTTGCCTTATCCAAACATTTTTAAAAAACATGCTCTTACCATTCATGCATTTACAACGAAATTTGTTGTAAATGTATGCGTGGTAAAAGCATAAAAAAAGTAATGCCATGCGTTATAATGGCATTGCGGAGTCATGGTACTTTCATAATGAAACTATGCGGAGTGATGGTCTGCGGAAAAAAAGTTGCGGAATAATGGGTGTTTACCCTACCCCGGTAAGTACATTGGTTGCCCACATCTCCAGGAACATACTCATATTTTTTCACCAACGATTTGAAAAATGCACAGGTCTCTCTCATTGATGGCCAGCACCGACATACACTTTTAGACACACCTCCCGCCACAAGTTCTAGAATTGCGAACTTTAGAGCTGGGGAGCTACGTTCGAATCTCGGCATCAGGTCAACATCCTGTGATTCCAGGCAAATTGCTTTGTCTCCCTGTGCCTACCACAAATAAATGAGTTCTTCTGTAATGTAAATTGTGCTCATGCCATGTTGTCGAGTTTGCGCTATATAATATTGCAAGGAAAAATAAAGTAGGGAAACTGGAGTTCACACACTACTGAATACGCACTCTTAAGTGCATCAGCAGTGCACTGTGAATCGGAGCATTTCACAGGCCCGTCACAGTTAAGAAATGCTATCAAAACGAAATCCTAAAAAACAATATACTACTGGCCGGCAGCAATTCATACCCGGACAACGTCGGGACGGGCTGCTAGTACTATCTATATACTACTATTATAAAGAGAGAACTTGCACCTTTTGGCCAGGTAAACTCGGGAACCACAGCACCAATCACAACACCCAATACAGCGTTGGAAAGGGGAGTTGCAGCAGAAGGACATAGGCTATGCAGACGCCCACCATATACATTTAAAATGTAAAAGAACCGTGCCAGCAAAGTAGTCCCTTGTGGGCGTGTCTGCATTGTGCTCTAGGTGTGTGCTGGGGGCGTGACAATCACTGGGGGCATTCCGTCACGAGTGTTGTTTTTTCTTCCCAGGTTCTATACATTCCTGCTCCCTTTAAATAGTAATTCAGTGGAGGTCCCATTCTCTTAGAACCACCCCAAGCACAGTTATGGGCAAAAATACAACTAAAAGGCCATGCAAAGCATTATGGGATAAGCTTAGCATAACTTTTAGCATTCATGGAAGGGTTTCAATGTTTTTGAATTTTACTCATCAGGGACATCTTGGGACGACGAGGTGAACTGCAGCTTGATGTATAATATTTTAAATGCTATTGCATTTGCCTCATCAGGGACATCTAGGGACGGCGAGGTGAACTGCAGCTTGATAAATAATATTTTAAATGCTATTGCATTTGCATCATCAGGGACATCTAGGGACATGAGGTGAACTGCAGCTTGATGTGTGATATTTTAAATGCTATTGCATTTGCCTCATCAGGGATATCTAGGGACCATGAGGTGAACTGCAGCTTGATGTATAATATTTTAAATGCTATTGCATTTGCCTCTTGGGGACAACTGGGGAGAACAGGTGAACTGCAGCTCTTTGTAGAATTATTTGGATACTATAATATTCACTTCCCACTGCTAATCTCGTCCCATAATGGTTTGCAGGGGCTTGATCTCAAAATCATCACCTCTCTCACTGCTTGCTGGAAGATAATTTCAGTTTTGTGAAATGACTATATGCATTTTAGCATGTAGAAATACTTGTTATTTTACCTTGAATATATGAGGTTTCTGTTTTAATAATTGGAAATCTGACGGAACGAAATATTGCGGATTTATTGTACCAAGTTCGCGCCAATTCCGCCCACCCCTACTTTAAATACCCCTGCACCCCATAATCATAACCCACCCTTACTCTATAAACTACCCCAACACCCTTAAGCACTAACCCATCTTAACCCTATAAATCTACCCTGTACCCCAAAACCCAAACCTATTCCTAAACCCTAAAAATACCCCTGTACCCCAAAACCAAAACCTAACCCTGAACCCTATAAATATCCCTGTACCTCAAAACCCAAACATACCCCTGAACCCTAAAAATACCCCTGTACCCCAAAACCCAAACCTACCCCTGAACCCTAAAATACCCCTGTGCCCCAAAACCCAAACTTAGCCCATAACCCTTAAAATACCCCTGTACCCCAAAACCCAAACCTACCCCTGAACCCTAAAAATACCCCTGTACCCCAAAACCCAAACCTAGCCATGAACCCTTAAAATACCCCTGTACCACAAAACCCAAACCTACCCCTGAACCCTAAAAATACCCCTATACCCCAAAACCCAAACCTAGCCCTCCCTAAAAATACCCCTGTACCCCATAACCAAAACTATATCTGAACCATTAAAATACCCAAACACCCCAAAACATATACCTCAGTACCCCAAAACATATACCCCTATACCCATACTTGCCTTATCCAAACATTTTTAAAAAACATGCTTTTACCATTCATGCATTTACAACAAATTTTGTTGTAAATGTATGCGTGGTAAAAGCATATAAAATGTAATGCCATGCGTTATAATGGCATTGCGGAGTCATGGTACTTTCGTAATGAAAGTATGCAGAGTGATGGTATGCGGAAAGAAATTTGCGGAATAATGGGTGTTTACCCTCCCCCATAAGTACATTGGTGGCAAGGCGGCCCACATCTCCAGCAACATACTCATATTTTTTCACCACCAATTGGAAAAATGCACAGGTCTCTCTCATTGATGCCCAGCACCGACATACACTTTTAGACACACCTCCCACCACAAGTTCTAGAATTGCAAACTTTAGAGATGGGGAGCTACGTTAGAATCTCAGCATCAGCTCAACATCCTGTGATTCCAGGCAAATCGCTTTGTCTCCTCGTGTCTACCACAAATCAATGTGTTCTTCTGTAATGTAAATTGTGCTCATGCCATGTTGTCGAGTTTGCGCTATATAATATTCCAAGGAAAATAAAGTAGGGAAACTCGAGTTCACACACTACTGAACGCGCACTCTTAAGTGCATCAGCAGTGCACTGTGAATCGGAGCGTTTCACAGGCCTGTCACAGATAAGAAATGCTATCAAAACAAAATCCTACGAAACAATATACTACTGGCCGGCAGCAATTCATACCCGGACAACGTCGGGACGGGCTTCTAGTACTAATATAATAAAGAGAGAGCTCAAACCTTTGAGGCGGGTAATCTCAGGAACAACAGCACCAATCAGAATGCCCAATACAGCGTTGGAAAGGGCAGTTGCAGCAGAAGGACATAGGCTATGCAGACACCCACCATATACATTTAAAAAGTAAAAGAACCGTGCCAGCAAAGTAGTACCTGGGGGGCGTGTCTGCGTTGTGCTGAGGGCTTGTGCTGGGGGGGCATGACAAATGCTGGGGGCGTGTGGTACGTTCCGCCCTTCGGGCTGGACTGTTCCCAGGAGGCACAGGGTAAAGGCTGATTTGCATATGGCCATGTCTGGACTGGGGTGGTGTGGAGTGCAAAAAAACGATGGATTTAGGCCCAGATCTCTGTACTGGGGTAAATGTATGACATTGTTCTGCATTCTGTCCATCAACTGTTGTTTTTGCATTTGTCACCCCGAGTGGGATGGGTATGCTCAGACGTGAGTCCCATGCTCTGCAAACCACTAGAGTCAAGCTATCCTGGCTGAAGACGGCTGATAGCCATAATTTGGTAAAAGACGTGGTTTGGCAGTTTGTACTGAAATGTTTCCATGAGGCACAGGGTCAAGGCTGATTTGTATATGGCCATGTCTGAACTGGGGTGCTGTGGAGTGCAAAAAAAATTATGGATTGAGGCCCAGATCTCTGTATTGGGGTAAATGTATGACATTGTTCTGCATTTTGTCCATCAACTGTTGTTTTTACATACTGCCCTTCATGCCATTTCTCATACTGTGTGGGCGTGTGCGGGGCACGCTTTGTGTCAAATATTTCATTGTTTTTTCTTCCCAGGTTCTGTACATTCCAGCTCCGGATGTCCACCCTGCTTCCTTTAAATACCCCTGCACCCCATAATCAAAACCCACCCTTACTCCTTAAAATCCCCCAAACACCTTAAACACTAACCCATCTTAACCCTGTAAATATACCCTGTATCCCAAAACCCAAACATATACCTAAATCCTGAAAATACCCCTGTACCCCAAAAACCAAACCTACCCCTGAACCCTAAAATACCCCTGTACCCCAAAACCCAAACCTAGCCCTGAACTCTTAAAATACACCTGTACCCCAAAACCCAAACCTACCCTAAACCATAAAAATAACCCTGTACCCCAAAACCCAAACCTTCCCCTGAACCCTAAAATACCCCTGTACCCCAAAACCCAAACCTAGCCCTGAACCCTAAAAATACCCCTGTACCCCAAAACCCAAACCTAGCCCTGAACCCTTAAAATACCCGTGTACCCCAAAACCCAAAACTACCCCTGAACCCTAAAAATACCCCTATACCCCAAAACCCAAACCTAGCCCTGAACGCTAAAACTACCCCTGTACCCCATAACCCAAAACTATATCTGAACCCTTAAAATACCCAAGCACCCCAAAATATATACCTCAGTACCCCAAAACATATACCCCTATACCCATACTTACCTTATCCAAACATTAAAAAAAACATGCTTTTACCATTCATGCATTTACAACGAATTTCGTTGCAAATGTATGCGTTGTAAAAGCATATAAAATGTAATTTCATGCGTTATAATGGCATTGCGGAGTCATGGTACTTTCATAATGAAAGTATGCGGAGTGATGGTCTGCGGAAAGAAAGTTGCGGAATAATGGGTGTTTACCCTTCCCCGGTAAGTACATTGGTGGCACGGCGGCCCGCATCTCCAGCAACATACTCATATATTTTCACCACCGATTTGAAAAATGCACAGGTCTCTCTCATTGATGGCCAGCACGACATACACTTTTAGACACACACTCCCGCCACAAGTTCTAGAATTGTGAACTTTAGAGCTGGGGAGCTACGCTCGAATCTCGGCATCAGCTCAACATCCTGTGATTCCAGGCAAATCGCTTTGTCTCCCCGTGCCTACCACAAATGAATGTGTTCTTCTGTAATGTAAATTGTGCTCATTCCATGTTGTCGAGTTCGCGCTAAATAATATTGCAAGGAAAAATAAAGTAGGGCAGCTCGAGCTCATACACTACTGAATGCGTACTCTTAAGTGAATCAGCAGTGCACTGTGAATCGGAGCGTTTCACAGGCCTGTCACAAGAAATGCTATCAAAACGAAATCCTACAAAACAATATACTACTGGCCGGCAGCAATTCATACCCGGACAACGTCGGGACGGGCTGCTAGTTAGTCATAAAAATGATATCAATGGTCGGTGAGGGAACAATTGACATGGAGACACACTCGTTGAAACCAAGGCAATGAGAGGAATATATGTTTGAAAATCACCAGGTATCAACTGAAGGTTGAACTGCAACACAGAGGGGTGATATCATGGCCCCGTCCTAGTTAAATAAACAGCAACATGCAGCATGTTATGGTTACTTGTACCAGTACGTATGGTATCAATATGAGACTACAAAAATCTCAATATAGTTGCTAGAAACATAAAAGACCATTACAGTTGTTACAAAAATAAGGTCTCTCAGTAATTTACAAAGAACTCACTGGGGATGGAATTAGGGCACCAATACGAGATATTCGCTATCGTGCAACACACCTGTCGATTAAGCGACCAGATTAGTTATCACAAAATAGTGTTCAATGTTAGCAATTACTAGCAGGGAGCACATTAAGTTGTTTACCTCATCAATTGAACATGGTTGTTTGATAGATGGAGAATCCGCCACGTGGGTCGGGATCCTGTAAAAGGTGGATTGGCAAAAGGGTCACCGACTGTGTATAGCGAAAGAGTTTGTCAAAACAAGCAGCCGATCTACATTAGCATACCTGAAAATGTTGGTTGATCCGTGGGAGGTTCCTTTGGAGTTAATCTCCCCGATGGTGAATCAAAACGTGTTCTACAAATCATTAGAAATTACAGACTTAATAATAGTAGCACGAATTCGGCCACAGTTCTGCTTGTATTCAAGTTAGCTAAGGAACTATTGTAGCATACCTGACACAATGGAATTGCGGGACTTTCTAGGGAGTCTGGGTTCTATAATGCCGATTTGTAGAGGTCGGTAAAAACACAGCCTCCGGGAGGTGTCCAGTTTCTAAAAAGGTATAAAAGTGACTATTTGTAAACGTTTACATAGATAATGCCCGACCTCTTTTAGTTTCATTACAAAGTCACACAAAACATACCTTTGGAAAGAAATTCTCGAACTGTCACAGGGGTCTTTCAGAACGTATTGCAGTTTATGTAGGGATACGACACGTCCGCACAAGTCGATCCAAAATCTGGAAATACAAGGGACCGACGAATAATTACTCGCGTACTGTTCCAGCAAAAGTACTACTATTTTGAGCAAAGTTTGAGCAAGCATACCTGAAGGAATAATTGCAGGGCTTACACGGGGGTCTGTTCCATCCAAGTTTGTCGGTGATATGCGTTCGAGTGAGTTTGATATTGACTTCCTAGGTCGAAGTTCCGATCACGTGACCGCACATCTCAATAGAAAGGGAAGACAGACTGCCCTTGGTGATTTACAATGGGCAATCGTACGGAATACAGAATAAATCATTTATGTAATAACCTGAAAGGACTTATTTATATTTAAAGAAAAAATATGATAGTACTCGGAAAGGTGATTGTTAATACCGAGAGTAATATTAGAATGCGTCAAATTATTGTACATAGGTCGTCCATTAAGGGCAATATCGGTGTCCATAACACTCATTGCGATGTCACGTAAGGGACACTTTGTTCTGTTTAGTTGTATATCGCTCAATGGATCTGTGCATAAAGGTGTAGAAACAGTTTACTACACGAATACTCAAATGAGGGCGATATATGGCCGTGTCAGTGTCGATAGCAATCATTGCGGTATCACCAATGGGACACTTTATATCGCTCAATAGATTTGTGCTTAAAGGTGTGGAAACAGTTTCAATGAGGGCGATATATAGCAGAATTTAATAAAGTCTGCTTGCATACATAAGTCTGCCAATACAGGTAATATTATAAGGTCTGACCAAAATTGAATTAACAAAATATTTAGAATATTTGGAATACAATCACCCCAGCTAGTGCACAGAAGTGGGGGCAAGGAGGGTATACACATTAGTGGGGGAAAAGTTGGAAAGTCGATATATTGGTAAATAATATCGCTACTAATCATAATCCATTGTAAGCACCCAGATGCTCGAGGAAAGGAGCACCAAACGGCGTACCTAACATGCAAGATGGTAAAGGCCGTCCATACATTGAATGTTTAGAGAAGTGGAGAAGTGTGGCTCACCGGTTAGAGGCGGCAGACCCAGAAGCAGAGGTCGGCCCGGGACCAGGGTTCAATTCCCGACGCGGCAGGGTACGGAACCAATGTCAGCGGGCTCGATAAATCTCACCTCGGTGCCTCTCTAACGAGTGTGGACTGCAACTCTGGGCAATAGCTTGCTTAATCTCCACAACGGCATCCTCGCTGCCGGGGATGCCTGGCTTCACCTTGGGGATGCCCAATAGGGACCATCTCACAGGGAAAGCCAGGACGGGTTCCCCAGCGGTACACAGCGCCAAGAAACCCCAGGGTGAACGTGCGCTCTACAAATTCATACTAACTAACATAACATAACATAACGTGCTATGTCAATCATTAATGCAAGCAGAAACCACATTCCCATTGCTTAGTTGAATACATACAGTATAAATGAGAAATCAAGATAACCAACAAACAGCGTACCTATCTGGCACGATGGTAAAGGCCGTGTGATTAGCAAGGGAAACATCAGCAAATAACCCTACACTCTGAAATCTAAATATACACAGTAGTAAATGCTATAAATTTGCCATTTGCGCAAAAGTACTTTCTGTTTCATTAAGTCCTGATTTTACAGAATCAAACAAAAACATCCATGTAGCTTCCCGGATGTTAAGGGTATTGGGGATACTACCACCTCTAGGACCCAGTGTGACTTTCTCTAAGACAACCCATTTAAAGTTGTCTGGTGAGTGTTTTTCAGTTTTGAAATGGTCTACCAGTGGAGCTCCTACTGCCTCACACCTGATCCTGCTAGTGTGTTGTAAGATCCTGACTTTCGCCTTTTGCTGGGTTTGGCCTATATAAATTAGGTCACATTCACAAATGACGGCATAAATAACATTAGAAGAGTTACAGTTCATGTGTGATTTTAAAGGGATCTTGTGTTCCTTGTATTAAAATACCTTTGTCTGAATCAAATTACTACAGGCTTTGCACTGGAACAAGCGGAAGACCTTATGACCAGGTTAATACAGAAGGGTTACCCTCGACGCCTAGTCAAAAGGGCCAAGAAACTGGCCTGGTACAATCCGAGGGAGTGCCTTCTACAACCTAAACAGAATACTGACCTCCAGAACAATCGGATGGTTTGTGTGACCACCTTTTCCACGGAAAGCAATAGGGTGAAGAAAATCATAAACAAACATTGGCCGCTGTTATCGGACGATATCGGCTACACAGCCTTACCCTTACATGCATTTAAAAGGGGCAAAAACATCAGGGACCATGTTGTTCGATCTTTCCTCCCCCCGATGGAACCTAGAACTGTGTTATCGCTTTGGAATCTCCCACCGGTGACAGGCCATCATAGATGCACTAAGTGAAAAGCCTGTAGTATTTGGCGCTTTTAAGTCGGGTTTTCTAGTGCCTCCTGCAGCTTCAAAGCACTAGGTTAAGGAGGAGGTAGCAATCAAGCAATCAATCAATCAATCAATCAATCAATCACTTATTTGTAGAGCGCGCTAATCACCCGTGAGGGTCTCAAGGCGCTGAGCGGGGGTGGGGATGCAGCTACTGCAGGTCCTGGATCTGTCGCAGCTGTGTGGGGAGGGTGTTCCATGTCTTGACAGTGAGGTAGGAGAAGGATCTGTTGCCGGTGGAGGTCCTGTGGACGCATGGGACGGTGGCGAGGGCTAGGCCGGCAGAGCGAAGCTGGTGAGACGCTTGTTGAGGTATGCTGGTCCGGCATTGTGTAGTGCTTGGTGGGTGTGGGTGAGGATCTTGAAGGTGATCCTCTTCTTGACTGGGAACCAGTGCAAGTCTTTCGGGTGGGCAGTGATGTGGGTGTGGCGAGGGATGTCACATGTGGTATTTCATGCAGTGACTCTTGGCTCTTTCACTCACTTCAAAGATGAAAGGCAGGTTTGATGGTGCTGAAATTCTCTCCCCCACAAGCACTGCAACAGATGCGACACCTAGTGAGCTATGAAAGCCCTTGCAGCACCGTCCGATCAGATGAAACAGAGGGCCATATGTATAAAGCCTTTTTCCCGTTTGCAAACGGGCCGATTCTCAGAATCCGCCCGTTTGCGAATTGGAAAAAGCCTTTTGGTATGTATCATCCCAAAAGGCCATCGCAAAATTGAGAATTGCAAAATTTGCGATTCTCTATTTTGCAAATGCAATTAAGGAATTGCAAATTGCGATTCCTTAAATGCAATTCTGGAAGCACCAGAAATGTGCTATTTGGCCTTAAGGAATTGCAATTACCACCAACTTCAAGTTGGTGATAAATTGCTAATTTCTTTAAAAAAGCACTTTTTTGATTTTTAAAAGTGCCACATGTCGCACAGGGCATGTACGTGCGCAAAATGTGCACACATGCATATTTCAGGGGTGCAACAGGGTGTCCTTTTGGCACCCTTGCACTCTTGAAATTGCATTCTCAATTTGCGATTCTCTAATTGGTAATCATAAATTGAGAATGTCTGCCCATTCATTCCTATGGGCCTCCTAGCCCATAGGAATGAATGGGAAGGTATTCCTTAATTGCGAATCTCAATTTACGATTCGCAAATAAGGAATATGTAGGATCTGCAAACTTTTTAGCAAAATCCTACATACATAGCATTTAGCGATTCGCTACAAAGCGCAATTTGAGAAACGCAAATACTCTTGTTTTAAAATATATGGCCCAAAATGTTGTACATCAACCTGAGATGTTCAAATTGCGTGTAGAACTACCAGATATCAGAAGAGTCACTGATGATTAAAGTGCATCTAAAACATCCATTCATAATGTAACCAACAGTGTATAACGAAATTTTAAGTATTAGTAACACTTGCATCTACATTGTGATGAGTAATGTACGATTAGAACTCCTACCTTATATATACTATCACTCAGATCTTCCCGTAGGGTAAGATCTTCTAAAAATTCCTTTTCCTTATTGTAATCAGCCACCACACGAAGTGCGACTAACTTTAATGAAGGTAAAAGCAAAGTCCAATAGAGCTACTATCGCTCCTTGACTGTAGTATAAACAAGACATCTATAAATATTAGAGTGGCGAATTGTCCGGTGTGAACACTGAAAGTTGGAGGGAAAAACCACAAGTAACTTGGACAGAAAATGACTAGAATAAAGTCTAGTTAACAAGAAATGCATTCTGGTTTGGGTTTTGGTCGGGTATTTATTTGCAATGCATTGTGGGCAGGCGGATGTTCATTCAGATTCTTTCAGCCTGATTGCTTGTAGACCCTGTTTGAAGAGCGTCGCTGAAGACAAAACAATAAATAAAACAGGCTGGCTTTGCTGCAGTCATACGCTGTCCACATACAGCGTGGAGTCTGACTGGACCAGGACCTGTAGCAGCCTCTTCCCTGCAACCCCCGCCCATGTATGTTATATGATGTGATTACGGACCCCTAGTGACGGCCCGCGGTACTGCATGATGTCTATTCAATGAGGTGCCTGGATGACTTGATTAGAGACGCCCAGTGACGTCCTGTGGTACCTGGTATATTGTAAAGATGATATCCAATCAGTGGTCGAAGTGGGGACAAAAAAGTAGGGGAACTGTGGGCGGAGACTCAGGGGGCGGGAATAAGCAGAGGATTGGATTAGTGGGCGGAGTCGGAGGTGTGGCTAAAAATAGCAAACATACCAATTTTTAGTCCATTTGGCATTTCACTGACCAGTTACAGCTTCTAACGTTATTTAATTCAAACAATCGATAAACATGTTCATTTGAGGTTTAATATATAAGTTGTTTATATTTAATTCATTTACAATGTGGGACATGTTTCCAATCACAGAATATTCCAAATACGCTTATAAGTGGAATCATAAGCCATTTGTCTCCGAGCCATGCAGTTTCTTTCATTGGCACTTCCTGCATTGCAAATTCCTGGTGAGTTTGCAATGCAAAATGGAGGCACCAATGGGTGAGGTGGACTGGCCTCAAGGGTCCTGTGTATCATCCCCAGATCGAGCCTCCCCTTCCCACCGTCATTCTGGCATCGATCAATACCCTGCTTTTTACATACCCATGTTCTGTCCTCTCTTTGCCACCATTACTTCCTGGCATCGCTCATTACCGTACTTCTGGCATAGCAGGGTTGAGCCCTCCTCTTACCAACCTACATCTTGGCCTCACTCTTAACGCTGATTCCAGCCATCCCAGATCTAGCCTTCCCCAATTTAAATTCCTGCCATCGCACATTACTCTGCTTCTAACATGCCCAGATCCAGCTTTGCTTTCGCCCACTCTCACTTCCTGGCATTGAACAAAATCCTGCTTCTGGCATAGCCAGGTTCAGCCCTACCCTTGCACCCTTAGCCCCTGGCATAGTCGTTAGTATGCTTCTACCATACTTAGATCCAACCCTCATCTCGTCACCCTTAGGTTCTGGCTTGGCTCACTACCCAACTCCTTGCATACAGGGTATATCCTTCCTGTCACCTTACTTCCTGGAATTGTCCTTTACCTTACTTCTAGCACTCCAGGATCAAACCATTCTGTTGCCACCCCTATTTACGGCAACGCTAATTACTTTACTTTTAGGATGTCAGGAGCCAGCTCTCCCCTCACCATCCTCACTCTCTAGCACTGCTCATTACCATGCATCTAGCATACCCAAATACAGCCCTCCCATTACCACCCTTACTTCCTGGCACTCATTACCTTGCTTCTAGCATACCCAGCTTCAGATCTTCCCTTACCGCCTTTACTTCATGTTATAGTTTATTGCATTGCTTCTACCAAACCTAGATCTTGCCTTCATCTCGTCCTGCTTAGTTTCTAAAATCACTCATTACAAAACTTGGAGGATATCCAGGTACAGCCTTCCTCTGACCACCCTTACTTCGCTACCATCGCTACTTCCTGGCATTGCTAGTTACCTTGCTTATAGCATTACTAGAGTTAAACCCTATTTGCTAACCTTTCTTCAAGGTATCCCAAATTACCTTACTTCTAGCATACTCAAATCCAACCATCCCTTCACTAATCTTACTTTTTAGACATCATTACCCTGCTTCTAGCATAGACAGGTTCAGCCCTTCCCTCGTCCTCTACCTCCTTGCACCGCTTATTGTTGCCCTACTCTAGAATACCCAGGTCCCACCCTCCTCTCGCCACCCTTACTGCCCGGAATCGGTTATTACCCTAGGTCTAGCCATAGTTGGATCTCGCCCTCCCTTCGGAAGCCCCACTTCCTAGAATCATTCATTCCCCCAGCTTTTAGCTTACATGGTTCATTTCTCCTCTTTCCACCTTTACTTCCTAGCACCACTCATTTCCATGCTTCTTCATGCCCAGATTCAGCCCTTTCTTCACGCTTCTGTATCCTGGCATCCCTCATTACCCTGCTCTTAGCGTCCCCACATCAAACCCTTCCTCACCACACATGCTCTCTGGAATTACCCTGTTTCTAGCATACCTACACCCAGCACTCCCCTCGCTACCCCTCACTTCCTAGCATATCATTACCCTGCTTCTAGCACACCCAGACCCAGCCCTCCCTCGCCACCCTCACTTCCTGGCAATGCTCATTACCCTGTTTCTAGCATACCCACATCCTGGCCTCCCCTCGCTCCCCCTCACTTCCTGGCAACACTCATTAAACTTGTTCTAACATATCCACATCCCGGCCTTCCCTCGCTCCCCCTCACTTCCTGGCATCACTCACTACCCTACTTCTAGTATACCTGGATCCAGCCCTCCCTCGCCACCCAAACTTCCTGGTATCACCCATTACCTTGCTTCTAGCATACCCACTTGTTCACCCTTCCTCGCATCGCTCATTACCCTGTTTCTAGCATACCCACATCCTGGCCTCCCCTCGCTCCCCCTCACTTCCTGGCATCACTCATTACCCTGCTTCTAGCATACCCACATCCTGGCCTACCCTCGCTCCCACTCAATTACTGGCATCACTCATTACCCTGCTTCTAGCATACTCACATCCTGCCCTCCCCTCGCTCCCCATCACTTCCTGGCATCACTCATTACCCTGTTTCTAGCATACCCACATCCTGGCCTCCCCTCGCTCCCCCTCACTTCCTGACATCACTCATTACCCTGCTTCTAGCCTAGCATACTCACATCCTGCCCTCCCCTCGCTCCCCCTCACTTCGTGGCATCACTCATTACCCTGCTTCTAGCATACCCACATCCTGGCCTCCCCTCGCCCCCCTCACTTCCTGATGTCACTCATTACCCTGCTTCTAGCATACTCACATCCTGGCCTCCCCTCGCTCCCCCTCACTTCCTGGCATCACTCATTACCCTGCTTCTAGCATACTCACATCCTGCCCTCCCCTTGCTCCCCATCACTTCCTGGCATCACTCATTACCCTGCTTCTAGCATACCCACATCCTGGCCTCCCCTCGCTCCCCCTCACTTCCTGACGTCACTCATTACCCTGCTTCTAGCATACTCACATCCTGCCCTTCCCTCACTCCCCCTTACTTCCTGGCATCACTCATTACCCTGCTTCTAGCATACCCACATCTTGGCCTCCCCTCGCTCCCCCTCACTTCCTGGCATCACTCATTACCCTGCTTCTAGCATACCCACATACCTGGCCTCCCCTAGCTCCCCCTCACTTCCTGGCATCGCTCATTACCCTGCTTCTAGCATACCCACATCCTGGCCTCCCCTCGCTCCCCTCACTTCCTGGCATCACTCATTACCCTGCTACTAGCATACCCACATCCTGGCCTCCCCTCGCTCCCCCTCACTTCCTGGCATCACTCATTACCCTGCTTCTAGCATACCCACATCTTGGCCTCCCCTCGCTCCCCCTCACTGCCTGGCATCACTCATTACCCTGCTTCTAGCATACCCACTTCCTGGCCTCCCCTCGCTCCCCCTTACTTCCTGGCATCACTCATTACCCTGCTTCTAGCATACCCACATCCTGGCCTCCCCTCGCTCCCCCTCACTTCCTGACGTCACTCATTACCCTGCTTCTAGCATACTCACATCCTGCCCTTCCTTCGCTCCCCCTTACTTCCTGGCATCACTCATTACCCTGCTTCTAGCATACCCACATCCTGGCCTCCCCTCGCTCCCCCTCACTTCCTGGCATCACTCATTACCCTGCTTCTAGCATACCCACATCCTGGCCTCCCCTCGCTCCCCCTCACTTCCTGGCATCACTCATTACCCTGCTTCTAGCATACCCACATCTTGGCCTCCCCTCGCTCCCCCTCACTTCCTGGCATCACTCATTACCCTGCTTCTAGCACACCCACATCCTGGCCTCCCCTCGCTCCCCCTCACTTCCTGGTATTTCTCATTACCCTGCTTCTAGTATACGTAGATCCAGCCCTCCATCACCACCCTCACTTCCTGGCATTTCATCCATAGACTGCAAACTGCCCAGGGGGCACATAGGGCGAGGGCATAAAAAAGACTTGAAGGGCATCAGCAGAGCCTATGTACTGTAATTGCAGGTTAAGCTGCACGTCTGAATTGAGATAGGCAGGGACAGCAGTGCCGGGCCCCTACCAGCAGCACAGCGAGCAGTGGCAGATCGGGATAGATGCCCTTCGCTGAAGCAAAATGCCAACATTTTAGAAGAGTAAAGAGGGAGATTTGTTTAAAATAAACGGAAGAATGAATTTTCCCCATTGACTTCTGCAAAAGCAGAGGCCGCAATCTGCAGAAATAAAGCTGGTTTTGGCTTTAAAGGTTGAGCGTCTCCCGCCCAAATCGGGCCTTTTGACATGCATGAATTTTAAATGCCCGCAGTGAGCCTGACATGGGTGGTGCCGCCAACTGCAGTGGCTTCTGTGCAGGGCACTACACATTGAAAAAAAACATTAAAAAAACAGCAGATAAGAAAATTGGCATTTTATGTTTATTAAACAAAATGCAAGAGGTATTTTATTCCCCCCACTTACTTGATGTTTGTGGAGTTCAGCTTCAGAGGCAGCCCAGGCTCCTTGTACAGGCCCTGGTTCAGAGAAAAGGGCAGAGCTGTAAAGGAGGGGTTGGGGACCTCTGGGCAGGCATGGAGAGTAATTTCCAGGAGAGGCTGGTAGGGCTGGGTCAGCTTTTCAGTGGCTGGCTGGAGAGCAGATTTATAGCAAGTCACAAAGTCCCCCAGGTGGCGTCCGCCAGTCTGCTTGACACCAAAGATTCCTGATGTGACCATTGTCACAGGCCACAGTGGGGGCGGGCAGGCAGCGGCCTCACAAATGAGGTGTGAATCACGGGCTCATGGCAGCAGGGCCATCAGATGTAGTCGCTTGCGCGCTATGCTACACTGATGGCCCTTTCAGTCTCACTTTGCAAGTCCCTACAATACAGCGGGGAAGGGGAGGAGGTCGGGCGCCCTGCAGAGGCATTCGTCAATATTCACTTTAGTGGAAAAAAAAGGTGTCATTTTAAAGTATGCCTATTCCTACAGTCCGGGTACGCTCTTTCAAAAACAAGAAGTAGGGGAACGGACTAGCATAATTTTTAGAAGTAGGGGCACGCCGTGCCCTTCCGTCCCCGCCCACTTCTAACACTGTATCCAATTCTATTACCGGACTGGAGGCTTCGGATTATGCTTCACTTTCTTATATTTGCTACTCACAGCAGCCAATAAAAAAACGTTTTGTATGCAAATAAAACTACATTTCCCATGATGCTTGTACATACATCACATCCTGTACAGCCCCATAAGAGCTGCTGTACCCTGTGTCTCCTCCTCTTTCTTTGCTGCTTACGCAGACAGTTAAGTGCTCACAGCATTATGCTATAATTAATGTCTTAGTTGACTGTTGGATTATCTTCGATGTTATTACCAGTATGTTTGCGCTCATATCGCGCTATGTTAAATGCTTTGCGCTTATATCGCGCTATGATAAAATGCTTTGCGCTTATATCGCGCTATGTTTAATGCTTGTGGCAAGAAGGTGTTTTTGGTACTAGGAGTATGTACTTGTCGACTTAAGCAGAATTGCCATATTGCCATATTGCCGAGTCAGCGCTCGCGGGCGCCATTGGTTGTTTTTATGGTGGATAAGGCCGGAGCGGCGTACTCCGTGGACGTTTTTGCTTAATTTTATGGTTCGGCCTCTCCGGGCCATATTTTAAGTCCCCCGATGGCCTGCGGGCATGGCAATGTTTTATCGCGGCGAGAGGCGTACGGCTGTTGCGCCTCCTCCCGCAGCAGAGTCTGTGGATTGCTCTGTTGGCCCGTTCGGGCGCGGCTTCAGTCCCTTTGGCCGCTGAACACCGCACAGCTTCATGGCTCACTTAAATAAAAGGCAGGCGCGCGTCGCCTCGTTGTCACATCCTGGGACTGTGGGTACGACAGTGTATCCTCTACGCGGGTGGCCTTATCAGGCGTTCTGTACTCCTGCTGAGCCTCAAATGCCGCGCTTCCCTGCCGGGGTCTTCAAGCCTCATCAGCTTCTAGGTTATTGGTTTCCACGTGGCCTCGGGGCAAGGCTGTTGCCTCTTATCCCCATGGTGCAGGGTTCGATCCCAGGTGCCCCGAGTCATGTTTTTCCGATTATCAAATGATGTTTAATGTTTATAATTTATATTTTCGTATTTTTTCCTACAATTTAAGTTTAATATTCTCCTGGTGTATGTTTTCATTATTTATACTAGAGGCCAGTAGTGTGCTTGGCAGTGTTTTTTGTTTCACCCACCGATACAACTTTCAGATCGCTCCTGCTGGAGTGGAGAGGTCGCTCTGCTTATGCCGGTGACATTGATCCTCATGGGAGGCCTGGGCTTGGCCGCAAACTGAATCAAACGCTCCCTCTAGAGCTGAAATGCGGCGCTAGCGTTGCGCCATGATGAAATGGGTAACTGTGGTTTGTGTCTAGAATGTTGCTCATAGATTAGGTTCCAACGATGCTGTTTCCAAATTGCAAAAGATTTTCGTGTCACTTCCATATGGTTGTTTGAATTATTGCGCGCCCTCGCGCTTTCTCCGCCAAAGGCTTTCCCTAGTAGCCGAGTGCGGTTATGGAGTCATAACGCTCCGGTGTGCGTAACCCACTTGGGCTTAATTTTGGGCGATTTGGCCTACGCACGTCGCACGCGTCCCCTGTTTGTTTTGTTTCGAGGTCTCAGTGCCTCCTGCTTTATCTGAGCAGATTTCCTGGTTGCCTCCAGGCTTTAACAATAGGCTGGCCGAAGGAGGAGCCAAGCGCGACATTGTGATGGCCGCACGGTAGCTCGGCTCCGCCGGCCTCCCTGCCCAAACTCATCTATCCTGCCGCCCATCCTGGCCAAAAACGATAACATTTTATAGATGAAGGTCTGCTGATACTTACCACCCGTCCTGGTGGCTCCGGCGTTCAGTAGGTCCGCAGCGGCGTCCTCCTAGGAAGTGCGGCCTCCTTGAGGTGGAGACCGAGGCCCTGCCTTCAGCGAGTAGCCAGCGAGACGGTGTCGGTGGCGGCCTCGGTGGAGGATGGAGGCCGGCCGGAAGAGGCCGTTGTGCGAAAAAGCCGGAGGCAACTGAATGCGCCTGGGACTACCGTCCGGTGGTCCAGAGGTGAGGTGCGGCAAGTTGTGTGTGGGGGACGCCGTGTTGGTGGCTCCCCCCCTTGTTGCCTTGCCCGGCAATTCCGAACTTCATCGCTCGGTGGCGGAGAGTGGCTCCAGCGGAGCGTTGGCGCCGGCGGGTCCCCCTCTTTTGGTGGCCCTCATTTCTGCATCGAGGTTGCTTTTTGGATGCTTGAGGGGGATCCCGCGGGGGCCCTGCTTGTGAGCCCGCCCCAGGAGTTGGTTCCGAAAAGACGGCGCTGTACTCGCAAAATGGCAGCTGATGCCGTATGCTGTGGAACGCCCCGGGATGTCGACGCTGTACCTCTGTACTGTGCTGGGGCCTGCACTGGGGAGCGTGAACCCACGATTGGCGACGTCCTACGAGCGCGGAAGATTTGGCAAGTGACCTTGGCCCGGGATTCTTGTGTGCAAGACAGTGTGGTGACCGCCATTGCTCCCGGGCCGTCCCTCAGAGATGCGGATGAGCCCGAGGTGGTTGCTGTTTGTTTCCCGCATTTTGGTGGGGGTAGCGATGTCTTGGTTCGCATGCGGGAAGATTTATTGGTGATCATTGACACTGATGTACATGACTGCCGTAAACAGCTTTTGCATTACCGTCGGCGGAGGAGATCCCATGGGTTGCTTCCATTGGCCGTTCAGCGGCTGCTCCACGGCCTTTTTTCTCCGCTTTGTTTTATGCCCGCTACTTCGACGTACATCGTGGCGATAGCTAAGAAAGGACTGGGGTGAGCCCGGTTTTTAATCCGCAGGACTGCTGTTCAGTGCACGGAGTTACAGACTGCCCTAAATTGAGATAATTTGTCGTATCCTTAATGTGTATGGCTACCTGAAAACATGCCAGTTTCGTTTTGGGCTGCACTAATTGACTGTACGGGCGGGGGGTGAAGGCCGTGCGCCTTGTTACATGGTATCCTCCCCCCTGGTTTTCCTCTTTCCCTTTTTATCTGTTTTCTTTCTCTTTCCCTATATTATCTCATTCTATATTTCGGGTTCATGTTTAGGGCGACAGGCACGCTGCTGGGAGGGGTAGGCCATAGCCTTGTGCAGGGGTGCAGGGTGGGGCGGGTGGATTGGGGTCTATTAGATAGTTACTTGTTTCTATGGCTCTTTTGTGTCCTTTTCTTGGGTCTCCATGACTGTGCGTGATTCCCGCGGGGTGAGTACCTGGGGGGGGAGGATTGGGTATTCCTATATAACATGGTACTTTCAGGTTCTGCTTAACCTGACTTAGCCACCCCGCCCCTAAGAGTGTTTGCTGTCTGGATTGTTGTACCCATTATCGCCGTGGGGCAGGTACAGTAACGTGGAGTCCCCTTTCCCTTTTTTCTAGTATTTTCGTTTACTTTTACTTTCCGGGTTGGGCTGTATAATGATTGCAACTTTATCCATCTCACCGATAATTTGACCATCATGTGAGTGATGTTCTGCTTGTCTTTGGGCACATGAGGTTGCGGGTGGACACTGATCGAAGAAGAATTGCAAGGGCATCTATGGCTTGAACGCTTTGGACTATTCTGATGACAGATCTATGGATTCCCTATTATAATGCTGTTGGTTCTGTTCCCCGCCATGTGCACCAGGACGCCTATTATACAGCCGATCCTTTATTCTTTAACATAAAATTAACCTTCTGTGATCCTGTGCCGGGGGGTTACACTCAGTTAGCATTTTGGACTCGCAGCATTGTGTAGTATTGCGTAACCACTCCGTACTCTTTATTGATTTTGGTGCTTTCCAGTTTGTTCCGTGGCCGGCCTCCGGGTTGTAGGCCCGTATTTGTATGCAACCATTTACACAAATAAAGGTTTTCAAAAATTAAAAAAAAAAAAAAACAATAGGCTGGGCCTCGGAGTGCGCACACGCTCCTTGTATTTTACAATGACTCCGACGCCCTTTGGGCTGGTATAATGACTACAGCTTTGCTGAGGAGCCAATACATTATTCATTTCTCTGTTTTAGTGTGCACAGGGTTGGCTCCCCCTCTACTCCTCCATTGCGCTGTGCTTTGCACTACTATATTGAATACGGATATCCCTTGAGGGTGATAGTGGGATATATATATCTATATATACTAGCAGCCCGTCCCGACGTTGTCCGGGTATGAATTGCTGCCGGCCAGGTGTATATTGTTTTGTAGGATTTCGTTTTGATAGCATTTCTTATCTCTGACAGGCCTGTGAAACGCTCCGATTCACAGTGCACTGCTGATGCACTTAAGAGTGCGCATTCAGTAGTGTGTGAACTCGAGTTTCCCTACTGTATTTTTCCTTGCAATATTCTATAGCGCAAACTCAACCACATGGCATGAGCACACTTTACATTACAGAAGAACACATTAATTTGTGGTAGGCACGGGGAGACAAAGCAATTTGCCTGGAATCACAGGATGTTGACCTGATACCGAGATTCGAACGTAGCTCCCCAGCTCTAAAGTTCGCAATTCTAGAACTTGTGGTGAAAGGTGTGTCTAAAAGTGTATGTCGGTGTTGGCCATCAATGAGAGAGATCTGTGCATTTTTTAAATCGGTGGTGAAAAAATATGAGTATGTTGCTGGAGATGTGGGCCGCCGTGCCACCAATGTACTTACCGGAGGAGGGTAAACACCCATTATTCCGCAACTTTCTTTCCGCAGACCATCACTCTGCATACTTTCATTATGAAAGTACCATGACTCTAAATACGTTGTAAATGCATGAATGGTAAAAGCATGTTTTATTTTTAATGTTTGGATAAGGTAAGTATGGGTATAGGGGTGTATGTTTTTGGGGTACTGAGGTATATGTTTTGGGGTGTTTGGGTATTTTAAGGGTTCAGATATAGTTTTGGGTTATGGGGTACAGGGGTAGTTTTAGCGTTTAGGGATAGGTATGGGTTCTGGGGTACAGGCGTATTTTTAAGGTTCAGGGCTAGGTTTGGGTTTTGGGGTATAGGGGTATTTTTAGGGTTCAGGGGTAGTTTTGGGTTTTGGTGTACAGGGGTATTTTAGGGGTTCAGGGCTAGGTTAGGGGTTTGGGGTACAGGGGTATATTTAGGGTTCAGGGCTAGGTTTGGGGTTTGGGGTACAGGGGTATTTTAGGGTTCAGGGGTAGGTTTGGGTTTTAGGGTACAGGGTTATTTTTATGGTTCAGGGCTAGGTTTGGATTTTGGGGTGCAGGGGTATTTTTAAGGTTCAAGGGTAGGTTTGGGTTTTGTGGTACAGGGGTATTTTAAGGGTTCAGGGCTGGGTTTGGGTTATGAGCTACAGGGGTATTTTAGGGTTCTGGGGTAGGTTTGGTTTTTGGGGTATTTTTAGGATTTAGGTATAGGTTTGGGTTTTGGGGTACAGGGTATATTTATAGGGTTAAGATGGGTTAGTGTTTAAGGGTGTTGAGGTATTTTAAGGAGTAAGGGTGGGTTTTGATTATGGGGTGCAGGGGTATTTAAAGGGAGCAGGGTGGACACGCAGAGCTGGAATGTACAGAACCTGGGAAGAAAAAACAATGAAATATATGACACGCCCACACCCCCACCCCCAGCACACAATATGAGACATGGCATAAAGGGCAAAATGTAAAAACAACAGTTGATGGACAGAATGCAGAAAAATGCCAAAAAATTCACCCCCAATACAGAGATCTTGGTCTAATCCATCATTTTTTTTGCACTCCACGCCCCCCCCCCCCCAAGTACAGACACAGCCATGAGCAAGTCTGCCTTGACCCTGTGCATCGTGGAAACATTCCAGATCGAACTGCCAAGCCATTTCTTTCACCAATTTCTGGCAATCAGCCGTCTTCAGCCAGGTTAGCTTGACTCCAGTGGTGTGGAGATTATGGGACTCACGTCTCAGCATACCCATCCCACTCGGGGTGACAAATGCAAAAACAACAGTTGATGAACAGAATGCAGAACAATGTCATACATTCACCCCAGTACAGAGATCTGGGCCTAAATCTATAGAGTTTTTGCACTCCACACCACCCCAGTTCAGACATGGCCATATGCAAATCAGCCTTAACCCTGTGCCTCATGGGAACAGTCAAGCCCGAAGGGTGGAAAGTACCACACGCCCCCAGCATTTGTCACGCCCCCCCAGCACAAGCCCACATTACAACACAGACACGCCCACAAGGGACTACTTTGCTGGCACGGTTCTTTTACTTTTTAAATGTATATTGTGGGCATCTGCCTAGCCTATGTCTTTCTGCTGCAACTGCCCTTTCCATCGCTGTATTGGGTGTTGCGATTGGTGGTGTACTTTTCGAGTTTACCTGGCTCAAAGGACACAGTTCTCTCTTTATAATAGTAGTACAGATGTATTTGCATTCTTTTGCTGAGTTTAATCGTATCTTGTAGTGAATCCACTGTGCTACGCGCATTGTGCTTGTGCGCTTTCCCTGCGTTTATTTTTGGAGCACGGCCCCCCCTGTGGAGCCCGCTCCGTGTCTCAGCGTTTAGATTGCTTCAGATCGCGTGTTGCGCTTAAGGGCTCCGTGTCTCCGACCGCGTCAAGCAGCTCTGCCTGCCTGCTTGCGGTCCGCGAGCCGGAGTGATTTGGTCCCCACCTCTGGGAAAGAGCGCACGCCGGGGGCTTTCACAGGCTTCCAACGTGCGTCTCCCGGCTCGGATGCTAGTCTACGCGCATGCAGCCCGTTTTCCTGTGCCTTCCTACGACGCTCTGCCCCGGGCTGAATAGGGGACACCTCGCAGCAGGCCAGGAGCCAAATTGGGGCCTTGTGAATTATTACCAGCGTTTTTTCATAGACGATCTTCTGGCTGGGGCTGATTGTTAACCCCTGGTCTTCCTAGGCTCGGCTGAGCCATCATTTTTGGCGTCCCTATCTGCTTGCCTGCAGAAAGGGGCTTTCTCCCTCCATTAGTCCGAGAAAGGGACTACAACCTCAGTGAGTGCATTGAAATATTGTAGTTTTGGCTCCTGCGCCAGGCACTGCTCCCACCTGATGCCCTACAGGGCTGAGAATTAAGCTTCCCTCTGGGGATTTGTGAGTCGGAAAGTTATTTTCCTTAAGAAGATGGCAGAATTTATTTGCTATCAGGAGGAGATTGCTGCGGGCAATGAACAGGATGACGAGTATTACGAAGAAGAGTCCATGGATGACATCATTAATAAAAAACTAGACGCCAAATTAGACAAAGCTTTGTCGTCAGCCCTGTTACCCTTAGCTAAGAAGTTGGAATTGATTGTTTCTGTTGGTCCCAAGGTTCCCCCTCCTACAGGCCCACGTCAGACCCCTGCTTCCAAGCCCCGTGAGTCCCCAGAGTCTTCCTGCCCACATGTCCACTCCTATGCTAAGATTTTTAAATCCAAAGAAGGTGCCAAGATCGACGCCCCTTCCCTCCCACCTCCACAATCTTTTTTTAATAAAAAAAAAACTCAACTGTAAGTTTACAAAACGGGGGGGGCATTGCCTGCTCTTCTCACTCAAGGACACCAGCATTGTTAACAATGCAGACACCACGTGACTGACACAGAGCTTTAACCTCCCCCCTGAATAGGCCCTAAGTCTAAGTATATGCCGGGCAGACAATCTCACAGCCCTGAGGCTTGTGAGGTCATCAGCTCGGCAGATACTTAGCAACAAGACCCAGTCTCCACCCCTGATGGCGTGGAGGTAAAATTTGCCATGGCCGTTTTTAATTTAAGCCCTGTAGGCCTTACCCTCCATGTCAATCAGGAAGTGGAGTTTTTAACAAAGAACAAGGGAACCCACTCGGTAAGCAAGGACCTGGGGTATCAGTTAAGTAAAAGACAATGGTCCTTGACAAGAAAGATCAACGTATCAATAATTATAGGCCACAATAAGCACTATAATGAAAAAAGTCCAGCTGGACTTGAGTTTTATTCAATGTTTGAATATATTAAATTAGACGAACCAGCATTTAGACAGTGGGACACAGTCCTGCATACACAATGCTACACTTACAATAAAACAATACAAATACTTGGGGTATTTCAGGCATACACAAATTGGGAGCAAAGAGAAAATCTAAAGTACATTTGCTTCACATATGTGGAAACGTAAGGAATTTAGGCACATAATAGTACACTACTGTTTAACCACATATCATGTCGACGGCGTTTCGATCCTACTACCATTAAAGGATCATCATCAGGACATTCATTGTTAGCCTGAATGAGAAAAGCATAAGCTCAATGTGCCTGGTTGGGGCATGAACCAGCGCATTTTACTGGAACCTCGAGCCAAGGGACCGGAGTCAGCAATTCAATGAAGTGGTGCCTCAAGGAGTACTGCCAGGGATTACCAAAATTCGATAAGGTAATTCTATCACGAGGGTGGAGTAGATAAGGGTATAGCCACCTGGCTAAAAATAACCTTCCAACCGATCATGGAGGTCCAGGGGATGACGTTAGCCACGTGGGAATAATTAATAGAACGGCGAAAATCGTCCCGTTGCTCAATAGCGCTATTGAGCACCGGGACGATTTTCGGCGTTCCATTACGAACGTGAGGAGCCCTATTACAGGCTTCGGTTTTCTGCGCTACTCGCTCCATAGGAGTCCCACTCTGACCTCACTGCCTCCGCTGTTGGAGTTATTATTACCAATTGGCAGCCCTAGGTAAAATTACCCACTACCCGAACTTGCCTTATCTACTACCCAACGTTGAACCCTCTTTGGGAACGCGCCCTCGTGTTGCAGCTCCGCAACAGGAGCTTGGACTACTAGTCCGTTGGCACCTTTGGGACGTCTTCTGGTCCCCGACGATCCCTTAATTATTCCCACGTGGCTAACGTCATCCCCTGGACCTCCATGATCGGTTTTTCGGCACCGCCGCGGACGTGGTCGTCGAGTCCGACGCCAGCCATTGGGGTTGGGGCGCTCGATATGGGCAATTTATCACAGGAGGACGATGGTCAGCAGAAGATCTAGAATTGCACATAAACTGTCTAGAGTTGTTGGCAGCGTTCTTTGCCATCAAGTCTATCTCACCCCTGAAAAGCAATTGTTGCATCCTGCTTCGAATGGACAATGTTTCAGCGGTGAGATACATCAATCGATTAGGGGGGACGAAGTCCCGCATGCTAGTCCACATAGTGAAGGAGTTTTGGCATTTTTGCCTGGAACGCAAGATTTCTGTAGTGGCAGAGTATCTCCCAGGAAAATTCAACCAGATTGCGGATTGGAATGACCGGTTCCTTCTGGATTTCAGCAACTGGAGGCTTCATCCCTCCTTCTTTGCTCAGATCATGACTATGCGAGGCCCATGCCAGATAGATCTGTTTGCATCTCGACTCAATGCCAATCTACCCCTGTTCTTCAGTTGGAGGCCGGATCCAATGGCGATGGGGACGGATGCGTTCCTACAACATTGGGGGCAACAGAGGAATTATGCTTTTCCTCCGTTTGCACTGATTCCGAGGATGGCGGCCTTTGTCTGTCGTCAGAGGGCTTCCCTAGTGTTGGTGACTCTGTTTTGGTCGACTCAGTCATGATTTCACACACTGTTGAAGTTATCTGTGGACCTTCCTTTCAGGCTTCCAATTTTCCCGACTCTTCACCAGGACCCAGTCGGGGCGTGCCACCCGTAGGTCTTGAAGAACCAGTTGACACTGATGGTGTGGACGCTCTCAGGAGACATGAGAGCATGGCAGGCCTTTCACAGGTGGCTGCCAGCTTTATGCAACAAGCGTGGGCTCCTTCCACCCGGAAACAATATTCTGCTTCATGGAAGAGATGGGTGGGTTGGTGACTTCCAAGACAGGTGGATCCCGTGGGATCAAATATAACTGAAGCCTTGAATTTCTTGTCTGAATGTGCTGAATCGGGCCTGCTGTGCAGGTCAGTCAATAACTTCCGGTCTGCAATTTCAGCTGCACATGACCAGTGGGGATGCATCACCTGGTTTGTAAGTTACTTAAGGGTGTCCGGGTGGCTAACCCTCCTCGGCCCATATATTCCACTTTATGGGATGTTACTAAAGTTCTCTATCTTTTGGAATCCTGGCCCGATAATGGTGATCTGTCTTTGAAACAGCTTTCTGCTAAGCTTACAATGTTGCTGTGCCTCATTTCATGTCGTAGAGTATCGCATGTTAGAGCCTTAGATTTGGCTGGTAGGATGTTTTCCCCTCAGGGTGTTTCTTTTGTTATCACAAGACGGATTAAGACCATGTCTCGTTCAGTGGAGTACCCTGCTTTTCCACATAATAGCAAATTATGCGTATTACAGTGTTTGAAATGTTATGAAGAACGTACTATTGCAAACAGAGCTGATCCTTTGGGTCAATTGCTTATTTCTGTTCAGAAACCTTTTAAACCAGTCGCTGCTGCTATCTTAGCCAGGTGGGTTCGTTGGGTGATGTCAGAGGCTGGCATTGACATTTCTGTTTATGGTGAAAAAAGGATCCCAAATATTGGGTTCCGAGACCTGTCTTGTGTTGTGGCTACTGACCAAAGGGATAGATAGAGCAGGCGAAGAAAGAAAACTTTCTTTCTAGAGTCCCCTCACTCACCGGGGTTTCCCCATGGTGACATGCTTCATCATTGGGGCCATCCCAGTTCTCTATGAAAAGGGACGTGCTACGACTTGCGAAATACGTAGGAGCACTTGTTTGTGAAGGACTATGTGTGGTGTAAAAGTGTATTGGAGTGGGTGTAAGTGATTAAAAATACCGTGCTAGTGGGTCTCAACAAATTTAATCTGCTCCTTGGTTGGTATATTAAAATGGGGTTTGTCACTGTATTCCGACCTGCTATGAAGGTAGGATCAGTGTACGGTCGACATGTTTCAAGCTACCCCTAGCTTTTCTTCAGGACCATACAGGGACCAGCCCTGTATATGCCACTCCTGTAAAACCCTTTACTAGGGATTTTAATTAACTTAAATACACAACATATAACGCTGCTAAGACTCTAGACATGCGTTTTTCAAAATACATACGTTTTTACTCAATGCTGTTTCTGTAAAAGAATGACACATAATTAGTGGCACATCATCCCTTTCTCAGAGAGATCGGGTACACGAATGTCCTTCATGCCGCACGTTTGAATATATACAAGGTGATATTTGCCCCATATAGGTGCGTGCAGGCTCACAAGTCCGATGCATAGCTCATAAAATATATACAAAGTTTTGTCGGTATACATCGGGCGGATCCCAAAAGCTTTCCGTTTCCATTTCAAAATGTTGGGAGAGAAAAGCGAGCGGCGATACACTTACTTCCTGACTGGTGGCACCGCATCGAAATACCTAGCTGCTTCCCCGCCGGACCGCATCTTAGTGTGTCCTCGGTGAGGGGTATTTTTGTTAGTTTGGCATTTCCGGGTAGGAGAGGGAGGAGACTGGACCGCGTTACTGCGTGTGGCCATTTTGGGAGGATGCAATATCGCTCCTCAATAAAGTTTTTATCAAAAAAGGGGGGATTGAGCCACAATGATCAAAGGGAGATAAAAAATGATTGTGCAGTGGACACACGCCCACACCCCCAGCACACGTATTTTAAGGAGTAAGGGTGGGTTTTGATTATGGGGTGTAGGGGTATTTAAAGGGATCAGGGTGGACACCCGGAGCTGGAATGCACAGAACCTGGGAAGAAAAAACAATGAAATATTTGACACAACGTGCACTCCGCACACGCTCACACCCCCAGCACACAATATGAGACATGGCATGAAGGGCGGAATGTAAAAACAACAGTTGATGGACGGAATGCAGAACAATGTCATACAATCCCCCCAATACAGAGATCTGGGCCTAAATCCATCATTTTATTCAAAGAACTCCACTCCTGAGGCGGCAGCCGGGAGTTAGCACGCTCTTTTTAAAATTGTACTTCTTGCATACTTTGTTTTAAACTGCTAATTCCCCCCTGAAATCAAGCGCACTCGCTGCAGACCGTTCAGCCGATCCAGGGCGGACACGGCATACTGTTGCCAGGGCAACGCCGCCTCCCAGCAGCGGACACGCCCAATCACGTGACCACGCCCACTAGCACTATTTGAGCGCGCGCTGACTGAGATCGCGCGTTCAAAGAACTCCACTCCTGAGGCGGAAGCCGGGAGTTAGCATGCTCTTTTTAAAATTGTACTTCTTGCATACTTTGTTTTAAACTGCTAATTCCCACCTGAAATCAAGCGCACTCGCTGCAGACCGTTCCGCCGATCCAGGGCGGACACGGCATACTGTTGCCAGGGCAACGTCGCCTCCCAGCAGCAGACACGCCCAATCACGTGACCACGCCCACTAGCACTATTTGAGCGCGCGCTGACTGAGATCGCGCGTTCAAAGAACTCCACTCCTGAGGCGGAAGCCGGGAGTTAGCACGCTCTTTTTAAAATTGTACTTCTTGCATACTTTGTTTTAAACTGCTAATTCCCACCTGAAATCAAGCGCACTCGCTGCAGACCGTTCAGCCGATCCAGGGCGGACACGGCATACTGTTGCCAGGGCAACGCCGCCTCCCAGCAGCGGACACGCCCAATCACCTGACCACGCCCACTAGCACTATTTGAGCGCGCGCTGACTGAGATCGCGCGTTCAAAGAACTCCACTCCTGAGGCGGAAGCCGGGAGTTAGCACGCTCTTTTTAAAATTGTACTTCTTGCATACTTTGTTTTAAACTGCTAATTCCCACCTGAAATCAAGCGCATTCGCTGCAGACCGTTCAGCCGATCCAGGGCGGACACGGCATACTGTTGCCAGGGCAACGCCGCCTCCCAGCAGCGGACACGCCCAATCACCTGACCACGCCCACTAGCACTATTTGAGCGCGCGCTGACTGAGATCGCGCGTTCAAAGAACTCCACTCCTGAGGCGGAAGCCGGGAGTTAGCACGCTCTTTTTAAAATTGTACTTCTTGCATACTTTGTTTTAAACTGCTAATTCCCACCTGAAATCAAGCGCACTCGCTGCAGACCGTTCAGCCGATCCAGGGCGGACACGGCATACTGTTGCTAGGGCAACGCCGCCTCCCAGCAGCGGACACGCCCAATCACGTGACCACACCCACTTCCTATGCCAACCTAGTGAACATAAAAATGTGCTGCAACCGGAAGCGCAGCGGACGAGCGCAGCGGGCGCGACGAATGCGCGCCGAAGGCGCGCATAAGGCAAGCTCGTCTGCGCTTGTCCGCGCCGAGGACGGGCCAACGGCCACCCCCCTGCAACTCCAGCACCACGGCCTTCTACAGTCACGGTGAGACTAACCTATTCCACCGATGAATTACGACAACTAAGACATCTAGCGGATCAACCGCATATACCCCCTCATTTAAACTACTCTAATCACATCTTAGGCCCACTCTTATGTCCGACTTGCATCAAATGTTCCGGCAAACCTCCAACAACTAACCTACCTTTACTTCAAGCAGCATTAATAAACGCCAGATCCCTCCCCAAACACAAAACAGAAATTGCCGACTTGATCGACGCGCACAAACTAGACCTACTGTTTGTCACCGAGACATGGGGCGATGAAGCCTCTGGACCCGATTTTGCAGAAGCCACTCCAATCAACTACAACGTTTGTAGACTAGACAGACCAATAAAAAGAGGTGGCGGCATTGCCATAATCTATAAAAGCCACTTCAAACTCTCGACTAAACCACATATATGTCCAGAATATGAGTCTCTCACATTTACTCTAGGCTTATCAGCAAAATCATCCTTCAAGGGAATGCTGATTTACCGCCCTCTATGGTCAAGAGCTAAGTTTTTAGCTAACATAGGTAGCCTAATCGAAGCAGTCGCAGACGCCCCTCATTTTACGCTACTAGGTGACTTCAATTTTCACCTTGAGACTTCGAATAACCATGATACAACGCAACTTATTGCAGACCTTGAAGCTGCAGGCCTAATGCAACTTATTAATTCCCCGACTCATCAGGCAGGTCACACATTAGACGGAATATTTACAAACAGTCCTCTTGTAAATATCACCCAGATAATCCCTCTTATCTGGACAGACCACTCAGCTATTTGTTTTACAGTGCAAACAAACTCCATTAAACTGAGCCCCACTGCACCAGCCCGTTCAACATACAGAGACTGGAAAAACATTAATATATCACAACTAGCAGAGATGATACAGGACAACTATATCACCAATGAGCATGACCCTACCAAAGCATCGTCAAACTACCTGACAAATCTAGACATAGCTTGTAACAAACTAGCCCCACTTAAATCATCACACCGAAACAGAAAAATACCTTCAGCCCCATGGTTCACTGAGGACCTACGCATGCAGAAACAATACTGCAGGAACCTTGAAAGACAATGGCGTCGCAATTACAGCAGTGCAGACAAATCCAACTATAAAAATGCCCTCGCTATCTACAAAAGAGCGATAACCACTGAGAAAAGCCATTACTTTATCACTCAGATCAATCAGGCAAAAAACTCGTCAGGAGAACTATTCAGGGTAGTTACTACTCTATCCAACCCCCCGACGCCGCCCTTAGAAGGCTCTCAATCAATGGCAGATGCCTTGGCCAGCTTCTTCGAGGAAAAAGTCAGTTCCATCTTCCAGACTTTCTCACGATCTGCCCCTCTACCATCTTCGAGTCCTCCCCTTACGAGCACTTTGCAAACTTTATTATCTTTCAACTCCGTAGATAAGGATCACATTCAACGTCTGGTAGCCAGCACTAAATCCGGCTCCCCCTTGACCCATGTCCCCCTTCTATTCTCAACCGCATACCGGAAGCAATTTCCCGTTCATTGTCTACCATATGCAATGCTATGTTTGCAACAGGTATATATCCCTCAGTCTGGAAAGAGGCGATTATAAAGCCATTGCTGAAAAAACCTACGCTAGACCCTCTTATCCCAGCAAGCTATAGACCCATCGCCTGTCTCCCATTTCCAGAAAAGATTTTTGAAAAGTCCATGAACTTGCAGCTGTCAAAATACATCAACGACAACAATCTACTAGATGACACACAGTTCGGCTTTAGGCAGGGACACGGGACAGAGACGGCGCTACTGAAAGCCGCAGACGAAATTAGAGCAACCATGGACAACGGAGGATCAGCCGTCTTGATACTCCTAGATCTCTCCGCTGCATTTGACACGGTCGATCATATCACTTTGATCGACCGTGTCGCAGCTCTAGGAATAGGAGGAACAGCTAAAGACCTGATTGCTTCGTTCCTCGCCAATCGGCCACAGACTGTCAAAATGGGTAATTTCACCTCCCAGACCTTCTCTCTCCCCTGCGGCGTTCCACAAGGCTCCTCGCTAAGTCCGACGCTCTTTAATATCTATGTATCGGACTTGGCGAGGGTGATAAAATCCTATAGTATTGCCCTTACCACATACGCCGATGACACGCAACTAGTGCTATCGGTGTACAACAACGGAGATAGCGTGGCAGCCAACTTCCAGGAGGGTATGAAGGCAATAAGCTCCTGGATGTCATCAAATTGCCTCAAACTTAACTCTGATAAAACGGAGGTGATGACATTCGGGAGCTTGAAACCAGCATGGTCCCCACAATGGTGGCCACCGGAGTTGGGTTCCCCCCCCCAACCGGTGATTAAGGTTTGTAACCTGGGAGTCACCTTCGACAACAAACTGACTTTCCACCACCACGCCAATGCTGTCGTATCATCTGCATTCTACACACTCAAAAAAATCAAGAAACTCCTTCCTTATCTACCACAGTCAGCCGGTAAAACACTTATCAGTACTTTAGTGTTTTCAAAAACGGATTATTGTAACTCTCTGCTTCTTAATGCTCAGGAAGGAGTCCTCAACAAACTCCAGACCGTGCAAAATGCGGCTGCCAGAACCTTACTCTCTATTCCCAAATTCACATCTGTCTCCCATCACATTAAAGAGCTCCACTGGCTCCCAATCAGGAGCCGAATAAAATTCAAGGCTCTTTGCATAGCCTACAAGACCCTTAACTACCCAGGGCCTAAGTTCCTAAAAGAAGCTCTTCATCCATTGGAACATCGCAGAACTCTTCGATCCTCCACAGCTTTCATGCTGTCTGTCCCTCGGACAAAAAAGGCCACTTGGGGAGACAGGTGCTTCACCACAGCCACTGCTAAATTGTGGAACACCCTCCCACTGCATATCAAAACTGCCCCCGCCCTCCTTAAATTCCGAAAAAGCCTCAAGACATGGCTTTTCTCCTCTGCCTAACCACCCCCTCAAAGTGTAAGGAGTTCTCTGATCACCAGCGCCGAGACACCTCTATGGGTATTTGCGCGCTTTAAAAATAGCAAAAAATAAATAAATAAAAATAAATATTAGAACTCCATACCACCTCAGCCTTGACCCTGTGCCTCATTGGAACATTTCAGGCCGAACTGCCAAGCCATGTCTTTCCTGGACCAGACTCAAGCATTCTAGGACTGATTTCTGACTATCAGCCATCTTCAGCCAGGATAGCTTGACTCCAGTGGAGTGGCGAGCAAGGGATTCACGTCTGAGCATACCCATACCACTCGGGGTGACAAATGCAAAAACAACAGTTGATGGACAGAATGCAGAACAATGTCATACATTCACCCCAGTACAGAGATCTGGGCCTAAATCCATAATTTGTTTGCACTCCACACCACCCCAGTTCAGACATGGCCATATGCAAATCAGCCTTGACCCTGTGCCTCATGGGAACAGTCCAGGCCGAAGGGCGGAACGTACCACACGCACCCAGCATTTGTCACGCCCCCCCAGCACAAGCCCACAGCACAAGGCAGACACGCCCACAACGGACTACTTTGCTGGCACGGTTCTTTTACTTTTTAAATGTATATGGTGGGCGTCTGCATAGCCTATGTCCGTCTGCTGCAACTGCCCTTTCCAACGCTGTATTGGGTGTTTTGATTGGTGCTGTGGTTCCTGAGATTACCCGCCTCAAAGGTTTGGGCTCTCTCTTTATTATATTAGTACTAGCAGCCCGTCCCGACGTTGTCCGGGTATGAATTGCTGCCGGCCAGAAGTATATTGTTTTGTAGGATTTGGTTTTGATAGCATTTCTTATCTGTGACAGGCCTGTGAAATGCTCCGATTCACAGTGCACTGCTGATGCACTTAAGAGTGCGCATTCAGTAGTGTGTGAACTCGAGTTTCCCTACTTTATTTTTCCTTGCAATATTATAAAGCGCAAACTCGACAACATGGCATGAGCACAGTTTACATTACAGAAGAACACATTAATTTGTGGTAGGCACGGGGAGACAAAGCAATTTGCCTGGAATCACCGGATGTTGACCTGATGCCGAGATTCGAACGCAGTTTCCCAGCTCTAAAGTTCGCAATTCTAGAACTTGTGACGGGAGGTGTGTCTAAAAGTGTATGTCGGTGCTGGCCATCAATGAGAGAGACCTGTGCATTTGTATGTTACTGGAGATGTGGGCCGCCGTGCCACCAATGTACTTACCGGGGGAGGGTAAACACCCATTATTCCGCAACTTTCTTTCCGCATACCATCACTCCTCATACTTTCATTACGAAAGTACCATGATTTCGCAATGCCATTATAACGCATGGCATTACATTTTTTATGCTTTTACCACGCATACATTTACAACGAAATTCGTTGTACATGCATGAATGGTAAAAGCATGTTTTTTTAATGTTTGGATAAGGTAAGGATGGGTATAGGGGAATATGTTTTGGGGTACTGATGTATATGTTTTGGGGTGTTTGGGTATTTTAAGAGTTCAATTATAGTTTTGGGTTATGGGGTACAGGGGTAGTTTTAGCGTTTAGGGATAGGTATGGGTTTTGGGGTACAGGAGTATTTTTAGGGTTCATGGCTAGGTTTGGGTTTTGGGGTATAGGGGTATTTTTAGGGTTCAGGGCTAGGTTTGGGTTTTGGGGTACAGGGGTATTTTAAGGGTTCAGGGCTAGGTTTGGGTTTTGGGGTACCGGGTATTTTTAGGGTTCAGGGCTAGGTTTGGGTTTTGGGGTACAGGGGTATTTTAGGGTTCAGGGGTAGGTTGGGTTTTGGGGCATAGGGTTATGTTTATGGTTCAGGGCTAGGTTTGTGTTTTTTGGGTGCAGGGGTATTTTTAGGGCCGAGGGGTAGGTTTGGCTTTTGGGGTAAAGGGGTATTTTAGGGTTCACGGGTCGGTTTGGTTTTTTGGGTACAGGGGTATTTTTAGGATTTAGGTATAGGTTTGGGTTTTGGAGTACATGGTATATTTATAGGGTTAAGATTGGTTAGTGTATAAGGGTGTTGGGGTATTTTAAGGAGTAAGGGTGGGTTTTGATTATGGGGTGCATGGGTATTTAAAGGGAGCAGGGTGGACACCCGGAGCTGGAATGTAAAGAAACTGGGAAGAAAAAACAATGAAATATTTGACACAACACGCGCCCCGCACACGCCCACACCCCCAGCACATGATATGAAACATGGCATGAAGGGCGGAATGTAATAACAACAGTTGATGGACAGAATGCAGAACAATGTCATACATTCACCCCAACACAGAGATCTGGGCCTAAATCCATCATTTTTTTTGCACTCCACTCCACCCCAGTTCAGACATGGCTATATGCAAATCAGCCTTGACCCTGTGTCTCATGGGAACATTCCAGACCGAACTGCCAAGCCATGTCTTTCCTGGTCCAGACTCAAGCATCCTAGGACAGATTTCTGGCAATCAGCTGTCTTCAGCCAGGATCGGTTGTCTCCAGCGGTGTGGAGAGCATGGGACTCATGTCTGAGCATACCCAATGCACTCGGGGTGACAAATGCAAAAACAACAGTTGATGGACAGAATGCAGAAAAATGTCATACATTCACCCCAGTACAGAGATCTGGGCCTAAATACATCGTTTTTTTGCACTACACACCACCCCAGTTTAGACATGGCCATATGCAAATCAGCCTTGACCCTGTGCCTCATGGGAACAGTCCAGCCCGAAAGGCGGAACGTACCACACGCCCACAGCATTTGTCACGCCCCCCTGCACAAGCCAACAGCACAACGCAGACACGCCCACAAGGGACTACTTTTCTGGCATGGTTCTTTTACTTTTTAAATGTATATGGTGGGCGTCTGCATAGCCTATGTCCTTCTGCTGCAACTGCCCTTTCCAACGCTGTATTGGGTGTTGCGATTGGTGCTGTGGTTCCTGAGATTACCCGCCTCAAAGGTTTGGGCTCTCTCTTTATTATATTAGTATGGATCTAGATGTAAAAAAAAAGGCTCAGTAGAGTTATGGCACAAATTATTTATATGATTTTAAGGTGAAAATCTCCCTTAAATGTATCAAGAAGAAAACAGTCACCAAATTCTCCTCTTACCTGGCGCCGCTGCCACAGGTAACAGCTGTAGGGTGCTGGGGCAGGGCATGCCTGAGGCAGGGTATAGTGGGCAGATGACGGGATAGGGAAAGTAAAATAAATAAACCACTTATCTTGCACTCGATGAGTGTTTTAAAAAAATATATATTTTACTTTCCCTAACCCATCGTCTATCCTCTTCTCCCAAACAGCCGCCCCCCCCCCTTCCCCGCCTCACCACTATTACCAGTGCCGGCCGCACTTGCCTCTTACCAGTTGGTTCAAAAGGGCTGAATGGCAAAACTGAGTCATGTGTACTCCCTGGATAGTTTGCTACTAAATATATACTCTAATGTATGAGAAATGATGGCAGTGGTTTTAGAGAAAAGCCAGCACCGCTGTTAGTTTAAATTGTACAGCGCAAAATGCCCCCTAGCGTACTCAATGTCAAACACTGTGCCCTCCACAGTGCCACTCAGTACATAGAGGAAACCTCGTACACATTGACCAATTATAATTTTTAACAGAGCACTGCACAAAAAAATAGTCTTAGGTGACTATCCTCACTCAGTAATGTATTTGATATCAGAGTATAACAATGAAAAATGTCATTGAGAATACAGTAATCTTGGGCTCAAAAGTTTTGACACGTCTCAAGAGTGTTGACACGTCGGTATGACAAGCAAACAGCCGACACGTGTTTCGTTGATAGACGACTTCCTCAAGGCTTAAAATCGTTATAGCAGACAAATCTGAGCTTTATTATATGGCTTTCATTCGTCTACTCTAACGATTTTCCGGCTCACTTATCCTAAAACAGATGATTTTAATACCTTATTCTGACTAATGAATTCGATTGGAATTACCACGCGCCCATGGTTATCTTCATATTAGAGAAGAACAGGGCTGTTCTTTCGTTGAATTACAATTATCGCTACAAGCCTTGAGGCATCATTACTGCAGAGCTACAGGACAGCTCAGGGAGGGGGGTTTCTGGAGCTGAGAGGCCTTGGAAGGGATGGTACCTTGAGCCTCAGGGACAGGCATAGAGAGAAGACACAGGACAGCTCGTGGAGGGGGTTACTGGAGCTGAGAGGCCTTGGAAGGGATGGTACCTTGAGCCTCAGGGACAGGCATAGAGAGGAGCCACAGGACAGCTCGGGGAGGGGGTTACTGGAGCTAAGAGGCCTTGGAAGGGATGGAACCACGAGCCTCAGGGACAGGCATAGAGAGAGCTCCTGGACAGCTGGACCATTGGGAAGAGGTCTCAGGTGAGAGTGTGGTAGGGGGTTACAGGAGATGAGAGGCCTTGGAAGCGATGGGCCTGTGAGCCTCAGTGACAGGCATAGAGAGGAGCTACAGGACAGCTCGGGGAGGGGTTACTAGAGCTGAGGGGCCTTGGAAGGGATGGGACCATGAGCCTCAGGGACAGGCATAGAGAGAGCTCCTGGACAGCTGGACCATTGGGAAGAGGTCTCAGGTGAGAGTGTGGGAGGGGGTTACTAGAGCTGAGAGGCTTGGAGGGGATGATTGTGCCTAGTGGCGAAGGGCTCTTTATGCGAAGGTATCAGACACTCGACGTAGTTGTTTTCACTGCTCGAATTGTATTTTAGAAATCCGACGTGAAAGAGAGCCACGGCACGCAGCGTGATGTGGGGGCCAGTGTGGTAGGAGCATGGATGCGCGCCATACCATTGTTCTTTGTTTTCATCCTTTTCCAAGGGCCTCAGATACCGACCACTAGAAGCAGTAGATTCATGGATGTAAACCCAGGCATATTATTTTAAACACATTTGATCTCTGCCATTAGCTTTTGTGATTACACGCTGTAAGACCCACCCAGTCTTACTCGCCTTGGGCTCCCCTGCGGATCTTGAAGCGAGCATTGCAGCCTCTGTCGGGTTTTAGGACCGGAAGTGACAAGGGCGTAGACAGAGACTCCTCGGCATGTGAGTCGCAGCTGAGACTGTACTGGCGGCTTCTTCTTCTGTGTGCTCGCCCCTGTCAAAGCAGCACTTCGAAATCTAAACATGCTAATTTCTGCCACTGAAACGTGTAAACATTTAAACGAAATGCGGGGCATGTTATCAACAAAGTGGCGAAGAGAGGCGTTAGCCATCTTGACTTAACACCTCTCTTCGCCACTTCGGTAATGCTAGGCTGCACCATATTACCAAGGATATGGTGCAGCCTAGCGTTTCCCCCTGCGATGGTGGTAGGTTTTACAACTTATCGCAAGCTGATATATTTTTTTTATATTTATTGGAATTTGTATAGCGCAACTATCGCTCCGGAAGCTGAGGCACCCTTGCACCAGAGTGCAAGGGTGTCTGCGAGCAGGGAGGTTTGTTTATGTTGAGGAAGGAGTTTCTTCCTGCACACAAACAAACCTTAAATGCCATTTTGTAACTTACATGTGTGCTGCTTTATTCTTTACTAGCAGCCTGTCCCGACTTTGTTTGGGTATGAATTGCTGCCGGCCACTAGTATATTGTTTTGTAGGATTTCGTTTTGATAGCATTTCTTATCTGTGACAGGCCTGTGAAACGCTCCGATTCACAGTGCAATGCTGATGCACTTAAGAGTGCGTGTTCAATAGGGTGTGAACTCGAGTTTCCCTACTTTATTTTCCTTGCAATATTATATAGCGCGAACTCGACAACATGGCATGAACACAATTTACATTACAGAAGAACACATTAATTTGTGGTAGGCACGGGGAGACAAAGCAATTTGCCTGGAATCACAGGATCTTGACCTGATGCCGAGTTTCGAATGTAGCTCCCTAGCTCTAAAGTTCGCAATTCTAGAACTTGTGGCGGGAGGTGTGTCTAAAAGTGTATGTCGCTGCTGGCCATCAATGAGAGAGACCTGTGCATTTTTCAAATCGGTGGTGAAAAAATATGAGTATGTTGATGGAGATGTGGGCCGCCGTGCCACCAGTGTACTTACCGGGGGAGGAAAAACACCCAATATTCCGCAACTTTCTTTCCGCAGACCATCGCTCCGCATGCTTTCATTATGAAAGTACCATGACTCCGCAATGCCATTATAACGCATGGCATTACATTTTATGTGTTTTTACCACGCATACATTTACAACGAAATTCGTGCTCTCCACACCACTGGAGTCAAGCTATCCTGGCTGAAGATGGTTGATAGCCAGAAAGCAGTTCTAGGATGCTTGAGTCATGTCCGGGAAAGACATGCTTTGGCAGTTTTGCTTGGAATGTTCCCATGAGGCACAGCGTCAAGGCTGAGGTGGTGTGGAGTGCAAAAAAAATGATGGATTTAGCTTCAGATCTCTGTATTGGGGTGAATGTATGATATTGTTCTGCATTCTGTCCGTCAACTGTTGTTTTACATTCCACCCTTCTTGCTATGTTTTATATAGTGTGCTGGGGGTGTGGGCGTGTGCGGGTCGGGCGCGTGTTGTGATAAATATTTCATTGTTTTTTCTTCCCAGGTTCTGTATTTTCCAGCTTCAGGTGTCCACCCTGCTCCCTTTAAATACCCCTGCACCCCATAATCAAAACCCACCCTTACTCCTTAAAATACCCCAACACCCTTAAACACTAACCCATCTTAACCCTATAAATATGCCCTGTACCCCAAAACCCAAACCTATACCTAAATCCTAAAAATACCCCTGTACCCCAAAAACCAAACCTACCCCTGAACCCTTAAAATACCCCTGTACCCCAAAACCCAAACTTACCCTTGAACCCAAAAAATACCCCTGCACCCCAAAACCCAAACCTAGCCCGAACCATAAAAATAACCCTGTACCCCAAAACCCAAACCTACCCCTGAACCCTAAAGTACCCCTGTACCCCAAAACCTAAACCTAGCCCTGAACACTAAAAATACCCCTGTACCCCAAAACCCAAACCTAGCCCTGAACCCTTAAAATACCCCTGTACCCCAAAACCAAAACCAACTCCTGAACCCTAAAAATACCCCAAAACCCCCAAACCCAAACCCAGCCCTGAACCCTAAAAATACGCCTGTACCCCAAAACCCATACCTATCCCTAAACGCTAAAACTACTGTTGTTCCCCATAACCCAAAACTGTATCTGAACCCTTAAAATACTCAAACACCCCGAAACATATACCTCATTACCCCAAAACATGTACCCCTATACCCATACTTACCTTATCCAAACATTTTTTTAAAAAACATGCTTTTACCCTTCATGCATTTACAAAGAATTTCGTTGTAAATGTATGCATGGTAAAAGCATATAAAATGTAATGCCATGCGTTATAATGGCATTGCGGAGTCATGGTACTTTCATAATGAAAGTATGCGGAGTGATGGTCTGCGGAAAGAAAGTTGTGGAATAATGGGTGTTTACCCTCCCCCGGTAAGTACATTGGTGGCACGGCGGCCCACATCTCCAGCAACATACTCATATTTTTTCACCACCGATTTGAAAAATGCACAGGTCTCTCTCATTGATGGCCAGCACCAACATACACTTTTAGACACACCTCCCGCCACAAGTTCTAGAATTGCGAACTTTAGAGCTGGGGAGCTACGCTCGAATCTCGGCATCAGGTCAACATTCTGTGATTCCAGGCAAATCGCTTTGTCTCCCCGTGCCTACCACAAATTAATGTGTTCTTCTGTAATGTAAATTGTGCTCATGCCATGTTGTGGAGTTCGCGCTATATAATATTGCAAGGAAAAATAAAGTAGGGACACTCAAGTTCACACACTGCTGAACGCGCACTCTTAAGTGCATCAGCAGTGCACTGTGAATCGGAGCGTTTCACAGGCCTTTTACAGATAAAAAATGCTATCAAAACGAAATCCGCCAAAACAATATACTACTGGCCGGCAGCAATTCATACCCGGACAACGTCGGGACGGGCTGCTAGTAATATTTTAAATGCTATTGCATTTGCCTCATCAGGGACATCTAGGGACGGCAAGGTGAACTGCAGCTTGATATATAATATTTTAAATGCTATTGCATTTGCATCATCAGGGACATCTAGGGACATGAGGTGAACTGCAGCTTGATGTGTAATATTTTAAATGCTATTGCATTTGCCTCTTGGGGACAACTGGGGAGAACGAGGTGAACTGCAGCTCTTTGTAGAAATATTTGGATACTATAATATTCACTTCCCACTGCTAATCTCGTCCCATAATGGTTTGCAGGGGCTTGATCTCAAAATCATCACCTCTCTCACTGCTTGCTGGAAGCTAATTTCACTTTTGTGAAATGACTATATGCATTTTAGCATGTAGAAATACTTGTTATTTTACCTTGAATATATGAGGTTTCTGTTTTAATAATTGGAAATCTGACGGAACAAAATATTGTGGATTTATTGTACCAAGTTCACGCCAATTCCGCCCACCCCTACTTTAAATACCCCTGCACCCCATAATCATAACCCACCCTTACTCTATAAAATACCCCGACACCCTTAAACACTAACCCATCTTAACCCCATAAATCTACCCTGTACCCCAAAACCCAAACCTATTCCTAAACCCTAAAAATACCCCTGTACCCCAAAACCAAAACCTAGCCCTGAACCCTATAAAAACCCCTGTACCTCAAAACCCAAACATACCCCTGAACCCTAAAAATACCCCTGTACCCCAAAACCCAAACCTACCCCTGAACGCTAAAATACCCCAGTACCCCAAAACTCAAACCTAGCCCATAACCCTTAAAATACCCCTGTACCCCAAAACCCAAACCTACCCCTGAACCCTACAAAAAATAACCCTGTACCCCAAAACCCAAACCTAGCCCAGAACCCTAAAATACCCTGTATCCCAAAACCCAAACCTAGCCCTGAACCCTAAAAATACCCCTGTACCCCAAAACCCAAGCCTAGCCCTGAACCCTTAAAATAACCCTGTACCCCAAAACCCAAACCTACCCCTGAACCCTAAAAATACCCCTATACCACAAAACCCAAACCTAGCCCTGAGCCCTAAAAATACCCCTGTACCCCATAACCCAAAACTATATCTGAACCAATAAAATACCCAAACACCCCAAAACATATACCTCAGTACCCCAAAACATATACCCCTATGCCCATACTTGCCTTATCCAAACATTTTTAAAAAACATGCTTTTACCATTCATGCATTTACACGAATTTCGTTGTAAATGTATGCGTGGTAAAAGCATATAAAATGTAATGCCATGCGTTATAATGGCATTGCGGAGTCATGGTACTTTCGTAATGAAAGTATGCAGAGTGATGGTATGCGGAAAGAAATTTGCGGAATAATGGGTGTTTACCCTCCCCCCTGAGTACAATGGTGGCACGGCGGCCCACATCTCCAGCAACATACTCATATTTTTTCACCACCAATTGGAAAAATGCACAGGTCTCTCTCATTGATGCCCAGCACCGACATACACTTTTAGACACACCTCCCACCACAAGTTCTAGAATTGCGAACTTAAGAGATGGGGAGCTACGTTAGAATCTCTGCATCAGCTCAACATCCTGTGATTCCAGGCAAATCGCTTTGTCTCCCCGTGCCTACCACAAATCAATGTGTTCTTCTGTAATGTAAATTGTGCTTATGCCATGTTGTCGAGTTCGCGCTATATAATATTGCAAGGAAAATAAAGTAGGGACACTCGAGTTCACGCACTACTGAATGTGCACTCTTAAGTGCATCAGCAGTGCACTGTGAATCGGAGCGTTTCACAGGCCTGTCACAGATAAGAAATGCTATCAAAACAAAATCCTACAAAACAATATACTGCTAGTCTATACTACTATTATAAAGAGAGAACTTGCACCTTTTGGCCAGGTAAACTCAGGAACCACAGCACCAATCACAACACCCAATACAGCGTTGGAAAGGGCAGTTGCAGCAGAAGGACATAGGCTATGCAGACGCCCACCATATAAATTTAAAATGTAAAAGAACCGTGCCAGCAAAGTAGTCCCTTGTGGGCGTGTCTGCATTGTGCTGTGGGTGTGTGCTGGGGGCGTGACAATCACTGGGGGCATTCCGTCACAAGTGTTGTTTTTTCTTCCCAGGTTCTATTCATTCCTGCCCCCTTTAAATAGTAATTCAGTGGAGGTCCCATTCTCTTAGAACCACCCCAAGCAGTTATGGGCAAAAATACAACTAAAAGGCCCTGCAAAGCATTATGGGATAAGCGTAGCATAATTTTTAGCATTCATGAAAGGGTTTCATGTTTTTTTTTAATTTTACTCATCAGGGACATCTTGGGACGACGAGGTGAACTGCAGCTTGATAAATAATATTTTAAATGCTATTGCATTTGCCTCATCAGGGACATCTAGGGACCATGAGGTGAACTGCAGCTTGATGCATAATATTTTAAATGCTATTGCATTTGCCTCACCAGGGACATCTAGGGACGGCGAGGTGAACTGCAGCTTGATAAATAATATTTTAAATGCTATTGCATTTGCCTCATCAGGGACATTTAGGGACCATGAGGTGAACTGCAGCTTGATGCATAATATTTTAAATGCTATTGGATTTGCCACTTGGGGACAACTGGGGAGAACAGGTGAACTGCAGCTCTTTGTAGAATTATTTGGATACTATAATATTCACTTCCCACTGCTAATCTCGTCCCATAATGGTTTGCAGGGGCTTGATCTCAAAACCATCACCTCTTTCACTGCTTGCTGGAAGCTAATTTCAGTTTTGTGAAATGACTATATGCATTTTAGCATGTAGAAATACTTGTTATTTTACCTTGAATATATGAGGTTTCTCTTTTAATAATTGGAAATCTGACGGAACGAAATATTGCTGATTTATTGTACCAAGTTCGCGCCAATTCCGCCAACCTCTACTTTAAATACCCCTGCACCCCATAATCATAACCCACCCTTACTCTATAAAATACCCCAACACCCTAAACACTAACCCATCTTAACCCTATAAATCTACCCGATACCCCAAAACCCAAACCTATCCCTAAACCGTAAAAATACCCCTGTACCCCAAAACCAAAACCTAGTCCTGAACCCTATAAATACCCCTGTACCTCAAAACCCAAACATACCCCTGAACCCTAAAAATACCCCTGTACCCCAAAACCCAAACCTACCCCTGAACCCTAAAATACCCCTGTACCCCAGAACCCAAACCTAGCCCATAACCCTTAAAATACCCCTGTACCCCTAAACCTAAACCTACCCCTGAACCCTAAAAATACCCCTATACCCCAAAACCCAAACCTAGCCCAGAACCCTAAAATACCCCTGTATCCCAAAACCCAAACCTAACCCTGAACCCTAAAAATACCCCTGTACCCCAAAACCCAAACCTAGCCCTGAACCCTTAAAATACCCCTATACCCCAAAACCCAAACCTAGCCCTGAACCCTAAAAATACCCCTGTACCCCATAACCCAAAACTATATCTGAACCATTAAAATACCCAAACACCCCAAAACATATACCTCAGTACCCCAAAACATATACCCCTATACCCATACTTGCCTTATCCAAACATTTTTAAAAAACATGCTTTTACCATTCATGCATTTACAACGAATTTCGTTGTAAATGTATGCGTGGTAAAAGCATATAAAATGTAATGCCATGCGTTATAATGGCATTGCGGAGTCATGGTACTTTCGTAATGAAAGTATGCAGAGCGATGGTATGCGGAAAGAAATTTGTGGGATAATGGGTGTTTACCCTCCCTCGTAAGTACATTGGTGGCACGGCGGTCCACATCTCCAGCAACATACTCATATTTTTTCGCCACCAATTGGAAAAATGCACAGGTCTCTCTCATTGATGCCCAGCAACGACATACACTTTTAGACACACCTCCCACCACAAATTCTAGAATTGCGAACTTTAGAGATGGGGAGCTACGTTAGAATCTCGTTACAAAGAGGGGGGTTGAACCCATGCAGTCACGGGGACCTGGGCGCTATATGGTACATATATAAGGGGGTCCCCGCAAGGAAAGCTTATTGTAACCTACATACACTAGGAATATTCAGAATAATTCAATTATACAAGGAATTTACAGGTATTGTAATTTATTAAACAACACCACGTAGTTGCCAGTGGCAATATACAATCACATACAATTTCAAGCCCCAAAGGGGGAGAGAGAGAGGGAAGGGTAGTACTCAGGGGAGTGTCAGGTCAAAGAAAGTAAACACAGTTCCAGAAAGAATAAATAAATTACAATATTGCGATCAACGTCGTGACAATTATGATGCAAAAGCCCAGATTCAAGGCATACATTGGAACGTATTCAATAAATGACATTCAACGGTCACATACAACATTCAGAAATATCGGGGGCATGTGCTGAAAGTCCAAGTAAAGAAACAACCATCGACGTTTCGACCCCTATCTACAGGCTATGTTGAGTCCTTTCTCGGGGTCTTCATCAGGACATCTACAAGGGGTGGGAGGGGTGGTGGGGCAATTCTATCATGGAGTACGGCCCGACTGGGCTCTGTACAAGGAAGGGGAATACACCACGCAGGATGTCGTGGTCGATCTCAATGGTGAAAAATCCTCAAACACTTCAAAGGTTAGGATGATTGGTAAGTGAGTAGTAGAACTATGGTCGTCAGGAATCAATTTCAAAGTCGGTGCAGGCAAGCACGGGCTCCAGGTTGACGCGAAAAGGAGAGTAATTTTCATCAAATGTAGAATTTGTTCCCGGCCCGAAAGGAACCGTCAAGCGGTCCACAGGTCAGGAAAGGCACGAACACTGATTACGTCTGCCTTTGTGAAATTTAATCTGGTAACCAAACGGGCAAAGCCGTCTACGCCGGTTTGCCTTATCCAAATATTTTTAAAAAACATGCTTTTACCATTCATCCATTTACAACGAATTTCGTTGTAAATGTATGTGTGGTAAAAGCATATAAAATGTAATGCCATGCGTTATAATGGCATTGCGGAGTCATGGTACTTTCGTAATGAAAGTATGCTGAGTGATGGTTTGCGGAAAGAAATTTGCGGAATAATGGGTGTTTACCCTCCCCCGTAAGTACATTGGTGGCACGGCAGCCCACATCTCCAGCAACATACTCATATTTTTTCACCACCAATTGGAAAAATGCACAGGTCTCTCTCATTGATGCCCAGCACCGACATACACTTTTAGACACACCTCCCACCACAAATTCTAGAATTGCGAACTTTAGAGATGGGGAGCTACGTTAGAATCTCGGCATCAGCTCAACATCCTGTGATTCCAGGCAAATCGCTTTGTCTCCCCGTGCCTACCACAAATCAATGTGTTCTTCTGTAATGTAAATTGTGCTCATGCCATGTTGTTGAGTTTGCGCTATATAATATTGCAAGGAAAATAAAGTAGGGAAACTCAAGTTCACACACTACTGAATGTGCACTCTTAAGTGCATCAGCAATGCACTGTGAATCGAAGCGTTTCACAGGCCTGTCACAGATAAGAAATGTTATCAAAATGAAATCCTACAAAACAATATACTACTGGCCGGCAGCAATTCATACCCGGACAACGTCGGGACGGGCTGCTAGTACTAATGTAATAAAGAGAGAGCCCAAACCTTTGAGGTGGGTAATTTCAGGAACCACAGCACCAATCACAACACCCAATACAGCATTGGAAAGGGCAGTTACTGCAGAAGGACATAGGCTACGCAGACGCCCACCATATACATTTAAAAGGTAAAAGAACCGTGCCAGCAAAGTAGTCCCTTGTGGGCGTGTCTGCGTTGTGCTGTGGGCGGTTGCTGGGGCGTGACAAACGCTGGGGGCGTGTGGTACGTTCCGCCCTTTGGGCTGGACTGTTCCCATGAGGCACAGGGTCAAGGCTGATTTGCATATGGCCATGTCTGAATTGGGTGGTGTGGAGTGCAAAAAAACTACACTCCCCCTCCCCACAATAAATCCTCCTCCCATCCTATCTCCCCCCCATTCCGAGCCCCCACTACACCACTGGCACCCCAGCCACCCCTAGCCCTCTCCCAGCTAGCAACCTCTCCCCCCCCATTCTCAGTCCTCACTACCTCACTTGCACACCAGTCTCCCCTAGCCCTCACTCATCCCTCAACCTCTCCCCCCCACTCTTAGTCCCCACCACCTCACCTGCACCCCAGCAACGCCTAGCCTACACTCTCCCCTCAACATCCCTCCCCCCCTAATTCAACCTCTCCCCTCACTCCTAACATACCGACCCTTCCGAACACTAACCCACTCACCAACACCACTAACTCACTCACTAACACCACTAAACCCTCCAATAGCATCACACCCCCTCCCCCACACTCCTGTAACATAGACACCTATACACTTTCAGTACCCAGTCCCAACTCTACTCCCAATCCCACGCTAGACATGATTATGTCCACCCTCCTCCAAGTCAAAGAAGATCTCCACACCCTCAAAGAGTTACGCTCTTAAGAACCCAGACACCCCCTACCTACTACCACTTCCCCCCCTAACAAATCCCCCATTCATCCTGTTCATCCTCTCACACAAAACTTCTGACACTGGACCTCTATCCCCGCTCGTAATCCCATCAACCACTCCCTTCGCACCGTCAATCCTCTCTCAGACCACGACATACACACCCTGCTCCGCTCATATGACACAGTTACCCTAAACAACCTAGCCACCACACATCTTTCCATCCCCACGATTCACCCTAACGCCCTTAGGCCCCCCACTCAAAACAACAGAAGCTTTGTCCCAAATAACCTTAAAAAAGTCCCCCTCACTCTAGAACCCTCTACCACCCCCTACACCCCAAGGCTCAAATGCATACTTCTCAACTGCAGGTCGGCCCCTAGACACTCCTCAGACGTCGCTGATCTCATTATTTCACTGGACCTTGATCTAACCATTCTGACTGAAACTTGGTTAACTGAATCTTCTACACCCATCATGGATATTCTAGTTCCCCCCCAACTACCACATCATTAGACTTGACAGGCCTAGCAATTCAGGCGGTGGAATCGCATGTATTTTTAGGAGCAACCTCTCAGTTACTAGAGCCAGCTCCCCATCTCTCTCCTCATGTGAATACTTCTGCCTTCAGCGAGAGCAAACCTATATGCTCTCTACACGTCATCTACCACCCACCTGGGGACAACCTCATCTTCACCCAACAACTCATGGACACAATCTCATCCAATTCCGGTCGGCAACACACTCAAATTTTCCTTGGTGACTTCAATCTCCACTGGAATGATCACAATGACGCGGTGGTAAATAGCCTAAAAAATTACCTCAATGCTCTTGACCTCACCCAAATCTGCAACAGCCCAACACATGATAAAGGCTCTATCCTCGACCTTATCATTTCTAAAGAAAACTCTACCCAACTTGGATCAATCCAACCCTGTGACTGGTCTCATCACATTCTTCATCAATGAAAAAGTTAAACTTAACCCGGTTCAACACACCAAATCCAAAGTCTGGAAAAGGGACCTTAAGAATCTCAATCCAAACTCTTTACCTCCCCATAGCTGCAATCTCCTTCTTCCCCCTACCGGTGCTCTGGACGTTCAATCTTTGACCGACCACTATCTCAACTCTATGACTTCTATAATCAATGAGACCGCCCCCTTGCAACTGAAAAGAGTCTCCACTAAAAAATCCAACCCATGGTATGATGGTAGACTCAACGAAGATAGACGGGCCATGCGCATGGCAGAGCGTACCTGGAGATCAGCCCCTTCTGCACTAAACCTTAAAACTCTGAAGGAAAAGAGAAATACATACTTAAGGAAAATCAAGCGCACAAAATCAGATTTCTTCAACCTCCAGCTCAACCAAGCAAAAAACCGACCAAGAAAGCTGTTTGAACTAATCAATACACAATCCAAGGAACAACCCCAACTATCGCATAGCACAATAGGCGATACACCATCCTGTGAGGGCGTCTCTGCTTTCTTCAATCTAAAGACTGATTACATAAGGAAAGATCTCCTCAATGACGTAATCCTTTACTCCAACCCCCACAGCATAACACACACTGAACCAAAGAACAATGCTGCATGGTCATCCTTTGATACCTACTCTGAAGATACAATTAACAAACTGCTCACCACATTGAAACCCTCCAATCACCTCACAGACCCCCTTCCTGCTAACGCTGTAAAGCACTTCATCCCTATACTCCTCCCACTATGGACCAAGATTATCAACAGCCCACTTCAGCAAGGTCACATCCCCGACTCCCTCAAAGTTGGACAAGTCACACCTATACTCAAGAAACCAACAGCTGACTCTTCTGACTTAAACAATTACCGTCCTATTACCAACATTCCCACCCTTGATAAACTGTTGGAAAAATGCGTACAACTCCAACGAACGAAACACATTGATCAGTTTGACCTCCTCAACCCTCATCAATCAGGTTTCGGAGCAGGGCACAGTACTGAGACTGCTATTACACACATAATTGACGACGCCCTCCAAATCCTTGATCAAAACGATACCTGACTCCTCATCCTTCTTGATCTGTCCTCAGCATTCAGCACAGTCAAACACGAGAACTTACTCGAGTTGTTAAATACCAGAATGGGCCTATCTGGGACAGTTCTCAAATGGTTCACTTCCTTTCTACATAACCGGTCTCAGAAATTCAAGAGCAACAACTTGATGTCCCCACCAGTGCCGGTAACACTGGGCATCCCACAAGGATCTTCCCTTTCTCCTACATTGTTCAACCTGGTCATGGAACCTCTCACCACCCTGCTACAAGCATCTAATGTACACTTTCACATGTACGCAGATGACACCCAACTATACCTGAAACTACAATCCCCCAATGACATCAAACTTCTTAACTCAACGCTCAGAAACACTCAATCATGGCTTGCCGATAATCACCTCAAACTCAATGCCCTGAAAACTGAGTTCCTTCTGATCTCACCTCCTGCGAAAAGCTCCACCTCTCAAACCTGGCTTAAGCACCTTACTGCACTCAATGTCCAACCTACCATCGTGGACTCAGCGAAATCTTTAGGCATAACACTTGACACCAATCTCAACATGCAACGGCATATCAGTAAGGCAATTAAGGGAGCTAACTTCCAAATCAATACCCTGAGGAAACTTAAACCCTTCCTCCCAGCCAAGGACTCCCAAACTGCAGTACAAGCCTTAGTTATGCCGCGCTTAGACTACGGTAGCGTCGCCCTCTCCGGACTCCCCCTATCTACAACTGCCCCACTGAGAGCCTCTTTGAACGCTGAGTTGCAGCGAGACTTATCACTGGATCAAAAAAACACTCCCATATTTCCCCTGACCTAAAATCCTTGAACTGGCTGCCTTTTGAGGCCAGAATACATCTGAAAACTGCATGCTTGACTCAAAGGGCTATACACCACAGATCACGCGGTTACCTTACTCAGAAGCTGACAATCTCTGGTGGCTCAAGATCCACTAGAAGTTCAAAGAATCTCCTTCTGATACCTCGTAGATTCCGGAAGGAAAAAACATATAAGCGCTCCTTCTCAGGAATGGCACCCAGGATCTGGAATTCACTCCCTCCAGAAACCAGACTTATCACCTCCACCACATTCTTTAAGAAAGAAGTGAAAGCTATCCTCATGGCTAAATTCACCTGAACATGTACCTAACTTTGGAACTTTTTGAGACTCCTGACTATTATATACTTGCTTATCAGATTGACTATTTGTATTATTGTTTAACTGATTGTGTATTCTGCCTCTTTTATCTACTTTATTTGTTACTACCCATTTAGTACCTCAACTATCTGTCGCTCAAAAGCTTGTTAATTGCTCTCTTGTTTTTACTCCCCTCTTGTTGTAAAGCGCTCTGATATCTGCAAAGATCTTGTTCGCGCTATATAAAACTCTCAAAATAAATAAAATAAATAAACTGTTGTTTTTGTATTTGTCACCCCGAGTGGGATGGGTATGCTCAGACGTGAGTCCCATGCTATCCAAACCACTGGAGTCAAGCTATTCTGGCTGAAGATGGCTTATAGCCAGAAACCTGTCCTAGGATGCTTGATTCCCATCCAGGAAAGACATGGCTTGGCAATTCGGGCTGGACTGTTCCCATGGGGCAGAGGGTCAAGGCTGATTTGCATGTGGCCATGTCTGAACTGGGGTGGTGTGGAATGCAAAAAAACGATGGATTTAGGCCCAGATCTCTGTACTGGGGTGAATGTATGACATTGTTCTGCGTTTTGTCCATCAACTGTTGCTTTTGCATTTGTCGCCCCGAGTGGTATGGGTATGCTCAGACGTGAGTCCAATGCTCTCCAGACCCCTGGAGTCAAGCTATCCTGGCAGAAAAGACTGGTCCTGGGATGCTTGATTCTGGTCCAGGAAAGACAGGTCCAGGAAAGACATAACTTGGCAGTTCGGACTAGACTGTACCCATGAGGCACAGGGTCAAAGCCGATTTGCATATGGCCATGTCTGAACTGGGGTGGTGTGGAGTACAAAAAAATGATGGATTTAGGCCCAGATCTCTGTACTGGTGTGAATGTATGAACTTGTTCTCCATTCTGTCCATTAACTGTTGTTTTAACGTTCCGCCCTTCATGCCATGTCTCATATCGTGTGCTGTTTGCGTGTGCGGGGCGCAGGATTACGGGAAAAAAATCAAGCGTTGTGCCAAATATTTCATTGTTTATTCTTCCCGGGGTCTGTACATTCCAGCTCCGGGTGTCCACCATGCTCCCTTTAAATACACCTGCACCCCATAATCATAACCCACCCTTACTCCTTAAAATACCCCAACACCCTAACACACTAACCCATCTTAACCCTATAAATATATCCTGTACCCCAAAACCCAAACCTATTCCTAAACCCTAAAAATACCCCTGTACCCAAAAACCCAAACTGAGCCCTGAACCCTATAAATACTCCGGTACCTCAAAACCCAAACCTATCCCTGAACCCTAAAAATACCCCTGTACCCCAAAACCCAAACATAGCCCTGAACCCAAAAAATACCACTATACAGCAAAACCCAACCTACCCCTGAACCCTAAAAATACCCCTGTACGCCAAAACCCAAACCTAGCCCTGAACCCTAAAAATGACCCTGTACCCCAAAACCCAAACCTACCCCTGAACGCTAAAATACCCATGTACCCCAAAACCCAAACCTAGTCCTTGAACCCTAAAAATACCCCTGTAACCCAAAACCCAAACCTAGCCCTGAATCCTTAAAATACCCCTGTACCCCAAAATCCAAACCAACCCCTGAACCCTCAAAATACCCCTATACCCCAAAACCCAAACCTAGCCCTGAACACTAAAAATACCCCTGTACCCCAAAACCCATACCAATCCCTAAACCCTAAAACTACCCCTGTACCCCATAACACAAAATTATATCTGAACCCTTAAAATACCCAAACACCCCAAAACATATACCTCAGTACCCCAAAACATATACCCCTTTACCCATACTTCCCTTATCCAAACATTTTAAAAAAACATGCTTTTACCATTCATGCATTTACAACGAATTTCGTTGTAAATATATGCGTGGTAAAAGCATATAAAATGTTATGTCTTGCGTTATAATGGCATTGCGGAGTCATGGTACTTTCATAATGAAAGTATGCGGAGTGATGGTATGCGAAAAGAAAGATGCGGAATAATGGGTGTTTACCCTTCCCGGGTAAGTACATTGGTGTCACGGCGGCCCACATCTCCAGCAACATACTCATATTTTTTCACCACCCATTTGAAAAATGCACAGGTCTCTCTCATTGATGGCCAGCACCGACATACACTTTTAGACACACCTCCCGCCACAAGTTCTAGAATTGCAAACTTTAGAATTGGGGAGCTTCGTTCGAATCTCGGTATCAGCTCAACATCCTATGATTCCAGGCAAATCGCTTTGTCTCCCCGTGCCTACCACAAATGAATGTGTTCTTCTATAATGTAAATTGTGCTCTTGCCATGTTGTCAAGTTCGCGCTATATAATATTGCAAGGAAAAATAAAGTAGGGAAACTCGAGTTCACACACTACTGCACGTGCACTCTTAAGTGCATCAGCAGTGCACTGTGAATCGGAGCGTTTCACAGGCCTGTCACAGATAGGAAATGCTATGTAAACGAAATCCAACTAAAACAATATACACCTGGCCGGCAGCAATTCATACCCGGACAACGTGAGGACAGGTTGCTAGTGTTTGGATAAGGTAAGTATGGGTATAGGGGTATATGTTTTGGGGTACTGAGGTATATGTTTTGGGGTGTTTGGGTATTTTAAGGGTTCAGATATAGTTTTGGGTTATGGGGTACAGGGGTAGTTTTAGCGTTTAGGGATAGGTATGGGTTTTGGGGTACAGGCGTATTTTTAGGGTTCAGGGGTCGTTTTGGGTTTTGGGGTACAGGGGTATTTTAAGGGTTCAGGGCTAGGTTTGGGTTCTGTGGTACAGGGGTATTTTAAGGGTTCAGGGCTAGGTTTGGGTTTTGGGGTACATGGGTATTTTAGGGTTCAGGGGTAGGTTTGGGTTTTGGGGTACAGGGTTTTTTATGGTTCAGGGCTAGGTTTGGGTTTTGGGGTGCAGGGGTATTTTTAGTGTTCAGGGGTAAGTTTGGGTTTTGGGGTACAGGGGTATTTTAAGGGTTCAGGGCTAGGTTTGGGTTTTGGGGTACAGGGGTATTTAGGGTTCAGCGGTAGGCTTGGTTTTTGGGGTACAGGGGTATTTTTAGGATTTAGGTATAGGTTTGGGTTTTGGGGTACAGGGTATATTTATAGGGTTAAGATGGGTTAGTGTTTAATGGTATTGGGGTATTTTAAGGAGTAAGGGTGGGTTTTGATTATGGGGTGCAGGGGTATTTCAAGGGAGCAGGGTGGACACCCAGAGCTGGAATGTACAGAACCTGGGAAGAAAAAACAATGAAATATTTGACACAACGCGCGCCCCGCACACGCCCACACCCCCAGCACACGATATGGGACATGGCATGAAGGGCGTAATTTAAAAACAACAGTTGATGGACAGAATGCAGAACAATGTCATACATTCACCCCAATACAGAGATCTGAGCCTAAATCCATCATTTTTTTTTGCACTCCACACCACCCCAGTTCAGACATGGCCATATGCAAATCAGCCTTGACCCTGTGCCTCATGGGAACATTCCAGGCCGAACTGCCATGCCACGCTTTTCCTGGACCGGACTCAAGCATCCTAGAACCGATTTCTGGCTATCAGCCATCTTCAGCCAGGACAGCTTGACTCCCGTGGTGTGGAGAGCATGGGACTCACGTCTGAGCATACCCAAACCACTGGGGGTGACAAATGAAAAAACAACAGTTGATGGACAGAATGCAGTACAATTTCATACATTCACCCCAGTACAGAGATCTGGGCCTAAATACATCGTTTTTTTGCACTCCACACCACCCCAGTTCAGACATGGCCCTATGCAAATCAGCCTTGACCCTGTGCCTCATGGGAACAGTCCAGCCCGAAGGGCGGAACGTACCACACGCCCCCAGCATTTGTCACGCCCCCCCCAGCACAAGCCCACAGCACAACGCAGACACGCCCACAAGGGACTACTTTTCTGGCATGGTTCTTTTACTTTTTGAATGTATATGGTGGGCGTCTGCATAGTCTATGTCCTTCTGCTGCAACTGCCCTTTCCATTGCTGTATTGGGTGTTGTGATTGGTGCTGTGGTTCCTGAGATTACCCGCCTCAAAGGTTTGGGCTCCCTCTTTATTATATTAGTACTAGCAGCCCGTCCCGACGTTGTCCGGGTATGAATTGCTGCCGGCCAGTAGTATATTGTTTCGTAGGATTTCATTTTGATAGCATTTCTTATCTGTGACAGGCCTGTGAAACGCTCCGATTCACAGTGCACTGCTGATGCACTTAAGAGTGCGCGTTCAGTAGTGTGTGAACTCGAGTTTCCCTACTTTATTTTCCTTGCAATATTATATAGAGCAAACTCGACAACATGGCATGAGCACAATTAACATTACAGAAGAACACATTGATTTGTGGTAGGCACGGGGAGACAAAGCGATTTGCCTGGAATCACAGGATGTTGAGCTGATGCCGAGATTCTAACGTAGCTTCCCATCTCTAAAGTTCGCAATTCTAGAACTTGTGGTGGGAGGTGTGTCTAAAAGTGTATGTCGGTGCTGGCCATCAATGAGAGAGACCTGTGCATTTTTCCAATTGGTGGTAAAAAAATATGAATATGTTGCTGGAGATGTGGGCCGCCGTGCCACCAATGTACTTACCGGGGTAGGGTAAACACCCATTATTCCGCAAATTTCTTTCCGCATACCATCACTCTGCATACTTTCATTACGAAAGTACCATGACTCCGCAATGCCATTATAACGCATGGCATTACATTTTATATGCTTTTACCACGCATACATTTACAACGAAATTCGTTGTAAATGCATGAATGGTAAAAGCATGTTTTTAAAAAATGTTTGGATAAGGCAAGTATGGGTATAGGGGTATATGTTTTGGGGTACTGAGGTATATGTTTTGGGGTGTTTGGGTATTTTAATGGTTCAGATATAGTTTTGGGTTATGGGGTACAGGGGTATTTTTAGGGTTCAGGGCTATGCTTGGGTTTTGGGGTACGAGGGTATTTTTAGGGTTCAGGGGTAGGTTTTAGTTTTGGGTACAGGGGTATTTTAAGGGTTCAGGGCTAGGTTTGGGTTTTGGGGTACAGGGGTATTTTTAGGGTTCAGGGCTAGGTTTGGGTTTTGGGATACAGGGGTATTTTAGGGTTCTGGGCTAGGTTTGGGTTTTGGGGTACAGAGGTATTTTTAGGGTTCTGGGATAGGTTTGGGGTTTGGGGTACAGGGGTATTTTAAGGGTTATGGGCTAGGTTTGTGTTTTGGGGTACAGGGGTGTTTTAGGGTTCAGGGGTAGGTTTGGGTTTTGGGGTACAGGGGTATTTTTAGGGTTCAGGGGTATGTTTGGGTTTTGAGGTACAGGGGTATTTCTAGGGTTCAGGGCTAGGTTTTGGTTTTGGGGTACAGGGGTATTTTTAGGGTTTAGGGATAGGTTATGTGTTTTGGGGTACAGGGTAGATTTATAGGGTTAAGATGGGTTAGTGTTTAAGGGTGTTGGGGTATTTTATAGAGTAAGGGTGGGTTATGATTATGGGGTGCAGGGGTATTTAAAGTAGGGGTGGGCGGAATTGGCGCAAACTTGGTGCAATAAATACGCAATATTTCGTTCCGTCAGATTTCCAATTATTAAAACAGAAACCTCATATATTCAAGGTAAAATAGCACGTATTTCTACATGCTAAAATGCATATAGTCAATTCACAAAAGTGAAATTTGTTTCCAGCAAGCAGTGAGAGAGGTGATGATTTTGAGATCAAGCCCCTGCAAACCATTAGGGACGAGATTAGCAGTGGGAAGTAAATATTATAGTATCCAAATAATTCTACAAAGAGCTGCAGTTCACCTCGTTCTCCCCAGTTGTCCCCAAGAGGCAAATGCAATAGCATTTAAAATATTATACATCAAGCTGCAGTTCACCTCATGGTCCCTAGATGACCCTGATGAGGCAAATGCAATAGCATTTAAAATATTATACATCAAGCTGCAGTTCACCTCATGGTCCCTAGATGTCCCTGATGAGGCAAATGCAATAGCATTTAAAATATTACACATCAAGCTGCAGTTCACCTCATGTCCCTAGATGTCCCTGATGATGCAAATGCAATAGCATTTAAAATATTATATATCAAGCTGCAGATCACCTCGCCGTCCCTAGATGTCCTTGATGAGGCAAATGCAATAGCGTTTAAAATAATATACATCAAGCTGCAGTTCACCTCGTCGTCCCAAGATGTCCCTGATGAGTAAAATTCAAAAACATTTAAACCCTTTCATGAATGCTAATAATTATGCTAAGCTTGTCCCATAATTCTTTGCTGGGCCATTTAGTTGTATTTTTGCCCATAACTGTGCTTGGGGTGGTTCTAAGAGAATGGGACCTCCACTGAATTACTATTTAAAGAGAGCAGGAATGTATAGAACCTGGGAAGAAAAAACAACAGTTGTGACGGAATGCCCCCAGCGATTGTCACTCCCCCAGCACACACCCACAGCACAATGCAGACACGCCCACAAGGGACTATTTTGCTGGCACGGTTCTTTTACATTTTATTTGATTTGATGACAGACTCCAGTTGCTCTACAGCGCCGAGACACCTCCGGGTATTTGTTGCGCTATAAAAGTTGCGTAAATAAATAAATAAATAAATAAATAAATAAATAAATGTATATGGTAGGCGTCTGCATAGCCTATGTCCTTCTGCTGCAACTGCCCTTTCCAACGCTGTATTGGGTGTTGTGATTGGTGCTGTGGTTCCCGAGTTTACCTGGCCAAAAGGTGCAAGTTCTCTCTTTATAATAGTAGTATAGATGGACTAGCAGCCCGTTCCGACGTTGTCCGGGTATGAATTGCTGCCGGCCAGTAGTATATTGTTTTGTACGATTTCGTTTTGATATCATTTCCTATCTGTGACAGGCCTGTGAAACGCTCCGATTCACAGTGCACTGCTGATGCACTTAAGAGTGCGCATTCAGTAGTGTCTGAACTCGAGTTTCCCTACTTTATTTATCCTTGCAATATTATATAGCGCAAACTCCACAACATGGCATGAGCACAATTTACATTACAGAAGAACACATTAATTTGTGGTAGGCAAGGGGAGACAAAGCAATATGCCTGGAATCACAGGATGTTGACCTGATGCCGAGATTTGAACGTAGCTCCCTAGCTCTAAAGTTCGCAATTCTAGAACTTGTGGCGGGAGGTGTGTCTAAAAGTGTATGTCGGTGCTGGCCATCAATGAGAGAGACCTGTGCATTTTTCAAATCGGTGGTGAAAAAATATGAGTATGTTGCTGGAGATGTGTGCCACCGTGCCACCAATGTACTTACCGGGGGAGGGTAAACACCCAATATTCCGCAACTTTCTTTCCGCAGACCATCACTCCGCATACTTTCATTATGAAAGTACCATGACTCCGCAATGCCATTATAACGCATGGCATTACATTTTATATGCTTTTGCCACGCATACATTTACAACGAAATTCGTTGTAAATGCATGAATGGTAAAAGCATGTTTTTTTTAAATGTTTGGATAAGGTAAGTATGGGTATAGGGGTATATTTTTTGGGGTACTGAGGTATATTTTTTGGGGTGCTTGGGTATTTTAAGGGTTCAGATATAGTTTTGGGTTATGGGGTATACGGGTACTTTTAGCGTTTAGGGATAGGTATAAGTTTTGGAGTACAGGCGTATTTTTAGGGTTCAGGGCTAGGTTTGGGTTTTGGGGTATAGGGGTATTTTTAGGGTTCAGGGATAGTTTTGGGTTTTGGGGTACAGGGGTATTTTAAGGGTTCAGGGGTAGGTTTGGGTTTTGGGGTACAGGGGTATTTTTAGGGTTCAGGGTTAGGTTTGGGTTTTGGGGTACAGGGGTATTTTAGGGTTTAGGGGTAGGTTTGGGTTGTGGGGTATGGGGTTATTTTTGTGGTTCAGGGCTAGGTTTGGGTTTTGGGGTGCAGGGGTATTTTAAGGGTTCAGGGGTAGGTTTGAGTTTTGGGGTACAGGGGTATTTTAAGGGTTCAGGGCTAGGTTTGGGTTTTGGGGTACAGGGGTATTTTAGGGGTCAGGGCTAGGTTTGGGTTTTGGGGTATAGGGGTATTTTTAGGGTTCAGGGATAGTTTTGGGTTTTGGGGTACAGGGGTATTTTAAGGGTTCAGGGGTAGGTTTGGGTTTTGGGGTACAGGGGTATTTTTAGGGTTCAGGGTTAGGTTTGGGTTTTGGGGTACAGGGGTATTTTAGGGTTTAGGGGTAGGTTTGGGTTGTGGGGTACGGGGTTATTTTTGTGGTTCAGGGCTAGGTTTGGGTTTTGGGGTGCAGGGGTATTTTAAGGGTTCAGGGGTAGGTTTGGGTTTTGGGGTACAGGGGTATTTTAAGGGTTCAGGGCTAGGTTTGGGTTTTGGGGTACAGGGGTATTTTAGGGGTCAGGGCTAGGTTTGGGTTTTTGGGTACAGGGGTATTTTTAGGATTTAGTTATAGGTTTGGGTTTTGGGGTACAGGGTATATTTATAGGGTTAAGATGGGTTAGTGTTTAAGGGTGTTGGGGTATTTTAAGGAGTAAGGGTGGGTTTTGATTATAGGGTGCAGAGGTATTTAAAGGGGGCAGGGTGGACACCCGGAGCTGGAATGTACAGAACCTGGGAAGAAAAAACAATGAAATAATTGACACAACATGCGGAATGTAAAAACAACAGTTGATGGACAGAATGCAGAACAATGTTATACATTCACCCCAATACAGAGATCTAGGCCTAAATCCATCATATCTTTGCACTCCACACCACCTCAGCCTTGACCCTGTGCCTCATGGGAACATTCCAGGCCAAACTGCCAGGCCATGTCTTTCCTGGACCAGACTCAAGCATCCTAGGACCGATTTCTGGCTATCAGCCGTATTCAGCCAGCATAGCTTGACTCCAGTGGTGTGGAGAGCATGGGACTCACGTCTGAGCATACCCATTCCACTCGGGGTGACAAATGCAAAAACAACAGTGTTGGGTGTTGTGATTGGTGCTGTGGTTCCTGAGATTACCCGCCTCAAAGGTTTGGGCTTTCTCTTTATTATATTAGTATGGATGCACCACACATGTAAGTTACAAATTGGCATTTTTAAAAAGAGGTTTGTTTATGTACAGGAAGGGATACCTTCCTGTACATAAAGAAACCGTGGCGTTTTGCTTTTTCCATGTGTGCTGCACAAGGCAGCACACATGAAAAAAGCAAAAACGAGGAGAAATGAAGCATTTCTCCTCGTTTCGCCACCTTAACACCAGGATTTTTCTGGTCCTAAATTTGGCGCTGCCACCTATTATCGCCAAGCTTGATAATAGGTGGCAGCGTTGAAGTGAAGGGGTGTTGCGGTGGAACACCGACCGCAACACCCACTGCACGCCCCCTTTCACGATGAATTTATCGTGGAAGGGGCCCTATTACCAAGGCAGCGTTAAGTCAATTAACGCTGCCTGGCTTAAAGCCAAGTTAATTGACTTAACGCTGCCTTGATAATAGGACGATGCAGATATCGCTGCGTTATCGGCAGAAAAGTGCTGATATCGCGGCGATAAGGGGCTTGATAATATGCCCCGGCGTCTTTATAAAAGGAAGCACTGATGCCCACTACCAGCTGGGGCGGCCACGGAGGGGGGAGGCATCTGCTGAGCGAGCCGTAGCTGCAGCGACTTGTGATAAGGTGTCAAAGGGTCTTCATTTCAGTGCCTCATTCACAAGAGTGAAAGCCAAATTAGTTACACTCAGCAGGTGAAGAAAAAATGCAGTGATACCTGAAATTCACTGGTAGAGAAACCCCCATAACAGACAAGCAGAGACAGAGAACGCACGGACTGCAGGAGGGGGGCTATGGAGAGAAGGCATGCACAGAAAGAAAATAGTTACGTGCAACGTTTTGACATTATAGTGTTTCAATCCGCGGGGTCGCTTACTGACTCTCTTAAAAATGGAGTTTTATTTATTTTTCAGTCGACCAGGTTTGACGCTTTCATTGTACCTTCGAATCAGATCTTAGCATTTGCAAAGACCTTCCAAAAATTTCAATTCCTTGATATCAGCCACCACACTAAGTGCGACTAATTTCAAGGAATGAAGTAAGTTTAAGTAAGTATTAAAATGCGTTACATTGAATGCTTTACTGTTTTATAACTACGAAGAAATCTAAGAATATTGTAGCGGCAAACTGTCGGGTGTTGACATTGAAAATTGGAGGCAAAAACACGCATATATTTCGCATTAGAACAATAGAATAAACTCTAATTAACAAGAAATGCATTCTGTTTTGGGTTTGGGTCAGGTGTGTTTTTGCAATGCATTGTGGGTAGCGGATGTTCCTTCAGATTCCTTCAGCCTGATTGCTGGTTAACCCTGTCTGAAGAGCGTCGCTTAAGACAAAACAATAAATACAACAGGCAGGCCCATTTCACTCATCTTTATCTGGCTGCAGTCATACGCTGTCCACATACAGCGTGGAGTCTGACTGGACCAGGACCTGTAGTAGCTTCGACCGTGCACCCCCCGCCCATGTATGTTACAGTGTGGAGCCTGGCTGATGTGATTATGGACCCCTAGAGACGACCCGCGGCACTGCACCCTGTTATATTGTAACGATGCTATCCACACCATATCCAACCCTACTTTCGCTGGACCTCTAGTCATGAACTTATGTTATGTCATGTTAGTACAGCTTGTACAGCGCGCAGCTGCGCCAGCAAAGGGGCGTCCCAGCGCTGTAGCTAAGGAGTGTGAAGAAACGCCCAGAAATCACAGATCATAACAGCTAGCAAAAATGTCTAATTAGGCTGGAGGAAAAAGGAAAGTTTTAACAGCTTTCCTGAAAGCAAGTAAACAGTCCATGCCCGGGATCTGTTCGGGCAGAGAGTTCCATAGCCTCGCGGCCAAGAGGGGAAAGAAGCGACCTCACGCGCGACTGCGCTTAACCCGTGGGACAGTGACCAGCTGCTGCCCTGCCGACCGCAGCCTGCGCGTAGGAACATATACCGTAAGCAAGTTGCACAACAGGTTGGGACTAGCAAATTTCAAGATCTTAAAAGATAGGCACAAGGCCTTAAACCGAATCCGTTTTTCAATGGGAAGCCAATGCAGCATCCGAATGGTGTTAGCAGCTGAGCAAAATCGCGGGAGGCCTACCAAGACTCGGGCAGCAGCATTTTGAATACGCTGCAGCCGACAGATCTCAGCCTTGTTTGCCCCAAGTAAAAGAGAACTGGCATAGTCAAGGCGAGAGAGGATGGTGGCCTGTATGACTAGCTGACGTGTAGTAGGATCAAAGAATTTCAGGAGGGGTTTAAGTCCCTGCAGCAGGCCAAAACACGTACCCGTAATTTTCCTAGTGTGGTCTCGGAAACTAAGGGTACAGTCCATCCACACCCCAAGATTTTTAACCAACGTCTTGGATGTACGGGGTGAACCCAGAACAGTGGGCCACCACTGCTGACTCCATAGGTTGGTGTTCTTTCCAACCAACAAAACCTCGATTTTGTTGGCATTAAGTTGTAAACGATTGGAAGACATCCATTGAGCCACAGCCGCCATCCTATCTCTAAACCTAGAAGCATTAGGGGAGGATCCTTCGGCCAGAGTAACAACCAGCTGCGTGTTGTCAGCTTATGAGACCATCACCAGATCCCATTGCCTGGCGACCGCTGCCAAAGGTTGAACATATAGATTGAATAATGCCGGGCTTAAGGCTGAGCTTTGGGGTACCCACTGATCAATAAAATGGGCCTGAGAGAGAAACGGAGGTGCGGATGCTCTGAATGATCTTTCGGTAAGAAAGGATCTGAACCATTTCAGAGCAGACCCCATCACCTCTGCCTTCTCCAGCCGTTGTAGCAAGATATCATGCGAAACCGTGTCAAAGGCGGCACTAAGATCTAACAAAATGAGTGCCGCACTTTGACCGGCATCAAGAATGTACCGCAGGTGCTCAGTAGTGGCCAGAAGCGGTCTCTGTACTATGTCCGGATCGAAACCCATTTTGGGAACTATCCAAGATATCGTTGGAAATTGGAAATTGGATGAGCGCGTTGTTAACGTGTGCCTCTGCCACCTTAGCCACCCAAGGGAGCAGGGAAATAGGCCTGAAGTTTTCCAATTTGGCTGGGTTCAGTGTGAGTTTCTTGAGAATGGGAGACACCCAAGCCTGTTTCCAAAGTGCAGGTAAAGTGTCGGTGGAAAAGGAAGTGTTAATAATGTGACAGAGTGGGTCCTGAAAAATGGAGAAAGATTCTCTGAACTGGGAAGGCCTCAAGGGGTCAGCAGGGGAGCCTGATTTAATTGCCCCACTCAAACGAGTGAGCTCCTCCGGAGACAAAAGAGGAATAGCTGACAGCAACTGCTGAGGTCTGAGTTCTGGGGGCACAGAAGTGGGATGAGAAGAGACAGGAGGAAAAGATAGATAGATGGCACAAACTTTTTCTACAAAGTAAGAAGCCAAATCATCGCACTGTTGTGCCGAAGATATGACAGATTCAGTGGTCTTATGAGACCTAAGGTCTTTAAGAATCTTAAAGATACATTTTGCTGGATTAGAGCTAAGTTTGATTTCAGTAGCATAATATGCAGCACAAGCTTGACAGATGGCTTTAGGATACTGCTTGATGGTGGCCAAATAGCATCGTTTTTCATCGGGGTTATAGTCCCTTCTCCACTTCCGTTCAGCTTTCTGACACGTTTTCCTTAAAGCCGTCAAGGAGTATTTGTACCACGGACTAGTAGCAGAGGAGCGACCCGTAAACCATTTGGCAGGAATCAAAGAGTCAAGGCCAAATCTTATCCAATCACAGAACGAGCCATAGTCAGAATATGCATCAAACAAAGGTCCCAGAGGATGACAAGTGAGGAAGTCATGAAACTCCTCAAGCCTCAATTTACGCCAAGGGCGTTTAAAGACCGATTTTACGGTTTCGATGTTACAGGGCTCAGCTAGGGGAACAGACATGACAACCAAAGCATGGTCGGTCCAGCCCATAGGTACGGGTGTAACACCTTATAAGATTGAATATTAGAGAAAATTAGATCCAATAAGTGACCTGCAACGTGAGTCGCGCCTGTTACCAATTGGATCAATTGAAAAGCCGCCAGATCTGCAATAAACTGCCAATTTCCCTGTCATGGATAGAATCAAGATGTAAATTAAAATCCCCAAAAATACTGAAGTTAGCCGGGCCCACGACAAGCGAACTAACAGTGTCTAGAAACGCATTTTTAAAATTGGCGGTTGGACCAGGAGGGTGATAAACCAAAAGTCCAGAAAAGGTGGAATGGGAGCCAGAAATGCTAAAACGGGCAGACTCACAGCCTGCAATGAGTACCTTAGAAAACACACAGGAATGGAAGGTTTTAAAGATAGCTGCAATGCCTCCTCCTCTGGATTCCCTGTTAACAGTACAAATAGAGTATCCAGCGGGTAGGGCTAAATTTGTCTCCCCTACCATGTCTTCACTAAGACATGGATTCTTGCGACATCCATGGTGTCCCAAGAAGAGCACAGTGAAAAGTGTTGCAACGCTGTTTTGTCGCAGCAATGCACGCTTTTCAAGAATGAGGACCAGGAATGCATCCTATCTTATTGATAGTGCACATTCCTGCCCTTTTGTTTAGTCTCAGGGCTGTGCAGCAACATTCCTTGCAGCGCTATCCAGCACCAAAACCTCTGAAATGAGGCCCCAAGTGTTTGCACCAATTTTAAGACCAGCTCTTTTCTGGTCTTAAAAACTGCCTCTAACTGGACTTAGCTGCAGCTTTGGAGGGTTATCGCCGGACGGAAATTTCATTGTAAATAACGCAAAGTGGGTTTAGCTTCAGTTTTTGCACGAGAACACCTACCTCGCATCTCATTTTTTTGTTGAGTCCAAGTCAAGGAGGCATATGCCTCCTTGCAAATTCACCACATATTCTGTGCTGACATTTAGACAACTTTCAGGATGAGGTCAAAACAAAGTGGTGATTTAACAAGTAGCCCTACCCAAATAAAAAATGTCCCTGCAGTAAATATATGCAGCTAATGCCAGTATGGAAAGATCAATACAATCAGCTGAAAGTGAGGAGGTGTCTAGTATGTGCAACACATCAGTGCCCGGGGCACCATTGCAAGGCCAGGAAGGGGCATGATTTGGGCTGTGGGCTTCAAATAAACACATCATACCACTAGCAAAGTAAACAAAAAGTAATTTTAGTTCGAAGTTATGACATGCTTTTTTCATTTAGTTGCAGTTATGTTTGCAAAGAAAAAATAACCGTTCATTACTAGGGTCTTTTCTTCCAGTTCTTTATCTGCAAATAAATAAAATTTGTGCTAGTAAATTATAGTAAAATACGCTGCATATTGATTTTGACAATGTTTGATTAACACTTCCCTTAGAAATAGTATTTGTTATGCCAGTTTGGCTTGCACTGCCCTCTGCAATCATAGTTGTTTCTTGCAGTGGCGTAACGACACCTTAGGGGGCCCCCTTGCAAATTTCACAGAGGGGGCCCCCACCTCCTGGACCCGGTCAGTAGCTTTAAGGACAGGGACCTCACCGCCTGTGCACAATCCAGGAGGGGGCGCCCTGGAGCCCTTGCACCATGGGTGCTGCGGGAGCTATTGTTCCACCAATAGCTACACACTAAGGATTTAAGTGGCTTGTGGGAAAGGTGATGGTGTTACCATGTATTACATGGAATAAAATACTCGCTGCCATAGATGATAATGATAATGTAAATCACCTTCGGCCTAATTCCGCTGTATCATGGGTACACACAAACTTTCTGTCGGGGCCAAAAGTACAGTGTGGTTTGTGGCTGAGGGCCGCACCGGTAGGGGTGGAATCAGTGGGCGTTGGGGCTAGAGTATAAAAAATCAAACCCATTTCAAAACATTAGACAATGCTGTATTTCAAAAGCAGATGCAACTACAAAGAGCACTTTTTGATAATACCTTTTTTTAGCAGACAATAGCAATCTTAAGAGGCATTGCATAGCTTCATGCACACTTTGAACTCGATTCCATCAGTCTCTCTCTCTGTCTCTCTACTAGTCAGTCAGTCAGTCCCTCTCTCTCTCTCTCTCTCAGTCAGTCAGTCTCTCTTTCTGTCAGTCATACAGTCTCTTTCCCTCTCTAGCTCAGTCAGTCTCTCACTCTCTCTCTGTCAGTCTCTCTCTCTCTGTTACACAGTCTCTCTCAGTCAGTCAGTCTCTCTCTGTCAGTCTCTCTTTCAGTCAGTCAGTCTCTCTCTGTCAGTCTCTCTCTCTCTCTGTCACTCTCTCTGTCAGTCAGTCTCTCTCTGTCAGTCTTAGTCTCTCTCTCTGTCAGTCATCCAGTCTCTCTCTCTCTCCCCCTCTCCCTCTCTCAGTCAGTCTCTCTCTGTCAGTCAGTCTCTCTCTCTGTCAGTCTCTCTCTTTCAGTCTTTCTCAGTCAGTCTCTCTCTCTCTCAGTCAGTCTCTCTCTGTCAGTCTCTCTCTCATTCAGTCAGTCTCTTTCTCTGTCAGTCTCTCTCTCTCTATCAGTCTTAGTCTCTCTCTCTCTCTCTCTGTCAGTCAGTCAGTCAGTCAGTCAGTCAGTCAGTCTTTCTCTAACTCTCTCTCTCTCTCAGCCTCTCTCTCTCAGTCAGTTTCTCTCCCAGTCAGTCTCTCTATGTCAGTCTCTCTCTCTCTATCAGTCTCTCTTTGTCAGTCTCTCACTCTGTCAGTCAGTCTCTCTCTGTCAGTCTTAGTCTCTCTCTGACGGTCAGTCAGTCTCTCTCTCTCTTTCTGTCAGTCAGTCAGTCTCTCTCTCTCTCTCTCTCTCTGTCGGTCAGTCTCTCTCGGTCATTCAGTCTCTCTCTGTCAGTCTCTTGCTCTCTCTGAGTCAGTCAGTCTCTCTCTGTCAGTCTCTCTCTCTGTCACTCAGTCTCTCTTAGTCAGTCAGTCTCGCTCTGCCAGTCTCTCTCTCTCAGTCAGTCAGTCTCTCTCTGCCAGGCTCTCTCTATATCAGCCTCTTTCCGCCAGTCTCTCTCTGTCAGTCTTAGTCTCTCTCTCTGTCAGTCAGTCTCTCTCTCTTTCTCTTTCTCTTAGTCAGTCTCTCTCTTTCTCTGTCAGTCAGTCTCTCTCAATCAGTCAGTCTCTCCCTTTCAGTCTCTCTCTTGCAGTCAGTCTCTCTGTCAGTCTCTCTCTCTGTCAGTCTCTCTATGTCAGTCTCAGTCTCTCTCTCTCTCTCTGTCAGTCAGTCTCTCTCTGGGAGTCTTAGTCTCTCTCTCTCTGTCAGTCAGTCAGTCTCTCTCTCTCTCTCTCAGTCAGTCAGTCTCTCTCTGTCAGTCTCTCTCTCTCTCTGTCCGTCAGTCTCTCTCGGTCAGTCTCTCTCTCTCAGCCAGTCTCTCTATCAGTCTCCCTCTCTGTCAGTCTCTCTGTCAGTCTCTCTCTTTCTCTGTCAGTCGGTCTCTCTCAATCAGTCAGTCTCTCCCTTTCAGTCTCTCTCTTGCAGTCAGTCTCTCTGTCAGTCTCTCTCTCTGTCAGTCTCTCTATGTCAGTCTCAGTCTCTCTCTCTCTCTCTGTCAGTCAGTCTCTCTCTGGGAGTCTTAGTCTCTCTCTCTCTGTCAGCCAGTCAGTCTCTCTCTCTCTCTCTCAGTCAGTCAGTCTCTCTCTGTCAGTCTCTCTCTCTCTCTGTCCGTCAGTCTCTCTCGGTCAGTCTCTCTCTCTCAGTCAGTCTCTCTATCAGTCTCCCTCTCTGTCAGTCTCTCTGTCAGTTTCTCTCGCTGTCAGTCAGTCTCTCTCTGTTAGTCTTTTCTCTCTCTCTGTCAGTCAGTCAGCCAGTCTCTGCCAGTCTCTCTCTCTCAGTAAGTCTCTCTCAGTCAGTCTCTCTATGTCAATCTCTCTCGTTCTGTCAGTCGGTCTCTGTCAGTCTCTTTCTCTCTATCAGTCTCTCTCTGTCAGTCAGTCTCTCTCTCTCTGTCAGTCAGTCAGTCTCTCTCCCGTCAGTCAGTCTCTCTCTCTCTGTCAGTCAGTCTCTGTCAGCAGGTAAGGCCTGTGCCGGGCGTTATACTGGGGCGGTGACGTCACGCAGAGGAGGGTCAGGGTGGGGGGATGTAAAATACGGGATGAGGGCCATTCGATGTAAGTATCGGAAAAAAAACACGAATTTCGTTGCCCACGCTGCATTACATTTGGCGATGCAGAGTGGGCAACGAAATTCGTTTTTTTCTTTTTCCATACTTACCTCTAATGGTCCTTATTCTCTATTTTACAGTCTGGGGAGGTCCTGCCCCCCCTCAGCATCATCTCCTCCAGACCGTTGGTATACAGTGAGAAGAGAAAGGGGGTGAGGACACACCCCTGCCTGACTCCTCGCTCTACTCTAAAGGACGCGGTGAGCTCCCCTTTTTGTCCCATAGCGCACTCTTGCGGAGGCTTCAGCGTATAACTCTCTTAGAAAGTCCAAGAGGGGGGATCCACCCCCATGGTTCTCAGGAGGGTCCATAGCTTCGCATGAGATACGCAGTCAAACGCGGAGGACAAGTCCACGTATACCATGTACATTGTCCCCTGCTTTGCATGGATGTACTTAGACACAATCATACTTAAATTAAGGGCCTGTTCTACGGTTCCAAAACCTTCCCTGAAACCAAATTGTAGGTCCGATAAAATCTTCTTATCGTCTGCCCATTTCTGAAGTTGTTCTAAAACTACTCTGCCGACTACTTTGCCCAGAGAGTCTAACAGTGAAATGGGACGATAACATTTTACATCCTGGCGGTCCTCCTTTTTGAAGATTGGTACCATGATGGAGTTGGACCAAGACTCCATCAGTCCCAGTTTCGCTGCTGCGGTGCATACTCTTGTGAGTATGGGGGCCCAAAGATCCGGAAGATGTTTGAACAGATCTACGGGCACCCCATCGGGTCCAGGTGCTTTACCACCTTTACTTAGTGTTAATGCCTGTACTACATCGAGTATGTCAAATTGTAAGCAAATTGGAAATTCAACTGGGGGAAGAGGGTGGTGTAATTCTTCTGTTGGGGGATGTTAATTTAAAGATTTTAGAAAAATGATTTACCCAAGTTTCCTCTTCTATGGCCACATCGATCTGAGGTTTGTTGAAATCGGATAAAAAAGGGGACTTAACTATCCGCCAAAAAGACTCACTATTTTTCATGAGTGCACTTTTATGAAGGTCGTCCCATAGAGCCTGTTTCAGCTCTTGTTTTCTCTGCTTCCTAACCTTATTATACTGAAGCCTGAGATGCTGTATCTGGTGCTGATCTCTATTTGATTGTCTAAGGGCCTTTTTTAACTTGGTTTGCGCCATAGTACAGTCATGGTTAAACCATCCTGTTGGAGTTGACTTAATTTGCTTTACTTTTCTAGTCAACAGTACTTTTGTTTTCTCTAATATTATCTTAAAATTTTCGAGGACCGTCCCATCATCTCTTGAGAGATCTAGACATTTTATTATGTTGGGGTATGTTAACTTTATTAGTTTATTGGTTAGTTGGATGGGATCAATCTTTTCCCATTTTAAAGTGAACCCGTTTATTTTGCCCAGTTCAAGCCTATTTTGGGATAGGGTGTTTGCTATTATTGTTGTATGGGTTACTAAATTATTCAGGTAGAGATCCAACCTAAGAGCGGAATGATCGCTTAGGGTGTTTTTCATAAGTGTGAAATCCCTGGTTAGGTATCTCAATCCATCCGTCGAAAGAATGTAATCGACGGTGGTCTCATGCCCCCTCCCTAGATATGTTGGTTCTAGTAAGTTCTTGGTAAGGTCTTTTTTATTTACTATTGATAGTTCGAGATCTGTGAGAAGATTATTCATAAGTGCCCCCGTTCTTACATGGGCGAAGTGCACGAGAGGGTTGTCGTGCTCATCCACTATCCCGCAACTCCGGCTGCCCGAGCAGGGACAGGGGTGTAAATTAAAATCCCCTCCCCATAATAAGTGGACAATACCCTTTTTTCCATATAGTTGTCTGAAGTGGCCAATTTTTTCCTGAATTATTGAGAGGGTATTGAGAAAATGGTCGTCCTCTAAATTATTATAGAAATTTATTAGAATGATAGTAGCTTTTTTCCCTACCGAGAGGCAAAGCAGTTGGAAGTTTGGGGCAGATTCTGTTTTTAGTATCTTCAAGTTTGTTGTTGTATTGGCTATGCAAGTAACCAGGTCCCCCTTAGGCCTACCCGCGGTACTTGGAAGGGCTGGGGAGAAGTGCGTTTTATAGCCCACAAGATGTAGCTCCTTCATGGCCCATGTCTCTTGTAGGCATATTATCTTGCCTTCCTCAAGGAAGTGATCAGCTGAGCCATCCTCTATTTTTGGGCGGAGGCCTGCAATATTCCAGAAAATAACAGACAAAAGTTGTGACTTATTTTCTGGCCCTGCGGTCATCGTCCCTGAGGAATCTGAAACTGGTATGTTTTGTTCGAGAGTTGGGATTTCAACTAATGGTCAGTCGACCATTTCTAGGCCACTGAACCGATTCATGGTCGGTATACCCGACCAGTTTTCCCAGTGTGGCGTTTCTCTGTAGGTGGGTCTACATGGTCGCCCCACTGTTCCCATTCTCTACCTCTATTCCGTGGTCCCGCGATCTGCCATGAGCCCTCATAATGCTGATAGTTGGGGTCCACTGGCCACCAGGGGCTATCAAGATCATTATATCGCGGGCCATTTTTGGTCTGGGGATGTCGAATTCCCAAGGCTGTGGGACTGCTTTGCGCCAGGTGTTATCAGATTCATGGAAGTAGCTATTATGGTGTCTTTTAGGGTAGAAAAAGGAAAGAGACTTTGTGTCAATTCCGCCGCTTGTGCTATGATGTTCCCAGGAGCAAATGTACTCAACTACTCTTGGATCCTCAAAGGTGATCACAATGCAATCTCCCTGTATTACTTTCTTACTATGTCCCACCCATGGGGTCCTACATACCGTTGATATCCTGCTTGACCAATTGGGGGGAATGGGTCGATTTGTATTTAACCAGTGTTGCACCTTATTTTTTAAGGACCAATTAGGTTCTACACCCTCCCCCGTTAATTCTGGCACACCGGTCATCACTACCACGAACGGGCATGCCTCAGGTGGCATATTAACGGGGAGTCTGCCCTCATGTGCTGCTCTCGTACCTCCTTTATTTACTGGAGGATTTGTTTTTTTGGGAGCAGGAGTTTTTGGGGCTGGCGTTTTTAGAACTGGTGTTTTTATTACTGGTGTCTTTGGAGCCATGTTACTCTGAAGTGTAAGCGTTGTAGCTTTCGGGGGAGGTTTCACCACGGTGGGGGCCTTTGCTGCTATTTGTTGTTTGGGAGTTGGGCAGACTAAGGTTGTAGTTTTCTTTTGTGGAATGGGTACGGCCAGGTTATTTGTCCCCGTTTTTTGAGGTCCTTGATTTGACTTTGGTTTTGGATGATTTACAAGTTTAGACAATTGGGTCTCGATATTTAGTAATCTACTTTCCAAGGGAAGGAAGAAGGAGTTTAATAGTGAAGCTATTTTATTTACCAGCTCAAGCGTGTCAGATTCTTTACTGGGAGATAGAAAGGCAGGGGAACCTGGAGTAATAGTATCTGGTATAGTATGTGGGGAATGATGTATCAACACGTGATGGTCAGTAACATCAACTGTTTGGAGGGTTGGCCCTGCCGGGTTTGAGATTACAGTTGGATCAGTTGGGTCAGCCATATCCTTGACTACGGTTTTATCTACCTTTTCCTTTTCCTTTCTTTTCTTAATAGCCCCCTCCCTCCTCCCTCTTGCTTGTCTTACTTCCTCTGGGGTGTGATCGGGTAGGATTTCAGGGTTTTTTTCTAAGTCAGAATCTGAAATTGATAAGGAAAGTTGGGAGGCTGAAAGGTCTACGACGTTTGGAAGGCTGAGCCTATTGTTACCTTGTAATGATTGCGCTAAAGTGCCCTCTGTCTCGGGAGTTCTTGCTACGGCCAATAGCCCCATGGATGATTGCCTCGCAATGGCAAGATCGGTGGATACTCTGCCCTCAATCAAACTAATACTTTGGTCAATAAAAGAGTTTGCCTTAGTAATGAAGTCATCCATGGGCCCTAACAGCTGTTCGCCGACCCCAACTTTTTTTACCTTCTTTGATTTGCTACCCCTCGTGTTCATTTTTGGTGAGTGGAGTTCACTAAGTCTTAGTGGGGAGCAGGTGAATAAATAATTTCAAAGTCTATAGATTAGGTGGGTACATACAGTTTTCATCCGTTTGAGCAGAGCTTAGAGCGAGGGCCCGGTCCAGTCTTTCACGTTCTCGAACGGCCTCAAACGGCCCGCTCTTTGCCCGGTCTTCGCCCCGAGCTCCGTCCCGCGTCGCGGGGATGGCTGGGCCGCTATTATACGTGTATTCAGGAGGCGTGGCCGCCGGGGGAAGAGGCACCAGCTGTGGTGGAATGGGGAATGCTGGGCCTCGCAGTCCCCCGGTAGGCTCCTTACGATTTGCTGCTGGACAATGGTTCTCCACCTGGGCGAAGTCACGCTGGGAGCGTTGTGGCTGTCGGCCGACTGCGAACCCGCTCACACAAGCGGACACGGCCTCAGGGAGCAGGGAAAGTGCAGGCGTTTGAAAGCAATCCTCTCTGTCAGGCAGAAACGCTGTCAATGAGCTATATTTGTTGAGATGTTTCGAAAAGTATTAACAACTTGAAGCTGAGTGGTGGGTAACGGTGATCCCTATTATGGATGAATAATCCAATCTAGGCTTTGTTCAATTTTGACGTTTCGTACCTTCCTGGGAGGCTCCCGTTTTCACGGCATCCTTTGACTCTGCTCGGCAGTGCTCCACGTCGGTGAGTCTTGAATCACCAGCAGTCATTTTTTTCAACGATGATGCCGGGCGCTTCGACTTTTATAACAAAATATCCACAATGTGATCCTTCTTGGGCTTTGAGCGCTCAACAGTGAGTGCTTAGCGCTAGGGTCGGATCCAGACCCTCCCTTAATTTCATTAGAGCAAATGGCGCAGCACTCCAGAGTAGGTTACTTAATGTACTTTATTTTCCACAGCACCACTCAACCCTTCCTATGGTTGCCACCTAACTGGTTTTATATGGGCATGAGCTGCATTTTAATGTTCCAACCAGTACAATAATTATAAAAATCAGATTGGTATTTTTTCCCCTAGTTTGTTCATAACTTAAACAGGCAATGTAAGAAGAAAACACTTTAAGTGTTCTCTACAGCTGCTGTGGAGACCCCTGACTGACAAAGAAAGAAAGGCCATATTCACATGAATAACAATGATTTCTTATACAGTTCTATTTCAGAACAATATTGGGGTCTTTTGCATAATGTTAAATGGTGAACAGGGGGCTATAATTGTCTGTCGCAATTGAAGGTAGCACCTTACCTCTGCCCTAATAAGGTCTGTGCAGCCTCTTCCCCTCTCAGACAAGCAGTGGAAGACGCTTTCTTTGACGGGGGGAGGAGGGATCTGCTCTTATATGGGGCCTGGCAGGTCAGAGTGAAAGAGAAAAAAAAGTTGTTATTTTGTTTCTCTTCACTTTCTGAGTCAGCCCCTGTCAGCGCAGAGTATCTCAAAGCAGGCTGCAAACTGCAACTTCTGTAGTGGAAACACTGTGTCTGACACACACCCTGGATGAACAAGCTGAGGGGGCCCCCCTTCATATATAGAAGAGTGGAGGCCCCCTCGCTCTGCGGGGGCTGCGGGGGTGTCTGTTACGCCCATGGTTTCTTGTCCAGGTTTTGTTGGGTAGGGGAGTAGATTTTGATCGTCCTCACAACTGCCATACTTAGGCCCAAGCGGTAAGCCCTTTCTCATGGCTCTGTTGTGCAGTACAGCACAGGTAGCAATACTTTCTCAGCTTGTTTCTGGTGTGTCATCCATTGCTCCTGTGTGTTGCTGTGTCTGTTATCTAAATGTAAAAAACAAGGCTTAGTAGAGTTATGGGACAACTTATTTTTAAGATTTGTAAGGTGAAAATCTGCATAGAATTCATCAAGAAGACAACCATCACCAAATTCTCCTCTTACCAGGCGCAAGTGCCTCAGGTAACAGCTGTAGGGTGCCGGGGCAGGGTGTGCTTGGGGCAGGGTATAGTGGGCAGATGACGGATAGGGAAAGTAAAATAAAATTTAAAAAACCCCACTTATCTTGCACTCGCTGCATCGCCAACTCGGTAAGTGTTTCGTAATTTTTTTTATTTTACTTTCCCCAACCCGTCGTCTATCCTCTTCTCCTAACCACCACCTGCCCCTTCCCCGCCTCACCACTATTACCAGTGCCGGCCGCACTTGCCTCTTACGTCACGTGCTGGTTCAAAAGGGCTGAATGGCAAAACTGAGTCCTGTGTACTCCCTGGATAGTTTGCTACTAAGTATATTCTCATGTATGAGAAATGATGGCAGTGGTTTTAGAGAAAAGCCAGCACCTCTGTTAGTTTGCAATTGTACAGCGCAAAATGTCCCTTAGCGTGCTCAATGTCAAACACTGTGCCATCCACAGTGCCACTCAGTACATAGAGGAAACCTCCAAACACATTGACCAACTATAATTTTTAACATAGCACAGCACAAAAAAGAGTCTTAGCTGACTATCCTCAGTCAGTAATGTATTTGATATCAGAGAAAAACAATGAAAAATGTCATTGAGAATACAGTAATCTTTGTCTCAAAGGTTTTGACACGTCTCAAGAGTGTTGACACGTCGGGATGACAAGCAAACTCTGACATGTGTTTCGTCAATAGACGACTTCCTCAAGGCTTCAAATAGTTATAGTAGATGAATCTGAGCTTTATTATATGGCTTCGATTCGTCTACTATAACGAATTTCCGGCTCACTTATCAAAAAGTAGATTATTTTAATACCTTATTCTGACTAATTAATTCTATTGGAATTACCACGCGCCCATGGTTATCTTCATATTAGAGAAGAACAGGGCTGTTCTTTCGTTGACTTACAATAATCGCTAAAAGCCTTGAGGCATCATTACTGCAGAGCTACAGGACAGCTCAGGGAGGGGGGTTACTGGAGCTGAGAGGCCTTGGAAGGGATGGTACCTTGAGCCTCAGGGACAGGCATAGAGAGAAGCCACAGGACAGCTCGGGGAGGGGGTTACTGAAGCTAAGAGGCTTTGGAAGGGATGGAACCACGAGCCTCAGGGACAGGCATAGAGAGAGCTCCTGGACAGCTGGACTCTCAGGAAGAGGTCTCAGGTGAGAGTGTGGGAGGGGGTTACAGGAGCTTAGAGGCCTTGGAAGGGATGGGACTGTGATCCTCAGGCATAGAGAGAGCTCCTGGACAGCTGGACCCTCAGGAAGAGGTCTCAGATGAGAGTGTGGGAGGGGGTTACTGGAGCCGAGAGGCCTTGGAGGGGATGATTGTGCCCAGCGGGGAAGGGCTCTTTATGCGAAGGTATCAGCACACTCAACCCAGTTGTTTTCAGTGCTCCGACTTGTCTTTTAGAAATCCGAGGTGAATGAGAGCCACGGCACGCAGCGTGATGTGGGGGCCAGTGTGGTAAGAGCTTGGACGCGCGCCATACCATTATTCTTTGTTTTCATCCTTTTCCAAAGGTCTCAGATACCGACCACTAGAAGCAGTAGATTCATGGATGTATACCTGGACATATTATTATTATTGGAATACTTATATAGCGCACAGCTACCTCCAACGGAAGTGTCCCGGCTCATTTTCCGGCAAAACAGTAAGCTACAGAAGGCATAAAGAGACATAGCTGACAGAACAGTTACTTAGGTCGAAACAGCCAGGTTTTTAACGCTTTCCTAAAGATAGATTCCTTTTCCATCCCTTTGAGTTCCACTGGCGTAGAGTTCCACATTGCGGGAGCCCGTACCAAGAAAGCCCGGCATCCCATACGGCTTTTAGAAAATCTAGGAATTTTCAGAAGGTTTTGACTATTCGATCTCAAGGTTCTAGTCTGAAGGTATCGCTGGATCCTGACTCTGAGATACTTTGGGCCTGTGTCATGAAGGGCTCTGTGTACCAATACCATAGATTTAAACAACACTCTTTTCTTCACCGGCAACCAGTGAAAACTCACCAAATGGTGGGCTATACTGTGTCTTTCAGGTAACTCTGGCTGCCGCATTCTGGACAAGCTGGAGTCTAGAGATCAGGTACTCAGGGGCACCAACCAAGAGACTATTTGCATAGTCCAGACGCGGAGTAATGGTGGCATGTACCCCTCATTGTCCTGCCGCGTTTGTCGCGCTACCTCGCCCTGAGTATACATCACCCAGTCAGCCGATCTAGGTGCTGAAGGGGGTGCATGGTAATGTAGGCTTTGCGCTTGTGGTGGCCATCTTGGGAGGGGGCAGGGGTGCCGGACGGCAATCTAGTGGTTTTCCCTAGCGCCGGCGACGCCTTAAAACTAAGCACACTCGCTTCCACGCAGGGACGCGAGCAGCGGACGCGGCTAAGGAGCGCCAAAGGAAAGCCCATCTGCGCCCGTCAGCGTCCCGGAGGCGGACGGGTCGGACGTGTGACTGCGCGAAGGATGCTAACATACTCCCATGATGAGCTGCTGTCTCTCAGGGTCAAGCCTAATACCTGTTGCACGGTATTTACCAAATTAGTCAAAGGCAAAAGGCGCTGTCCCGGCGGCAGTTGGCTACCATGTAATGGCTCCATCTCCATTCCTAAATTAATTCCCAAAAAGAGCAACTGCTTATTACTAAACACCAGGGGGCACATTACCAAGCAATAGCGATAATTATCGCTATTGCTTGGTTAGAGACAAAAAAGTATCGCCGACTTACTATCTTCAGTTGCTGAGTGGCCTTCCCTTGTGGCCTTCCCTTGTGGACTTCCCGCCTTTAACTCTGCAGGCCTCTTTGGACCTACTTTCAAAACTTAAATCAGGCTCCCCTCTTGACCCCTGTCCCGCCAAGATTTTTCCAAAAGTTGCTCATGTGATCAACCCCTTAGTCAATCCGGTGCTTCATCTCTCCCTTAGCACAGGGGCGGTGCCCCAGTCCTGGAAACAGGCTCTCATACTGCCACTTTAAAAAAAGCCTAATCTGGATCCCACGGCACATACTACCTACAGACCTATTTCTCTTCTGCCTGCTTTGGTGAAAACTGTGGAGAAGCACGTCCATCTAACTCTTGCCAGTTTTCTCGAGACACATAACATCCTACACCAGTCACAGTCGGGCCTCCGTTCCAACATCAGTACCGAGACAGCTTTGCTTGAAGTCACGGAGGCCATCAAAGAAACCATGGGCTCCAGGGGCAAATCACTGCTGGTGATGCTGGACCTCTCGGCGGCCTTTGACACCGTCCCCCATGGCCGTCTCCTTTCTAGACTCTGGGAGATCGGTCTAAGGGGGTCGGTGTATAGTTGGTTTTAGTCTTTTTTAGCTTACCGCCAACAAACGGTCTGGGCTCCCCCGTTCTCTGCCATGATGCCGCCATTAGAGGTGGGAGTTCCCCAGGGCTCAATTTTGAGCCCTAATCTTTTTAATATCTATATGGCCCCCCTGGCGGCACTGGCAGAGGCTCATGGAGCTCAGATCGTGTCGTACACTGATGACACCCAGCTCCTATTCTCGTGTGATAGAGGCTCAGATTTTGATGGCGAGATCATCAGAGGCTGTCTAGAGGCTGTATTCGACTGGTTTCAGCAGAACGGCCTCAATTGCAACTCCGACAAATCGGAGGTGTTGTTTTATGGTTGCCCTCGGGACCCGAGGTGGAAGTCCTGGTAGCCTGCGGCGATGTTTCCCCCCACCAGCGACTCTGCGGTCCCCAAAAATCTTGGAGTACAGGTCGATAACTGCCTCTCTCTGAAACCTCAGGTGTTAGGACTAGTGGGCAAATGTTTTGGCCTCCTCAAAATGACCAGGAAATTCCTGCACCTACTCTCGCTATGCCAATGTGTTGTATCTTGGCCTTCCAGATATTCTCCTAACGCGCATGCAAATTGTCCAAAACTCTGCCGCGCGTGCCATTTTTGGCCTCAATCGGAGAGCCAGTGCTAGTGACCTTCTTAAAACCCTCCACTGGCTCCCAATTAGAAAGCGTGTTGTGTTCAAAGCGCTTACTGTGGCCTTTAAAGCACTTCATGGCACAGGAGCTGCGTACATCCGAAAGCGGATGGCGTTTTAGCAGCCATCGAGATTGCTTAGGTCTTCCACCTTGGCCTTGGCAGCTGTTCCAGCGATTCGGCGTGCCCGGTGTAGGGGACGATCATTTAGACGTCTGGCTCCACAGCTGTGGAACACCCTGCCTCTGTCTTTGAGATCCAATGGCAATTTTCTAGCTTTCAGGAAGGACCTTAAAACTCTGCTCTTTGTTCAGTAGATGCCCCGCTCTGCCTCCACCATCTGTACCGCCGAGGGTTTTGAAAGCGCCGGGACACTCCTCGGAGTAGCTGAGCGCTATATAAAACTCCCCCTAACATTAACATTAACAATAACATTAACATGTACCACCGCTTGACGGCAGTCCATAGGAAGATAGTATAGAAACCTAAATAACGTTTTAATTTTCCAAAAACAGCTTGACGACAGTTGCGCAACATGGTTTTTTTCCTGACATTTCTGTGTCCATTTTGAAGCCTAGATTACGCACTGATTTAACAGGTATTGGGGGAGGGTTAAGGGAGGTGGGCCACCACTGAGCCAAATGCAAAGAAAATTTGTTGTTAAAGAAAAGGACCTCAGTCTTTTCGGTAGTAAGCCTCAGTCAGTTGTCTGACATCCATGCCACGATGATTAACAGACACTCTTTGATGCAACTCAAGTCCCCACCGTCTATTTCCTGAAAAAAAAAAGCAGTTGGGTGTCGTCAGCATAATTATTGAGGCTCGTGGAGTGAGATAAACATTGAAAAGAGTCGGGCTCAAAGCAGAGCCCTGCAGGACTCCACATGATAGCCCCTTCGTTGTTGAGGTAAAAGGGTGGAGAGTCACTTGCTGAGAACGCCCCTCCAGAAAGGTCCAAAACCAGGAAAAGACCGAACCAGAGGCACCTAGACTTTCTAACCTGTGCAGTAGGATCTTATGGGACACTGTGTTAAATGCTGCGGAAAGGTCTAACAACACAAGCATTGCACAGTGTCCCTGATCCACATATTCCCGCAGTGTCTCTGTAACTTCCAGCAGTGCCGTTTCTTTGCTGAAACCCTTTCTGAAGACAGACTGCGAGTCATGCAACAGATTGTTCAATTCTAGAAAGTCAGAGAGCTGCTGCTGCACTTCTTTCTCCCAGATTTTTGCAGGGGCCGAGAGAAGCGAGATGGGTCAAGACCAAAGGGTCTGCATTTTCTTTTTTTAATATGGGTCTCACCACGGCTTTTTTCCAATCAACGGGGTAGAAGCCGGACACCAGTGACTGCTTCCAGATTAAATTAAGAGCTGGGTTCAGTACTGAGGCCAAGGTCCTATAAAACTTTGCCGGCAAGGAATCTTCAAGGGACCCAGATTTAACCTGAGTTAGATCAACTAAGGAGCATTGTACATCAAATGGCTCAAAACAGGACCATCTTTGTACGTTACCCAACATGGGAGAGAAGGATTCCGCATCTTTTGGTCGGGGAAATGAAGCATAGATTTCTGAGATTTTATCATGAAAGAAAGTCGCCAGACTATCACACAAGGCTTTAGAGGGAGGAATAATGCCCCTTGAAACCTGAGGATTTGTGAAGCCTTCCACTATCCTAAACATTTCTTTCACTGAGTTATTAGAGGCCTTGATCTGATTAGAATAGTACTCTTTCATACTGATACATTTCATCCGATGAAAAATTCTGATAGAGTTTCTATAGATGAGCTTGGCTTCAGGCGTATAACCTTGTCGCCAGGCTCTCTCCAATTTTTTGCAGGCACTCTTCAATTTTTGGAGCTTCTCCGTGAACAAAGGGGCAGAAGGCGTGTTTCTAACCGAGGTCCTATTTTCAATCGGGGACAGCTTATCCAAGATAGCCACTATAGATGTTTCACATTTATTAACTGCCAGTAAGTGGTCTCTGGTCGGCACAAAAGGGGATTTTTCTCACTCTCTACCGAAGTTGGCAAGGGTGATATTTCTCCAATTCCTGGTCTCTTTAGTGGAGGGTAGCCCTTCCTTTATCTTAGGGCCCCTACCGATACTAAAAGCAATCAAGAAATGGTCGGACCAAGTTACCTGCTGATTAGAGTCAATGGTTAAGGTCTGATCGTTAGAAAAAACAAGATCAAGCATATGGCCACCTATGTGCGCGGCTGCTAGAACCTTCTGTTGGAGATTGAGGCCCTTAAGCGTGTCAGTGAGTTTTATGACCAACGGGTCATCTAATACATCGGAGTGCAAATTAAAATCCCCCAGGACAGTAAACAGGGAATATCTAGGCACCAAACTGCCAATATATTCATATATCTCTGTTAAATGTCTAATCGGGGAAGAGGGGGGTCTATAAATAAGAATGCCTGACATTATGGGGAAATGGGTACATTTTAAACACATTTGATCTCTGCCATCAGCTTTTGTGATTACACTCTGTAAGACCCACCCAGTCTTACTAGCCTTGGGCTCTCATGCGGATCTTGAAGCGAGCATTGCATCCTCTATCGGGTTTTAGGACGGGAAGTGACAGGGGCGATAAATACACTGACTCCTCGGCATGTGAGTGTCAGCTGAGGCTGTTCTGGTGGCTTCTTCTTCTGTGCGCTCGCCCCTGTCAGCGCGGCTCTTGGAAATCTAAACACACTAATCTCTGCCACTGAAACGTGTAAACATTTTAACGAAACTGGAGGCATATTACCAACAAATATGCTATATTTATCGCTATCTAGGCTTAGCAGCTATTTTTTATCACAGCGCATTACTGGAATTTATCGCTGAGATAACGTGCTATTAGCAACGTTTATCTCAAAAGCGCTAAAATTCCCGGCGATAGCTGCGAAATGCGAAATGCTCTTAGCCATGTTATGCACCTCCCATTGGATAACATGGCTAAGAACTGGTCTGGGCAGGTGTTAGTATTTGGAGATATTCGCGCTTAACGTGAATATTTCCATCGCTACGCCTGTGTTGGTAAAAGGCGATAGCGATGTTAGCGACTGCTTACAGTCGCTAACATGTTGGGTACGCCCACTTTGCATGTCATTAGCGATAAATATCGCTGACATGCAAAGCAGGCCCCAAACCGCTCGCTATCGCCCAATAGCTGTCGCTAACTGCTGTTAGCGACAGCTTGCTAATAGAGCAATAGAATTATCGCCGTAATTGCCTATCGCCACCCTTGGTAATATGCCTCCAAGTCTTTATAAAAGGAAGCACCGATGCCAGCTACCGGCTGGGGCAGCCACGGACAGGGCCGGACTGGGAACCAGAACTGGCCCTGGCAAAGTGCTCGGCCGGCCCCCCTCTCCTCCCGGAGGGAGGGGGGAGGGGTGCGACCGTGCTCTGTGACAGGGCCGGTTTTCAGCCATTTTTGTTACAGGGCCGTTTGTGCAGCATAACGCAAACGGCCCCAGGGGCCCAAAACCGGCCCCCAACCATGCGGCCCACCGGGGGATTGCCCGGTGCCCTCAACGGCCAGTCAGGGGGGAGGCCTCTGCTGAGCGAGCCATTGCTGCAGCGACTTGTGACGAGGTGTCAAAGGGTCTTCATTTCAGTGCATCATTCACAAGAGTGAAAGCCAAATTTCTTACACTCTTAGCAGGTGAAGAAAAAATGCAGTGATACCTGAAATTCACTGGTAGAGAAACCCCCATAACATAGACAAGCAGAGACAGAGAACGCACGGACTGCAGGAGGGGGGCTATGGTGAGAAGGCATGCACAGGAAAAAAAGTTATTATGTGCAACACTCAAGTAAAGGGACCATAGCTGTGGAAGGATGCAAATGACAACTTGCAGGTCATGAGGCGGGAGTAACAAGCGAAAACCAATCGGAAGGCAACATTTAGGACGTAAGCCACTTCTTTCTTCGATGGAAAGGTGAAATCACTTGTGGATCAGGTTGCTCATCCTACACCTCCAGAGGAGCGCAAATCCTTAGCCATTTGGCAGCCTTTGACCCCATATCTGAAGATGCCCTTCTCAAGTGCATACGCGAAACAAAGCCCTCCAACCATTCTCTTGACCCTATCCCCAGTGCCATTGCCTTTGACTTCTATACCCATTCCCTCTCCTATTGGACCACTCTGATCAACCTCTCCCTCTGGCAAGGCTCCCTTCCTGTCTCCTTCAAAACTGGGCAGGTTACCCCTCTGCTGAAAAAGCCCACTGCTGATGCGAATGACCTCAACAACTTCCGCCCCATCACTAACCTTCCCTTTCTTGCAAAGATCACGGAAAGATGTGTAGCCAAACAACTCTCTCGTCATATCAAGGACAATGATCTTCTTGACAATTGTCAGTCCGGCTTCATCCAAAACTGCAGCACTGAAACAGCCCTACTGCAAGTGGTTGATGATGCGCTGGGGATACTCGACTCAGGGGGGTCCTGTCTGCTAATTCTCCTTGACCTCTCCGCAGCCTTCGACACTGTTAATCACAACACTCTCCTCAATATTCTTCAACAGAGAATGGGCATGGAGGGCACTGTGCTTAAATGGTTTGCATCCTTCCTCTCTGACAGATCTCAAATGATCAAAATAGCGAACAGTCTTTCTTCTCCTGTGGCGGTGGGTCAAGGTGTTCCCCAAGGCTCTATACTTGCACCCACACTGTTCAATCTCTACTTAGAACCACTGGGAAACCTCCTAAGCAAATCCGGGATTCACTATCATCTCTATGCTGATGACACTCAACTCTACCTCAAGGTTGCCTCCACTCATGATCTCTCCATCCTAAGATCTACTCTTGACTCCATTCAAAACTGGATGTCATCTCATCAATTGATTCTGAATCCCTCCAAAACTGAATTCCTCCGTTTCTCCTCCTCACTCTCTCCTCCCCCGGTTCAATCATGGATGGATCAGATGAATCTACTAAACAACAAACCCATCATTGTCGACAGCGCAAAATCTCTTGGTGTCAATCTAGACAAAAAACTCAATCTAACTCCCTACATCAATTCTATTGCAAAATCTGCTCGCTACCAACTGCGCCTTCTTTGGGGAATCCGTCGCTTCTTCCCGGAGCAGGACCTTATAACCCTGGTGCAATCACTGGTCCTCTCCAGACTAGACTACTGCAATTCTCTTCTTACTGGCCTCCCCAAATCTCACCTGTCTCCACTTAAGTCTGTCTTCCATTCAGCAGCTCGTTTCATCTATGGGGCCAAAAGAAGCGATCACATCACACCGATGTTATCCACCCTCCGCTGGCTTCCCTTCGAGGCTAGAGCTATCTACAAGACCGCTTGTATCACCCACAAAGCCTTGCACTCCTCCTCTCCCCGCTACCTGGCGAATAAACTGAAACTCTCTGGAGGCTCTAGACCTTCACGCAATGCCGAGAATCTACTGCTTGAACCTCCCACTTTCAAGAAGGAAAGAACAATGGCCCAATCCTTTTCAGGCAACGCAGTGAGAATCTGGACCTGGTTTCCGCCTGAGCTCCGGACCACCGCCTCCTCCCAGACCTTCAAAAGGGACCTCAAAGTTCTCCTCCTCCAGAGACACCTCCAAAAGTAATTCACGTCCTCTTGCTATTTGGAGGAATACTCCCCACTACTGATATTTTCTACTTTCTATGACCATGGGAGTGCCTTCCCAGTGTTTTCCTGTGGTGGGAGTGTCTGCCTTTTTGCAGTATTCTCCATGTACTTGTGTTCGGTGCCCTTTTGTAACATGCACACTACACTTTGCCCATGTAACACACGGTTGCTACCTCTCACATGTTTTTACCTTTGATACTTGCACAAGGGCCACCTTGCCTACGTAACGCCTGTTCTTGTGCCAGCACTTATTGCAGCATTATACCTCAAATTATACTCTGTTTTCTCTTATATCTGCACACTTGTCACTTTTCCTCTTGTGCACTTTTGACTACCTCATGTATTTTTGGTTGTTTCACAATTTTTACTACCTCAAGTATTTTGTTTGCTCACAATTGTCACTATTACCTTTACTACCTCATGTATTTTTGGTTGCTCACAATTTTTACTACCTCAAGTATTTTGTTTGCTCACAATTGTCACTATTACCTTTACTACCTCATGTATTTTTGGTTGCTCACAATTTTTACTACCTCAAGTATTTTGTTTGCTCACAATTGTCATTATTACCTTTATTACCTCATGTATTTTTGGTTGCTCACAATTTTTACTACCTCGTGTTCTTTTGTTTGCTCACAATTGTCACTATTACCTTATGTAAGTAACGTATGTTTTAGTAATCTGCTCTTTTGTAATGTTTCTCATTATGTTTCATTTCTGTTCCTAATGTGAAGCGCTCTGACGCCTTCGGGTAAAGTCCGCGCTATATAAAAATGCATAAATAAAATGAAAAAGATGGGCCGGAGAATGTGCGTAGCATGCACAAAGCTTCGACACTATGCAGCCTCTCGTTGACCCCACCCTCTGAGTCCCCGCCCACTTTCCCCTTTAAAATTTGCATACTAAATTACTTATCTTTGGACTACGAAGTCAGGTCATAGCATAGGCAATGACCTTTCAAAAATTTCAAATTCTTTATTTTCAGCCGCCACACGCGGTGCGACTAATCTTAAGGAATGAACAAATGTATTGTTATGATCACTATGAGTGCAACTGGTAGACAAACGTGATATAAAAATGACGAAATCCAAGAATATTAGAGCGGCGAACTGTCCGGTGTTGACATTGAAAGTTGGAGGAGAAAGCACGTATATATTGTGTATCAAACCACTTGAATAAACTCTAATTGACAAGAAATGCATTTCTTTTTGGGTTTGGGTCGGGTATATATTTGCAATGCATTGTGGGTAGCCGGATGTTCCTTCAGATTCTTTCACCCTGATTGCTGGTAAACCCTATCTGAAGACCATCGATTAAGACAAAACAATAAATGAATCAGGCAGGCCCATTTCACTCATCATTATCTTACTTCAGTCATACCCTGTCCACATACAGCGTGGAGTCTGACTGGACCAGGGCCTGTAGCAGCCTCGACCCTGCAACCCCCGCCCATGTATGTTACAGTGTGGAGCCTGGCTGATGTTAATATGGACTCCTAGTGACAGCCCACGGCACTGCACCCCTGTTGTCTATTCAAATAGGTGCCTGGATGTCTAGATTTGGGACCTCTAGTGACAACCCGTGGTACTGCAGCCTGGTATAGTGTAAGGATGATATTCAATTCTATTACAGGACCGGAGGTTTCGGATTATCTTTGGTGTTATTACCAGTATGTTTGCGCTCATATCGCGCTATGTTAAATGCTTTGCGCTTATATCGCGCTATGTTTAATGCTTGTAGCAAGAAGGTGTTTTTGGTTCCTCTGTCTCACGTTCCCACTTTAGGATCTTGCTGCATTTGGCCATTCTGTCCTGCGACCACACTTTTCCATCACTGAGCAGGGCCGATCAGGCGTAGGGCTCTAGTACTTGTAATGGTGGTGAGAATTTGCTTTCCCCCTTCCTCTTGAGGATCGCCAGTTTAACTCTTACCCAGTCGCCCTTCTCCAGTTCCACTCCTTTAACGTTGTGTCCTTTATTGAAATGTGCCGTGTAAACATCTTGTGCTCTTTCTAGATTCCTTCTGACCAACGCTGGGGACCATTTGCTTTGTACCACCAATTTCCTCCATGCCATGTTGTCTTTGGTGAAAGCCTCTCTTCTTCTCAACACCTTGAAAGGGCTGTACCCTGTGCTCCCTGGGGAGATCCGATAGGCCCAGATCATCTTTTCCCAGTCTAGTCCATCGTTGATGGCCGCCTGAATGGTACCCAGGATTACACAATTGAATCGCTCCACCTGACCGTTTCCGGAGGGATGATAGATGGGCGTGTGTTTCACTTCTATTCCATTTCTGTCAGTGAAGGCAATCCATTTCGCCGAGGTGAATTGCGGCCCATTGTCGCTTATGATGATCTTTGGGATTCCTTCCCTAACAAACGTGGCGCGCAAGAAGCTCACCACCGCCTCCGTGTCTATGTTCTCCATCACCTCTACTTCCGGCCACTTGGAGTATTTGTCAATGAGAACCACCACATACTTCTGTGTCCCTGTTTTGTTGAAGATGGGGCCCATTGGAGAAGTGTGGCTCAGGGGTTAGAGGCGGCAGACCCGGAAGCTGAGATCGGCCCTGGACCAGGGTTCAATTCCCCGACCCAACTGGGGTTGGGCTCAATAATTTCACGGACTCGATAATTCTCGCTCCGGTGCCTACTTGACCCACGGGTTCACACTCTGCGACTCTGGGCAATAGCTTGCTTAATCTCCACAACGGCCCCTCGCGGCGGGATGCCTGGCTTTCACCTTGTGGATACCCTGCCGGGGTGTCTCACAGGGGAATACCAGGACGGGTTCCCTAAGCAAGCGCATAGATGCCTGCGATGTGGGCGATTTGCGCTATATAAATACATGTACATTTACATTTACATTATGTCCACCGACACCATTTCCCATGGTCCATCTGGTACTGGGAATTTTCCCAGTGGCGGCCTTAGCATGCTCTGTGATTTGTCTGCCTTGGCACACGATTCGCACTGCCGCACGTACCGCTCTACCTGCGCATCAATGGCTGGCCACCAGTATGCTTGCCTGGCAAGGGCTTTGGTCTTGGGGATGTCCCGGTGCCCTTCGTGTAATAGAGTCATCAAGTGTTCCAGTATGTCTTGTGGAGGTACGACTTTGTCACCTCTCAACAGAAATGTGGGATTCTCAGCCAGCGACAGTTCATCCCTTACTTCCCAATACCTCCCGAGTTCTTCTTTGAGGTGTCTCTTCTCCGGCCACCCATGGATCACGTATCCTTTCATGGCTTCCAAGTCGACGTCTTCTTTGTATGCTTCTTCCCACTCTTGGGCACTTATCACCTTCTCGGTATCCTGAATGGTGGCCACTACATATCCTTCCCATCTTTGTTTCTCCTGGTTAACTGCGTCTTCCATGGATGCCGCCCTGCTAAGGAAGTCCGCCACTTTGTTCTGCGGTCCCGGTATGTGTTCCACCTCATACACAAAGTCCAATAGCCTCAGTGTCATTTTAGCAATTCTAGGTGTCGCATGAGCATGACCACTGGAGGTCAGCACTCGGACTAAAGGCTTGTGGTCCGTCTTCACCAGGAATTTCGCTCCCCATAAGTATTGCTGAAACCTTTCCATGGCCCACACCACCGCTAGCATCTCCTTCTCAATGACGCTAAACTTTTCCTCGTTTGGCGCAAGTGACCTCGAAGCAAAACTGACCGTTGATGTCTCGCCCCTCTCTGACCGTTGCATCTGTACTGCCCCCAGGCCACGGTCGCTGGCATCCGTCGTGAGGATTGATTCTGCACTGGGGTCAAATCCTTTAAGGGGAATGGCAGCACTCATTTCCCGTTTCAGAGATTCAAATTCAGTTTGTTCCTCCTGGCTCCATAGGAACTTGTTCTTTTCTTTGAGTAGCTGGCGTAGGAGATGCGTTTTCGTGGCGAAGTGGGGAATGAATTTGCTGTAGTATTCGGCCATTCCCAGGAATGACCGAACATCCTCCTTCTTGCTTGGGGTGGGGGCATCCAGAATCGCCTTCATGTTGGCCCTTTTCGGCTCGATCCCTTTTTCGCTCACCTCGTGCCCTAAGTACTTGACAGACTGTACTCCAAATTTACACTTAGACCACTCCGCTGTCAGACCGGTGTCCTGCAATGTTCGTAGCTCCTTGTGCAGTTTCTCGTTGTGGTCATGTATGGTCCTCCCCATCACCAAGATGTCGTCTTGGAAGAACTGCACATCTTCTATGTTCTTCAGTAGTCTGTGCATCATCTTCTGGAAGACCGCGGCCGCCGAGGCCAGGCCAAACGGCATCCTCACGAATTCATAGCAGCCGAAGGGCGTGATGAACGACGTGGGATGGCTGCACGATGGATGTAGTCTTACTTGGTGGTAGGCTGACGATAAGTCCACTGTGGAGAACCACTTGATGTTCTTCGTCTTTGCCAACATCTCGTTTATGCGGGGTGAGGGAAACTTATCAATGACAATTTTTTTATTAAGTTCCCTAAGGTCAACACACAGCCGGACCTTAACATTCGGTTTCTGGGCTACCAACAGAGGAGAGAGCCACTCCGCACTCTCAATGGCTCTGATCACTCCTTCCTTTTCCAGTCTGTCCAGTTCCGGTTGTACTGCATCTCTGCATCGGAACAGAATGTTCCTCACCTTGTGCACCACTGGCATTGCTCCTTCCTTCAACTTTATGAGGTGCCTGTACTTTGCCAGTTCACCAATCTGTCCGTTGAAGACTTTGGGGTATGCCCGTCGCCAGGAGTCCACATCGTCTTTCTTGTCTAAGTCCATAGCAGGATTTTCTCAATGCCTCCTGGGTTGAGTTGTATCCCTAAGGCTCCTTGATCTCTCCAGCTCAGTACAAAAGGGCCTTTCTCCGCGACATATAACTTGCAATTTGCATGGCGGCCCCTGAACTCAAACAGGAGGGGACAGTACCCCAACATTGGAATCCTCTGCCCTGTATATGTAACGGGTTTTAAGTCCATCGGGTGTAGCTTTTCTTCGATTTTGGATGCAAACTTTTCCTCCCACACCCTTCTCTGTATGATGGAGATGGGAGCCCCGCTGTCTGCTATCATTTCCATGGGTATCCCTCCTATGTGCATGTCCAGTCTGGGTTTGTCAGTTTCTGATCCTTCCATTTCCAACACCTGGACAGCAATATATAGGATCTCTTCCAGGTCTTCCGGTTCCTCTGGGTCATCTGGTTCATCTTGTTGCTCTTGGTCCACATACCTGACCATCGTTCCTTTGGGCTTCCGGCGGCATACCTTTTCGTAGTGCCCGAACACTCCGCAATACGAGCATTTGGCCCTGAATGCCGGGCACACCTTGTCGTTCCCCAGATGCGTCGTGCTTCCACACCTGCAGCAGCTTAGTCGTCCTCCTTTATTTGTCCTCTGGTCCGTCTGATTGGTCTGGGCGGGTCGTCTGCCTTCCTGATTCCTCTGTTGATCTCGTTGCCTCGGTCGCTCATTCCTCCCTTGCGACATTATCTTGCACACTGTTTGCGCTCCTCCTGCTTCCTTCTTGGCCGCTTGCGCGCAGCGTTTGGACAATTCGGCCTTCTTCACCATCGCCCATATTTCTTTGAGGGGGGCGTCTCCATTTACCCATAGTTTTTCTTGGACATGGGTGCTGGACGTGTGCATGATAATCTGGTCTCTGATTAGATCGTCGTGTAGCGCTCCAAACTTGCAAGTGAGTGCTAACTTCTGCAGGGCCACGACGTACTCGTCCACTGTCTCACTGCTCTTCTGTTTCCTCTGGAAGAAGTTGTATCTGTCTATCGCGACACACACAACAGGCCTGTAGTGTGCGTCGAGGTCAGCAATGGCGTGGCTGAAGACGTCGGTGTCCGTAGCATCTCTCTCTCCTTTGACAATGGTATCGTAGACCCTAATCCCTTCTGGGCCTAGGTTATGTAACAGGATTTTCTTCCTTCTCTTGCTGGAGAATGGCGCACCTCCTTCCTCTTCCAGCGCGTCGAGGTAGTTGAGGAAGTATCTTTTCCAGTCTTCCCACTGCATCTCCGGTTCACCGCTCTTGGCTAGGAATGGCACCAGTTGGGTGAGGGAGGATGATTGGACAGCCATGTTGTTGGCACCTCTCCGGCCAGTCCGGATGGGGACAACCCTTCCTGGGGGGCTTCCCGGCGTGGTCTGTACGGCCGTGCCTCTCTCTCCGAGATCCCCGTCACTGTCCTCCCCTTGTGACTCTTGCGCTGGATCAGGTTGGGCCAGTGAATCCTCCTCTTCAGCAGGCTTAGTAGATCTTGGCCCCCTTGCGCCTGCACGCTGCTCCGCCAGCTTGCCTGGTTCAACAATCACACCACCAGGGTTAGGGTACACCACTGCCTGCTATGGGCTCCCCCACGGTGCGGTTCTCTCCCTGCAGCTTGCTCCACCACCTTCACTGTGGGTAGAGGTATTACCGTCACTGTGGGCCCCCCTGCTGGGACACTGTCTGCTTCACTGGGGCCGGAAGACACTGCACTTTTCTTCTTGACCTCTAGGGGCTTGAAGGCCTACCTCCTGGAAATGTGCTCTTGCACAGTCAGCCAGCGCGAAGTTCATGCCCTTTTTCTCCCTCCTCGGGTCCTCTGCCACGCTCCGGGTGCCGGCTGTGAAAACTCTTCGCCGGTCACGTACTTCTGTTTCTCCTCGCGGTGTCTGGGGGGGCGGGCTCTATTCCCCATGCCTGGTCGCCATTGTGAAATTGTGAATTATTACAGGCAGACACCAAGTTGAGGTTACTTTCACTCTTTATTCCGGAGCGCCGGGAATACACACCACTCTCTGCAGCGGTGGGCGCCAATAGCCAAGATGGCCGCCTTCCGCTTCCGCTGTCCCGCTTCCTGTTCCGTTAAGCGGAACACTAGACCGCTACCACAAATTGCCATACTTTTCTTGAGTCAGCGCTCGTGGGCACCTTTGGTTGTTTTTATGGTGGATAAGGCCGGAGCGGCTCCCGCTGGGAGTGGCGTACTCCGTGGACGTTTTTGCTTAATTGACGGTTCGGCCTCTCCGGGCCAGGTTTTACGTCCCCCGATGGCCTGTGGGCATGGCAGTGTTTTATCGCGGGGAGCGGTGTATGGGTGTTGCGCCTCCTCCCGCAGCAGAGTCTGTGGATTGCTCTGTTGGCCCGTTCGGGCACGGCTTCAGTCCCTTTTTACACAGGTCAAACCTCCTCTAAGAGGAGCAGACATTTCGCAACTTCTGAACAAGGTGGAGCTCCATTGGATCCTGAGAACTGACAGCATACGAAAGGGGTTAAATAGAGTTGAGGATTGGACCTCCTTGTTGTGAACAATTACTTAATTACTGCTAAACGTTGCAAATACGTTTTCAGTTGAAATGCTTACTATCATATGTCACTATATGTTCACTGAGCACTTTCACCTCACTTGCGCTGAATCACAGTCACCACTATAAGATGGCCGCCTTAGTTACAGATCCTTGCGCGTAGTCCTTCTTTGACTATAACTACCAGGTCCTTTCCCCTGCCGAGCAGCGATCACCGCCAGAACCCCTACGTCCAGCCATCATGCTGCACTAATATGTGAGTACCGCTCCTTTTCATCCCCTATCCTAGATTAAATTTAGTTTGCTATGCCGAGCTAAGGTAAGCCCGCTTTTCCGTTAGAACACTAAGATGGATTACCCGACCACCACGAGTACACGCATGGAGCTACCAAATTGAGTAAGTTCTAATATGTCACACGGCACTGTTACTTTCCCGTGTACACGTTCGGCAGATTAAATTAATAATTTAATGTACCCTCATTGTTTTAGTTTCTCCTCCAGTTCCCTCTGAACAATGTAGTCATCGTGAGTATAAACTCCTGTCCATATTAGCACCACTTGCACTAGTTGCAAACACAGTATCTAATCTAATGGCTTAATTTGGTTTTATTAGAGTCTATTGCTGCGTGGAATTCCTACTTTCCAATGGATCTAATCTAAGTAATTACGAGGTAACCGCTATAGTAAAGCGCCTTTCTGAACCCTACACTTCACGTCTCACCTAAAATGTATCTGCATCGATTGTCACGTGTTATCAACACTGCGCCGTTGTTTTACAGCACAATCTTTCCTAACTGCACCGACTTTTTTAACTACATCATCAACACACTGCAATTCGCCAGTTCTTCCCCGCTGTATGGCCACAAGCATGTAATATATCTCACTATCGAAGAAAGCTCTCCTCACTGCGCCGTTTTTAATATAAAAACCGGAAACCCACACCTTCTCCCGGTTCTTCCCCGCAGGTTGGCCACAAGCATGTGATACAATTCACAGTTTAATCAAGCTCTCCTCACTGCGTCGTTTTTTAAAAATATACCAGAAATCGACACCCTCGCTTGGTTTTGTGATCACTAGCATGTGCCCTATTGCACTATGTCTATTCAGAAAAGTCACTACAAATATTGACACAGCACCTTGCAATCTGCTGGTTAGTGATGTAAACTGTAATATAAAATGTACTCATGCCTAGTCGCCTCTAATGACTAATTCTTGGTCTTTGTTTCTCTCCAATTTTTTTCCTTTTCATATGTATTATGTAATTCGCTATAGAGGCTCTGTGATTGAAATAGACTCTCTAGACAAACATGACATATTATTTTCTGTCCTGATGATGATGCAAGTATTTCGTAACTGCATCGAAACGTCGTCGACCTCACTGCACCATATGTTGGTTTGACCTCATAAATATTGAACAACAATGGGTTGCTATGAATGTGACCTAGTCTGTATAACCAAAGAATAAGTACAGACCGCTTTTGTGCATTTTTACATAATTGTTTTGTCACTTGTTCTGTCTTGTCCTCTGTGGGTCACAGGCTGTGCCCACTTTTGTATAATTGTTATATATATGGAACAATACTAAAAATTGAAAAATAAAAAACCTGTCCGGCTGGACAGAGGTCATATATACTATTTAGTATATGTCTATTATTTACGTGATCCCTAATTACTAGGGTCCCCTGTTCTGTACAATAGACTATTGCCCAAGGACCCTAGTGTGATTCCTTTTGGGTTTCCCTTGTCGTGTTAAAACAGAGTTAAGCGCAATCGCCTGATTGCAAGGGATTGGTATCCCTCCCCCCCTTTTTTTCAAAAGTGGGTTCCAACCTTCACTCCCTTCACCAACCCTAGTCCTTGTCTCAATTCACCCAACCGCTGTCCCTTTGACTAGGCATGTCAGACCCCCACCCACCGCTCTACAATTTAGATTATATTAATAAGATCCTAGGAGGCCCTTCTCTCCTCTCCGACTCAGGTAATACCCCCAACGCCCGAGTCCTTCCTTGAAAGATGAACTAGAAAAGGCAAAAAAGAAAGAAGTCAGACTTATATTGATGATAAAACTTCTCACAGATTACCTGAAGGCTAATATAATTCCGATTGGCCTCCAAGTTAGAAACATCCCTGGCGTCTTTAATGATAATCCGAAATACCTCAACGGATTCAGTTACATTAGTACCACTTGTTCCCGGCACTGGATGGTGCTAGGGATTGATATCGCAACAGAAGAACTTAAGAAACTGGCCATAGAAATAACTGACCTTGAAAAACAAATAAATGATAATAACACAAATACTGAGGCAAAAAAACTTTTAGATCAAATCCAAAAAACTGTGGATGATTTTCATAAATTTAAAACTGACAAAAAAACCAATAAAGTCCAAAAAGACATAAAAAGTTTCAGCCAAGAGAGAGCATATCCTTATCTTGCCAAGGACTATTATACGAATCGCTCATACAACGGACCCCAGTACCAAAGACCGTGGGGTAGGTTTAATAGACGGCAAAACTTCGTGGGATTTTCAGACAGTTCAGCAGAATCATCTGGGAACTCTGACCAAAGTGAGAGCCCAGGTCCCTCCAACAGGAATTTTCTAGCGAGAGGCCAAGGGCAACCAGAACCCCCAGGGAAGGGCAGAGGCAAACAACCGCAAAGGTGGCCGAACCCCCCAGGCGAGCGCTTCACTCGCCGCCAACACTATCGATGGTAAATCATAACAATCAAGGTGACGTTACCGCAAGATTGCAGGACGATACCAATATTCTTCCTATTTTTAATTTGACCAAACACACGTTATCCAGCAGTGAACTTTCATTACTAAGTAAAGGTTTATCTTTTGTTCCCACTGTTCGCCCCAACTTTCTAGACGCCCAGACTGAACTATTGAGGTTCTTCAGAAAAGTAAGATTACACAGCTACTTCCTACTGAATCCTTGCCCTCAGAAATTTACTACTACTCCTTTTAAACCCCCATCTAAATTTTCACCCACAAGCACTATGGTCCCACCTGAAATTATCACTTTCGAAAAACTAGTTCTTAATGACCTGACTGCAATGGAAAATAAGAAATCTTTTATCCCCTACAACATCACTGCCCTAGAGAAGAATGCCATATCCACTCTTAAAAACAATCAAACCTTGGTCATAAAACCGGCCGATAAGGGTGGAGGGATTGTGATTCAGGAAATCGAGCAATACAAACAAGAGATTTTACGCCAACTTGGCAATCATGAACATTATTGCAAACTGCCACGTAACCCCACTGTTGAAATACAGAAATTGATAACTGAAGTTACGAATGAAGGTTTAGAAGCTGGCTTCCTATCCAAAAAAGAATTTGAGTTTCTCAACACTAAAGCTCCCAGAATCCCAGTAATATACTGCCTCCCCAAAATTCATAAAAATTCAGAACAACCCCCAGGTAGGCCAATAGTATCCGGATGCGGTTCGATCCTAGAACTGTTAGGACAAAATATTGATCATTTCATCAAGCCTTTTGTGCCCGCAACTACATGCTATATCAGGGACACTATGTCTATGATCAATCTCATTGAGGAGCACCCATTTGATCCCACATCCAGCACCATGTGTACGCTGGATGTGGATTCACTTTATACTAACATCCCTCAATCCGAGTCCCTCCGTGTCATTGAAACCATTCTAGACACGCGCCCAAGACCGCACAATGTACCTTCCAAATTCATTCTTCAGCTCCTGGAGATATGCCTAACAAAAAACTTTTTTCTCTTCGAAGGACAATTTTATGGGCAAGTCCGTGGAACTTCCATGGGGGCGGTTTTTGCCCCCAACTTAGCTATTTTGTATATGGACCATATTGAGAATCATACCATCTTGGATACATCAAACCCCTTCTACAGTGGCATTGCCCTGTGGAAGAGGTATATTGATGATATTTTTATGATCTGGATAGACTCAGACACTTCCCCAGACCAATTCACAAACTGGCTTTGCAACAATAGTGGAGGGTTAAAATTCACCATGACTACCAGTAAAGAATCTTTGCCTTCTCTAGACCTTGAAATAAAACATTCTGAAGGACGATTAATAACTAGTCTCGACCGAAAACCGACAGAAAGAAAGACCCTACTAAATTACACAAGTCATCACCCCCGTGCCCTAAAAGATTCATTGCCCTACTCGCAGTTCTTACGCATTCGCAGGAATTGCTACTATAAACAGGACTACTTTACAGAAGCAAAAACACTGAGCCACAAACTAAGAAATCAAGGATATCCGCGCAAACTAGTAAGGCGTTCACTTAAAAGAGCATGCTATTGTCCTAGGGAGACATTACTAGAACCCTGCACTAAAAGTAACCAGGAAAGAAACACTTGTGTGACCACATTTTCTCCGGCATCAAATGCCATCAAGTAAAGTGTTTTAAAACATTGGCCAGTTCTAAATGCCGGTATTCTTAACCTGGAACGACCAATGTTTGCCTTTAAGAGAGCGAAAAACATAAAGGATCACTTGGTCTGCGCTTCACTTCCCCAATCTGACTCGAGGAGTACTCTAAATGATTTGTGGAACTTACCTACTCTGAAAGGTCATGCAAAGTGTGGCCAATGTGTCTCATGTGATTCAACTATAGAAGGCATAACATTCAACTTTGGTACAATCAAATATGAAAGGCACTATTTTACAAATTGTAATTCACATAATGTGGTGTACGCAATTTTTTGCCCATGTATGATGATATATATAGGACAGACCAGCCAGAAGATCAAGCTACGGATGGGACAACATAGAAGCCGGATTCGCTGTCAAACTGCCAATGTACCCTTAGTGGAACATTTCATGGAGAAAGGGCACACAGAGAATGACTTTTCATGGACTGTGATTACACAGGTCAAACCTCCTCCAAGAGGAGCAGACATTTCGCAACTTCTGAACAAGGTGGAGCTCCATTGGATCCTGAGAACTGACAGCATACAAAAGGGGTTAAATAGAGTTGAGGATTGGACCTCCTTGTTGTGAACAATTACTTAATTACTGCTATACGTTGCAAATACGTTTTCAGTTGAAATGCTTACTATCATATGTCACTATATGTTCACTGAGCACTTTCACCTCACTTGCGCTGAATCACAGTCACCACTATAAGATGGCCGCGTTAGTTACAGATCCTTGCGCGCAGTCCTTCTTTGACTATAACTACCAGGTCCTTTCCCCTGCCGAGCAGCGATCACCGCCAGAACCCCTACGTCCAGCCATCATGCTGCACTAATATGTGAGTACCGCTCCTTTTCATCCCCTATCCTAGATTAAATTTAGTTTGTTATGCCGAGCTAATGTAAGCCCGCTTTTCCGTTAGAACTCTAAAATGGATTACCCGACCACCACGAGTACACACATGGAGCTACCAAATTGAGTAAGTTCTAATATGTCACACAGCACTGTTACTTTCCCGTGTACACGTTCGGCAGATTAAATTAATAATTTAATGTACCCTCATTGTTTTAGTTTCTCCTCCAGTTCCCTCTGAACAACGTAGTCATCGTGAGTATAAACTCCTGTCCATATTAGTACCACTTGCACTAGTTGCAAACACGGTATCTAATCTAATGGCTTAATTTGGTTTTATTAGAGTCTATTGCTGCGTGGAATTCCTACTTTCCAAGGGATCTAATCTAAGTAATTACGAGGTAACCGCTATAGTAAAGCGCCTTTTTGAACCCTACACTTCACGTCTCACCTAAAGTGTATCTGCATCGATTGTCACGTGTTATCAACACTGCGCCGTTGTTTTACAGCACAATCTCTCCTCACTGCGCCGACTTTTTTAACTACATCATCAACACACTGCAATTCGCCAGTTCTTCCCCGCTGTATGGCCACAAGCATGTAATATATTTCACTATCGAAGAAAGCTCTCCTCACTGCGCCGTTTTTAATATAAAAACCGGAAACCCACACCTTCTCCCGGTTCTTCCCCGCAGGTTGGCCACAAGCATGTGATACAATTCACAGTTTAATTAAGCTCTCCTCACTGCGTCGTTTTTTAAAAATATACCAGAAACCGACACCCTCGCTTGGTTTTGTGATCACTAGCATGTGCCCTATTGCACTATGTCTATTCAGAAAAGTCACTACAAATATTGACACAGCACCTTGCAATCTGCTGGTTAGTGATGTAAACTGTAATATAAAATGTACTCATGCCTAGTCGCCTCTAATGACTAATTCTTGGTCTTTGTTTCTCTCCAATTTTTTTCCTTTTCATATGTATTATGTAATTCGCTATAGAGGCTCTGTGATTGAAATAGACTCTCTAGACAAACATGACATATTATTTTCTGTCCTGATGATGATGCAAGTATTTCGTAACTGCATCGAAACGTCGTCGACCTCACTGCACCATATGTTGGTTTGACCTCATAAATATTGAACAACAATGGGTTGCTATGAATGGGATCTAGTCTGTATAACCAAAGAATAAGTACAGACCGCTTTTGTGCGTTTTTACATAATTGTTTTGTCACTTGTTCTGTCTTGTCCTCTGTGGGTCACAGGCTGTGCCCACTTTTGTATAATTGTTATATATATGGAACAATACTAAAAATTGAAAAATAAAAAACCTGTCCGGCTGGACAGAGGTCATATATACTATTTAGTATATGTCTATTATTTACGTGATCCCTAATTACTAGGGTCCCCTGTTCTGTACAATAGACTACTGCCCAAGGACCCTAGTGTGATTCCTTTTGGGTTTCCCTTGTCGTGTTAAAACTCACTTAAATAAAAGGCAGGCGCGCGTCGCCTCGTTGTCACATCCTGGGACTGTGGGTACGACGGTGTATCCTCTACGCGGGTGGCCTTATCAGGCGTTCTGTACTCCAGCTGAGCCTCAAATGCCGCGCTTCCCTGCCGGGGTCTTCAGGCCTCATCAGCTTCTAGATTATTGGTTTCCACGTGGCCTCGGGGCAAGGCTGTTGCCTCTTATCCCCATGGTGCAGGGTTCGATCCCAGGTGCCCCGAGTCATGTTTTTCCGATTATCAAATGATGTTTAATGTTTATAATTTATATTTTCGTATTTTTTCCTACAATTTAAGTTTAATATTCTCCTGGTGTATGCTTTCATTATTTATACTAGAGGCCAGTAGTGTGCTTGGTAGTGTTTTTTGTTTCACCCACCAATACAACTTTCAGATCGCTCCTGCTGGAGTGGAGAGGTCGCTCTGCTTATGCCGGCGACATTGATCCTCATGGGAGGCCTGGGCTCGGCCGCAAACTGAATCAAACGCTCCCTCTAGAGCTGAAATGCGGCGCTAGCGTTGCGCCATGATGAAATGGGTAACTGTGGTTTGTATCTAGAATTTTGCTCCTAGATTAGGTTCCAACGATGCTGTTTCCAAATTGCAAAAGATTTTCATGTCACTTCCATAGGGTTGTTTGAATTATTGCGCGCCCTCGCGCTTTCTCCGCCAAAGGCTTTCCCTAGTAGACGAGTGCGGTTATGGAGTCATAATGCTCCGGTGTGCGTAACCCACTTGGGCTTAATTTTGGGCGATTTGGCCTACGCACGTCGCACGCGTCCCCTGTTTGTTTTGTTTCGAGGTCTCAGTGCCTCCTGTTTTATCTGAGCAGATTTCCTGGTTGCCTCCAGGCTTTAACAATAGGCTGGCCCTCGGAGTGCGCACACGCTCCTTGTATTTTACAATGACTCCGACGCCCTTTGGGCTGGTATAATGACTACAGCTTTGCTGAGGAGCCGATACATTATTCATTTCTCTGTTTTAGTGTGCACAGGGTTGGCTCCCCCTCTACTCCTCCATTGCGCTGTGCTTTGCACTACTATAGCGTGATTTGCACAGTATTTTGGTGCCTACCTGACCTGCCAGAGCGAAGGGAATAGGGCACTTGACCACGAGCACCAGCCGCCATCTTGGTGCAGGGTCGGGACGCGGTCTAGCTCTTCTCCACTTCCGGGAGAGAGCTATTTAGAGCGAGCGAGCCCTCTGCTCTGTTGATTCTCATTTACACATTTCTTGAAACTGGAACGGATTACTCCCACTAGCGCTGTTATTTTAGACTAGAAATTGCACAGTTACTCTGTAGGGTGTTAGAAACGAATTTTAGAGAGAAGCTGAATGAATTCTGGAAAAACGAACAAATTTTAAAAAAACGTCTTTTTAATTGTGATAACAATGCTTTTAATATTGCACTAACCCCAGCGTGATTTGCACAGTATTTTGGTGCCTACCTGACCTGCCAGAGCGAAGGGAATAGGGCACTTGACCACGAGCACCAGCCGCCATCTTGGGGCAGGGTCGGGACGCGGTCTAGCTCTTCTCCACTTCCGGGAGAGAGCTATTTAGTCCTCGCTCGACTAGGATGCGCAGCGGACGAGCGCAGCGGGCGCGCGCCGAGGACGAGCCTAAGACAAGCCCGTCTGCGCCCGTCCGAGCCAGATCCGGGCCCAGGGCCACTCCCCCTGGTCCTGCTGCTATCCTACATACAGCTTCCACCCTACGCTATACTTCCACACAGCTGCAGGAATGGAACACAGGACTGGGTATGTCTTGTCAAGTACTTCCGTTATTAAAACACTCATTATCCACACCCATATCATGTGCAGGTTGCTCTTATACTCTGCCACCTCCCCTGTCTGTGACAAATACTATAGACCACCCCTTTATAACTGCCAGCGCTCCTCGCTTAGCGACACAGTATACTAGAGCTGCACTCATTAATTCACGCTCTCTCCCCAAACATAGTCTGGACATCAGGGAGAGCATTATTAATCATGAACTGGACATCTTATTCATCACAGAATCATGGGGAGATGATGCATCTGGCCCTGACTTTGTTCAAGCTACTCCTGAAGGTTACAGTGTAGCTAGACAAGATAGAGCCTCAGGGCGAGGCGGAGGCTTAGCCATTATTCATAGGGACACTTATCGCGCTAAATTTGAGCCCATTCTAAGTACCAATTGCGAAGCTCTCGCATTTACTATCAATCTTACACACAAACAGGCGTTTAAAGGAACCCTGGTGTACAGGCCACCTGGAGCTCGAACCAAATTTCTAGCTGCACTCATTGAAATTATGGAATCCGCAATAGAATCCCCGACTTATACAATTCTTGGGGATTTTAATTTTCCTCTGGAAAACTTGGAAAACAAAGATACACTCCAACTTATTACTGATATGCAGGCAATAGGACTGCAGCAGCTGGTGAAGGGCCCCACGCATGAAGCCGGACACACGCTGGATGGCCTGTTTACGAATGACCATGGCATTGAGCTGGTAGCAACACTACCTTTGATCTGGTCTGACCACCAAGCCATTATTTTTAGGATCCGGATGCTACCACTCAAACCCCCTCAGACCAAAGATAGGGCACCAGTGGGGGCGCGGATGTGGAAAAACGCAGACATACCACATCTCTCAAATCTCTTGCTGTCATCTGCTCCAGAAAGCGGAGACAATACTGAAACTATGTCCATTAAATTTCAGGAATGGATCTTAAAAGCAGCGAACGAAGTTGCTCCTGAAAAAACTTATCGCCCCAATAGAACCACTCCATCTGCCCAGTGGTATACAGAAGAGCTGCGACTTCAGCGTCAGTTCTGTAGAAATTTAGAAAGGCGCTGGAGAAAGCACTATAGTCCATTGGCTAAGCAAGAATACAAAAGTGCTCTGGCTATATATAAGAAAGCTATCACCACACAAAAGAATCTTTTCTTCACTGGTCGTATTGAGCACGCCCAGAACTCAGCTAGGATGTTATTTCAGGTGGTGAACTCTCTGTCTAGTCCTCCAGCTGGCTCCACAATAGAGAACTCGCAGGAATTCTGTACCGCCCTAGCCACATTTTTTACTACTAAAGTAATGGATATTTACTCCACTTTTTCTAAAGAGCCGGTAGGAAGAACCACTGATTTAACTATTCAACCAGCACTGAAGCACCCTTCCTTTACTCAGTTTCAGTCAGCTACCGAAGAACAGGTCAACGCACTTGTTGGCAAAATTAAATCAGGCTCTCCGTTGGACCCATGTCCTCCGACCATAATGAACCAACTACACAATGTGGTTACCCAGCCGCTGACCAACATATGCAACTCCATCTTTAGGACGGGTGTCTATCCACAGACCTGGAAGAAGGCTATTGTTAAACCTCTGATTAAGAAGCCATCTTTAGACCCTACCATCACTTCCAACTACAGGCCAATTGCCTGCCTTCCATTTCCTGCCAAAATAGTGGAGGCAATAATGAATAAACAGCTCTCTGAGTTTATTGAACAACATAAGCTCTTAGATGACACTCAGTTCGGGTTCCGGAAGGGACACGGAACTGAGACAGCATTGATAAAGGCCTCGGATGAAATTCGAGAGATCATGGATTCGGGAGGTGCTGCAGTGCTCATCTTATTGGACCTGTCAGCTGCTTTTGACACGGTCGACCACGTCATCTTGGTCGACCGTGTCGCAGCCCTTGGAATTAGTCATCTGGCTAAAGACCTTATAGCCTCCTTCCTTGTTAATCGCAAACAGGCAGTCAAACTGGGCAACTACTACTCGCCCACTTCTGAACTGCCCTGTGGAGTCCCTCAAGGATCCTCGCTAAGTCCCACGCTTTTTAATATCTATGTTGCGGACTTGGCGAGGGTTATTAAATCACATGGGATGCGATTAACTACCTACGCGGATGACACCCAGCTTGTGCTGGCGGTGCATAAGAACGGTCCAGTGGTAGCAGCTAAGTTTCAGGAGGGGTTACTGGATGTACAATCATGGATGCACAGTAACTGCCTGAAACTTAATGCAGAGAAAACCGAAGTTATGACTTTCGGTAAGATCTCCCCCGAATGGTCCCCAACTTGGTGGCCCAGTCAGATGGGCTCCCCCCCGATTCCAGCTGTCAAGGTTAGGAATTTGGGAGTGATCTTTGATAACAGGCTATCTTTTGGTTATCATGTCAACAAGGTGGTCTCTGCTGCATTCTTCGTGCTGAAGAAAATAAAAAAACTCATGCCTACCCGCTTCGGCAGGGAAAACACTGATTACCACCTTAGTGTTTTCGAAGCTGGACTATGGAAACGCCCTCTTCCTTGGCACTCACAAATACATCCTGAACAAACTGCAGTCCGTGCAAAATGTGGCAGCACGAATTCTGCTTAATATTCCTTGGCGACACTCTACTTCAGCAGCCATACGCCATCTACATTGGCTAAGAGTGGAGAGCAGAATTAAATTCAAGGCTCTCTGCATCGCCTACAAGGCCATTCATCAGACTGGACCAAAGTTCTTAAAGGAAGCTTTTCAGGTGTACATACCTGGAAAGAATCTAAGATCAGCAGCAAGCCACCTATTGCATGTTCCCCGAACAAGAACGGCCACATGGGGAGATAGACGCTTCCTGGTAGCGACCCCCATACTGTGGAACACACTCCCCTTGTATATTAAAACAGCACCAACACTCATTGCCTTCCGTAAGGCTCTGAAAACTTGGCTATTTAATCAATAAGTTCCTGTCCTCAATTTTGTGTATCCTAGAGCATCTCATTGCGCCTAGACACCCTAGGGTATTAGTTGCGCATTAAAAATCCCATAAATAAAATAAATAAATAAATAAATAAATATATTGAATACGGATATCCCTTGAGGGTGATAGTGGGATATATATATATACTAGCAGCCCGTCCCGACGTTGTCCGGGTATGAATTGCTGCCAGCCAGTAGTATATTGTTTTGTAGGATTTCGTTTTGATAGCATTTCTTATCTGTGACAGGCCGATTCACAGTGCACTGCTGATGCACTTAAGAGTGCGCGTTCAGTAGTGTGTGAACTAGAGTTTCCCTACTTTATTTTCCTTGCAATATTATATAGCGCGAACTCGACAACATGGCATGAGCACAATTTACATTACAGAAGAACACATTGATTTGTGGTAGGCACGGGGAGACAAAGCGAATTGCCTGGAATCACAGGATGTTGAGCTGATGCCGAGATTCTAACGTAGCTCCCCATCTCTAAAGTTCGCAATTCTAGAACTTGTGGTGGGAGGTGTGTCTAAAAGTGTATGTCGGTGCTGGGCATCAATGAGAGAGACCTGTGCATTTTTCCAATTGGTGGTGAAAAAATATGAGTATGTTCCTGGAGATGTGGGCCGCCGTGCCACCAATGTACTTACGGGGGAGGGTAAACACCCATTATTCCGCAAATTTCTTTCCGCATACCATCACTCTGCATACTTTCATTACGAAAGTACCATGACTCCCCAATGCCATTATAACGCATGGCATTACATTTTATATGCTTTTACCACGCATACATTTACAACGAAATTCGTTATAAATGCATGAATGGTAAAAGCATGTTTTTTAAAAATGTTTGGATAAGGCAAGTATGGGTACAGGGGTATATGTTTTGGGGTACTGAGGTGTATGTTTTGGGGTGTTTGGGTATTTTAATGGTTCAGATATAGTTTTGGGTTATGGGGTACAGGGGTATTTTTAGGGTTCGGGGCTAGGTTTGGGTTTTGGGGTATAGGGGTATTTTTAGGGTTCAGGGGTAGGTTTGGGTTTTGGGATACAGGGGTATTTTAGGGTTCTGGGCTAGGTTTGGTTTTGGGGTACAGGGGTATTTTTAGGGTTCAGGGGTAGGTTTTGGTTTTGGGGTACAGGGGTATTTTAAGGGTTATGGGCTAGGTTTGGGTTTTGGGGTACAGGGGTAGGTTTGGGTTTTGGGGTACAGGGGTATTTTTAGGGTTCAGGGGTATGTTTGGGATTTGAGGTACAGGGGTATTTATAGGGCTCAGGGCTAGGTTTTAGTTTTGGGGTACAGGGGTATTTTTAGGGTTTAGGGATAGGTTTGGGTTTTGGGGTACAGGGTAGATTTATAGGGTTAAGATGGGTTAGTGTTTAAGGGTGTTGGGGTATTTTATAGAGTAAGAGTGGGTTATGATTATGGGGTGCAGGGGTATTTAAAGTAGGGGTGGGCGGAATTGGCGCGAACTTGGTACAATAAATCCGCAATATTTCGTTCCGTCAGATTTCCAATTATTAAAACAGAAATCTCATATATTCAAGGTAATATAACAAGTATTTCTACATGCTAAAATGCATATAGTCATTTCACAAAAGTGAAATTAGCTTCCAGCAAGCCGTGAGAGAGGTGATGATTCTGAGATCAAGCCCCTGCAAACCATTATGGGACGAGATTAGCAGTGGTAAGTGAATATTATAGTATCTAAATAATTCTACAAAGAGCTGCAATTCACCTCCTTCTCCCCAGTTGTCCCCAAGAGGCAAATGCAATAGCATTTAAAATATTATACATCAAGCTGCAGTTCACCTCATGGTCCCTAGATGTCCCTAATGAGGCAAATGCAATAGCATTTAAAATATTACACATCAAGCTGCAGTTCACCACATGTCCCTAGATGTCCCTGATGATGCAAATGCAATAGCATTTAAAATATTATATCTCAAGCTGCAGTTCACCTCGCCGTCCCTAGATGTCCCTGATGAGGCAAATGCAATAGCATTTAAAATATTATACATCAAGCTGCAGTTCACCTCGTCGTCCCAAGATGTCCCTGATGAGTAAAATTCAAAAACATTGAAACCCTTTCATGAATGCTAAAAATTATGCTAAGCTTATCCCATAATGCTTTGCAGGGCCTTTTAGTTGTATTCTTGCCCATAACTGTGCTTGGGGTGGTTCTAAGAGAATGGGACCTCCACTGAATTACTATTTAAAGGGAGCAGGAATGTATAGAACCTGGGAAGAAAAAACAACACTCGTGACGGAATTCCCCCAGCGATTGTCACGCCCCCAGCACACACCCACAGCACAATGCAGACACGCCCACAAGGGACTACTTTGCTGGCACGGTTCTTTTACATTTTAAATGTATATGGTGGGCGTCTGCATAGCCTATGTCCTTCTGCTGCAACTGCCCTTTCCAACGCTGTATTGGGTGTTGTGATTGGTGCTGTGGTTCCCGAGTTTACCTGGCCAAAAGGTGCAAGTTCTCTCTTTATAATAGTACTAGCAGCCCGTCCCGACGTTGTCCGGGTATGAATTGCTGCTGGCCAGGTGTATATTGTTTTGTAGGATTTCGTTTTGATAGCATTTCTTATCTGTGACAGGCCTGTGAAACGCTCCGATTCACAGTGCACTGCTGATGCACTTAGGAATGCGCATTCAGTAGTGTGTGAACTCGAGTTTCCCTACTTTATTTTTCCTTGCAATATTCTATAGCGCGAACTCGACAACATGGCATGAGCACAATTTACATTACAGAAGAAGACATTTAATTTGTGGTAGGCACGGGGAGACAAAACAATTTGCCTGGAATCACAGGATGTTGACCTGATGCCGAGATTCGAACGTAGCTCCCCAGCTCTAAAGTTCGCAATTCTAGAACTTGTGGCGGAAGGTGTGTCTAAAAGTGTATGTTGGTGCTGGCCATCAATGAGAGAAACTGTGCATTTTTCAAATCGGTGGTGAAAAAATATGAGTATGTTGCTGGAGATGTGGGCCGCCGTGCCACCAATGTACTTACCGGAGGAGGGTAAACACCCATTATTCCGCAACTTTCTTTCCGCAGACCATCACTCTGCATACTTTCATTATGAAAGTACCATGACTCCGCAATGCCATTATAACGCATGGCATTACATTTTATATGCTTTAACCACGCATACATTTACAACGAAATTTGTTGTAAATGCATGAATGGTAAAAGCATATTTTATTTGTAATGTTTGGATAAGGTAAGTATGGGTATAGGGGTGTATGTTTTTGGGGTACTGAGGTATATGTTTTGGGGTGTTTGGGTATTTTAAGGGTTCAGGTATAGTTTTGGGTTATGGGGTACAGGAGTAGTTTTAGCGTTTAGGGATAGGTATGAGTTTTGGGGTACAGGTGTATTTTTAGGGTTCAGGGCTAGGTTTGGGTTTTGTTGTATAGGAGTATTTTTAGGGTTCAGGGGTAGTTTTGGGTTTTGGGCTACAGGGGTATTTTAGGGGTTCGGGGCTAGGTTTGGGTTTTGGGGTACAGGGGTATATTTAGGGTTCAGGGATAGGTTTGGGTTTTGGGGTACATGGGTATTTTAGGGTTCAGAGGTAGGTTTGGGTTTGGGGGTACAGGGTTATTTTTATGGTTCAGGGCTAGGCTTGGGTTTTGGGGTGCAGGGGTATTTTTAGGGTTCAGGGGTAGGTTTGGGTTTTGTGGTACAGGGGTATTTTAAGGGTTCAAGGCTAGGTTTGGGTTATGGGGTACAGGGGTATTTTAGGGTTCAGGCGTAGGTTTGGTTTTTGGGGTATTTTTAGGATTTAGGTATAGGTTTGGGTTTTGGGGTACAGGGTATATTTATAGGGTTAAGATGGGTTAGTGTTTAAGGGTGTTGGGGTATTTTAAGGAGTGAGGGTGGGTTTTGATTATGGGGTGCAGGGGTATTTAAAGGGAGCAGGGTGGACACGTGGAGCAGAAATGTACAGAACCTGGGAAGAAAAAACAATGAAATATGACACAACGCGCGCCCCGCACATGCCCACACCACCAGCACACAATATGAAACATGGAATGAAGGGCAGAATGTAAAAACAATGCCATAAATTCACCCCAAAAGAGAGATCTTGGCCTAATCCATCATTTTTTTTGCACTCCCCACCCCCCAGTTCAGACACAACCATGAGCAAGTCTGCATTGACCCTGTACCTCGTGGAAACATTCCATGTCGAACTCCCAAGCCGTTTCTTTCACCAATTTCTGACTATCAGCCATCTTCGGCCACGATAGCTTGACTCCAGTGGTGTGGTGAGCATGGGACTCACGTCTCAGCATACCCAATCCACTCGGGGTGACAATAGCTAAAACAACAGTTGATGGACAGAATGCAGAACAATGTCATACATTCACCCCAGTACAGAGATCTGGGCCTAAATCCATCGTTTTTTTGCACTCCACACCACCCCAGTTCAGACATGGCCATATGCAAATCAGCCTTGACCCTGTGCCTCATGGGAACAGTCCAGCCCGAAGGGCGGAACGTACCACACGCCCCCAGCATTTGTCACGCCCCCCCAGCACAAGCCCACAGCACAACACAGACACGCCCACAAGGGACTACTTTGTTGGCACGGTTCTTTTACTTTTTAAATGTATATGGTGGGCGTCTGCCTAGCCTATGTCCTTCTGCTGCAACTGCCCTTTCCAACGCTGTATTGGCTGTTGCGATTGGTGGTGTACTTTTCGAGTTTACCTGGCTCAAAGGACACAGTTTTCTCTTTATAATAGTAGTATAGATAGTATAGATATATAATGGAGGATGACAACTAACCGATAGGAGCGCAAGAGCCTCCTGAACTAATTATGTTGACACCCAGGTTCTCCACGTTCTTGTGTGGTCAACAGGGCCTCAAGTATGACTTTCCGTAACTCAGGGTACAGGGCTTGATTGACGCCCATTATCGTTGTGCTACCACAATTCCTTGAGCATGATTTTGTTTTTATTTTAATTTATTTATTATTTTAATTTATTTATTATTTTTATTTCGTATTTCCTTTCGCCAATACGTAAGGCAGCCGCGCGTGTGACGGGATTTAGCCTAGGGCGTTGCGACCCCCCCCTTTTGGGTATAGCTGAGGAATGGCCCGACGGCGTCGCAAGGCTTCCTTTTTTTCTAGTCTTCTCAGAAAGGGATTCCCAGACTTGACAGGCTGCAAATCTATGTCGTAGTCAGCCACGATCGGCGATAGGCGTCGGTATGACTCCATTTACTCCAGATCGTCCGAGAGGCGCAAAGCCTTTCACAGGGTTGGGCATCAGGACACCCGATCCAGGTTGGCCCTTTGCAACAGGCCCCTCTGGGACAGACTTGGTATTCGTTGCGTATATAAAGGGTAGACGTATTTTGCTTGTGGTCACATTCCTACTAGTTGATCAGTTCTTTTCCCATCATATTCCACGGCTTCTTGCATATGTTTTCCATCATTTTCCGCAGCTTCTGGCATATAGCGTTCAGGGGAGAGTCTGGTGGTCTCCTCCTTCCCTTCATTGGCAGTTGTTCCGGTGGCGGTTCTAATGGTTGATGCTAGGTATAGGTTATCCCGCGCTCTCAGCTCTCTAGTACTCTCCGAGTACCAAGTTATTTACCTTTCAAGATAGTGGGATATATATGTATGGATAGGTCTATCTTAACAGGCCTTGGCCTCACACTTCCAGACATTGGATTATGATGTGCTGGAATAGCCCGGTTATAACCTTCCTACATTTGTGGCTCTTAGATTAGGTTTCCAGGTTTATCTCAATCCTACGCGACTCAGTTGTTGTGACCCAATCTACAGTGCGAGGAAGAATTTCCGATGGTATCAGTGCAAGAGTTTCCATTCGGGTGAGTGCCACAGTAGCGGTGCGTTGGGCACCGTCATTCAAACAGTTTTTCCAATCTTTCAGTTATTCGGCTCTTTATCGTGCAAGCCTCTGGAGTCTTACTGTTCAGCATGCGCAATACCTCGACTGCGAGAACGATCAGCGGGTACAGGCTTATAGGGCATCTTCTTAGTGGACTTGTTCCAGGACTCAGGCCATTTTGCCGAAATTCTCATATTTAGGCTGTTGCGGAATACCTCCTTAGCGTACAGGGCAGTAAAGGATTGTTTCATCCGGTTTCCTTGTATTTCCGGCGACTGGGTCGCACCTTTCGCGCATGGAGGACTCCATTTTGAAATTCCAATGCTCCTTGGGTCGGAGGAGGCTGGCCCGGTTTTCCTGCCTTGGCTTACAATTTTCCCTTTTTTCACATGAAGTAGCACTCATGTAGATCAAGGCAGATGCCTTTATGGTTCACCAGGGAGCTATGGCTCGCAGGTTAATCGTTGCCGTTTAGTAAGCACGGGTCTGGGTTTGACACATGGCAATGTGGTAAGTACAGTTTTCCCCAGGTGGTATGTATTCCGACTTTGCTTTATTTACGATCAAGTTTCTGGTATCTACAATACTTTCAAGGTTTTCGAACGCGCTGAGGGCGTTCATTTCGTATTTCTGGGTCCTTCCACTCCCGCCTTATGTTTCGGCGATAGAGGGTCGCTTCGTTGATATGTACGCCATGTGGCGGCTTTGTGAGGACTGATTTCTCTAATCGTGTATTATTTACCAAATAGTGTCTGGGGACTTCAGTAACGTTCACCTTATAGCGTCCATTTTGGCCGTTTTTCTGCGGCTCATTCTCGGTTCAGGGCAGGTTGCTGAACTTGCGTCGGGTTTTTGTTTCGAATTCTTTTTGGTGGCGTAAATATCCCGAACCGGAATAACTTTCGTGATTTCCTTTTTATTAATAGTCATATAATAGTATGTTGACAGGACATTAAATATTGTCAGGCTGTGTTACGAAGCATTCCACCTTTAGGTGTTCCTATGGCGAGGCAAGCCCGCGTTTTACAGGTACAGTATATACTCTAGGAAGTTGCTCTGTAAGCAATGTCTGAACTGCATGTGGTCAGGACCTGGTCACACGAATTTGAGATAATGCACTTTATGGGTGTTTCTTCCCATTACTTATGGCTTACAACGATGATTCTTGGATTTACTATATGAGGTTTTCGTGTATAATTGTTCATATGATTGTTGATGATTATTGACATTTTATATGTGGGTCAAAGGCTATTATAGCCGATGGTTGAGGGCTTTTTGCCAGAATGGTGTTTAGAACCAATTGTGGAACGCAGTTTGTTCAAAGAACAATACTTATCATTCTTGTTTTGATAATTCCCATTGTTGAGCAAGTTTTTATTCTTCTGATGGAGTTTCTCAGACTCTATTTAAACAGTATATTATGTACCGGTGGGAGATTTAAGACTGTAGTTGTGTTGATAAGCGTTAAACTAGCATAATCCGAAGCCTCCGGTCCTGTAATAAAATCAAAAATTAGCTAGCATTGGCTCCAAGAATTTTCAATTCTATTAAGGACACGGAGGCGAGGATTATCCCACCCGGTTTATTACAGTATTGGTAATAATTACCCACCCGCATGTACTTGATATTCTGTGTCAGCAGAAGTTACGGGTTTTCCTGTCTCATTCCTTGCAGCTTTGAGTAAAGAAGAAGGAGCAGGTGTTCTTCTGGCTTAGAAGACGTAATCTTTCCAGTTTGAAGATGGTTCTCCATGTTGAAGGATGTTTATTGGGACTCATATTCCGTGGAATGGACTGGATTTATTAATGTGTGGACTATATAAGTTCGAGCAAAGAAAGAGGAGGAGACACAGGGTACAGCAGCTCTTATGGGGCTATACAGGATGTGATGTATGTACAAGCATCATGGGAAATGTAGTTTTATTTGCATACAAAACGTTTTTCATTGGCTGCTGTGAGTAGCAAATATAAGAAAGAGAAGCATAATCCTCGCCTCCGTGTCCTTAATAGAATTGAAAATTCTTGGCGTGAATGCTAGCTCATTTTTGATTCTATGGCACAACCGGAGGCTTTTGATTATGCTTTCTCATTTCTTTACTGCAAAACACAGCAGCGAATGAAAGTAAAACTACAGTATTGAAAGACCACAATACCCATGAGGCTTTGAACCACGCCTCTATCATTACAGCCAATCACCGCATACATTACCATACAAAGTAGAGAGACACTAATCTGGCCTCCTCTTTCTTTGCTGCTCTGCAGCCCAGATAAGTGCCTCTCTACTCTGTATACTTGCACTGATTGCATTTTTGCACTTGTGTGATTATAATATTCACTTACTATATTATTAATGTATTTGCATTCTTTTGCTGAGTTTAATCGTATCTTGTAGTGAATCCATTGTGCTTCGCGCATTGTGCTTGTGCGCTTTCCCTGCGTTTATTTTCGGAGCGCGGCCCCCCCTGTGGAGCCCGCTCCGTGTCTCAGCGTTTAGATTGCTTCAGATCGCGTGTTGCGCTATAGGGCTCCGTGTCTCCGACCGCGTCAAGCAGCTCTGCCTACCTGCTTGCGGTCCGCGAGCCGGAGTGATTTCGCCCCCACCTCTGGGAGAGAGCGCACGCCGGGGCCTTCACAGGCTTCCAGCGTGCGTCTCCCAGGCTCGGACGCTAGTCTACGCGCGTGCAGCCCGTTTTCCTGTGCCTTCTTACGACGCTCTGCCCCGGGCTGAATAGGGGACACCTCGCATCAGGCCAGGAGCCAAATTGGGGCCTTGTGAATTATTACCAGCGTTTTTTCATAGACGATCTTCTGGCTGGGGCTGATTGTTAACCGCTGATCTTCCTAGGCTCGGCTGAGCCATAATTTTTGGCGCCCCTATCTGCTTGCCTGCAGAAAGGGGCTTTCTCCCTCCATTAGTCAGAGAAAGGGACTACAACCTCAGTGAGTGCATTGAAATATTGTAGTTTTGGCTCCTGCGCCAGGCACTGCTCCCACCTGATGCACTACAGGGCTGAGAATTAAGCTTCCCTCTGGGGATTTGAGAGTCGGAGAGTTATTTTCCTTAAGAAGATGGCAGAATTTAATTGCTATCAGGAGGAGATTGCTGCGGGCGACGAACAGGATGACGGGTATTACGAAGAAGAGTCCATGGAGGACATCATTAATAAAAAAATAGACACCAAATTAGACAAAGCTTTGTCGTCAGCCCTGTTACCCTTAGCTAAGAAGTTGGAATTGCTTGTTTCTGCTGGTCCCAAGGTTCCCCCCTCCTACAGGCCCAGGTCAGACCCCTGCTTCCAAGCCCCGTGAGTCCCCAGAGTCTTCCTGCCCACATGTCCACTCCTATGCTAAGATTTTTAAATCCAAAGAAGGTGCCAAGATCGCCGCCCCTTGCCTTCCACCTCCACAATCTTTTTTTAATAAAAAAAAAATACTCAACTGTAAGTTTACAAAACGGGGGGGCATTGCCTGCTCTTCTCACTCAGGGACACCAGCATTGTTAACAATGCAGACACCACGTGACTGACACAGAGCTTTAACCTCTCCCTTGAACAGGCCCTAAGTCTAAGTATATGATGGGCAGACAATCTCACAGCCCTGAGGCTTGTGAGGTCATCAGCTCGGCAGATACTTAGCAACAAGACCCAGTCTCCACCCCCTGATGGCGTGGAGGTAAAATTTGCCATGGCCGTTTTTAATTTATGCCCTGTGGGGCTTACCCTCCATGTCAATCAGAAAGTGGAGTTTTTAACAAAGAACAAGGGAACCCACTCGGTAAGGAAGGACCTGGGGTATCAGTTAAGTAAAAGACAATGGTCCTTGACAAGAAAGATCAACGTATCAATAATTATAGGCCACAATAAGCACTATAATGAAAAAAAGTCCAGCCGGACTTGAGTTTCATTCAATGTTTGAATATATTAAATCAGAAGAACCAGCATTTAGACAGTGGGACACAGACCTGCATCCACAATGCTACACTTACAATCAAACAATACAAATACTTGGGGTATTTCAGGCATACACAAATTGGGAGCAAAGAGAAAATTTAAAGTACATTTGCTTCACATATGTGGAAACGTAAGGAATTTAGGCACATAATAGTACACTACTGTTTAACCACATATCATGTCGACGGCGTTTCGATCCTACTACCATTAAAGGATCATCATCAGGACATTCATTGTTAGCCTGAATGAGAAAAGCATAAGCTCAATGTGCCTGGTTGGGGCATGAACCAGCGCGTTTTACTGGAACCTCGAGCCAAGGGACCGGAGTCAGCAATTCAATGAAGTGGTGCCTCAAGGAGTACTGCCAGGGATTACCAAAATTCGATAAGGTAATTCTATCACGAGGGTGGAGTAGATAAGGGTATAGCCACCCGACTAAAAATAACCTTCCAACCGATCATGGAGGTCAAGGGGATGACGTTAGCCACGTGGGAATAATGAATGGAACGCCGAAAATTGTCCCCGTGCTCAATAGCGCTATTGAGCACCGGGACGATTTTCGGCGTTCCATTACGAACGTGAGGAGCCCTATTACAGGCTTCGGTTTTCTGCGCTACTCGCTCCATAGGAGTCCCACTCTGACCTCACTGCCTCCGCTGTTGGAGTAATTATTACCAATTGGCAGCCCTAGGTAAAATTACCCACTACCCGAACTTGCCTTATCTACTACCCAACGTTGAACCCTCTTTGGGAACGCGCCCTCGTGTTGCAGCTCCGCAACAAGAGCTTGGACTACCAGTCCGTTGGCACCTTTGGGACGTCTTCTGGTCCCCGACGATCCCTTAATTATTCCCACGTGGCTAACGTCATCCCCTGGACCTCCATGATCGGTTTTTCGGCACCGCCCCGGACGTGGTCGTCGAGTCCGACGCCAGTCATTGGGGTTGGGGCGCTCGATATGGGCAATTTATCACAGGAGGACGATGGTCAGCAGAAGATCTAGAATTGCACATAAACTGTCTAGAGTTGTTGGCAGGGTTCTTTGCCATCAAGTCTATCTCACCCCTGAAAAGCAATTGTTGCATCCTGCTTCGAATGGACAATGTTTCAGCGGTGAGATACATCAATTGATTAGGGGGGACAAAGTCCCGCATGCTAGTCCACATAGTGAAGGAGTTTTGGCATTTTTGCCTGGAGCGCAAGATTTCTGTAGTGGCAGAGTATCTCCCGGGAAAATTCAACCAGATTGCGGATTGGAATGACCGGTTCCTTCCGGATTTCAGCAACTGGAGGCTTCATCCCTCCTTATTTGCTCAGATGATGACTATGCGAGGCCCATGCCAGATAGATCTGTTTACATCTCGACTCAATGCCAATCTACCCCTGTTCTTCAGTTGGAGGCCGGATCCAATGGCGATGGGGACGGATGCGTTCCTACAACATTGGGGGCAACAGAGGAATTATGCTTTTCCTCCGTTTGCACTGATTCCGAGGACGGCGGCCTTTGTCTGTCGTCAGAGGGCTTCCCTAGTGTTGGTGACTCTGTTTTGCTCGACTCAGTCATGGTTTCACACACTGTTGAAGTTATCTGTGGACCTTCCTTTCAGGCTTCCAATTTTCCCGACTCTTCACCAGGACCCAGTGGGGGCGTGCCACCCGTAGGTCTTGAAGAACCAGTTGACACTGATGGTGTGGACGCTCTCAGGAGACATGAGAGCATGGCAGGCCTTTCACAGGTGGCTGCCAGCTTTATGCAACAAGCGTGGGCTCCTTCCACCCGGAAACAATATTCTGCTTCATGGAAGAGATGGGTGGGTTGGTGCCTTCCAAGACAAGTGGATCCCGTGGGATCAAATATAACTGAAGTCTTGAATTTCTTGTCTGAATGTGCTGAATCGGGCCTGGTGTACAGGTCAGTCAATAACTTCCGGTCTGCAATTTCAGCTGCACATGACCAGTGGGGATGCATCACCTGGGGCCTCATTTATGAAAAGTGACGCATCGCTGCGTGAAAACAGCGATGCGTCACTTTTCACTGCGCACTCCTTGCGACACCAATGATGCGTCATATTTAATGTATGACGCATCATGTCGCAAGGACTTACAGATACGTCAGTATTTCTGACGCATCTGTAAGCGCAAAAGTGACGCATTGCTGGAGTGTGTCACAAAAGTGACGCATCTCCAGCAATGCGTCCTTTCACATGGGGAAAGCCCCATGTGAAAGGGCTTGCGTCAGTCTTACGCCTGCTGTGAGGCAGGCGCAAGATTTTGACGCAACAGCATCCTAAAAGTGACGCAGTGAAATCTCATAGATTTCACTGCGTCACTATTACGAGACTTTTTGCGGGGGAACGCCCCCTCTGCATACATTATACCTGACACAGGTATAATGTGGCTCAGGGGTTTAAAAAGTGACGCATCTGCCTAGATGCGTCACTTTTTAAATATGGCGCAACAAGGCGCATGTTTTACGCCGCAGATGCGTCACAAAAAGTGACGAATCCGCAGCGCAAAACTGACGCAAGGACTCATAAATGAGGCCCCTGGTTTGTAAGTTACTTAAGGGTGTCCGGGTGGCTAACCCTCCTTGGCCCAGATATTCCACTTTATGGGATGTTACTAAAGTTCTCTCTCTTTTGGAATCCTGGCCCGATAATGGTGATCTGTCTTTGAAACAGATTTCTGCTAAGCTTACAATGTTGCTGTGCCTCATTTCATGTCTTAGAGTATCGGATGTTAGAGCCTTAGATTTGGCTGGTAGGATGTTTTCCCCTCAGTGTGTTTCTTTTGTTATCACAAGACGGACTAAGACCATGTCTCGTTCAGTGGAGTACCCTGCTTTTCCACATAATAGCAAATTATGCGTATTACAGTGTTTGAAATGTTATGAAGAACGTACTATTGCAAACAAAGCTGATCCTTTGGGTCAAATGCTTATTTCTGTTCAGAAACCTTTTAAACCAGTCGCTGCTGCTACCTTAGCCAGGTGGGTTCGTTGGGTGATGTCAGAGGCTGGCATTGACATTTCTGTTTATGGTGAAAAAAGGAGCCCAAATATTGGGTTCTGAGACCTGTCTTGTGTTGTGGCTACTGACCAAAGTGATAGATAGAGCCAGCGAAGAAAGAAAACTTTCATTCTAGAGTCCCCTCACTCACCGGGGTTTCCCCACGGTGACATGCTTCATCATTGGGGCCATCCCAGTTCTCTATGAAAAGGGGCGTGCTACGACTTGCGAAATACGTAGGAGCACTTGTTTGTGAAGGACTATGTGTGGTGTAAAAGTGTAGTGGAGTGGGTGTAAGTGATTAAAAATACCGTGCTAGTGGGCCTCAACAAATTTAATCTGCTCCTAGGTTGGTATATTAAAATGGGGTTTGTCACTGTATTCCGACCTGCTATGAAGGTAGGATCAGTGTACGGTCGACATGTTTCAAGCTACCCCTAGCTTTTCTTCAGGACCATACAGGGACCAGCCCTGTATATGCCACTCCTGTAAAACCCTTTGCTAGGGATTTTAATTAAATTAAATACACAACATATAACGCTGCTAAGACTCTAGACATGCGTTTTTCAAAATACATAAGTTTGTATTCAATGCTGTTTCTGTAAAAGAATGACACATAATTAGTGGCATATCATCCCTTTTTTCAGAGAGATCGGGTACACGATTGTCCTTCATGTCGCACGTTTGAATATATACAAGGTGGTATTTGCCCCATATAGGTGCATGCAGGCTCACAAGTCCGGTGCATAGCTCATAAAATATATACAAAGTGATTGTGGCGTGAATTCACACATTAAAATAACACAGTACTTAATGTGAATAAGACGATCGACACACATTACACATAACATTTATATGGAAAAAGATTCTCAATATTTACTTTTACTGGTGCCTAATAGCACTTCATGGTCTCTGGGGGGGGGGGGGGGGGGTGTCACTCTATGGAAGCATTGCTGTCAGCGTGGGATTAATGAGAGACTTGGTTAGTTTCTATTTTTTGAGAGGTAAGGTTTTGTCGGTATCCATCGGGGCGGATCCCAAAACCTTTCCGTTTCCATTTCAAAATGTTGGGAGAGAAAAGAGAGCGGTGATACACTTACTTCCTGACTGGTGGCACCGCATCGAAATACCTAGCTGCTTCCCTGCCGGACCGCATCTTAGTGTGTCCTCGGTGAGGGGTATTTTTGTTAGTTTGGCATTTCCGGGTAGGAGATGTTAATGTTAATGTTAATGTTAATTATCATTTATTGAGCGCTCGTACGCCCGGAGGCTTCATGGCGCTGTAGGAAGGAACAGGGCGCGTCAGTCAATTAGTAGAAAAAAGCAGCTCAATGATGTGCCTGAGAAAAAAGCCAGGTCTTCAAGAGATGTCTGAAACTGAGATTATCACTTAGTTTTAGGTGAGGGGGGAGAGAGTTCCAGAAGGCAGCTGCAAGGTGGTCAAAGCAGCTGCCTCCGAGACGCTTCCTCTTGTACGGAGGAACAATCAGGAGGGATTTATGGGTGGACCGGAGGTTGCGGGGAGGGCTGTATCTTTGGAATAAGTCTCTAATGAATTGGGGACCAATGTCATGTAGAGATTTAAATAGAATGCAGCCCGCTTTGAAGGCCACGCGTTGCTCCACCGGCAACCAGTGTAGCTGTTTCAGGCCAAGTCTGACTGATTGCCTTCTAGGGATGTTCAAAAGAAGTCTGGCTGCTTGGTTCTGAACCAGCTGGAGGCGTCTGAGCTCTCCCTTTTGGAGCCCAAGATAGAGACTGTTAGAGTAGTCCAATCTGGACAGGACCAAGGAGATGACGATCTGAGATGGAGGAGACTGGACCGCGTTTCTGCGTGCGGCCATTTTGGGAGGATGCAATATCGCTTCTCAATTAAGTTTTTATCAAAAAAAGGGGGATTGATCCACAATCATCAAAGGGAGATAAAAAATGATCGTGCAGTGGATTCCAGTATTTACAATATTATGCTCATTGTTTTATTGAGGCGTTTATGGACTTGGCGGCTAATGTATTTGTATGGAAACGATTACTTTTGTTTTTATACCGCTGCTCTTGGTTCCTCAGAGATAGGCAGGACCACATTCACTGATTGCTGGCAAAGTATCCCCTTTTAGTTGTTAAACGCACACCAGGGGATATCATCATTGAGCCCATATATATCGGTTCAAAATTTGAAAAGCCATCTCTGCTCGCGTTCATGCAGAGTCTTTTCAAGGTTGTCTCTGTTTTTTATGCACTCCAACACCACCCACGTGAGGTCATTCGGTGTATGATGTTTTTCAATGAAGTGATTGGTCATGAGAGTGGTTGCTCGTTTGCAACGGATGTTGCTTCTGTGTTCCACTATGCGGGTGCTCACCTTTCTTGAGGTCATCCCCACATAGTGTAAATTGCAGGAACAGGTGATCTAGTAAACTACCCCGCATGTGTTGCAGTTTGAGAAGTGACGTAACTCCCATGTCGTTTTGTTATTAAAAGTGACAGACTTTGTAGTTGATGTGAGATGGCACACACTACAATTATTACATGGGTAGTGACCACTTTGTAACGGGTGCAGTCTGATGGTGGTCTCTGCCGGTCTTGGTCGGGTATGAACCAAATAGTTCTTCAGGTTCATCCCACGGCGATGACTGAACATTGGAGTAGGTATGTTAAGTTCGCCGCTGTTGAGTATTGGCCAATGTTTCTTCACTATTTTCGTGACTTGATCCGACACTTTGTTGAAGGTGGTGATGCAGATGGGTCTGTTGTTTTCCGAAATGTTTTTCACTTTGGGTTCCAACAGGGCGTCCCTGTTGTTATTGCTTGCCCTCTTGTTAACATTTTTGATCAGTTTCTTGGGGTAGTTTCTCTCCTTTAGTTTTTTGATTAGGTCTTCTGCTTGTGAAAAATAATCCTGTTTGTTTGTGCAGTTTCTTCTCAACCGTAGGAATTGTCAAAATGGGAGGTTTTGTTTCAGGTGTCTAGGATGGAAACTGTCGTAAGTAAGCAGACAGTTCCTGGCGGTTGTTTTAAAATGAGTAGTCGTTGTTAGTGTACCGGTTTCTGCCCAGATGTTCAGGTCCAGAAACACCAGATGTGATCTGCTCATAGTGTTCGTGAACTTGAGAAAACTGTCCTGCTCATTGAGCCAGGAGAAAAAATTCAAAGCTTCTTCTTCATTTCCTTGCCAGATTAACAGGATATTGTCTATGTAACGCTTCCATAGCTTAATATGGTTCATGTATGGGTTGTTAGTATTCAGGATTCTCTTCTTCTCCAGTTGGTGGACATATAATCCCGCCACGCTCGACGCGAAAGTGCTGCCCATGCTAGTCCCGTGTTGTTGGCGGTATAGTGTCTCCTCAAAGCAAAAAAAATTCTCGGTGAGGGCTAGGCGGCAACACTCAAGGACTACATGTCTTGGTGTGTGGTAGTTCCAATTCTCTTCAAAAAGGACTTCCTCCAGTATTTCAAGGGTTTCTTTATGTGGCAGACTTGTATAAAGACTCTCCACATCTAGACTGATGAGGATGCTAGATGTGGGGGTCATAATATTAGTCTTTCAATAGACAGAGCACATTTTTAGTGTCCTGAAGGTACTCAACTTTCACCTTGAAAAGATCAACGACCGCAACACCGCCACCCTCGTGGACAACCTCGCCAACCTCGGACTTAAACAACTAGTCACTTCCCCCACCCACATCGCAGGTCACACACTCGACCCCATCTTCACCTCCAGCAACCACGTCTCCTTCAGCCACACCACGGACCTCCTCTGGACTGACCACAGCTGCGTTCACTTCACCTACAACAAACCAAAACCCAACATCCACCTCCAACCCACCCTGCAAAGGAACTGGAACAAAATCACCACGGACCAAATCTCCGCATCGCTCCTTCTAAACACCCCAGCCCTCTCTTCTAACGCTAACGAAGCCGCCGCCAACCTCACCCTATGGCTATCCAACACCGCTGACACCTTGGCACCACTGAAAAAACGTCAAAACAAACCTGGCAGCAAGAAGGCCTCATGGTTCAACGATGATCTCAAGAAGTCCAAGAAACTCTGCCGCTCCCTTGAAAAGGCCTGGAAAAAAGACCCAACCACCAGCACCAAGGACGCCTTCAAAAACGCCACCCGCACTCACCACCAACTAATCCGAAAAGCCAAGAAAACAGCATTCAAGGATCGACTTGACGACAACGCTCACAACAGCAAGGAACTTTTCAACATCGTCAAGGAATTTTCCAATCCCTCGGCCAACTCCAACGACATCACCCCCTCTCAAACCCTCTGCGACTCCCTAGCCTCATTTTTCCACAACAAGATTGCAGACATCCACAACAGCTTTGACAACCAACCCGGAAACCAACCCACCCAACCACTTGCTGATCATCTTCCCCCCGTGAACACCCTTAACGACTGGAACCCAATCTCCACTGAGGACACCATCCGCTTGATGAATTCCATCCACTCAGGATCCCCCACAGACCCATGTCCTCACCACATCTTCAACAAAGCAGACTCCGTCATAGCACCGCACCTCCGAGACGTCATCAACTGCTCCTTCAACTCCGCCACCTTCCCGGAAGACTGGAAACACGCTGAACTCACCGCCCTTCTGAAAAAACCCACAGCGGATCCCACCGAACTCAAAAATTACCGCCCCATCTCGCTTCTTCCATTCACGGCCAAAGTCATCGAGAAAGCTGTCAACAACCAGCTCGCCGCCTTCCTCGAAACCAACAAATCCCTCGACCCCTCACAATCTGGCTTCTGAGCAAAACACAGCACTGAGACCGCCCTCATCGCAGCAACGGACGACATTCGAACTCTACTGGACAACGGAGACACAGTCGCCCTCATCCTCCTCGACCTCTCTGCAGCATTCGACACAGTCTGCCACAGCACCCTTTTACAACGCCTCAATAACATCGGAATCCAAGGAAAAGCACTTGAATGGATCACCTCGTTCCTCACCGGAAGAACCCAGAGAGTCCGCCTTCCACCATTCAAGTCCGAGGCCTCTGAAGTCATCTGCGGCGTACCACAAGGATCCTCACTCAGTCCCACCCTCTTCAACGTATACATGAGCCCCCTCGCGGCCATAGCACGCCAACACAACCTCAACATCATCTCGTACGCGGATGACACTCAACTGATCCTTTCCCTCACCAATGACCCCAGCACCGCCAAAACTAACCTACACGAAGGAATGAAAGAAGTTGCCGAATGGATGAAACAAAGCCGTCTGAAACTGAACTCAGACAAAACAGAAGTCCTCATCTTAGGTACATCCCCCTCTGCATGGGACGACTCCTGGTGTCCGGAAGCCCTCGGAAAAGCACCCATCCCGACAGACCACGCACGGAACCTAGGCGTCATCCTGGATTCTTCACTCTCAATGAACAGACAAGTCAGCGCCGTATCCTCCTCCTGCTTCAACATTCTTCGCATGCTCAGAAAAACATTTCGCTGGATCCCCACCGAAACTAGGAAAACAGTCACCCACGCTCTGGTCACGAGCCGACTCGACTACGGAAACACCCTCTACGCAGGTACTACCGCAAAACTCCAGAAGAAACTCCAACGAATCCAAAACGCCTCAGCAAGACTCATATTAGACATCCCACGCAACGAACACATCTCTGGTCACCTTAAAGACCTCCACTGGCTACCCGTCAATAAGAGGATCACTTTCCGACTGCTTACCCACGCACACAAATCACTCTACGACATCGGTCCAGAATGCCTCAACTCACGACTGTCCTTCTACACCCCCTCCCGCCAACTACGTTCTTCCAGCCAAGCCCTCGCCACTGTACCTCGCATCAACAAGACCACCATGGGAGGCAGATCCTTTTCATACCTGGCTGCTAAAACATGGAACTCACTCCCCGCTAACCTTCGCCTTACCCAGAACCACCTAGCATTCAGAAAGCAACTTAAAACGTGGATATTTGACAAGTAATCCTCCTCCCCCTTCCTAAGCGCCTTGAAACCCTCCGGGTATGTAGTGCGCTATATAAATTCTTTGACTTGACTTGACTTGACTTGGTATTTGTTTTTTGTACTATCAGTCGCAGGAACGCATCTGCATATTTCGAGAGGGGTTCCAAAATAGACCCTATTCCAGAGACTATAGGCCTCCCAGGTGGGTTCTCCAATCGCTTGTGGATTTTTGTGATTGTCTAGAAGTATGGAGTGACGGATTTGGTGTTTACTAGGAATTCTGATTCTTTTTTGCTCATCCAATCATTTGCCATGGATTCTTCAATTAGGTATGCAATGGATATCCTCAGACGTTCTTTAGGGTCTTCCTTTAAGATGGTGTAATTCCTGGCATCTGCCAGGAGGCGTAGACATTCCAGTCTGTAGTCTGTGGTATTTTGCAGGACAATTGCCCCGCCCTTGTCTGCTGGTTTTATAGTAATCTTTTCATTTCTAGACAGTTCTTGTATTGCTTGTAATTCAATGTTACTTGTGTTCTGAAACACCTCAACTGTACGTGGGTCCAGGTCCTTGACCTCTTTCATGATGGCCTTTTTAAAAGCCAAAGGCTCAACAGGTAGGTTGTTTGATTGGGGAACAAAGGTAGATTTTTTCATCAATCCTGTATCGCTGGTGGTTGGATTGGTTGGTTCCTTGTCTTTGAAAAAAATTTGGAGTTTTAATTTTCTCAGGAACTCTTTTAGTTCGCAACAGAGTTTGAATTTATCAGTGTGTGGGGTAGGTACAAAACCTAAACCTTTGTTCAGGACTTCTGTTTATACTTTTGAGAGGGTCATGGTAGACAGATTGACCACTAGGCCTAGTGGTTGCTCGTTGTTGATTCCGGGGGGCCCTTGCTGCGCGTGTGGCATCCAGCCATTTCCAGTGGTTGTGCCCACTGCAGGTGTTGGCCTGTTTCATTTTTTTGCCCGCTGTGCCAGTTGGCCCCCGCCTAAAAAAGGCCGACCTTGGTTCCCATGATTACCACCCCAATTCTGGAATGATTGTTGTTGGTACATTGGGGGATACTGTTGAGGGCCATAATAAAATGGTGGTGGTGGTGGACCGCAAGGTTGCGGGCCATGGTAAGGAGGCCCTATAGGGGCCTGATTTCCTCGATATCTTCCAGAGTTTCCTCTCCCTCTTCTAGGTCTCCTGTTCATGGGGTGGTTATAGTTGTTCGGGGAATTTAAACTGTCAGATCCAGAGTGAGATCCATCGCTGTCTGTGTTATATCCTGGGTTCCTATTGCTTGGTTTGTAGTCATCCCTTATGTAAGGATATACCTTTTCATGGGAATGGATTTCCTCTTTTAGTGTATCAGACAGAGGCGTGCCGCTGTTTTTATTATCAACACTAACCAGTTCCTGGTGCAGTGCCACGATATCAGTGACCAGTCTATTTTAAATTGTTTGTCGTGCTGAAAAATAAAAGGCTCCTTACTTACGATTAATGCTCTTGGTGCTGCACTAATTTTAAGATATTCTGCCATCATCACGCCGTGAATTAACGTTTTACATTTTTGTTCTTTTTAACTCTGTCAGTTCATCCCAACACTGGTTTGCATCGCCATTATCTCTACGAGGGGCCCCTGTATGTGGTAGTATAGAGGCCATTATTCTGTCTACCTCTTCTTCTGAGTATGATAGGCCTGTATTTTCTGCCATGTTTTAAAGAGAATCTTATTGGTTTGTTAGTGAAAGTGTGTCTCAGGTGAAGTCACTAAGATTTGGGGACCATGGGGTCCCGTGAATGTTTATAAATACTCCAGCAGCTCAGCGGCTGCTATGAACATTCCGCTAGGGGAGCCATGGCATATTTGTTAGGATCTCGCTTGGAACATCCTCAAGGCTGCTGATTGGTCTTCTGATTCAATGTTTAAAGTGTTTTATTATAAACCTATTCCTCATGTTTCTGCTGTGATTGATGAGCTTTGAACCAGCATAATCAGAAGCCTCTGGTCCTGCCATAAAATACAACATTTTCTAGCTATCACAACAAGAATTTTAGATTCTATTAAGGACACAGAGTCGAGGATTATCTCACCTGTTGGGACAGTTATGCAACTGTAAAGTTGTTTTAATGTCATGTTGTTTAACAACTTTATGCCCACCCAATGAGAAATGAAGTTTTGGGCTCCTTTCTCAAACTTGTTTTTCTGTTTTAGGAAATTGATTCTAACAAGAGTTGAATGTCTACTCCAGACGGAGCTACTGGACCTTCTTGTCAGAAGAGGATTCCTTTGTTGGTTATGGTTTATTCTCCGTTGACAATTCCTACAGGAACTGTTGATCTCTCTGTTGAGAGTATAAGACTTTAGTTGTTCTTATTGGACTGATTCGCGCAAAGAAAGAGGAGGCCAGATTAGTGTCTCTCTACTTTGTATGCTAATCTATGCTGTGATTGGCTGTAATGATAGAGGCGTGGTTTAAAGCCTCATGGGTATTGTGGTTTTTCAATACTGTAGTTTTACTTTCATTGGCTGCTGTGTTTTGCAGTAAAGAAATGAGAAAGCATAATCCTCGCCTCCATGTCCTTAATAGAATCTAAAATTCTTGTTGCGATAGCTAGACAATTTTGTATCCTACTTTCGCTGGACCTGTACTCATGCACTGAGGGACTGCACCGGAAGTATCGCGAGATCTACCTGGTCTGTACTTTCTTCCTGAATGAATGGCGTTTCTGAAGTGAAGCAGTGAGTGTTGAGTTCAAAATTTGCGAACATTCGTGACAAGAATTTTCAATTCTATTACGGACACGGAGGCGAGGATTCTGCTTCTCATTTTCTTTCCTGAAAATTCTCAGCAGCCAATCAGAAAGTAAAAACAAATGAACATACTATAATACCCATAAACCCTAGTGGGTATCACATGACAACCATAGAGTAGATTCCTGTATAAGAAGCATACGAGAATAGTACATCCTCTTTCTTTGTGTGAAAAACAGTTAATTCCAAACAAAATCAACAAACACAGTCTGAAGTCCGGAAGCACAGGAAGAAGAATCCATTCTTCATAAGGAAATCCATCGGTCAACGTGTAGCGGCGAAAAACTTGAAGGCAACTTCAGCAAAACCTGATCTTGCAGGAGACGTGAAGACACTCCGTAATAAAAGTGAGCATCATCAAACCTTACTTGAGATCCGATCCTGAAATCAGAAGACAAAGCCGTAATATCACACTCCCAAAAGGAGACATAGTAAAAGGGAAGGGTAAAAAACAGCAGAAGTGTACATTGCAGTATATCATCAATGCAAAACAGACATCATAGTATTGAAATATGGGTGGGATAATCCTCGCCTCTGTGTCCTTAATAGAATTGAAAATTCTTGTCACGAATGTTCGCAAATTTTTAATTCTATGTCAGGACTGAAGGCTCCGATTATGCTTGTTTAAAGCTGTGCCACCACAACAAATGCAACATTCACAATAGGTTTATAATAGAAAGTCTTAGACGTAGATTCAGAGGACCAATCAGCTGTACTCATAATGTCAAATAAACTGACCCCCACAGAAATAGCCTTAGAGACCATAGCACCACGTGAGCACCAAATCTGGAAACATCAATACCAGCTTCGCCCATGAGCCAATGCACCCATCTTGCCAGAGTAGCAGGGGACACTGGGCGAAAAGGTTTCTGCAGTGCAATTAACAATTGACCAGCCATGTCTTGACGAAAACCTGCCATACTCACCTCGTAATCCCGGATTAATTGTACCACGTACAATTTAGGATTGTCAGGGAATGAGGGATAAGTGACAGAAGTGGTGTTACACTTAGTGCGACTGGAGACCAAAAAAGTAACACCCTCCGGAGAAAATCTGCGACGCGCTAGATCCAAAGTGCGAATGTCAGACACGTGTTTACAGGATTCCAGACAAAGCAACATAGCGAGTTTGGCTGAAAACTGTTTACGAGATAGATATTGATTCGCAGGCCAGGAGTCTAAGAAACGCAAGAAAATGGAGACATCCCAAAGCTCTGATGGCCTCATTTATGAGGTTTTGCCGTACAGAAGCACAGCAGGCCTTCCTGCTGCGCTTCCCTACGGCAAAAGAAAAAGGCAGGAATGCGTAGTATCTATAAGATACGGCGCATTCCTGTCCTTTTCCCCTGCGCCGGCGCACAATGGGCTGCTGTGCGCCAACGAAGGCACTTTTGCACAATGATGCAAGGGTGCATGCGTTGCGGGGATGATTATTTTTGTAAAGGAAGGGAAACCTTTCTGTACAAAAGTAATCACAAGAGGCTTTTCCTCTTTCTACGTGTGCTGCAGAATGCAGCACACATAGAAAAAAGAAAAACGAGGAGAAATAAAACTATTTCTCCCCGTAGCGCCTTCCTTATGCCTCCCCTGGGGAGACGTAAGCTTTTGGCACTGCCTCAGATTTATGATTTCTCATTAATCTGGGGCAGTGTCAAAAGGCCATGGATGTTGCTGGGAACGCCCCCAGCAACACCCATTGCACGCCCTTTTAAGGCAGAACAATGCGTTAAAGGGGCTGATATTTAACAGGCAGCAGTACTCCAAAAAAGTGGCTTAGTGCTTCCTGATAAATATCACGCAGGCAGCTGCGCCACAGAACGTCACAAAAAGTGATGTTCCGATGGTGCAAGGGGCCTCATAAATGAGGCCCTGAGTATTTAGCACGAGGGGGATTTGCCAACCAGATACCCCTGAGTAATTTACCTAATAATGGATGTTCACCAAACGGTTTACCGTTAATGGGTGTGTGACCCGCCGAGATGGCTGAGCGGAAGTTATTGACAGTGTGATAAGCAAGCCAAGAAGCGGCCAAACATGCAAGGAAATTCACTAACAAAGAGACATCTGCTGTAGAGGGATTCACTTCCTGTTGAGAGCACCAATCACCCCATGGTTTCCATGCTGTAGCATAACGTTTGTGTGTGTTGGGCGACCAAGCTTCGCTGATAAATCTGAAAGCTTCTTGTGAAAGGCCTAGGGCTTGCCAACGATCCCCGAAATTCGCCAGGCGACCAGTATGAGTTGACCTGATGTCATCAATGGATGCAGAGATTTGAGAGGGTCTAACAACAGATTCCATCTCTGGGGAAGAAGGACTGGAATCGTACACAACATTTCCAGAAGGACCGGGAACCACGCTTGAGCCCTCCAAATACGAGTGATCAGAATCAAGTCTGATTGATAACACTTGGCTTGGGCCAGGACTCTCGGAATCATCACAAAAGGAGGGAAGGCATAACAAAGCACTGGAGGCCACGTCTGTAGAAAAGCATCCATGGCGAGAGCTTCCGGATCCGGACTCCAGCTGAAGAACACCGGAATCTGTTTGTTGAGTCTGGAGGCAAAATGATCTATCTGACAAGGCCCCCACATCGTGGTCAACTCACGGAACACTCGAGGGTGAAGCCTCCAATCGCTGAAGTCCTGGAGATCTCGGGAATTCGTCGGGAATTCCAATCAGCAACTTGGTTGATGCACCCCGGAAGATATTCCGCTACTACCTACAGTTTGTTCTGCAGGCAAAAATGCCAAAAGTCTTTGGCAATTTCCGCCAGGAGTCGGGACCGGGTCCTGCCCAAATTATTCACATAGCGAACCTCTGGCACGTTGTCCATGCGGAGAAGAATGCAACAATTCGTCTGGCGGGGTGACAGGCAACGAATTGCAAAGCAGCCCGCTAGAAGCTCCAGGCAGTTTATCTGGAGATCCAATTCCTCCAGAGACCAACGACCACCTGTGGACAGTTGACCGCATCGGGCTCCCCAGCCCCGCCGACTGGCATCGGACTCGATCACCGCCTCTGGAGTGTTGCCGAATAGGGCTCGACCATTCCACAAATCCATATGTTCCAGCCACCACAACATCTCCCACCTCGCCTCCTCCGAAAGAGGAATCTGGTCGGAATACTTGAGGCCTTTCTGGAGATGCCGTATTTTGAGCCGTTAGAGTGCCCGATAATGAAGGGGACCCGGGAAGATCGCTTGGATAGATGAAGCTAACAATCCGACGACCCGGGCTACAGGCCTTAAGGACACAGTCTGCTTGTTCAAAATCAACCTCAACTCTCTCTTGATCGATCTGATCTTCTGAGGGGGCAAGAGGAGTTGACAAGTGATGGAGTTGATTAGGAAACCCAGGAACTCGATAGACTGAGAGGGAATCAACATTGATTTCTGGGGACTGATCAAGAAACCTAGAGTCTGCAACAGATCTACAGTCCATGAAATGTGTTGCGTTAGAATATGAGGATACTGACCCATGATAAGGATGTAGTCCAGATAAATTATGAGGTGAACGCCTCGGGCTCGCAGAAGTTCGACTACAGGCCTCAGAAGCTTTGTGAAGCACCAAGGTGCTGACGAGAGGCCAAAAAGGAGGACTCTGTACTGGTACCATATCCCAGCCATTGGAATTGAAGAAAACGCTGATGTGGTCTGTTAACCCCTTCCATGCTGATGACGAACCCCAGCCGTCATGCACTACGGTGCTCGTGTGCTGATGACGGCTGGGGTTCGTCACAGCCCGCCCCTGTTCGTGCTGGTTACAGCACACCAGGGGAATCGCGGCCGCATGGAAAGGGTTAATGGGCACTGACAGATAGGCATCTTTCAGATCTATGCGGATCATCCAGTCCCCTTCTTGAAGAAGATCGCAAAGAAGATGGATCCCCTCCATCTTGAAATGATGATATACAACCCATCCATTGTACTCCCTGAGACTTAAAACAAGCCTGGATCCACCTCCCTTCTTCTGCACTAGAAAGACATTGCTGACAAAGCCCTGAGGGTGACGAGCTGTCTGCACTATGACCCTTTCTGAAGCAGAGACTCGTTCTCGCTGAAAATTAACAGTTGATCTTGAAGGGAAAAAAGTATGGGACGAGGAGGGGGAGTCTGAGAGGGGGAATGGAGGAACTCTATCCTGTAACCCTGCACTGTATTCAGGATCCATGCATCTTGCGAGATCCCTTGCCAAATGTGGAGAAAAAACTGGATGCGACCCCTCAATTGAACTTCTGAAAAGCGAATCAGCCTCACCTGAAGCTGCGGCATCACGCTGTCCTCCTTGGTTACCTCCATAACGACCTTTTTTGTTGTTGTTTCTAGATCCACGCGTGGGGTAGAAGGGGGCGTTGGATTCTTGGTATCTCCCACGCTGGGAATTATAGCCTCTTTGGGTGCCTAGTTGGTAACCTCGGCCGAACGACCGCTCCCTATGTTGTCCTGCCCTTCCAAAAAACGAATGAAACGCCCGTTTCAAGGAGCCCTGTGCCTTGTCAAGGCCACTGAATGTAGCATTAACACACAAAAGGAGGTCCTAGGGGAGTATTTTAATGACCCAACTGCTAAACCCCCTAACTATCAATAACACCAACAGAAATTAGCAGTGACTCACTGCTAATTTCTGTTGGTGTCACTGAATGTAGCAACAAACTTGGTCAACTCCTTCAGGATAGGTTGACCGGAAAGGAGGCCCTGAGCCAAGGGACCAGACTCAGAGGATGACAATTCAGCCAACTTGGGATTGAGTTTCAAAAGGATAGAGCGGCGCCGCTCACAGGACATAGTACAAATGGCATTGCCCAAAAGACAGACGGCATGTTGAGCCCATCCTATCAGATCATCCGGATTGATGATCTGACCAGTGGATTTAGCCTTGAATCCTAAATCCCAAATTTTGGTCAAAGGATCGGTCAAGTCTAGAAGCCGATCCTGACAGGATCACCATGCACGATCGATTCCCTTTTTCGGATCTTTTGTGTATTTTTTAAGGTACGTCAACATCGATGCATTCACTTCAGGCGTGTCCGCCACCTTGTCTGCAAGATCCGGACGTGGACATTGCGAGCGCAAACGCGCTCTGACATCTTTATCAAATGCTTGCCGCATTTGGATTGAACATATTCAGCCACCTCTGTAGAGGGAAGCCAGGAGGAGGAGTTAGGGCGGACAATTTCGGCGGGGTCAAAATTTAGCAAATTTGGATGAAATGGGACATCTACGAAGCGCTCTTTGCGGAGCTTATTTGCAGGAGGAGGGGAAAACTCGGGCTCAGACACAGAATCAGAGGAAAAAGAGGTGTCGTCCCCTAGAGGCGAACCAGAAGGAGCGGCCTTGGAGGAAGACCCATACGAGTGCTCAGAAGACAATGTCTTAGCTAGCTTGGCGAAATCCAAAGAATGTGGGTTGGTTGAACCCTTACTGCCAGAAGCAGACTTGGACTGTGAAGCCATCCCTGCTGAAGGGCATAATTGCACAAATGTCTCTTTATTGGTTCAATGGCCCTCACCATGGCCCTATTAACAGAGTGCTGCACTCCATCTTACAGGGAGTCCTGGGTTAGCGGTGCAGCTGTTTGCCCCTCCCGCCTCCCGCCAGTTCATAAGTCGCGCTTTCGCAGAGTTGACTTGTCAGCTACTACTCCTGAGTCGGAAGCCGGGAGTCTTCTTACTTTTTTAAAAATTGTTGTGCTATTTTAATCGCCGCCATCTGTGCACTCACCCCTATCTCCCCCCCTCCTCACCTCATACCGCTTCCCTGCACAGCCGATTAGACGCTGCAGCAGGGGAACCGCGAGGACAGACGCCATCTTACAGGGAGTCCTGGGTTAGCGGTGCAGCTGTTCGCCTCTCCCGCCTCCAGCCAGTTCATAAGTTGCGCTTTTGCCCTCGCAAACAGAATTGACTTATCAGCTACTACTCCTGAGGCAGAAGCCGGGAGTCTCCTTGCTTTTTAAAAAATTGTTGTGCTATTTAAATCGTCGCTGTCTGTGCACTCACCCCTATCTCCCCCCCTTCCTCATCTCATACCGCTTCCCTGCACAGCCGATTAGACGCTGCAGCAGGGGAACGGGAACGGCAAGGACAGACGCCATCGTACAGGGAGTCCTGGGTTAGCGGTGCAGCTGTTCGCCCCTCCCGCCTCCCTACACAATTATTATTATTATTATTATTATTATGTTTCTTATTTAGCGCCTGAATTGACCCCCGAAGGGGTATCTCCGCGCTTGCCTTGGGAACCCGTCCTGGCTTTTCCCTGTGAGATAGCCCCTACAGGGCATCCCCAAGGTGAAAGCCAGGCATCCCGCCGCGGGGGGCCGTTGTGGGGATTAAGCAAGCTTAATGCCCAGAGTTGCAGAGTGTAAACCCATGATTAGGTCAGGCACCAAAGTGAGAATTATCGAGTCCATGGACATTTGAGCTCAAGACCCTGCCGCGTCGGGAATTGAACCCTGGTCCCGGGTCGGACCTCTGCTTCAGGGTCTGCCTGCTCTAACCAGTGAGCCACACTTCTCCACAATATCATGCTTACTCACTCCCGGCCTTTCAGCGGACGAGCGCAGCGGGCGTGCTGGCGGTGCGCCGAAGGCGCGCCAAAGGCAAGCCCGTCTGCGCCCGTCTGTGCCCGTCCGCGACCGGCCGGGACCTGGGGCCTACAACTATGCCCGAGATGGATCCTATTCCTCACTTCAACTTTGTGCCCATCAGGGCGACTGGCCTACTAGCTCCTCTATCCAGGCACGAATCAGGAACCTTGGAATATCATTGCCAGCGCAGTCTTCCGCACCTCTAGAGCCCCCCTCCCACCCCTCTTCACCTGCTCCTCCTCTACCTGCTACCGCTCTGCTCCTTAATACCCGCTCGGCGGTTAAGCATCAACTGGAACTGTTTAACCTCCTGGATTCTGCCAAACCAGAATTCCTATTTCTTACCGAAACCTGGTTCTCTCCTGAGTCATTGCCCAATGTTCTTGCGGCCCTCCCTGACTCCTACTATGCCCTTCGCGTGGACCGCCCAGGTGGGAAAGTGGGTGGCGGAGTGGCAATGATAGTCCACTCCAAGCTTCAATTCCAGCTCCTGCCCTATCCCCCTATGGCTTCGGTCGACTTCTTGGTCGCCCGCTCAGTCAACCTTGCGGTCCCCCTCACTTGTGCACTATTTTATCGTCCCCCCCAGGCTATGTCCCACTTCATCCCAGCCATTCAGGAACTGTTGGCCACTTTAGTGGTCAACAACTCCTCTGTGCTGATTCTGGGAGACTTTAACTTCTGGCCTCATGATCCCTGGGAAGACCTCATATCTAAAGAGTTCACCGAATCTCTTGGCTGCCTTAATCTTACTTCCCATATCAACCTTCCAACCCATATAGGTGGCCATACTCTTGACCAGATTTGGTCAGCCAACCTATCTATCTTATCCCTCACCATTTCCCCCTGCATTTGGTCTGACCACTCTCTTATCTCCTTTTCTCTCCAACTTGGAGCTACCAACAAGACTCCCCTCCCCAAAAACATCTGGGCTCGCAACTGGAACCGGGTGTACATGGCCGCCTTGTGCTCCTCTCTCATGGCCTCTCGCCCTCACTTGGCTGATACCCCCCAGACCTTCAGGTTATGGCCATAAACGACTGGCTTTCGGCCTCCTGCGACCTAGCTGCTACTCCAAGGCTAGTTAGGACCTGCCGCTCCCATGAGGCCAATAGATGGTTTACTGTCGATCTCAAAACCCTTAAACTTGCACTTAGACAAGCAGAACGCCTCTGGAGGCGCGGGTACTGTCCCATTCTTAAATCTCAATACTCAACCCTCCTTCGCAACTATAAGAAAGCTATCCTGGCGGCCAAAACAGAGTATTTCTCTGCTAAGATCTTTCTTGCGGCTAACAAACCCAAGGAGATCTTCACCATTGTCCACAGCTTAGCAGCAGCCGATCGATCCTCCCCTAAGCCCGTTCCTTCCCAATCTCTCCGCAACTCCCTGATTGGTTACTTCATTGAGAAGATTGCCACTATCAAACACAACATTCCTCCGCCTTCCCCCCTTTTTCCCTCCCCCTCTTCCCCTCCCATCCATTTCCTTGACCAGTTCCCTGCTATCTCTAGAGAGACCTTCTTCACTCTGTTGAAGAAAGTCAAATCGGGGTCCCCCTCCGACTGCTGCCCTGTTCGCATACTGAAGGAGGTCTTTTCCAACTGCGTAGAACCCCCGCTCACTCTCCTCAACACCTCCATTCTTCAGGGAACTGTCCCAGCTGCCTTCAAATCAGCCACAGTAATTCCCATCTTGAAAAAATCTGGGGCTGATCCTTCCCTTCCCCCCAATTTCCGTCCCATATCTCTGCTCCCGTTCCTGGGCAAAATTCTGGAGAGCCACATTACCATCTGTCTCTCGGCCTTCATTGAGCGGAACCATCTTCTGGCCTCCCATCAGGCCGGCTTCCGTCCAGCCCATTCGACGGAATCTGTGGTCCTCTCTGTCCTGGATGATCTTAGGCAGAGTGCGGACGACAACTCCTCCCAGGCCCTCGTTCTCCTCGATCTGTCCACCGCCTTTGACACGGTCGACCACTCCATCCTTCTCGACCGTGTCGGCGGCGCCGGCATTCGGGGGACTGCTTTGGCCTGGTTCTCCTCTTTCCTACAGGATCGGACACAGGCCGTTCAATTAGATGGCTTCTCTGCCCCCTCCTGTTCTGTCACCTGTGGGGTCCCCCAAGGTTCCTCCCTTTCCCCTCTCTTATTCAATCTTTACATCCACCCTCTTATTGCTGCTCTACAAAACATGGAGGTGTCAGTTTTCAACTATGCTGACGACCTCCAGCTCATCTTTAATCTGTCTCCTTCCGATGATTCTATTTTTAAATTCCTTACTTTCCTTACTTTTATCTATGATTGGATGAACTCCAATCATTTAAAACTTAACCCGGACAAGACGGAGCTGATCCTCACTGGCAGCCACCCTAGCCCCTGGTCCCCTACCTTCTGGCCCCCTGCGCTTGGTCCCTCCCCTTCTACTAAAGCTAAAACCCTGGGGCCCCGATTCACAGAATGAACTTAAGACTCAATCCTAAACTCACTACTATTTTGGTATTCACAGAATGAACTTACTACTTTTGGCATTCAGAGAAGTTAGGATTTTGTCTTAAGTTTGTCTTAAGACAGATTTAAGACAGACTTAAGACAAAATCCTAACTTCTGTGAATACCAAAAGTAGTAAGTTCATTCTGTGAATGCCAAAGGTCAAACCAGTATGCCAAATACAATCACGCTGCATTGCTGGACTTAACTGCAAGCTAACATATATATTAAAAACTGTTTAATTTATAATGCACAATCTCCCGCAATTGCACCCCCCTGCAACCCCATGCACCCGCCCTCGCCTCACCACCTGCAAGCCAAGCTGGCCGCCACTGCATGGAACGCTCCTTTCACACTGTTTAATGTATGATAGGGTCACATATTTCTGAGTCCATGAAAAGCCATGTAAAGTGGCTTTGCATGGCTTTGCAAACATGCCGTGGCACATTGCGCAATCATAACGTCAAACACATGACGTCACAGCGTTGCAAGAGTTTCACTAGGATAATTGAGGAACTCCCACAATTTATCCTTGGCAAGGTCAACAACGCCATGGACTTCAGGTCTTTGCAGCTCGGAGCACTAAGGAGACCACCACCATCACCCCTGACATGCATCGCTCAACTGGACAACTGTTCCATTTCCTTTGGGTGACACCTGAACCCGATCCCCTCTAAGTGCTGACCTCGGTAGACCGGAACTACAGCAACAGGAAGCTGGAGACCAGGAACCGCCAAAAGCCAGAGACTCTCCAGAGCTGTCTGTAACGATGGAATAAGGGGAGATGCACAAACAGTCAACGTTTATTTAGGATATCTGCCATCTGAGGAGTTACATCCAGGGGCTGCACAAACTCTGCACTGGATGACTACCTCGCAGTGGAGCCTACGTCACTGGGGGAGCATTCAGGGGAAGTGTTGAGATCCTGTCACTGAGTATGATTGCACATTGTCGGCGCCGCAAGCAGCTCCTTCTGCCTCTCTCTCTTGTATAACCTGCTGCAGATTGGGGGTGTCTTGTAGTTGTGGCCGGGATGCCTGCTCCTCCTACGCCTCCCAGTACAACTGGCTCCATGAATGACAGCTTGTTGCGTAGACCCTGCACTCCCAGTCCACAGCACCTGGCGACCAAAAGATTGCAGCCAGGTCCAGCACTGTTCAGCTGCACCAATGATTTGCATGTCAACAACTGAGTTCACTCGCCGCCTTTACGGGAAGAGAAGGGAGTGTTTGATGCCCAACTTTCGGAGGCATCGCTTGACCACTAGAGACAAGCCCCTCTGCACCCGGGGGCATAGTCAGTGTAGAAAATAACTGTGGGTTATCCTCTTTCACCTCCCCAAGCTTGCATACCTCCCTCAGGCCAGCATCATGATCACTGTAGGAGGCGGAAGAGAAACGGTCCTGGACCTGTCCCCGGAAGTGTGAAGATCGCCGGCACTCGATGGACCTGCTCCGCAACAAGGAATTGGGAGAGTGCACCTGCTGGCAGTAGGTCACACAACCTTGTCTCAGTATATGCTACTGCATCAGCACCTTGTGCTCCCTCAGACAGAGCCAGCCCCCTCACGTTGTTACGCTGGGAGCGTCCATCCACATTCTATGCTGTTCTGTCCTGTCTCTTCACATGTGCCATTAGCTGCTACACTTCCAAAACTGCGCTCATGGTACTTGGAGGGACTTTGGCCAGTTCTTACTCAGTGTCATGTACCTTGTAAGTCAGCTTGTGATCTGCGCAGTCAGGGGTGAAGTTGACTGTGATTTTATCTATGCCGCCCTCAAAGGAAGTGCCCTATTGTTCGCGGGAGGTATCCACTTTGAGTACAAAGTCTAGTTTGCAGTCCAGTCTGTCCATTGTCACCTGCCCTGGTGGCCAGCGATGTATGTATGTATTGTATGTATTGCGATTTATATAGCGCACGTATCACCCGAAGGCATCAAGGCGCTTGCCTTGGGAACCCGTCCTGGTATTCCCCTGTGAGATAACCCCAGCAGGGTATCTACAAGGTGAAAGCCAGGCATCCCGCCGCGAGGGGCAGTAGTGGAGATTAAGCAAGCAATTGCCCAGAGTCGCAGAGTGTGAACCCGTGAGTCGAGTAGGCACCGGAATGAGAATTATCGAGTCCGTAGAATTTTTGAGCCCAAGACCTGCCGAGGCGGGGAATTGAACCCTGGTCCAGGACCGATCTCAGCTTCCGGGTCTGCCGCCTCTAACCCCTGAGCCACACTTCACCCAGCCACTCAGCTCACCGACACTGAGGAGAGGCAAAATGTCAACGAGGCCCCCATCTGCATGCGGGCCATCATTGCACCAGACTACCAGGCACTATATATGACATACTGTGCAGTGCAGTGTGGCCAGCCGGGCCCTCGTCTCCAGTCAGGTGTATCCTACCCAGGAATCTTCATTCAGGTGGCACCGATGGAAATCCCCGTACACCCAAGAGTTCACTACCAGTGGGCAATGAAGAGCAGCACCACCCGGTCGCCTCCTCTGAGCTAACCGTGGTAACTAGATTCCGTGTTCCTCAGTGAGTGAGGGACAATCAAGAGGTGCACCCAAGGTCCTGAACCGACTCCCATGACCCTTGCACCCGCTGCCACAAACAGCCAATATCAGCAACTAGAGCCAGTTAGTGGAGTCCCCCACCAGACTTGTGCAGTTCCCTCTGTGATATTGGTCAGCTGCAGTGCAGGGATTGCTCAGGGCACAATGTGCACCACTATTGGCCCAACATTTGCAATCTCCTCTGTGCACCCCGGTGTCAGACCTTCCTACATCTGTGCGCAGGATCACTTCTACTGATCACAGCTCCAATGGGCACCAGGTGGTCTTCTCACACAGATCAGCAATGTGTCTCTATGCGACCTTCCAAACTTCGTCACCAGGTAAGGAAGTTCGGCAACACCTCAATGCGTAGTGCCAGAGCCCACAGGCTTGGGCTCGATGCGGCCCGCCTCCACTGTCATCAACTCCCTGCACCGCCACCTCCCACTCTGGTTCGCAGATGCAGGCCCAGCGAGGCATCTGGTCAACGCACACTGTCCGCACTTCCAGGCATCAGCTGCCATGATATTGCAAGAATGGCGCTAAGAAAAGTGCTGCCCTGATTCTGCATTTCCTCTTCCTCTGGAACTCTGTCTGATCATCCTGGCTATTCGGTGGTGTAGTGAATCAGCCACTTTAGTGGTCTGATGCTCTGTGATGACCCTCGATCACCACCATTGTGTACTGCCTTTAGTGTGCTATGTTACCTTAGCCTTAATGTAGGATGGTCTTGCATATGCCTATTTCTCTTCTGTTCTATACTCTTGCTGTTTTTCAGTAGAATAATCTTGCCAAAGAATAGAAGGTATGGGATGTCGAGGTGCAGTGTTGGTGGTGATGGTGCACACAAGTGCTCCATAGTGGATACTGAGGAATTAAGTGCATAGTGTTATTTGAGTTAGGTGAATTATGACTTTAGCCTATTGGCTTTGACGTGGTCTAATATCATTCTGTTTTCCAAGTAGTAGAGTCCTATGCTTGAGCACCTCCATATTCTAAACTGCAGCCATCTTTTGAGCCTCTTTAGGGGAGAGGTTATATTTTAGTTTCCATGTGTTGTTCACCAGCAGTGAACCAGAGCGGACCGGTTCTTTATCGGAAGAATGTGCTCTCTCGATGCCGAAGTCATAGCAAAACGCTTGGCCAGCTGCTTGTTGTGCTCTTGGTACGAGGTGGTACAGGAATCCAGTGAGAACTGTAGGCGGAGTTAGCTAGAAACTTCGATGGAGAGCTGCATTATATATTAGAGAAAGGTGGTCCGAGAGAGGGTGAGATGCTGGTCTGGTGGTTTGCGGTCTGATGATACATCACGGTGCAGACGTACCGACGTGTTTGTGGAACAGAGAGTCCTGACCCAACCAGAGAGGGAAAGAGAGACGGACCCTTCTTCAGATGGAAAGATGCCTAAGATTATGGTGAGGTGTTCCAGGTGTATTTAATGTATATGTATGTGTTGATGATTGCTACTAATTTTTACTGTGATGTTTAGTAATTTCTTTCTTTTGTCATCCTATTATCATGTAATAAAGAACCCTTGGAGTATATAATTTGTCTTTATTCCTTGTGAGGGAAGGTCGGGACCCTTTTTTACCAAGTACTTACAGAAGGATGGGCGATTCCCCTCTAATGGGTAACTGTTGATACGGGAGGGAAATTGGCTCCCATCAGGGATGTCTAAATTCTAATTATTCTATCCAATACATTGCTAGGAGGAGCATGCGTTGTGTACCCTCTCAGAGGGGGAGGTGTTGTGATTTGCTGCGTACCCTCTCAGATGGGGAGGTGTTGTGACTTGTTGTTATTTGCGAGCTCCTCAGCAATGGTCTTATATGTTGTCAGTGTTTATTCCTTTCTTGGGTAAGTATTGTGAAATGTGGTGTCTTTCTGGATCCTGAGAAAGGATGTGGTAAGTAATGGCCTGGTGACTGACAGAAGCACGAAAACATACAGAGAAGTAGGTCATTACAGGTGGTTTTGGGGGCGGGGGGGTTGTAGACCTGTGCTGGACTTGAGCTTGGCTGCTCCATTGTGCATTCCATTGATTTTTCTTTTCTTTTTTTCATTAGAGGCTATTTTGCCACTTGAGGCTGAAAAGTGATGTTGGGCTGACTAACATGATTTTTTTTGCAGCTAATTGGCCTTTCGTCACTTTTGGGCTGACTAACATCAATTTTTTTATCGCCTTGATGCTAGTGTTAGCTGCAGTTTTCGCCACGGCTAGCTGATAATATACCGCTGTAGCAATATATTGTAAATATATTGCTAAAAAGGCAATCGTTTTCGGTGATAGACCGCGTTCAAAAAAATGCTGCTAATTATCACAAAAACAGGTTAGCACCAATTATATATTTTGGTTTGGACTTTACATTCTGATGTACTATAGGAGAAATTGTTTCACTCCCTTTTCATCTGAATGCATTTTTGATTAACTGTCATGTTTGATATGTACCCTGATAAACTTTGTACAACAAGAAAATAATAAGCTTTTGATCAAAAAATATTCCCTGTGTTGCTGTTCTTTTTTTCACAATAGTGTGGTATCATCACTCTCTGTCATAGAGGTATAACGAATAGAAACTGCTTTCAGATACCAATTGACTTGGGTTGAATGCACTCATTCAAATAACAATCAAATTCGATTTCTGTAACTTGTTTTGAATCAAATTCCCTTGCCGGCAAATCCTTCGTATTTACTCTTTCTGCCCAAGCCCGCAAGGGTTTATTGGGTTACCCTCCCTCCTTTCATTTAGTAAATAACAAGGCAAAGCTCCTATCGCCATCACAACGTCACTGAAAGTGACATTGTGGTGGCGATCGGGATTTGTAAATATGCCTTCAAATCTGGAATTGATATCTTTTATCTTTACATACTTCAAACATTAAATATAACTGAAAGTAATTTTAAATGGTTTCTAAGATTCTGTTAATGAACAGACCCATGGCTCATGAGTACAGTAATAAGCAAAGAAAAGTCATGTTACAAATACATTTGCAGGGCTTTATTTACAAGAAAGGACCGCAGCGTGCCACGGCAAGCCCTTAGGCTGCCCGCCCCACTTTCAACGCTTAGGGATGCATCATATTTACAACAATATGACTCATCCCTGTGCTTTACCCTGCGCTGATGCACAATTGGCTGCCATGCACCGACGCCAGCACCCTTGTTGCGGGGAGACTGTTTTACGCACAAAAACAATCACAAGGGGTGATTTCCTCTTTCTATGTGGCGCAAGGATAGACAGATGTGGCACGCATCTGTCAGAGTATAGGTGATACAGTGCTGGAGCCATGTCGCAAGCGCAATGCAACTCCAGCCTATACATGCTGTGCTGCGTCACTCCTTTACAAGCAGGCATAAGGTTTTGACGCAGCAGAGACGTAAAAGTGACTAAGTGAAATCGTGTAGATTTCACTGCTTCACTTTTACGGGGCTTCCTTGCAACGGAACGCCCACGCTGCATACATTATATCTGGAGCAGGTATAATGTAGCGCAGGGCTTTACAACGTGACCCATCTCACTAGATGCGTCACATCTTAAATATGTTGCATAGTGGCGCCTTGTTAACAACGTGTAACACATAGTGACGCAACAGCGGCGTAAAAGTTGCGCAATGGGCTTGTAAATCTGCCCCTTAGTTACTCTCTTATTTCACTTGTTTTACTTAATCTTGCATTGCCGGTGAGTTAGCTATTCTATCTGCTGTATTTATTTCTATGCGTCTTGTTACTCTTGCATAGTGAAAACGTTTAGCTGTGCCAGGTGTTTATGAGGAGCTTTGATTGAGAGCTCTGACGCCGAGTCTAAAGCCAAAGCAAAGTGCCTGTCCGTGGGTTGGCCACCTTGCAGAGCACACAGAACAATGGTCATGTATTCCAGATGCAATTTAAATTCTGTGGAAATGTGTTTGAAGGGGGTACACAGATATGAAATTATTTACAAGGCAAAAGCAAAAGGAGATAATTGCTTAAATGTGAGTGAATGCAGTGTATGTTTGGAAGTGGTCAATTGAGGGAAATGTGAGGAGGTGCACTCAGGGAAGAGTGAAAAGAGGGTGCTGCTGAATAGGAAATTGAGGTGGTTGAAGATGTGCAGAAAGACGAGATATGCAGAGAAAAAAAGCATACATATCTAAACAAAAAGCGCACATAATTGAAGGCCAAAACTCCTTCCACAGGCATCAATACTATTTAATTCACAGACTCACAATTTCAGAATTGCAATATTTCCAATGTTAATTATTTATAACAAATCCATGTTGTTACTCATTTATCTGAAACAGCTAACAACCACTGACAAAGCAAATTGTTCTGACGGGTGTTAGGTGTATGTCAGTTGCTGTGTTAAATATCTGGATGCAATGACATCTAAGAGAGAAAACAAAATACTGGTCGGGTGGCACTCTGTGGGAATCACAGCAATTTATTTTGCATGTTCCATTTCAGAGAGACCCCGCTTTTTTCATTTTACTTAAAGACCGGTTTGCACCTATTTCTATATGACTGATTTCAGTAAGCTGCTGTGGGTGCTTCTTGAAGCCTGGTTAGAGTATTTTCTTCCAAAGTTGATGCTGCATGCAGTGCAAAGCACTGGACAAGCACACACTTTAAAGGGCCGAAGTACAATTTGCAATTTACAGTAACTGTTGAACACATTATTTCAGTAAGTTATGGGGCAGTATTTAATGTGTTTGACATTTCAAGACTATATTTTTCCACTTCTTTATAAGCCTTGTTTCATTACTTCATTTTGCTTTAAAAAATGCACAATTTGCCAATGTTTTTTCAATTTTTTCTCAGGAGGAGGACCCACCCTGTACTGAATGAACATGAAAGGGAGCTTCCCCAGAGGATAGAAAATCAAACAATGAGAATCAACCAAGAACACCCACAGAAAGGCTGAAATATTTTGGAAAATTTATTTTTAGTTGATCTTTTATGATAAAAATATTTAGACCATGATAAATAGAGGTCAGCTTCTAATATACAAAAATTCATTAGATTGCGAAGCCATAAATAAGCATCAGCCCAAATACAATTAGGACAATAAAAACATGACACGTCATCCTTTCATTCTATCAATCATCCACAAGCTCTCAATCAGTCAAACCATATCTTCACACTCAATCAGAACATCAAAAACGTCATGCAGTGGGAAAAAGCGCCTCTGTACCCCACGGTTGTCCATTTAGCTTGCTCACGTCGATCGCTATTGAAAATTCATACCCAACTTTTTTGCCTCACCACTTTCAAATGTAACCAGCCCCCACTGCAAGTCTAACCCGTGAAAAAAAAATGGATACCACGTAGTCCATCAGTCTCTAGAGTCAATCAGCAGGAGACACAGGGACTGATGAAGTTGACTGTTACAGGACATTTCAGCTCTCATTCATAATTTATCCCGATTGGTTCAGGATTCAAACATATTCATTGTCAGGTGTGATCCTATCTGCTGCTCCCATTCCTGTCCATTCTAGCAGGCAATCAATCCTACAGGATTTTGGATTTTGAGGGTCTTAAGTGCTGGGGAGGGGGTGGGGTCTCTGCCATGTTCACGTTTCTGTAGCCCACTCTACTGGTTATGTGTAGGCCTGGGCAATGACCTAAGGCAGTCAGCTATAAATAATTTGACACAATAAGTTAACATGCAAAAAATCATATAACCAATTCACAATAGTAAACTTTAAAAATGAAAAATTTCAGGCAATGAGAGAGGTGATGATTTTGGGCCCACCCCTAATCTAGGAGGAGGACCAAGCAGATGCCGTGAACACAAAGAGCATATCATGCTGAATGATTCAGTGGTGGTCCCATCCTATTAGTGGAACCCTCAGGCCATCATGCCTTCCCCTATTCTCTAGCCGCCCAACCTCTCCAGAAATGCTGCAAAGAAGTTCAAGTACAGACTAATGATAACCTATCCCGAGACTCTTGTTTTAGACCCATACTTCTGCATTAGTAGAGGCGTCATATCCAACAACCTTATCTTTCTTACAGAAAAACGTGCCCAATGGAGAAATATCTTTTATTCATTGCTCCGAATCTCCAAAGTGAAAAAACCCTGCATGCCCTCAAACTATCGGTAACAGCCTCTGACCTATGCCATGCGAATGCCACCATTACTATCTACAACAATGGTAAGATCCTTATACAAGCCTCCAATGCTAATCTCGATACCATAGACAGGATCTTGCCCACTCTCAAGACAGCTGTAAACAGTAATTCCCAGTCCTATTGGTCACACCAGCACCTTGATCCCCAGCCCAGAAGGGTTAGGGTTAGTTCTAGCCACCAATGACTTCATTGCAGACTCACCACCAATAGCCCAGACGTAGGTGGGTGAAGGCAAAAAATGGAATGCAACCCACACCGTCCTCCTCTCCCCCCTTTCATCCAAAGCAGATTGCAAAGACCCCCCTCACCTACTGTCTTCCATGATATCTGAGAGGACCCTAACACCCGCTTCAGTCATACCACCCACCCAAACACAGAGCACAAAGACCATTCCCCAACCTTATGCATCCGCCCCTATCCAGCTGCCGAGCCTCTAGTCTATTCCAAACCACATACTGACTTGGACCCCACAACATACCTCCTGGTTCAGCTCCTCACATCGACCCTGAATGAAGTTACCCCCAAGCAACTGGAGAACGTGATCATGCAAATAGACCCTACCAGCAGATCATCCTCCATAACTGATCAATCACCAGCACTTACCACCAATTTTCCCAACACTGTTTGGATCGCACAACTCAATGAGTTAGCCGCAGGCCTATCCCATCTCAATGTTGAGATGCATAACCTATCAACTGTCACTAAAGAACTCCTAAACATACACAGAGCCACTAATGACACCGTGATCCAAATCAGTCTCCAATTAAATAATTAAGTCCCAAAGAACTCACACCACAAGAACACTAGTCAGAGTAACCAAATCAGTCTCCAACCTAGTATACCCAAGTTCTTACACCCCGAGAACACTAATCAGGGTGATTTACCTTCACCATCATGGCTTAGAAGGGCTAGTGATGAACTATCTGACAGAGACATAGACAACCTCCTCATATGTTATGCCCGGGCAACAGATAACAGCAAGTCAAAACGTGACAATGTCCAAACCATTGTAGCCAACCCCCTCAGAGAACCGACTCTCAACAACAGATCCGTAAATAGAGATAACCTCACAAATATCAACATAGAGCAGAATACCCTAACCCACTCTACTAACAAATTGAAGTGTGCACTCATCAATTACAGATCTGCTAGCAAACATGCTCCTGACATATTCAACCTCATCCTAGAGAATGATTCAGACATTATTGTCCTCACCGAAACAAGGCTAAATAGTTCCTCCTCTCCCATCCTTGACTTACTGGTTCCTCCTACCCACGACCTAATCTGCCTAGACAGAAACCTGAAACCTGGTGGAGGGGTAGCCTGTAGTTATCGTACCTAATAGAAGTCATTGCATCCAATGTCAATTCACAAGTACCTCAAATTTTCTTGGGTGACTTTAATCTCCACTGAAACAACGCAAATTAAACGTTTCTGTCAGGCCAGGAGACATCTCAACTCTGTGACAGCCCTACTTAGAACAAAGGAAAGACACTAGACCTCATCATAGCAAAAACGAACATCGTCTTACTAGAGCCATCCCCCCATGCGACTGGACTGATCATCACTGCATCCTCTTCTCCATCAATATCGAGGTATCTCAAAAAAGGGGCCAACCATCAAAAACAAAGCAATGGAAAAGGAACTTAGAAAATATCAACGCCATCACCTTGGTAAACCCTTGCAACTCCACCCTGACCCCACGACGGACATGTCTGATGAACATGACCTCACAGCCTTCTACAATTCCACTTTGCTAGAAATCCTGGATTCTACTGCGCCCCTCCAAGAAAAAAACAACTCTTCCAAAATTTCCAAACCATGGTTTAACGAGACCCTGAATTTGGATCGATGCAAGCTAAGAGTTGCTGAGCAACTATGGAAATCAGCTCCCACCACTGATCACCTATATCACCTTAGAAGGTTAAGCAACTTGTAGAACAAGAAGATTCTTAAGGCAAAGGCAGACTTTTTCAGAACCCAGCTGAACGAAGCAATCAACCGTCCAAAAAAACTCTTTGAAATCGTCAAGCAACAAGCATGCAACACGACTAACTCCAGGAAACAAAATGACATGGGTACACCTATCTGTGAGGTGCTTGCCAATTCCTTCCGCGAAAAGACTCAGGCCACCGAGCTCGAAATACAATCTAAGAAGGCCCTCCCTCAACCTGTGGCCCAAGACACTAAATGTTACGCACAACTCAAAGTTCATTTTAATAGTCCAGGGGAAGTCACAGAAAACAATGCCTCATGGCACACCTTCTCGCCAATCTCTCAACAAATAATCTATAACACTCTTCAAGCAATCAATCCCTCCAATCACTTCTCCGACCCCCTTCCTCCTGCCCTATTCAATCCATCTATACTACTATTATAAAGAGAGAACTTGCACCTTTTGGCCAGGTAAACTCGGGAACCACAGCACAAATCACAACACCCAATACAGCGTTGGAAAGGGCAGTTGCAGCAGAAGGACATAGGCTATGCAGACGCCCACCATATACATTTAAAATGTAAAAGAACCGTGCCAGCAAAGTAGTCCCTTGTGGGCGTGTCTGCATTGTGCTGTGGGTGTGTGCTGGGGGCGTGACAATCGCTGGGGGCATTCCGTCACGACTTGTTTTTTCTTCCCAGGTTCTATACATTCCTGCTCCCTTTAAATAGTAATTCAGTGGAGGTCCCATTCTCTTAGAGCCACCCCAAGCACAGTTATGGGCAAAAATACAACTAAAAGGCCCTGCAAAGCATTATGGGATAAGCTTAGCATACATTTTAACATTCATGAAAGGGTTTCAATGTTTTTGAATTTTACTCATCAGGGACATCTTGGGACGACGAGGTGAACTGCAGCTTGATGTATAATATTTTAAATGCTATTGCATTTGCCTCATCAGGGACATCTAGGGACGGCGAGGTGAACTGCAGCTTGATGTATAATTTTTTAAATGCTATTGCATTTGCCTCATCAGGGACATCTAGGGACATGAGGTGAACTGCAGCTTGATGTGTAATATTTTAAATGCTATTGCATTTGCCTCATCAGGGACATCAAGGGACCATGAGGTGAACTGCAGCTTGATGTATAATATTTTAAATGCTATTGCATTTGCCTCTTGGGGACAACTGGGGAGAACGAGGTGAACTGCAGCTCTTTGTAGAATTATTTGGATACTATAATATTCACTTCCCACCGTTAATCTCGTCCCATAATGTTTTGCAGGAGCTTGATCTCAATATCATCACCTCTCCCACTGCTTGCTGGAAGCTAATTTCACTTTTGTGAAATGACTATATGCATTTTAGCATGTAGAAATACTTGTTATTTTACCTTGAATATATGAGGTTTCTGTTTTAATAATTGGAAATCTGACGGAACGAAATATTGCGGATTTCTTGTACCAAGTTCGCGCCAATTCCGCCCACCCCTACTTTAAATACCCCTGCACCCCATAATCATAACCCACCCTTACTCTATAAAATACCCCAACACCCTTAAACACTAACCCATCTTAACCCTATAAATCTACCCTGTACCCCAAAACCCAAACCTATCCCTAAACCCTAAAAATACCCCTGTACCCCAAAACCAAAACCTAGCCCTGAACTCTATAAATGCCCCTGTACCTCAAAACCCAAACATACCCCTGAACCCTAAAAATACCCCTGTACCCCAAAACCCAAACCTACCCCTGAACCCTAAAATACCCCTGTACCCCAAAACCCAAACCTAGCCCATAACCCTTAAAATACCCCTGTACCCCAAAACCCAAACCTACCCCTGAACCCTAAAAATACACCTGTACCCCAAAACCCAAACCTAGCCCAGAACCCTAAAATACTTAGGGTTCAGGGCTAGGTTTGGGTTTTGGGGTACAGGGTTATTTTTATGGTTCAGGGCTAGGTTTGGGTTTTGGGGTGAAGGGGTATTTTTAGGGTTCCGGGTAGGTTTGGGTTATGGGGTATAGGGGTATTTTAGGGTTCAGGGGTAGGTTTGGTTTTTGGGGTATTTTTAGGATTTAGGTATAGGTTTGGGTTTTGGGGTACAGGGTATATTGATAGGGTTAAGATGGGTTAGTGTTTAAGGGTGTTGGGATATTTTAAGGAGTAAGGGTGGGTTTTGATTATGGGGTGCAGGGGTATTTAAAGGGAGCAGGGTGGACACGCGGAGCTGGAATGTACAGAACCTGGGAAGAAAAAACAATGAAATATACGACACAACGCGCGCCCCGCACCCGCCCACACCACCAGCACACAAAATGAAACATGGCATGAAGGGCAGAAATAAAAATAAGTCTGTGAACGGTATAAAATAGTTTATGACCAGTGATTACTTCTAGTATGAAGGAGTGAATGAATTGTGCTTTCCAGGGATCCTCTTTATTCCTGTTGTCCATAGCACCCTGTTCCCTGGAACCTGTGGGGTCTTCTCTCTTCTTGTTGACAGAATGTATAAACAACAGTCGATGGACAGAACGCAGACCAATGCCATAAATTCACCCCAATAGAGAAATCTTGGCCTAATCCATCATTTTTTTCGCACTCCCCACCCCCCCAGTTCAGACAAGGCCATGAGCAAGTCTGCCTTGACCCAGTGCCTCGTGGAAACATTCCAGATCAAACTACCAAGCCATTTCTTTCACCAATTTTTGGCTATCAGCCGTCTTCAGCCAGAATAACTTGACTCCAGTGGTGTGGAGAGCATGGGACTCACGTCTCAGCATACCCATCCCACTCGGGGTGACAAATGCAAAAACAACAGTTGATGGACAGAATGCAGAACAATGTCATACATTCACCCCAGTACAGAGATCTGGGCCTAAATCCATCGTTTTTTTGCACTCCACACCACCCCCGTTCAGACATGGCCATATGCAAATCAGCCTTGACCCTGTGCCTCATGGGAACAGTCCAGCCCGAAGGGCGGAACGTACCGCACGCCCCCAGCATTTGTCACGCCCCTCCAGCACAAGCCCACAGCACAACACAGACACGCCCACAAGGGACTACTTTGTTGGCACGGTTCTTTTACTTTTTAAATGTATATGGTGGGCGTCTGCCTAGCCTATGTCCTTCTGCTGCAACTGCCCTTTCCAACGCTGTATTGGGTGTTGCGATTGGTGGTGTACTTTTCGAGTTTACCTGGCTCAAAGGACACAGTTCTCTCTTTATAGTAGTAGTATAGATTTCGTTGTAAATGTATGCATGGTAAAAGCATATAAAATGTAATGCCATGCGTTATAATGGCATTGCGGAGTCATGGTACTTTCATAATGAAAGGTCTGCGGAAAGAAAGTTGCGGAATAATGGGTGTTTACCCTCCCCGGTAAGTACATTGGTGGCACGGCGGCCCACATCTCCAACAAAATACTCATATTTTTCCACCACCTATTTGAAAAATGAACAGGTCTCTCTCATTGATGGCCAGCACCGACATACACTTTTAGACACACCTCCCACCACAAGTTCTAGAATTGCGAACTTTAGAGCTGGGGAGCTACGTTCGAATCTCGGCATCAGGTCAACATCCTGTGATTCCAGGCAAATCGCTTTGTCTCCCCGTGCCTACCACAAATGAATGTGTTCTTCTGTAATGTAAATTGTGCTCATGCCATGTTGTCGAGTTCGCGCTATATAATATTGCAAGAAAAAATAAAGTAGGGAAACTCAAGTTCACACACTACTGAATGCGCACTCTTAAGTGCATCAGCAGTGCACTGTGAATCGGAGCGTTTCACAGGCCTGTCACAGATAAGAAATGCTATCAAAACGAAATCCTACAAAACAATATACTACTGGCCGGCAGCAATTCATACCCGGACAACGTCGGGACGGGCTGCTAGTTTGTTATAAACAACTATCCTACCACTATGGGCAAAAATTGTAGACGTCTCTCTGAGACGTGGCTCCATACCGGACTGTCTTAAAATAGGGCAGTTCACACGTATACTAAAGAAAGCTGACTTCACCCCATCTGATCTCAACAACTGCCGCCCTATATCCAACATCTCCACTCTGGAGAAACTGCTGGAGAAATGTGTACAAATCCAACTATGCAACCATATTGAGAATTGCAACCTCGTAGACAGTCACCAATCTGGCTTCCGTCAAGGTCACAGCACAGAATCTGCACTCACACACATAATGGATGACATACTAAAGATGCTTGACCACAATGAATCATGCCTAATGATACTTCTGGACTTATCCTCCGCCTTTGATATGGTCAAGCACGACAACCTATTGTCCCTATTAGAACGAAGGAAGGGCCTCTCGGGCACAGTGTTACAATGGTACTCCTCCTTCCAAAATAACAGAACACAAAGAATCAAGATGAAGAATTCACTCTCTCAACCCTCCGCGGTCACCATGGGTGTTCCACAGGGATCAGCCTTATCACCCATTCTTTGCAACCTACTAATGGAACCTCTGGCGAACGCATTGAAAGCAGCAAATATTCTTTATCGGACGACACACAACTGTATTTGAAAATCTCCTCTCCAAAAGGCTTCATTTCCCTCTATCATATCCTACAGAACAAGCAAAGCTGGCTTACTAACAGCCACCTCATGCTGAATATAAAAAAAACTGAATTCATTCTCATCTCTCCACCAAATCACACACCTAAGATAGACCTATGGTTGAAACGCCTAACCTCTTTTGACAGTGCTACCCTCATCATTGACTCTGCAAAATCCCTAGGAGTCACCATAGACAAACTGAATATACTAAGGAAACTCAAACCCTTTCTCCCTCAGGTTGACCTACAAATTCGGCAGTGCAAGCCTAGTGCTACCAAGATTAGACTATGGAAGCACCACTCTTTGCGGTCTCCCTAAATACAAGCTGGCTCCACTGAGGGCATCACTTAATGCTTCAGCAAGACTGGTATCAGGAACAAAAAGAAATAGCCACATCTCTCTGACCCTGAAAGCTCTGCATTGGCTGCCCTACGAGGCAAAAATACACCTAAAGATTTCCTGCATGACCCATAAAGCTCTACATAACAATACACCCAGTTACTTAGCTCTAAAGCTAGAAAGGACAGGAGATTGCAAACAACTACGAAGATTGAGTAGTTTACTTCTGAAACCACAATCCTTCCACAAGAAGAGATCCGGTTGCAGAGCCTTCTCAGGGATGACACCAAAGATTTGGAACTCTTTACCCCAGGGGTACATGGAATCGCTTCCTTTACTGCATTAAAAAAAGAAGTAAAAACACTACTAATGAAGAAATTCATGTCCTAAGACTTACTTCTATGGTGACACTGAATCACCTATAAATACAACCCGCATATCATTGGTGGATTGAAGGAGATTATTATATGTTTGTTTATTACCACAGTCACTTAATGCTCAATTACTGTATTTAGTGTAATAATCAGTTGGCCACAGGTCTACTATACTATCCATATACCATATACCCATGGTTGATCAAAGGAGAATAGTATATGTAGGTTTATTATCACAACCAACTAATGCCCAACAACTGTATATAGTGCAATGTCCTGCTGGATACGGGTCTACTATGGTACCCATAGACTATATACCTCTTTTGTACCTAATGGCAAATATCAAATGCTTGTATGCTACCTTGTAGTGAGAGCTGAGCCTAGTTTGCGCACATTGGTATGTTAGCATAGGCTTACTAGAAGTTTAAACGCCACTTTACCTTTTGCTGCTTTCGCACATGACACTGCATATAACTGTTGTTGTAAGTTAGGCTGTGTGAATTGCTTCACATGAGAAAGGCTTGTTTTCCGCATCCCTAGACTTACATTGCGACCCTAGTCTGCACAGTGAGTGCTAAAGCCTCCAAGGTTATCATAACATAACTGTTGTTCGAGCTGTTCTGATCACGTTTCAGACAAAACATACATGCAGCTGCAGTCAAGTGGGTTTCTGGCACCTTCAATATTGCACTACAGGCGTGATTTCAGGCACTTGGAAGAAATCCGTTTCCAGAGAGAAAGAGTCTTTGCAGATCCTGCTGTGATACACTCCTGCTGATCTTGGAAAAAACAAAATCCACAGAAGCTCCGCCCCCACCTCAAGCCGGTAATGAGACATGAAGGTATGAGGTGAAGACCAAGTGGCCACCCTGCAAATATCCTCAATGGAAACACACTTGAAGATGGCCCAAGAAACAGCAATAGACGAGTAGAACGCCCCCTAATAGGATGAGATGGAACCACAGACTGAGATCATATGCCAAAAGAATAGCCTCCTTGATCCACCGACTGAGAGTGGAAAGAGACGGTTTCTGCCCTTGCCTAGCCACACTAAAAGTGACAAACAAGTCGTGCACCTTACAAGAGGAAGAGGTGCGGTTCAAATAAATGACCAAGGAACGCTTAACATCCAACAGATGCAACATAGACTCCTCCGGCGATGAAGGGACAGGAAAGAAGACAGGGAGGACCACCTCACCAGAATGATGAAAGAAAGAGGCCACCTTAGGAACAAAAGTAGGGCGAGGGCGCAAAACCACCCTATCCTCCAGAAACCGTACAAAAGGAGCAGACCGCAGGAAAGCTCCCAACTCCCCAACACACCTGGCAGAAGCAATAGCAACCAGAAATACCACCTTGAGAGTCAAAAATGTTAACTCTACCGAATCCAAAGGCTCAAATTCAACTGACTGCAAAGCTCTCCAAACCAACGGAAGGTCCCACGAGGGAGGAGACAGGATCAGACGGTGATGTTGAAAGGCAAGAGACCTAAAAAGACGCGCCACTAACGGATCCACCAACACAAAAGGCAACCCATGGAAAGCCTGAGTTGCTCCCATCAAAGGAAACGGATCAAACAGCAACATCCAACCTGGGCGCATCGCCAACTCCAACAAGAAAGGAAACCAAGGGCGACTGCACCAACCAGAGAGGAAACCAAGGGCGACTGCACCCACCAGAAGAACAAAAGCTCCTTCCCTCTTGATCTTCAACAACACTGCTGGAATCAGGGGAACCAGTGGGAAAGCATACAACAGGCACCTTGGCCAAGGGAAGGACATCACATCCACCCCCAATGCGTCCGGACAAGGTGTAATGGTGCAGAAGCAAAGGGTTTTGGCATTGGTTGGTGACGCAAATAAGTCTATTACCGGACACCCAAACCTCCTCTGCAACGTTTGGAACATCAACGTGGTCAGAGACAAAGACCCCATGAAGGGAAAGACCCAGCTCTGACAGTCTGCCACGACATTCTCCCGCCCAGGAAGATAAACCTCCGACAGGGACGCCACTTTTTTCACTTAAGCACTGCACCCATCACCTAGTAATGAATTGTAGCTCTTCATTAGATGGATCTCAGTATATCCGGTTGAACTTTGAACACATCCCTGAGCTCCCCATCATAGTGAGGGGGTTGTAGCCCTCTGCTGTACTAGGATTTACAGCCGGGAGGAGATCCCAGATGATGAAGCATGTCACCTTTGGTGAGTGATGGGATTCTGTCTTTTAAATAGGGCTTCTCAGCGAGAGGTTGAATATATTTTTACTTGTGTATAGGACGCCCAAGGGCGCCAAGTGACTGTTCAGACCCAAAGATATTTCAGTGTATTTTACAGCTCATGAATAACCTCCATTATCTTTTTGCCCATACATTGGTGTACAATGGCAGCCAGGCACCAACGTAGGCACCCTTGTGCCATGGTGCGAGGGTGACTGTGTTTTGGAGTTGATTGATGTTGTGGCTCCATCTCTTCTTGAGTCGTCTGCAGGTGCATCTTGACTAGTGGAGGGCAGGAGTGAACCAGCTGGCCTTCTTAGAGTGTTGTTTGCCTGGATGTTCTTGAGGGGTGCCAGGGTGTTGGCGTAGTTAGAGAACCATCGGTGGAGGTTGTGCGCTGTGGCATTGGTGTCTGTAAGCGTTGGCAGAGTGGTGATGCTGAGGGAATTGACGAGAACTTCTTCTGTGGCCTTTATCCAGCTGCAGCGGGGAGGGGGCAATGGTGGGGGTGGTGTATGGTGTGCGTGGAGAAGGCATGATGTATACAATGATGGACGGTCCAGGAGAGTTTAGTGTTGTGGCTGTAGTTGAATGTTCCTGCTGGCAGAGAAGACGGGGTCAAGTGTGTGTCTGGATATGTGGGTTGGTGCAGTGACTATCTGCTTTTTTACGATGTTGTGAGGATCTTCAGGAGGGTGGTAGTGTTCTAGTCACTGGGGTTGTCCAAGTGGAAGTTGAGGTCTCCGAGCGGGATGAAGTCGGTGGATGCGAGAGCCTGGGGTGCGATGACATCTACAATGGCATCTGTGAATAGGGGGTCATGGGCCGGGGGCCTTAAGATGAGGGTGCCTGCTAAGGGTGGTGTTGGGACGGGACACGAGCAGGGCCTCACAAATAGACATCTGAAGGCGAGAAGGCAAAAGTGCCTCATTGAACATGGTCAGTAAGTGGGGTGCCAACTGGTCGGCACATGCTTTGTAAAATTCAGCCAGCAGTCCATCAGGACCCGGTGACTTACCTGTTGCCAGTGTGCGAATGGCTTCCTTTACTTCAAATGGAGTGATGGGTGCATCGAGCTCCAAGCATTGGTCAGGGTCTGTACTTAAGAAGGGGAGAGTGGCAAAGAATGTGTCTACTTTGGCACCGTCAGCAGTAATTGACGATTGATATAGCTTGCTGTAGTGTTCAGTAAGTTCATCATGGATCTCCCGTTGCGTGTAGAGCATGCAATCACTAATTGGTTGACAATTAGGAGGGTCGGCTGCTCCTATCAGATCAGCCATGCCAGGAGGGAACCCGACTTGTGCGCCGGTGCATGAGCTTTGGCAGAATGAGCCGCATACTACGATGGGTCGATGTGCCATGGGTGTTACGGTAGGTGGGCCCGCTTAACACCCTTGGCATTTAACACATTCCCTGATTTACAACAAGCTGTAAATCGGTGAATGCATCAAAAGCCTATGCATCCCCAGGGGAGGCGTGGGGGAGTCACAACGAGGTGAAAAAACATTCTTTCTCCTAATCTTGTCCTCTTTCTATGTGAGCTGAATTCAGCAGCACACATAGAGAGAGGATATCACCTCCATGGATTGTTTTTGTGCAGGAAGGTTTCTCTTCTTGCACAATCACCCCTACAATACCGACTACTTTGCACCATGGTGCAATGGTGCCTGCGTTGGTGCATGGCAGCCATTTGAGTGCCAGTGCAGTAACAGAGCACAGGAATGCCCCATATCTTATTGATAAAACGATTTCCTGCTTTTTTTATTTTGACGTAGGACAGCGCAGTAGGAAGGCCTGTGGTGCTGACCTATACCACAAGTTTGTAAATGAGGCCCTAAGTAACTACCATTTCTTCCTGTGTAACAATCCCATTGCCAGCACATGCATACCCAAGTAGTCTGTATGATTTGTGTAGCAGCATTGCCCCCTCCTTGACCCCGAGGTGAAGCCTGCATGGTAAACTTTGTTTTAAGAGTATCGGTCTAGGAATTTGTAGTTAGTATTCATCAAGTGGGCCTCTTTTAGGAATACGACATCTACGATGCCTTGCCTAACAAATTCCATAACTGCGCCCATCTTGACTTTGTTATTGAGCCCATTGACTTTCTGCAACAGGATTGTTTCTTAATGGTATACTGTATTATATTGTATTGTAATTGCATTTATATAGCGCTTACTACCCCTGACAAGGTTTCGAAGCGCTTTTTCAGCGAGTAGCACGCTACTCCGGGACCCATAGAGGATTAGTTTTGAATTAGTATAGTGAAACATGCAAGTAAAGTACATTTTAAGTGGTGGATAGGTTAGTCAGTTATTTGGATTTTAAATAATAGCAGAAGGATAGAGCAAGTAAAGGTTTGTATTTATATAGCACTTGTTACCCCTGATGGGGTGTTGATGCACGCTATTCAGGAAGCCCATAAAGGATTAGTGTTGAATTAATATGGTGAAATATGAAGTAATTTCCGTGGTGGATATTAATCAGTTATTTGGAGTGAAAAGGAGATAGCGGAGGGATAAAAGGGGAAGAAAGGTTTGCATTCATATAGCACTTGTTACCCCTGATGGGTGTTGAAGCGCTTTTCTGGCGAGTAGCAAGCCACTCCGGAACCCATAAAGGATTAGTGTTGAAAATTAGTATAGTAAAATATGAACTAATTTGAGTAGTGGATATGTTATTCAGTTATTTCGGTACAGAAGGGTAGGTGGCAGGATAGAAGAGGGAAAGAGGTTTGTATTTATATAGCGCTTGCTACCCCTGATGGGGTTTTGAAGCTCAAGTAGCACGCTACTCTGGAACCCAGAAGTATTAGTATGGTGAAACATGAAAGTAATTTTATTGGCGGATATGTTAGTCAGTTATTTGGATTTAGAAGGGTTGGGGAGGGGTAGAAAAAGGAAAGGGTTTGCATTTATGTAGCGCTTGTAACCCTGATGGGGTGTTGGGACGCTTTATTGGCGAGTAGCACGCTATTCTGGAACCCAATGAAGGATTAGTGGTGAATTAGTATAGTTGAATATGGAATTTGAGACGTGAACCTGTTAGTCTGTTAATTTTCAAAAGGATAGTAGAGGGATATAAGAGTGAAGGGCTTTTCTTTTGTTTAGGTCTTAGCAGTAGGAGGAGGCTTATGGATGAGTAAAAAGGAGTTTCGGAGGGGAGGAGTCAGAGGGAAGAGTTTAGAAAGGTTTGTTTTAGGGGATCGGTAAAGTGAAAGATGTGTCATATGATGCAAGGAGGGGTAGAGTAGGAGAGAGTCTAGAAAGTGTTATTTTGGGGATAATAGTAGTGGTATGGGGTTTCGGATGAACGAGAGAGTGGATATAGAGGATATATTGATAGATGTATAGGATGTGAGATAGGGTAGTGCATTGGAAGAGTAGTAGAAAGAAGTGTGAGATGAGTCAGAATGTTGGGCTAGAAGATATATTGGGCCTTATTTATGAAGGACTTGCGCCGCCGGTGCGTCACTTTTAACATGGGAAAAAGTGACGCACCGGCGGCGCAAGTCCTTCATAAATAAGGCCCATTGAGCGAAGTATAGGCTGAGAAATAGGGTAGTGCATTGGAAATGCAAATTTGAAGAAAGTGATAAATATATTGACCCATAAGTATATTGAAAGTATATAGATACATAAAGTAGGGAAGTATATGTGGATTAAAGATATTGATAGAGGCACAGGATGAGAAATAGGGTACTGCATTGGATATGCTTTTTCAGGAGAAAAGTAACAGACACACAGATCCAAGTACATGGAAGGTACATAGGTGCACAATGGAAAGCATGTTTATGTAGACCAAAGATGATTTTTATGTATTTATTTATTATTATCCATACTAATATAATAAAGAGAGAGCCCAAACCTTTGAGGTGGGTAATCTCAGGAACCACAGCACCAATCAGAACACCCAATACAGTGTTGGAAAGGGCAGTTGCAGCAGAAGGACATAGGCTATGCAGACGCCCACCATATACATTTAAAAAGTAAAAGAACCGTGCCAGCAAAGTAGTCCCTTGTGGGCGTGTCTGCATTGTGCTGTGGGCTTGTGCTGGGGGGGGGGGGCGTGACAAATGCTGAGGGCGTGTGGTACGTTCCGCCCTTCGGGCTGGACAGTTCCCATGAGGCACAGGGTCAAGGCTGATTTGCATATGGCCATGTCCAAACTGGGGTGGTGTGGAGTGCAAAAAAACAATGGATTTAGTCTCAGATCTCTGTACTGGGGTGAATGTATGACATTGTTCTGCATTCTGTCCATCAACTGTTGTTTTTGCATTTATCACCCCGAGTGATATGGGTATGCTCAGACGTGAGTCCCATGCTCTCCACACCACTGGAGTCAAGCTATCCTGGCTGTAGATGGATGAAAACCAGAAATCAGTGATAGGATGCTTGAGTCATGTCTAATAAAGACATGGCTTGGCATATTGGCCGGGAATGTTCCCATGAGGCACAGAGTCAAGGCTGAGGTGGTGTGGAGTCCAAAACAATGATGGATTTAGGCCCAGATCTCTGGATTGTGGTGAATGTGTGACATTGTTCTGCATTCTGTTCATCAACTGTTGTTTTTACAATCTGCCCTTCATGCCATGTCTTACATCATGTGCTGGGGGTGTGGGCGTGTGCGGGGCGTGCGTTGTGTCAAATATTTCATTGTTTTTTTCTTCCCAGGTTCTGTACATTCCAGCTCCGGGTGTCCACCATGCTCCCTTTAAATACCCCGGCACCCCATAATCAAAACCCACCCTTACTCCTTAAAATACCCCAACACCCTTAAACACTAACCCATCTTAACCCTATAAATATACCCTGTGCCCCAAAACTCAAACCTATACCTAAATCCTAAAAATACCCCTGTACCCCAAAAACCAAACCTACCCCGAAACTCTAAAATACCCCTGTACCCCAAAACCCAAACCTAGCCCTGCACCCTTAAAATACCCTTGTACCCCAAAACCCATACCTACCCCTGAACCCTAAAAATACCCCTGCACCCCAAAACCCAAACCTAGCCCTGAACCATAAAAATAACCCTGTACCCCAAAACCCAAACCTACCCCTGAACCCTAAAATACCCCTGCACCCCAAAACCCAAACCTAGTCCTGAACCATAAAAATAACCCTGTACCCCAAAACCCAAACCTACCCCTGAACCCTAAAATACCCCTGTACCCCAAAACCCAAACCTAGCCCTGAACCCTAAAAATACCCCTGTACCTCAAAACCTAGCCCTGAACCCTAAAAATACCCCTGTACCCCAAAACCCAAACCTAGCCCTGAACCCTAAAAATACCCCTATACCCCAAAACCCAAACCTAGCCCTGAACCCTAAAAATACGCCTGTACCCCAAAACCCATACCTATCCCTAAACGCTAAAACGACCCCTGTACCCCATAACCCAAAACTATATCGGAACCCTTAAAATACCCAAACACCCCAAAACATATACCTCAGTACCCTAAAACATATACCCCTATACCCATACTTACCTTATCCAATCATTTAAAAAAAAACATGCTTTTACCATTTATGCATTTACAACGAATTTCGTTGTAAATGTATGCGTGGTAAAAGCATATAAAATGTAAAGCCATGGGTTATAATGGCATTGCGGAGTCATGGTACTTTCATAATGAAAGTATGCTGAGTGATGGTCTGCGGAAAGAAAGTTGCGGAATAATGGGTGTTTACCCTCCCCCAGTAAGTACATTGGTGGCACGGCGTCCCACATCTCCAGCAACATACTCATATTTTTTCACCACCGATTTGAAAAATGCACAGGTCTCTCTCATTGATGGCCAGCACCGACATACACTTTTAGACACACCTCCCACCACAAGTTCTAGAATTGCGAACTTTAGAGCTGGGGAGCTACGTTTGAATTTCGGCATCAGGTCATCATCCTGTAATTCCAGTCAAATTGCTATGTCTCCCCGTGCCTACCACAAATTAATGTAATCTTCTGTAATGTAAATTGTGCTCATGCCATGTTGTCGAGTTCGCGCTATATAATATTGCAAGGAAAAATAAAGTAGGGGAACTCGAGTTCACACACTACTGAATGCGCACTCTTAAGTGCATCAGCAGTGCAATGTGAATCGGAGCGTTTCACAGGCCTGTCACAGATAAGAAATGCTATCAAAACGAAATCCTACAAAACAATATACTACTGGCCGGCAGCAATTCATACCCGGACAACGTCGGGACGGGCTGCTAGTTATTATTATAATTTGTTTTCCTCTCTCAACAACATAATTATTTTACATGTTTATACAAAGTAATACACAAAGATAGATACATATCTATAGATGTTTATATAGAGCGGGATATGCTATCTTCTGTTTGCACATGGTTCGTATGTGAGGAAGACACAATTCTTGAGTAGTTTTCTGAAAATAAGAAGTTTGCCAATAAATCTTATGTTGGAGAGTAAAAAAGAACCCTTAGTGTAATTGGCATAATAGCAACTGTTGGCACTGTGTAGTTGTCCCCACTGTGTAATAATAAAAATTGTAATTTGAACAGCAAGAGCATATCACACTTTCACAAAAGTGAATGAAAGTAATCAGCAGTGAGAGAGGTGGTGTTTTTGGGATCCTCCGTAACCTAGGGAGAGAACCAAGCAGATGCCTTGAAAACAAAAAGCACATCTTATTGAATGATTTGGTGGTAGTCTCATCCTCTTAGGGCCACTCCAAGCACAGTTATTGGCATAAATACAATCCCAACCAAAGGCCCTGCAAAGCATTATGGAACTAGATTAGCAGTGGCCAGTGAATATTATAGTATCCAATATCAAAATAATTCTACAAAGAGCTGCAGTTCAACTAGTTGTTACTAGATGTCCCTCATAAGTCAAATGCAAATACATTGAAATTATTCTTACATCAAGCTGCAGTTCCAAAATGCATAAGCTTCATGAAAGGGTTTCATTGCTTTTGTATTTGACTCGTGAGGGACATCTAATAACGACTAGTGGAAATGCAGCTTGATGTGAGAATAATTTCAATGCATTTGCATTTAGCATGCAAAATTGTTTTATTAAAGCATTTGTGAGTATTGTTGATTTTGCTGCTACCTGTGCTATATGTGTTTTACATGCTTCTCATAGTTTGGTTGCTTGAACAGAGAAGGATGTGCTACCCATGTTTTTTTTTTGTATGGTGGGATTTTGAGGCGGGAGGTTCCTTTGTTGAATGTGTTTGGTGGATTTATTCCTCATGAGTCCCATTCCATGTATTGCTTTGTGGGTGGTACAAAGGAGATTGAATGTGGATCTTCTGGCAACTGGTAACCAATGCAGGGCTTTCAAGGCAGGGGAGATGTGGTCTCGCAGTTTGATATGCAAGACTAGTCTGGCACCCGAGTCCTGAATCTGTTGTAGTCCTTTCATGGTCGTTAAAGGTGACCGTGGTAGAGGCTATTGGCATAATCGAGTTTGCACAGAACAAGGGAGATGGTAGCTTGGACCTTGTGTGAAAATCCCAAATGAGGGAAAATTTGTTGCAACATTTTTATAGTGACAAAGCTTGATCTTGCCAGTTTGTCCACTTGGGCATTCATCGACAGCTTGGAGTCCATGATCTTTCAGAGGTTTCCTACTTCCTTCGATACCATAGGCGGTGATCCCAGTTCATTAGGCCATGCGGCAAGCGGGTTGTAATTTTTCCAATCACCACATGTGAGTTTTTCAGTTTTGAAGCATTCAATTTGAGATGGCTCCAAGACATCCACTGATTCACGGCTCTGATACAGGTGAAAATTGACTTTGGGGCATTTCAGTTGAAGGAGTATTTGCGTGTCATCTGCATAGTTATAGCGCGTGAGGTGAAATTTATTAGTCAGTACTGGTAATGACTTCATGGAGATGTTGGAAAGCATGGGCGAGATGATAAAACCTTGAGGGACCACTGCTTTTTTGTAAAGTAGGTTTGGATGAGAAAAGTGGGGTATGGATGACATTAGTTCTGTTTTGAAGGAAGGACATGATCCAGTCTAGAGCAGTTCCCTCTATGCCGGCTTCATAGAGTCTTTGTTTCAGAGTGTCATGGTCAACCGTGTCAAAGGCAGCTGAGAGATTCAAGAGGAGTAGTGCAGCAACCCTGTTGCGGTCAACTGTATTCTTCAGGTTATCCCAGATGGCAAGGTGGGCAGATTCAGTGCCTCTTCCCGGACAGAATCCTGGTTGAAAGTCTGAAAGTATGTAATTCTCTTCAATGAATTGTGACATCTGGGCGAATGCTGCTCTTTCTATCAGTTTGCCCAGGAAAGGTCCATTTGTAATGAGTCTGTAGTTGTCAGGGTTCAGCGGGTCCAAGTTTGTTTTCTTCAGTAAAGGGCGTATGTGGAATTTTTTTAGTACTTCTGGAAATATACCAGTAGTTACAGAATCGTTGATGATTCTTCTTACTGGAGTGGCAGCAGAGGTAGTTAATAAAAATTCTTGAAAGTTTGTGGTGGACTGGGGTCAGAAGGGCTTCCGGCAGGCCTGTTTGGTTTGACCAGGTCCATAAATTCATCGTGTGAGATGTGTTGAAAGTTACAGAGAGGCTTGGTCAGAGTATTCTTGGATTGTTGTTTTGTACAAGGGTTAGTGCTGGTGCTTTGTTTCTGTTTTAAGTACGAGTCCAACGTGTCTGCTTTGTCCGTGTAATGATTTGCCAGTTTGTCTGTTAAATCTTGAGTAACAGGATGAGGTCCTTCTAGACAATTTGGTTTGCGAAATTCATTGAGTATTTTATAGAATTCCTTATTTGCACCTTTAGCGTTTTGAATTCTGTCTGAATAGTACCTTTTATTAGCTTTTTTGATAGCCGACTTGTATAATCTGTTAATTTTCTGTAGGTGAAGTTTGTCTTGTTTGGCGTTTGTTTTGTGCCAGGTACGTTGCAGCTTTCTAATTTGTTGTTTTATGTCTTTTGTTTCTATGTTTCTCCAAGGCGCTTTTTTCTTTTGTTCTGTTGTGTGGTTTTGATTGGTATCAGGATGTCAAAAGCTTCATGCTGCCACTCATATAGATTTTGAATAGAATGTATTGTTTCCAGATTTGTACTTGATGTTAGTTGTGTTTCTAAGTGTTCCAAAACGAGTTTGTTCCATGGCCTCAAGGTGGATGGATGTAAGGTAGTTTTAGGTGAGTCGCTTAGCGTTGTTTTATGTTGGAAGGCAAGCAAGTGGTGGTCTGACCATGTGACTCAAGTTATAGTTTGAAAGGTAACTAGTTCAGTATTAGCAAAAATGACATCTAGGATATGTCCAGCGGTGTGTGTTGGTTTGTGGACAATCTGATGCAGGTTCAGTGCGTCTAGGCCAGTGATTATTGTTTTTGGATGGGTCATATTGGGTTTGTCCAAACAAATGTTAAGGTCACCCAGAACGCATAGGTTAAGTGTATTGTTATCAGGTTTGAAATTGTGTCTAGCAGTACGTCTGGGAATGTCACCTTGATGGGGAGAGGTCTGTTAAGGAGCAGGAAGTTATAGGAGGTAGACGGTGTAGGAGTGCATCTTGTTAGAAGAACCTCACAATTCTTTATGGAGATGTTGTCAATTTTAGTGATATACATTGTTTGCCTGAATACAACAGCTGGACCACCTCCTTTTTTGGCTATACGATTTTGGGTGATTTTTTGATAGCTTAGAGGAATCACTTCATGCAGGACTGGAGCCATATCCTGTCCCAACCATGATTCGGTTATGAATAGTATGTCTGGTTTTGCATCGGTGAGAAGGTCGTAGATGTGATGCTTGTTTTTAGAGAGGGATCGAGCATTTGTTAGAAGACAGTTTAGAGAGTGGGCTTTGGTATTAGTCGGACTTTGGGGCATATTATCAAAGCAGGCGAATTTAAATTATTGCCGTTTTGGCAGCCATTTTCGGCAAGAATTTAATCGGCCTATTAGCAAGCTGTTGCTAACATCAGTTAGCTACAGCTTTTAGGTGATAGCGAGCGGTTTAGTACCCGCTTTGCATGTCAGCGATATTTATCGCTAATGACATTCAAAGCAGGTCGACCCAACCAATTAGCGAATGAAAGCAGTTGCTAACATTGCTATCGCCTATTAGCAAGCCAGGTGTAGCGATAAAAATTTTGCGCTAAGCGCGAATATCACTGAAAACTAACACCTGCTCAGACCAGTTCTTAAACCTGTATAGCCAATGGGAGTTGGCTATTCAGGTTAAGACCCTATTGGCGTTAATGCCTAAATATCGCTGGTTTTCCAGCAATATTTCCATTTCACAGCTATCGCCAGATATTTTATCGCATTGGAGATAAACGTTGCTAATAGCACGTTATCTCTGCGATAAAATGTGGCAATGCTTGGCGATAAAAAAAATCGCTAAGGTTCTTTATCGATAAATATCGCTAGTTGTTGATAATATGCCAATTTGTTTTGTAGAAGAGTGATCAGTATTGTGTGGGTTTGTAGCAGGTGTGTTTTTAGTGCTGGTATTAGCTGTATTAGGATAGGAATCCTGTAGCTGTTCTGTATTGTGTTCCTCATCCAGCATGCTAAGAAGGCATTTTGATGGGTCTGCATGTGTATGTGGTCGAGATGGTGTTTGAGAGTGAGCTGGAGTACTGTGTTGCTTTTGTGGTGTAACATTTTTGTGAAGTAGACATGGGAAGCAAATTTGTGAGGTGTGGCATGTTGCTTATATTTTTTGTATGTGTTTAAGATGGAAGGTGTATGAGACAGGGGAGGGGGGCAGCATGTGGGTCATGTTGTAAGGTTCTAAATTGTCCAATGGATGAGAGGAGGTTAGAAGAGAGTTGCGGTGTTGCTGTATCTGTGTTAGGTGTGGTGGAAGAGAGATACCTTAGCATTGGAGTTTGTTCCTTTGTGTGGTTTGAAAAGTGGGTACATGTTTGCATTTTGTGATGGTAAGGATTATGAGGTGTTGCGTTTCTGAAGTTCTTGTTATGTTGGTATGTGTGATATGTTTTGTTTTTGAGGAGTAGTGAAAAGGGGTGCTGTTTCATGCAATGGATTTGGTTGTATAGTACTGTTTGTGAGAGGGGTTTTGTGAGGTAGAGGGGGTGGTGATGTGTTTATGAGTAGAGTGTATGTTGTGTGCAGGAAGGAATGAAGTAGAGGTAAGAGTGTTTGTCTTAGACTGGTTTGTTGCAAGAATTAAAAAGTGAGCTGGTGTGCAGTATGTGTGTTGTGCGTTAGTGTTATTTTGGTAGAAGGGAGAGGAGGGTGTTTTTTGGAGAAATGATGGAGGGATGATTAAATGTTTGTGAGTGATAAAAGGTAGTCTGTTAGCCGTAATTTCAGCAGGGAGCATGTGTCTGGATGGGATGTAGTTATGTATGGTGTTGATTGGCGTTGTGTTATTGATGAGTGTATTGGTTAGTGGAATAGGATAGAATTGTGTACTGTTTGTAGTTGATGGTGGATATGTGTGGTAGTTGGGATAGTAGGGTGTATAGATGTGGTTTGGTATGGTTTGTAGTGCAGGCTGGTACATTAATCTGTGCATAGGGTTGTGCGTGGTGTACATTTGGTGTGAGTGAGTTGCTGTTTGTGGATGTGGATGGTATGGGCTGGGTATTGCTAAATGGGAAAATGAGCAGCATTTCTGACCCTGGTCCCGGTCAGTCTCAAACAGGCTATTGCCCTTGTCCTCTCTGCCCTTAGCCTCAACGCCCGGGCTGAGATGCCCTAACCCTGGCTTTTTATAGCCCTAGTAATCAGGTGACCCCTTCAGCCAATGGGAACCCTAGCCCTAACACTATCCAATCACAACACTAGCCCTGAAATCTAGAACCAATAGGAGACCAGGACTGTACAGCCAATCGTACCCCTAGTCCAAGCACCCAATCAGCTCAAAAACCCTGATCTCCACATCCAATAGAGGTCCTAGCCCTACCAGTAGTCCCAACCCATGTCCAAGCAACCAATGGCACAGGAAGCCCTAGTCCCTACTACCAATAGAAAGCCTAACCCTACTCTTAGTCCCACAACTAGTCCAGCAACTAATCACAACAGAAGCCCTAATCGCTACTTCCTATTACAGTTCTAACCCCAGCCCTTGTCCCACCCTACTCCCAACAAACAATAACATAGGAAGCCCTAGTCCCTACTTCCAATAGAAATACTAACCCTAGTCCCAACCCTACATTGATTGAATAACAGACCCAGAAACTAATCAGAACCCTCAAATACCCAACCAATGAGGACACTAACCCTAATCCAATAGAAACACCAGACACAACCACCAATCATTGTACACATGTACCAACCACTAGCAGCTCATATAAGGTCCCAGTGACCTCAAGGTTTGCTGGCCAGAGAGTTGGAAGCTGATTCTCCTGTTCAGAATCTCCTAGGAGACAGACAGGCTCGATCCACTCCATGGACTTTTGCAGGTAAAGGCCTCACTAACTTAAAATCTAACAATACTGTTTGAATACAACTTTACTCCCTCTCCTGGCCAAAAAATGAAGTGCACAGTCCCTAGTAAATACTGTTTAAACAGCTCACAGAAGCACCCTCTGATGTAGAATATCCCTGTTGCTGGGGGGAAAAGTGGGGGGGCTGGTTTCACTGGCTTGTGAACATAAAATGGTGGCTGGGGTGCACTGTATTAACATACAGGTCTTAGCACAAAGCAAAGGAGAAATTTGGAGGGAAAACTAAATTGTCACCAGGAATGAAAGGGCTAAACTACAGAGTTTGGACTGCAAATCCCACAATTTAACACGTTAAATGGAAGCAATCATGGGCAGGAAAAACCACAAGTTTAAAACACAAAACAGGTGATAAAAATATGCAATCACAGGCAGGTTAAAACTACAATTTTAAACTGTAACAACCACAGGCAAATACAATAATCACAGAAAGGGAAATTTGTTTTTTAACAAATTTTGTTTTGTGAAGAGACAGCACTAGTCTGCCTCCTTACCACTTCCTGGACTCTGCTCACTGCAATCTGGGGCACAGGTAGGCTGCAACTCACAAGATGGAGGAGAATGATTTGGGGTGCACCCAGCAAAGCCTTAAGGGGCCTGGGCAGGTGTGAAGGGAGTGTTCAGAGTTGCCTGGTAGCTGAATAGCCATTCCCCAGTCCTAGGTCTGCTGGCCTGGGGGTAGGGGCCAGGGAGCTGCCTGCATCTCCTGTTCAGAATCTCCTAGGAGACAGACAGGCTCAATCCACACCATGGACTTCTGCAGGTAAAGGCCTCACTAACTTGAAATCTAACAAAACTATTTGAGTAAAAGTTTACTCCATCTCCTGGACAGAAAACTAAGGGGCAGATTTACCATAACTGGCGCATCCCTGCGTATTAGCAGGGATCTGCCAGTTATTGTGCGTCACGGCTGCGCCACCATCGATGCGCTGCATTTACAATGCGGTGCAGCACGAGGCAAAAATGGACAGATGCGTGACGCATCTGCTGCCATAAAGGCGGCGCATTGCTGGGGTTGCGACGCAGTTCCAGCAAATGTTGCGTCAATCCTTACCCCTTCTTCAAGCAGGCGCATGGTGGACGCAGTATGGCCTTAAAAGTGACTCGGTGAAATCTTGTAGATATCACTCAGCCACTTTTAGGAGGGGATCCTGCGCCGGAACACCCCCCCCCGTGCGCCGAACGCCTACATGTGGCGCAGGGCTCCCAGATGCTTCACGTTGTAAATACCCCGCAGCATGGCGCTGGCTTTGCACCGCCGCTGCGTCACAAAAGTGGTGCAAAGGTGGTGTAAAAGAGGTACAAGGAGCTTGTAAATCTGCCCAAAACTGCATAGTCCCTAGTAAACACAGTTTAAACAGCTCACAGAAGCACCCTCTGATGGTGAATATCCCTGTTGCTGGGGGCGGGGAGGCAAGGGGGCTGGATTCACTGGCTTGTGAACACAAAATGGTGGCTGGGGATGCACTGTTGTAACATACAGGTCTTAGCAAAGAGCAAAGGAGCAATTTGGAGGGAAAACCTAATTGTCACCAAGAATGAGAGTGGGAAAAACTACAGAGTTTGGACTGCAAATCCCACAATTCAACAAGTTAAATGGAAGCAATCATGGGCAGGAAAAACCCCAAGTTTAAAACACAAAACGGGTAATAAAATATGCAATCACAGGCATGTTAAAGTTACAATTTGAAACTGTAACATCCACAGGCAAAGATAATAATCAAAGAAAGGGAAAATCGTTTTTTTTAACAATTTTCATTTTGGGGAAGAGACAACACTAGTCGCCCTCATTACCACTTACTGGACTCTGCTCACTGCAATCTGGGGCACAGGTAGGCTGCAACTCACAAGATGGAGGATATGGTGTCCTATCTTGCCTAGCCATTGGGCAGGGGTATTACGGTAGCAAATATCTGTCTTGCCTACTTTAAACTGAAACAACATCCAACATTAACAGAAAACTGCTTTTCTCTCCCAACCCTAACTGTACAGTTCTACCCCAGAAGCATCTATTGCCCGTGGTCAACCGAAAAAAAATGAAAACAATGCTAATATGCGGCTCATACCCATAGTTCCAGCTAGAGCCCAATGCAGCAAGGGGGCATATTGTTTAATTCAGCGTACCATGCCAATCACTGTGTCCTGGCTTTTAAAATACAGCACCATTTGTCCGGCAGCTCACTGTGCTAGCATTTGTACAGTGGCCTCTCGGAAGGAAAGTTCTCACAGGGTGTGAGATATGGCTTACATTATCACTTCATCTGAAGTTTGAGGATTCGTCATCTTTTGGGTTATGAGTATGATGATTGGACCAAAGATCTAAATGTATGGTAGTGGCCATCTCTGGGCTCCTCCACCATTTTGTTGGATTCAGACAGAAAGTTTTCCTCAGCCCAATTCCTTAGTCCCATTCTACACTCTCCATCACAGGAGCCCATTCTTCCACATTTTCCTTCACTCCATGGTGGGAGTGACAGCCGGGCCCTTCCTTGACAGTTGGGATTGTTTACTTTCAGCCAGTCCCAAACACTCTCAGGAGTGTGAAAGAAATTAGGGGCATATTACCAACAACTAGCGATAATTTTTGTCTCTAACTTGTTTAGAGACAAAAATTATCGCCGCACATCGGCGATTTTTATCGCAGATAAACCTTGCTATTAACAAGGTTTATCGCAAATGCGATAAAAAACGGCCGAAATGCATGAATATCGCTGAAAAGTCAGCGATATTCATGCATTATCGAGCAAATGCTCTTAGCCATGTTATCCACCTCCCATTGGATAACATGGCTAAGAACTGCTCAGGGCAGGTGTTAGCTTTTGGAGATATTCCCGCTTAGCGCGAATATCTCCAAAAGTTGGTAATAGGAGATAGCGATGTTAGAGACTGTTTTCAGTCTCTAACATCTTGGCACGCCCACTTTGCATCTCATTAGTGATAAATATCACTGACATGCAAAGCGGGGCCCAAGATGGTCGCTATCTCCTACTAGCTGTCGCTAACTGGTGTTAGCGACAGCTTGGTAATAGGGAGATAATTTTATCTCCGCTTTCTTGGCTTTTACAGCCAAAAAAGCGGAGATAAACCCCCTTGATAATATGCCCCTTAGATTTACCATTGTGGAGAACTTTCCGAGGGACCGGGAAGACCAACATATATGACAAGTTCATGGTTTTATGTTTGGCCCTCAGAAAGATCAGCATTTCTTTGTATTTTTATAATGTAGTCAGTAAAGGTCATGGACTATAATGAGACTTTGGCGACATTTTTTCTAAATATGAATAATACTCCCACTGTGGCGTGAGACCTAAAATGAATTTATTCATGCAAAGGTAACTAATGCAATCGATGTAATTAGCTGATATGCACTGCGCTATTGGTACATTACATTTTGCTTTACTGGCAGCACTGTTAACTATCTATGGAAGAGAGCATGTATTTACTGCACAGAGTTGACAATGTGGTAGCATATTAATGAGTATGTTTTTAATGTCTACTATTGCCTCAAGTGGGAAAGGCTATATATATTGTTATTGTTACAACAATGGCGCCAATTCAGATTGATAAAGGCTTTCAGCAAGCAGAAACGCGTCTCTCTTATCTCAGGGGTTGAGGGAGGACCTGAGAAAATAAATATTTGCCATACCTTGACTACCTCGAGTCCGTGCTTTTTTCCATGGAGGTCTTTGTGGAAGTTGGAGTTGGAGTATATATATATATATATATACTAGCAGCCCGTCCCGACGTTGTCCTGGTATGAATAGTATATTGTTTCGTAGGATTTCATTTTGATAGCATTTCTTATCTCTGACAGGCCTGTGAAATGGTCCGATTCACAGTGCACTGCTGATGCACTTAAGAGTGTGCGTTCAGTAGTGTGTGAACTCGAGTTTCCCTACTTTATTTTCCTTGCAATATTATATAGCGCAAACTCGACAACATGGCATGAGCACAATTTACATTACTGAAGAACACATTGATTTGTGGTAGGCACGGGGAGACAAAGCGATTTGCCTGGAATCACAGGATGTTGAGCTGATGCCGAGATTCTAACGTAGCTCCCCATCTCTAAAGTTCTCAATTCTAGAACTTGTGGTGGGAGGTGTGTCTAAAAGTTTATGTCGGTGCTGGGCATCAATGAGAGAGACCTGTGCATTTTTCCAATTGGTGGTGAAAAAATATGACTATGTTGCTGGAGATGTGGGCCGTGTGCCACCAATGTACTTATAGGGGAGGGTAAACACCCATTATTCCTCAAATTTCTTTCTGCATACCATCACTCTGCATACTTTCATTACAAAAGTACCATGACTCCGCAATGCTATTATAACGCATGGCATTACATTTTATATGCTTTTACAACGCATACATCTACAACGAAATTCGTTGTAAATGCATGAATGGTAAAAGCATGTTTTTTAAAAATGTTTGGATAAGGCAAGTATGGGTATAGGGGTATATGTTTTGGGGTACTGAGGTATATGTTTTGGGGTGTTTGGGTATTTTAATGGTTCAGATATAGTTTTGGGTTATGGGGTACAGGGGTATTTTTAGGGTTCAGGGCTAGGTTTGGGTTTTGGGGTATAGGGGTATTTTTAGGGTTCAGGGGTAGGTTTGGGTTTTGGGGTACAGGGGTATTTTAAGGGTTCAGGGCTAGGTTTGGGTTTTGGGGTACAGGGGTATTTTTAGGGTTCAGGGCTAGGTTTGGGTTTTGGGATACAGGTTTTTTTTTAGGGTTCTGGGCTAGGTTTGGGTTTTGGGGTACAGGGGTATTTTTAGGGTTCAGGGGTAGGTTTGGGTTTTGGGGTACAGGGGTATTTTAAGGGTTATGGGCTAGGTTTGGGTTTTGGGGTACAGGGGTATTTTAGGGTTCAGGGGTAGGTTTGGGTTTTGGGGTACAGGGGTATTTTTAGGGTTCAGGGGTATGTGTGGGTTTTGAGGTACAGGGGTATTTATAGGGTTCAGGGCTAGGTTTTGGTTTTGGGGTACAGGGGTATTTTTAGGGTTTAGGGATAGGTTTGGGTTTTGGGGTACAGGGTAGATTTATCGGGTTAAGATGGGTTAGTGTTTAAGGGTGTTGGGGTATTTTATAGAGTAAGGGTGGGTTATGATTATGGGGTGCAGGGGTATTTAAAGTAGGGGTGGGTGGAATTGGCGCGAACTTGGTACAATAAATCCGCAATATTTCGTTCCGTCAGATTTCCAATTATTAAAACAGAAACCTCATATATTCAAGGTAAAATAACAAGTATTTCTACATGCTAAAATGCATATAGTCATTTCACAAAAGTGAAATTAGCTTCCAGCAAGCAGTGAGAGAGGTGATGATTTTGAGATCAAGCCCCTGCAAACCATTATGGGACGGGATTAGCAGTGGGAAGTGAATATTATAGTATCCAAATAATTCTACAAAGAGCTGCAGTTCACCTCGTTCTCCCCAGTTGTCCCCAAGAGGCAAATGCAATAGCATTTAAAATATTATATATCAAGCTGCAGTTCACCTCATGGTCCCTAGATGTCCCTGATGAGGCAAATGCAATAGCATTTAAAATATTACACATCAAGCTGCAGTTCACCTCGCCGTCCCTAGATGTCCCTGATGAGGCAAATGCAATAGCATTTAAAATATTATACATCAAGCTGCAGTTTACCTCGTCGCCCCAAGATGTCCCTGATGAGTAAAATTCAAAAACATTGAAACCCTTTCATGAATGCTAAAAATTATGCTAAGCTTATCCCATAATGCTTTGCAGGGCCTTTTAGTTTTATTTTTGCCCATAACTGTGCTTGGGGTGGTTCTAAGAGAATGGGACCTCCACTGAATTACTATTTAAAGGGAGCAGGAATGTATAGAACCTTGGAAGAAAAAACAACACTCGTGACGGAAAGCCCCCATCGATTGTCCCGACCCCAGCACACACCCACAGCACAATGCAGACACACCCACAAGGGACTACTTTGCTGTCACGGTTCTTTTACATTTTAAATGTATATGGTGGGCGTCTGCATAGCCTATGTCCTTCTGCTGCAATTGCCCTTTCCAACGCTGTATTGGATGTTGTGATTGGTGCTGTGGTTCCCGAGTTTACCTGGCCAAAAGGTGCAAGTTCTCTCTTTATAATAGTAGTATATATATATATATATATATATATTTCAAAGGTTGCCCTGTTCATGAAGGACGCACTCCACAAAAGATAAGTTCCACTGAACCGTTATTCTTTGCCAACAGCGTTCCAAGCAACTTCTTTTCAAAGAGTCCCTGACGAGTTTCGAGTCACCATGCCTCTTAATCATAGGGAAAAGCAGTCAGTGCACGGCTGCGCATTACAACCCTTTTATTGTTTTTAATCTACATGCCGCTCACAGGTAAGTATTCTTAAGAGCATGCTGGGAGTTGTAGTGCTTTTTAACCCCTCCAGTGGGTAATTTTCATGGCTCCAGTGGCTTGCAAGCACTGACCTTGTTGTTGCTCCATCAATCTTGATTTAAACCCCTCCAGTGGGTCTCTGTTTGGAGCGCTGATCTTTGTGCCGCATATCACCATGATTCCGGAGTGCAGACGCGCCATTCCTTCACGCGAGCAGTGCATCCTCCCCCGGCTGGACTGCCGTGTTGTAAACATATTTCCAAGGATGCCCTGTGCATAAAGGACGCACTCCACAAAAGATTTATACATACACAGTAGCAGCCCGTCCCGACGTTGTCCGGGTATGAATTGCTGCCAGCCAATAGTATATTGTTTTGTAGGATTTCATTTTGATAGAATTTCTTATCTGTGACAGGCCTGTGAAAGCTCCGATTCACAGTGCACTGCTGATGCACTTAAGAGTGCGCATTCAATAGTGTGTGAACTCGAGTTGCCCTACTTTATTTTTCCTTGAAATATTATATAGTTCGAACTCGACAACATTGCATGAGCACAATTTACATTACAGAAGAACACATTCATTTGTGGTTGGCACGAGGAGACAAAGCGATTTGCCTGGAATCACAGAATGTTGAGCTGATGCCGAGATTCGAACGTAGCTCCCCACCTCTAAAGTTCGCCATTCTAGAACTTGTGGCGGGAGGTGTGCCTAAAAGTGTATGTCGGTGCTGGCCATCAATGAGAGAGACCTGTGCATTTTTCAAATCGGTGGTGAAAAAATATGAGTATGTTGCTGGAGATGTGGGCCGCCGCGCCACCAATGTACTTACCGGGGGAGGATAAACACCCATTATTCGGCAACTTTCTTTCCCCATACCATCACTCCGCATACTTTCATTACGAAAGTACCATGACTCCGCAATGCCATTATAACGCATGGCATTACATTTTATATGCTTTTACCACCCATACATTTACAACGAAATTCGTTGTAAATGAATGAATGGTAAAAGCATTTTTTTAATGTTTGGATAAGGTAAGTATGGGTATAGGGGTATATGTTTTGGGGTACTGAGGTATATGTTTTGGGGTGTTTGGGTATTTTAAGAGTTTAGATATAGTTTTGGTTATGGGGTACAGGGGTAGTTTTAGGGTTTAGGGGTAGGTGTGGGTTTTGGGGTACAGGGGTATTTTTAGCCATGTCTGAACCAGATTCAGGCCCAGATCTCTGTACTGGGGTGAATGTATGATATTGTTCTGCATTCTGTCCATCAACTGTTGTTTTTGCGTTCTGCCCTTCATTCCATGTCTCATATCGTGTGCTGAGGGCCTAGGCGTGTGCGGGGCACGGGATTACGGGAAATAAAAAGCAAGCGTTGTGCCAAATATTTCATTGTTTTTTCTTCCCAGGTTCTGTACATTCCAGCTCCGGGTGTCCACCCGGCTCCCTTTAAATACCCCTGCACCCCATAATCATAACCCACCCTTACTCCTTAAAATACCCCAACACCCTTAAACACTAACCCATCTTAACCCTATAAATATACCCTGTACCCCAAAACATTCACCCCAGTACAGAGATCTGGGCCTGGATCTGGTTCAGACATGGCCATATGCAAATCAGCCTTGACCCTGTGCCTCATGGGAACAGTCCAGCCTGAAGGACGGAACGTACCACACTCCCCCAGCGTTTGTCACGCCCACCAGCACACGCCCACAGCACAATACAGACACGCCCAAAAGGGACTACTTTGCTGACACGGTTCTTTTACCTTTTAAATGTATATGGTGGGCGTCTGCATAGCCTATGTCCTTCTGCTGCAACTGCCCTTTCTGTATTGGGTGTTGTGATTGGTGCTGTGGTTCCTGAGATTACCCGCCTCAAAGGTTTGGGCTCTCTCTTTATTATATTTGTATGGATATACAACAATTTTAAAAAGATGTACAATACAGTGTTTTAGGATAATACAGTAAACATTCATTGTTTTTCATAAATACACCTCAAAATCCGATTGCACAAAATTTAGCACGAATACACTTCCAAAGACAAAAACCTGAAAAGGTCCGCCATGCCTGAGGGTGAGATTCATACACAACATTTGGCTAAAAATGTAATTACATTATTATTCCAAGATAGATAATAATTGACATAATTACATACATAAATTACAGTAATTTAAACTCAACACCTACACCATACACCTTGTGCATCAACTGTCTAAATAAGACTGTTTCATGAATTGTATATATTATATTCGATAAAACAGCAAGAATAAAAACGTTAAAAAACCTTAAAACAAGTGGGCACCCAAGTAACAGCTTTACCATTAAGAAACACACTGCTTGGAAGCTTGTGTACAATAAACAATTCATTTTGCTCCAGTAAACAGCATTTCGTGATTACAGAGTGTGATTCTGGTAGTAGCAGCCGACAAAGTAGAGGGCAGGAACGTCTGTCGGCTAATCCAAAAGGAGAATGCAAAATTACTAACTGCAAAGACAATTGGGCCTGAGGTGTCTGTTTTTAGGATCCTATGGCAACCTGGTATTGTCTGGCTCCAATGTTTAGGCAGATCGGTTGTATCCACCTCCTGCGAATTAGTTGGTATTTTGTGCTGAAAAAAAGTATGTGTTCATCTGTCTTTTGTGCTCTAGCACAGGCAGGGCATAGTTCGAGTAATAACCCAATGGCCTGATTGCTGGGGAACCTTAGTAAAAGGTTACCATATCTAAATCTGACATATAAGCTTTTGGCAAGTGGAGGTGTGATTTGATCCATTAAAGGTTAAAAACTGGGGCATGACTTGGCACTTAAAAATTGGGTTGTTAGTTATCTAATTGCTAGTCTAGTGGCATATCTCTCTCTCACAACCACCCAATACCTAGTCTTCAGCCTCAATAGGTCTCCTCTTGTAGCCCACTCTGGATGTTCCCACAGTTGCGTAATGCGAAGTGTTTTATACCAACTTGCAACATACTTGAACCAGGGTAATCTTTTAGTACCACTGATCATCAAAACCTCCCTCAGGGAATTGCAATAATTGGAAAGCTGGGGTGTTGTCCACAAGTGTAGCCAATGCATTAGGGGTTTCAGTGAGGCCATATCACCTATTCTTTTTAACCCTATGGCAAAAAAAACAATGGGATCAGTGGGGTAGTGAAGGGTACACAGATGAGGGATCTGACAAAGATGTTTTCCGATGTCGTCAGTTTATTTGTGTTTGTATGCCCCCATAACACTGCTCCATATAATGCTCCACTCTGGGTTTTTGATCAACATACTTCTAGTGCTAGAGTCAGCGATCGGCTATAAGACTGCATATGGTATCTTAATATTGATTTTGACCTGTGACAAAGGGTAAGATGACTCTTGTTTCGTTGTGGTCCCCAACCGAGTGTGTCACTTAATCTTATCCCAAGCGAATCAAAGTTGTTCATCTTGTCCAGTGGTTCACATGCAATCTTAACCTCACATGATTTCCCTTTTGCTTTCCCAAACACCATAAATTTGGTTTTGGCGACGTTGAGGTCCAAACTCCTGTCCTTGCAGAAATCTAAAAATGTATCAACATTTGTAGACCCATTGGTGTTGTGGAAATAAGTAAAGAATCATCCGTAAAGAGTAGGATTGGGACTTGCGTGCCATTCATAACCAGCGAGTCGTTCCTACAATCCAATAGGCAATTAGCCGCATCACTGACAAACAGGGAAATAAGTGTGGGAGCAGGGATCCACCCCTGTCGTACCCAGCGCTGAATTGGTATCCTATCAGTTAGTTCATCTTTTTTACCCATCTAACCTGGGCATATGTATCCCCATGAAGTCTAGCTAAAAGGATAGGCAAATCTATTGGGGTCCCGATATCAAGCATTTATCTCCATATTTTTTTTGCATGGAACATGCTGATTATTATCACAGTGCTGCAGGTACATGCATTATTCAGGTAATACTATATGCATAACTTTAAGTCATAAGTCTAAATTCTGCTACAGCTTTATCATGCTATTATGAAGAGTTCACAACACTATGAAGTGCATAGTCATGAGCTGTTGATCAAACTGAAGTCCATTTTGTTCTCTATTGCTGCTTCAAAAACATGAAAAGGAACTGCAAAGCACAAACAAGAGTATACTAATATAATAAAGAGAGAGCCCAAACCTTTGAGGCGGGTAATCTCAGGAACCACAGCACCAATCACAATACCCAATACAGCGTTGGAAAGGGCAGTTGCAGCAGAAGGGCATAGGCTATGCAGACGCCCACCATATACATTTAAAAAGTAAAAGAACCGTGCCAGCAAAGTAGTCCCTTGTGGGCGTGTCTGCATTGTGCTGTGGGCGTGTGCTGGGGGGTGACAAACGCTGGGGGCATGTGGCATGTTCCGCCCTTCATGCCATGTCTCATATCGTGTGCTAATCCCACCCTGCTCCCTTTAAATACCCCTGCACCCAATACTGATAACCCACCCTTACTCCTTAAAATACCCCAACACCCTTAAACACTAACCCATCTTAACCCTATAAATATACCCTGTACCCCAAAAGCCAAACCTAGCCCTGAACCCTAAAAATACCCCTATACCCCAAAACCCAAACCTAGCCCTGAACCCTAAAAATACCCCTGTACCCCAAAACCCATACCTATCCCTAAACCCTAAAACTACCCCTGTACCCCATAACCCAAAACTATATCTGAACCTTTAAAATACCCAAACACCCCAAAACATATACCTCAGTACCCCAAAACATTAATACCCATACTTACCTTATCCAAACATTAAAAAAACATTCTTTTACCATTCATGCATTTACAACGAATTTCGTTGTAAATGTATGCATGGTAAAAGCATATAAAATGTTATGCCATGCGTTATAATGGCATTGCGGAGTCATGGTACTTTCGTAATGAAAGTATGGGGAGTGATGGTATGTGTGTGCCTTGACAATTACCCAACACCATCTAGGTCAACAAAACAGCAGGGGTAGTGGGCATGGCAATGCGAGGGACATTACAATGGGGACCTTTGTATAGTTTTAACATTAGATAGGCATAAAATTGTATCCTGAACCTTATAATCTTATGAATTATAATTGAAACACCAAATCCACTGGGTAACTTTGGTAGACGGAGAAGGGCGGTGTGGACACTCTCAGCCCAAAATAAATTTGCATAGACAGGATCCTATTATTACATAATACAGAAAGACCCACCATCAATGAAACAGTAATGGCCCTAAGAAGCCACTGCAACACCATTCCTCCCACAGGTACCAGCAGTTTGCCATTATAGCACATTTCCCCCACTGGCACCAATGACATATCTATTACCACATTACAGTTCTTTGCCTTTCACAGACAGCCACCACCTCTGATTAAAGACTGTCACACCTTGTGTCCTACCCAGTGTGCCACACGTATACCATCACACAACAGTGCCCCCCACTGTTCAATCATCACAGGGCTCTGCCTTAAACAAGCATCAGCACTGCACCCTCTTAGAAAATTGTCCCATGCCGGCACTACAACTGCCTCATCACAGCTCAATGCCCCCATAGACAGCAAAACTGCAGCTAAAACAGATACCCTCTCATAACCACCACAACTGCATCAACAGAGTAAACAATAACTTCCATTACATCACAACGGGAATTTCACTGTATCATCACGGTACCTTGCAGCCACCTCTCTCCTCCACTGGCACTTTCACTAGATCAACATATAATGCAGCTGCCAGCAGGCACAACGGCGGCACTATCACAGTATAACGGCCCATGAAGCTGCTCATCCTGGGAGCGATGGTGCGCTACCACCTGCCCCATCACTGCACAATGCTTGTCACAGGAAGCATAAATGTACCTTCAATGCAAGCTGCATCCAAGGGCACGTCTTCGGCTGGGAGGCACCTCCTGCCCAGGGCAACGGAGGAGCTGCGGAGCAGTGATGGGCTGTTCTGGGTCTAGTATTTATCTTTTTTCTCCTAGCTGGCGGACTCCTCACTCCCATGTTTCCCTCTCCACAGCCTCCCAACACCGGGGCGGTGGCAGCCGCTGGTCTATTCCTCCTGACTCAGTGCTCCGTCAGGCCCCGGGGCTCAATTTGGCAGCTGGGAGAGACAGAGGAGTCGCGGCGAGCTGACGGGACTCCTCAGCCGCTTTCATACAGGCCAAGCACTGGAGTAGATACTCAGAAACCCCCAGGCAGTCTGTCCAAAAGTCTCTTTGCACCCTGCCGTCTTCTGTTTGTGGTACCAGAGGCAGGGGCTCTGAACTTGGTTTCCTCCACCTACTGCTGCAGCCAATGCTTCTTGCACAGCTGCCCCTGGGTCGATCTGAGCACAAAACAAGCAGCACTCGCTGCCCGCCCAGCCCCTCACACACACCGGCTCCTGCCGCAGCCTTTAGCATGCGCCTCGAAGCTGAGTACACCCCCACAGCGACTACAGCACAGTCAACTCAGACAGTGCAGCTGTGCCCCTGCCATCTTTACATCAGGCAGAGATTGACGTTTGAACACTTTAACACTCTGGGGCAGATATACAAGGTCTGGTGCAAATCGGCAGGGATGCGCCAGAACAATTCCGATCCGCAAAACCACCTGTGCGCCACCACTGATGCGCCGCAGTTACAATGCGGCGCGCTGTGGCGCACTGATGGGCAGATGCGTATCGCATCCCCTGGAGGAAATGCGGCACATTGCTGGATTCCAGCAAGGCTCGGGGGTGCCCAATGCCTAACATGCTGCGTCAGTCCTTACGGGTTTTGACGCAGCATGGCTGCAAAAGTGACTCAGTGAAGTCACTTTTACGAGGCGTACCTGCGATGGAACGCCCAGCCTGTGTTGGAACGTCCACATGAAACATGACGCAGGTTTCATGTGGCGCCGGTGTTTACAACGTGACACATCTCCCTAGATGTGTCACGTTGTAAATAAGGCGCAACATGGCGCATGATTTGTGCCACCGCTGCATCACAGAAATTACGCAACGGCGGCGCAAATGTGTCGCTAGGGGCTTGTAAATCTGCCCCTTTATTTGTTCCTGATCTTCTCACCCTAATATGCACAAATCAATCATTTTGTGCAGTTTCTTAAGTTATCAAGACTGGGAAAAACATTCAACTTTTTCTGATTTGCCAAGTATAACTCTCTGAATGAGTTAATTGCATAGACATGTGAATGATCTTGTTTTCCTAGCAACACTGCAGCTTCCCCCATAACATAGACAAGCAGAGACAGAGAACACATAGAATGCGGGAGGGGGGCTAGGGGGAGAAGGCAGGCATAGGAAGAAAATAGTTACGTGCAACACTCAAGTAAAGTGGCTGATAGCTGTGGAAGGATACAAATGACGAAATTCTCGTCATGAGGCGGGACTAACAAGCCGAAAACCAATCGGAAGGCATCATTTAGGACTGTTAAGCCAATGAAATAGATGGGCCAGAGAATGGGCGGGGCTTGCACAAAGCGTTGACACTGTAGGTAGGGTAAACTGCATGCCTCGGAAGCGATGCAACGCAAGACAAGGCGATACCTTACAATTGGAATATTTTACATTTTTGACTCAACGCTGACACCGCCTACTCTCCAATCCAGTCCGATCCTCTCCTCGCCCGCTGATTCTACTAAACTCCCTATCACAACATACTATTGATTTCCATTTATCCTTAACCACTGCCTCAGATCTTCGCATTGGCAAAGATCTCCCAAAAATTCGAAGTCCTTGTCCTCAGCCGCCACACGAGGTGCGACTAATTTCAAGAATCGTTACTGACATTTACATTCAACTGAGGGGTGACTGTAATATAACCATGACAAAATCTGAGAATGTTAGAGCGGTTAACTGTCCGGTATTGAAATTGGAAGTTGGAGGAGAAAGCACGTATATATTGTGCATTTAACCACAAGAATAAACTCTTATTAACAAGAAATGCATTCTGGTTTGGGTTTGGGTCGGGTATATATTTGCAATGCATTGTGGGTAGCCGGATGTTCATTCAGATTCTTTCACTCTGATTGCTGGTAAACCTTGTCTGAAGAGCGTCGCTTAAGACAAAACAATAAATAAAACAGGCAGACCCATTTCACTCATCTTTATCTTGCTGCAGTCATACGCTGTCCACATACAGCGTGGGGTCTGACTGGACCAGGACCTGTAGTAGCCTCGACCCTGCACCCCCTGTCCATGTATGTTACAGTGTGTTGCCTGGCTGATGTGATGTGCCGCGGTACTGCACCCCTGTTGTCTATTCAAAGACGTGCCTGGCTGTCTTGATTAGGGAACTCCAGTGACGACCCGTGGTACTGCACCCTGGTATATTGTAAAGATGCTATCCATATTCTATTACAGGACCTGAGGCTTCAGATTATGCTTCTCTTATCTTTACTGCAAAACACAGCAGCCAATGAAAACACATTTTTTCTCATATAAACAACTACATTGTCCATGATGCATACATATAGGCCACGCCTCCATAGTCCATAAGAACCCTCTGCGTTGCATTCCCTTACTGGGACGATTTTTTATAGTTCACTTACTGTCTTTCAGGCTGTATTAATTTGATGCAGACAGGGAATTGTGCATTTGTAGGGGCGAGCGCTCCGTCTTGGGCGCGCTGTACGAGCCTGTGCTGGCTTTGAATGTGCTGGGTATTGCGCTTCTGGTGCCCGCCTCACTATTCCGCGACGCTGCAGGTCGCGTTCACTTAATGGTCTTAGGCTGGGCAAAGTGGTGCCGTTTTTCCTTCACGGAGCCTTTGTTCTCGGCTTCCCGATCGGGGCGCTTAACGCGCAGGCACCTGGGCTTCCCTAATCGCCCTTGTTGACGCCGTAAACGCTGGGTGGCTCTCGGCCGACACGCGCTCCCAAACGTGCTCAATTTGGCTCTCTTTGGGCTGCTTTTGAGTGTGATTCGGTTTGCGCGCCTCGGCGCGTATTTCCCCAGCAGTTCATAAACGCAGTTTGGGATCAGTTACCGCTGTGCTTGAGATCGCCTTACACAGGTTGTAAAATACGGGCCAAAAAGAGTGCGCACACGCTCTAAATATATTGTTGGATTGGCCTAGGTCTCTGACCTTTTTGACTACAGCTTTGCTGAGGGGGTTATAGGTTACAGTGAGTGCTTCTACTTGTGTGCTGGTGGGCTGACCCCCCATTACCCCTCCTGGTGGCTGTGATTATTGCTGTTTCAGCATAACACTTATAACACTTCTTTATAAATATTTTCTTTACTCCACCATTGCTATGAAAGACTGGGTGAGATACCCAGATGAGAATGAGGAAGAGGAGGAGGTTTATGACGGGCAGCAGGAGGCTGTCTTGGAGGACAACTTGGTTGTAGCCCTGGACGCTTAGGTCCAATCTTCTGTCAATAGGGCAATGGAGACCACGGTTCCCAGACCGTCCAACAGGCACTGGCTGCGGCCCTGAGACCCATAAGGAAACAACTGGAGAGTTTTGCCAAGCGACACAGCTATGGCAAACAACCTCAAAAGAGAAAGTCCGACGCTTCCACGTCTGGGGAGGGCTCGGTTTCCTCAAAGCAATGGCCACATGCCCAAGTACTGTCAACACTGCCCGCCAGTGGGGCAAGCGTCCATTCTTATTCAGGGGTAAAGGCGAAGGCCAAGCAGAGAGTCCATACAGACACGGACACTACCACCACGGGTACGGACACGGATACCGATACCTCCGAGGAGCTTCCCACTCCTCCGAACTTCGCTCCCGGCAGCTTCGGAAAACCCCAATACCGGTTCACATTTGATACCACAGATATCATGCATCCACGCTCCTCAGATTGGACCCCACCACCCGCGTTCGCTGACAATTTGCATGATAATCTTAGGAGAAGTTTTCCTGAGAAGTGCACAACCGACTGCGTTCCGAATGCCCACGGCCGTAACTGCAGGACAAGGTGGCGGAGACCCCCGAAATTGATATGAGTCTCTTGACATTTTTGAAAACGTTTTCCAAAGACCCCAAACGTGGCATCGACCGCGCCTGGCGCGGCTGCCCAGATAAAATGTTGGACGTTGTGGGCCCTTTGGCCAAAATCATGGAGATGGCCTTGGCGGCCAAAGAGGGTGCTACCCCGGTAGACCTGGATATTCTGGCAGGCTGGACCCAGCGAGCCATATGCCTCATTGGCAATGCTAATTGCGCGATTTCAGCTGAGAGGCGCAAATCCCTACTCCTCAGGATGGATAGTAAGCTCACGGAACTGGCGGACACCGAACCTGGTCCCCTAGCCGGCGGACAGCTCTTCGAGGAGCACTTTGTTAAAGACGTATCAAAGTATGTAGGCACCTTTACGTCTCTGGATAAGGCACAGACCGGCATAAAGAGGGTCTTCCAACAAGGTGTTTTTAATCGGGCCGGACGAGGAAGGGGACGCTCGTCAGGCCGTGGCTTCCAACAGGGCTCCCAGAGAGGCGACTTTGGTCGCGAGGAATGGGACTCCAAATGTGGTGGCACCTTTTACCCTTCCCGCAGAAGATTCAACAAAGGAAGATTCCAGGATGGCAACAACAGGGCAAACTTCAAAGCCCAGCATTCCGCAGGTGAGTGTTATAGATCATTCTCGTCTTCCCTTGGAGGGTCGTACTTGTGACGCTCTAGTGTTTTGCGGGTCTCGGCTGAAACCCGGAAACACCCATACACAATATAACACCTTCTGGCCAGGAGTGGCCAGGACTCTATAAATAAAAGGAGGGAGGTCGCTCGTGGCTTCCGGTCCATCCCAGTGTCCTTGGTGTGTTGCCTCAATTATGTGTATCTTATCACGTGTGGTTGGTGCCCCTCTAGAATAGTGATACCCCACTTACTCCCTTACACTGGCGACGAGGGCGGAACGTTGAATGTGAGCCCTGACGGAGAAGAGGGAGAGCCGTACAGCCGTACCAGAGCCGTCTGCGACGAGGCCGCCGATCGGTGAAAGGGCCGATGAGGGAGTGAAGCCACTGATTGTCCCGATAGAAGCCGTTGGGTCATCGGGGCCGGTAAGCAGCGTGAAGAAAGCTGCGTGAGGGACCGGCAAGTGTGAGGACACGACAGTCAAAAATTAACTTTATTTGGTTTGTCACAACCATAAAGTATACATATCATTTTTACAATTTTAGATGAAAAAAGATAAAATTCATTTTCTTAAAATATATTTCTATTTTTTCAATTCTTTAAAAGTAAAACATTATTTTACAGTCCCCACTTTTAAATTAATTCGGTTTTTAAAAGCAAAGTCTCTACTTTATTCATAAATTTCACCCCGCAGCATATTAAAATGTTCGAACCCCCTCCCATCCAGCTGGTGACAGCCTGCCTGCAGGTACAGATCTGAAGGGCATTTAGGACTGATTTCAGCAAAGTTTTTCTCTCATCTTTTATTGACTCGCACGTACACAATAGATGGCATAAGGTTTCTGTATGGTACCCGCATTGTCTACAACTTGGCTTTTGGTGTGTATTTTTCCATGAAGGGATCGGATCTTTATAAGAATGGTCGCCCAATCTAAAAGCCATGAATTTCATTTTTAAGGATAGCCGAAAGTGTGCCGCGAGGTAAGGTTGCAGTTTTAATTGTTTGTAAGAATTTAATACAGTCCATGCGTGTCGACGATTGGCCAAAGTCTTTTTATCTTCTATCAGAGACAGAGCTTTTGCGTTTAGTTTGCAAATCTTTTTAAAGGATGCCTCTTCCAGTTGGCTGTTCCAGATTTCCTCTAATTTAAGGGTTTTTAAGGTTGTGTGCAGATCATCACCCCAAGAGTTCGGTTCTTGTTGATCATATTGTTTTTTGATTTCTAGCCAACATAAGTTATTTAGTGATTCTGGTTCTGCTGATCTAAGCTTCCAGCACCATTTCGCTAAGACCGCTTTCCTTTGATATGATTGATTTTGCAGGCCAAATTCCAATCTTATTTGTGCTGGAGCTGATCCTTTGTAGAGATTGAACGTTGATTTATATATTTTTGTCTGGAGTGTGTTTAAAATGTCAATTTCTTTCCCATGACATATTTCTAGCCCATAGGACACGACAGGAGAAGACGCGGCAAGGCGTAGGCCCAGTGCAGGAGAAGCCCGGCCGGCGGGAGGCAAGGCGCGCACATGCGCAGTAGAGTGAGAGGCCAGCCCCAGCGTCAGAGACGCGCGAAGAGTCCTCCCCACAGCGCGGAGGCAGAGAAAATGGCGAGCGATAAAGGAAAGCCCCGGGGCGTGTTGAGTGAGGCCAACTGAGTGCAAGGAAGCAGTGGGGGACCAGCACAGCCGAGTGAAAGGGCAAACAAGCACTGGCCAATACAAAACTCCGGACAGCCTGAGGAATGAAAGTCTTGCGAGTGATTAAAAGAATAAGCACATAAAATAAGCAGTGGCACCAGCAAGTGAGAGCGGTAAGAAGACTCTGACACACAACAGGAGAGAGAAGCATAGCAATGTCGGACCAACCAAACAATGCAGCGACAGGAGGGGTACAGCAGGCAGCAGGACCTGCAGTTCAGCAGTCGCCCCACTCTCAAATTAACCTGATACTGCCATTTAGTGAGCTGATCGACCGTGGGACAGCAGCACCAAGATGGACAGTATGGTTGGGCAGGCTGAACAACTACTTCACTGCAACAAGAGAGAAGGACAATGAGGTAAAAAGATCTCTGCTGTTACACTTTGGTGGGGATGAGCTCTACAAATTATTCGCACACCTACCGGTCACAGGAGTGGCGACGGACTATGATGCTGCGATGCGTGCATTAAACGTTCACTTTGATCTGCAATTGAATACTCATTATGAACGCTTCAAATTTAGGCAGTCAAGACAACGGGAAGGGGAGACAATGGATGCCTTCCATGCGTGCCTAAGGGAACTAATAGGCACTTGCCCAGATGAAGACCAAACCAAGGAGGTAACAGCGCAGTTGATTCAAGGGTGCCGGAACAAACATCTAAGAACACTGATGTTAAGGCAACCTCGCATCACGTTGGAGGAAATACTAATATTAGCAAGGTCACATGAGCTATCGGATGCGCGAGCCACAGCAATGGAGGCAGCCCGCAATCCGACAGCGAGTGCTGGAGTCACAGTAAAGACTGAGAGGGTGGATGCGGGACGCAGCAGTGGCCGAGGAGGACGAGGAATATGGCCGACCAAAACCCCGTCGGCACCATGTGGTTACTGTGGATATGAAGAGCACAATCAAGATGGCTGCCCAGCACGTGGCAAGGCATGCGCCAAATGCGGAGGACAAAACCATTTCGCCAGCGTGTGCAGGAGCGGTGGCCAAGGAAGCTTTCGAGGACCAGGGGCAGCAGGAAGGAAGACAGTGACGAAAGCCATCAGGCAACTGGCTTTGGACGACACCCAATCGTCAAGAGGGGAGTAAACACATTCCCGCTATCGACAGAGGCTAGATGACTCATCAACGGAGGACGAGGAGGAGTGCTACTATGTACCGTTCACGAGTGAACTCAAGAGAAGGCGGAGACCGCAGCCGAAGTGTCAAATCCAAATTGATGGATCGATAACAACTGGAGTCATAGACACGGGAGCCACGATCAATGTGATGGGAATCCAACACTCCAAAGCACTGAAACCAAGACCGCAACTAGTACCCTCCAAAGTGCGGATTCTAACATATGGCAGCAAAACACCGTTACCCGTGAGGGGGAAAATGACAGTGCAAGTTAAAGCAGAAGATCAGGAGGTGACGACAACGTTTCATGTGATCAACAAAGAGGCCGATCTGCTAGTAGGAAGCCACACGGCTGAAGATCTCAAACTAATTGCGTTTGCGAACGCAGTCAAAGCTCTACACATGGAGGAAATTCTTCAGATGTTCCCGTCGCTGTTTCAAGGTCTGGGCACCATCAAAAAACCGCCAATTAAACTACACATTGACAAGGCTATACAGCCCATAGCACTGAGACATCGCAGGATTCTGTTTCATCTCCGAGCGGCAGTCGAGCAAGAACTGACGAAACTAGAAGAACAAGGTGTAAAAGAGAAGGTGACGGGCCAACACCATGGGTTTCTCCGATGGTGATCGCGGAGAAGCCCCGACAGCCAGGCAAAATACAGATCTGTATTGACATGCGAATGCCCAGCAAAGCAATAAAAAGGGAGAGGCATCTCACGCCGACTGTAGATGATATATTGACAAACCTAAATGGAGCACAGTGGTTCTCCAAATTGGACCTAAATGCAGGCTGCCATCAGCTAAAGTTAGCTTAAGAAAGTCGATACATCACCAAGTTTTCAACGCACCTGGGTCTGAGGAGGTACAAGAGATTAAATTTTGGTATAACCTCGGCCGCCAAAATATTTCAGAACACAATTAAGGAGATCTTGTCAGGATTGCACGGAGTGCTAAATGTCAGTGATGACATTGTCATACATGCGAAAACCAGCAAAGAACAACATCGGAGGCTGAAAGCGACGCTGCGGAGGCTGGCGGATTTTTGGAGTCACGTTGCACAAAGAGAAGTGCCAGTTCTTTAAGCAGTCCATAGAGTTTTTTGGATATGTATTTGACTCGGAGGGAGTCAAAGTGGACCCCAGGAAGTTGTGGTACTGCAAATCCGGACCCCGCTGTTTCACAGATATCGAGGTCCAACACTCGTGTCACAAAATATCGTAGTACCATGACGAATTTGGTATCTACAGACCGGTAATGATTAGGACATTATCCCTATGCATTTGCGTCATGATTGAGTGATGCTAACACCCTTAAATCGTAGTTTCCGTCCCGAACCCTCAGACTCCATTTTGTAAACGGCATCCATCTTATGACTTGCCCTCATATAGTCAATTGATTAAGACAGAGTTTGATCTAAAAGGACACGTCCACCGTAGCTGACTTCCCCATGACCTGGCCGAAGCTGTCCCCACTGCCTCCAGCCAAGCCTGTTTGGGCAGCTCCTCGCCCAGTGGCCGAGCAAGATATCATCAAGGCACAACATGTCATAAACCATTCACTACATACAGACCCTGTTTTCCATACACATACACCTGTCCATGATTCTTGTTTATGACCCGTTTTATGATGGGAGGGTGCCCGACCTTATTGGTGTTTCATCGATATCTGATGGGAGTTCTGCATCTGGCGGGGTAATCCATCACAAACTGGACATCTGAAATATGTGCTGACCAGCATGACTTCGCTCTTTGTATTATTGTAGAAATATGTGTATAGCCATATCATAAACTCAAGAATTCTTTCCTACAGCTGTTATTTATGTATATAAGGATAAGGCTGGTTCTGTAAAAACGAACAGTCTCCTGAGAACTTACGGCCTGTGTTGTCGTACTTCTAGGACGCATGTCACTTGGTTGCAGCCAATAAAACTCGATCTCTGACTTCAACTAGAAGACTCTGTGTTTCTGTAAGTCCAGAACAGGGAGAACTCAGAGGTCTTCGGGTGTGGTCCCCTGGCACCACCGGGTCTCTAAAAACCCGGCACCTCAGTTGGCGCCCAACTCGAGGCGATATCAAGCGGTGACGGTCCAAGCCAGATGTTCGTGAGGAGCTTCGTGTGAAAATTCCGGAGGACGGCCAGCCACTTCAGAGACCCCTGCATGTCGACGTGGTTCCGAAGGTCTTTGCTGCGAGGTTCCCCACGTCCCGACGGCTACGAAGGACTGCTGCCCTGACTATCGCCCTGTTTTGGACCCAGTGATCCTTGGTAGAGCGAAACGATAGACAAGTCTTCTAGTGACGTCACCGATCTTCAATATTCAGTTAAGTATAAGTGGAGCGTCTCCCAGTCCTTAGTTTGGTTCTTAGTTTTGGTATCCCAGAGATACGGTTTGTATTGGTTCTTGCAAGCACCAAAACCGAGGGATTCGTGTATTCACGACAATATCATAATTAGATAATCCCTTGAAGTTTGAAGCTAGACTAGTGAGCGAAGATGCCTGGTCTCAGCAGACTTGGAAACTTGTTTTGTCTTGGTTGTAGTAAGGACTCCCGAATAGAGGATTCGTGTCCGGTTCCTCCGATTGGAACTCCAACATATGAGTTATATATAAAGCACGGAGTAGGTCCTATCACATATAATGAGGTATGGATAAAATACACCCGCAAGGATGGTGTTTTAAAATGGCCCCAATATGGTAGTTTTGATTCAGAAATATTAGATAACCTCGAGGTCAAATTGTTCAAGAAGAAAGCCCGGCCGGCGATGTTTGACTCTTTTCGCTTATGGCGCAAAGAAGCCAAACAGAAAGAAATAAAATTAGCAAAGAAAAATAAAAGAGGCATGTCGATGGTACAAGCTGCCATCGCATACAGGGATAATGAGGAAGAGCAGGAAAGTGAACAAATGCTCAGAAGCAAGAAACTAGCAATAGATAATGCTACCCGATGTTACCACATGAAGGACAAGACTCAAAGGGAACATCCGAGAAAGATCCATTAATGTCCCATTTATTGAACTCACCACCCCCATATACATCGAGTATCGTTGGACCCCCGAGGCGTATTGTTATACCGCGCCCTGGCGCACGGAAAGCAGCTCTTGCACAAGCACCAGCTCCTCTTCAGCTGGTTCCTACTTCTCCGGCGCAGCCTTCTCAAGGGCCGCCACCTTTGCTACATACTCCATCTACTTCTACAACTTTGCCTACTGCTCCAACTATTCACTACGATACTACGTCTGCTACTGCCTCAACTTCCTCTGCTGTTGCTTCGACTTCCTCTTTACATCAGCCTGTCTTTTCTGGCGCATCTGCCTCGCCGTAAGCTTCTCCTTCTGTCAGACAGAGAGTGGCAAGTACTGTCACTGGTCTATTCTCGCCCTTCTTTGGGTCGCCTAAAACGACCCCTAAGCCAGAACGTAGACAGTTGCGTAGTCAACTACCCGACTACGAGGAAAGAGAAGTACTGAATGAGTTAGCACGTAAATGGGTTACTGATACTGTAAGATATGATGTTCAGTCTGTTATGGAAGTCTTCCGTCAGTGGGATTCATCCACTCAAAGATATGTATTTGAAGAAATGTGTGTGTACCTCTGGGAAGATTTACAAGACAATGACCCAAAACGCAGAATGCAGGAACTAGCCCGCATACGATTCAAATTTTACGAAGGCATGATTATAGGTGCAGATGTTGAAAAGGCAATGGATCTGTTGTTATCTTATAGGAGTAAGGGAAACAGCTCTAGACCATTTAATGAGGATGATATGTCGGGTAGGAAAAAGGCGCGACAGTACCCCATGAGAGAGGTTCCTCCGGTATGGCGGGAAGGTGATGCGAATGCACAACCACCTGTTCCACCGCATTTCCAGCGTGTATGGGTACATGTCCCCTGGAAAAGATCCGAAGTTTTAGCACTCAAACAGACACTACCCGATCCCCGTAAAAACCCAGCAGGATATTACAAGGAATTATCACAGACCGCCAGCTCATGTATAATGAATTTAGCAGATATAGACATGTTGTTTGGGAATGTTGTTCCGCATCCTTTATGGAGTAAAATTCGTCATATAGATCATGATCAAGAACTAGGTGACTCATGGGCTAATATTACTGCTACAGATGCTAGACAAGTAGGTGGTTCTAAACCCGAGCCTTTAATAGCAGATCTTCCCGGTAGGATTATCGCGTACATGAAAACGTTAATGCCTGAATTACGTGTAAATTGGGACAAGCTATCTGCGTGCAAGCAAAAGAAAGATGAGAATGTGTCTGACTTTTTCACGAGGTTTGAGGAGACTTTCACTGATTATAGTGGTCAGGATATGGCTACCGAGGGTGGCCAAAGATTGTTTGTAGACAAATTTGTACATAATCTGCTTCCTGAATTGTGCAATAAATTGAAAGATTCAGAGAGTGCTTGGGCTGTTTCCACGTCAGCGTAGATTTTAGCCACAGCCCAGTACTATGAAAATAGACGCAAAGACGAGCTAGATAAGACAGACAAGAAGACTAAAGAACTAAAAACTAAAGTTCTCCTCCAGCAAGCTTATCCGCCTCGCACTCCTAGTCAGCCAAATTATCAGCAACCACATCAGTATTCGAGAAACGCGCAAGGAAACGAGTTTTCCCACCAGCGTTCTCCGTATGGCCCGAATCAATGTGCATATTGCAAAGAAGAGGGTAATTTCAAAAGTAATTGCCAAGCTCTTGCACGACGTTTAAACGGTGTCTCCGGCGCAAGAGGTAGAGGTGTTCAACAGGCTCCTAGAGTAGGGGCCGTGGAAATTTCCCCCAGAATACCATTTCTTTTCCGCCTCAGAATTCTATGAATAGCTTTGACCAACAGAATAATGCATCTTCCAGGTCAGCTCAGTACTATGCAGATGACTATTATGCAGAAAACGAGAATGAGGGTAATAATTGCTAGGACAGCCATGGGCAAAGAGAGGGAGTTGTTTCAGTTCAAGTAGATCAGAATGGACCTTATGTCGAGGTAATTACATCCGGAGTGTCGGAGCCATTTCTGCTGGATACTGGTGCTACAAAAAGTTCTATTATGCACTCAAAACTTCCTGGCGCACCTTTGTCCGGCGAAATGAATGTTTTAGTAGGTTTTTCTGGCGCCCCTGTTAGAAACCCGATCTCCAGTCCCATGCCCCTTTCTGTTGGCCCAATCGAATTAGAAGCACTCCTCATCCTTACAACAGGTTGTGGCGAAAATTTGTTAGGTTTGGATTTGCTGAAGAGATTATATGCGACTTTGTATTGTTCTCCTTCGGGAGTACAACTCACCCTTGGTAAGAAAGTGATTTCCCCGATGTATTTGTCAAAGGAAAGAATTCCGACTGAGTTGTCATCTCTTCCAGATGTACTTTGGGCGAATGGTTCTAATGATGTAGGTCGTTTAGAGATAGCACCGTATGTCATAACATTTAAAGCTAATGTCAAGTTGCCACGTATTCCCCAATATAGAATGTCAAAAGAATGTGAAAAGGCTTTGCTAGAGATAGTCCACGATCTAATTGCGAAAGATGTCATCGAAGAGACTACAGGCAACATTTGTAACAGTCCTGTTTTGCCTGTCTTAAAGCATACCGATCCTTCACAGCCCCCTGTGTACCGATTTGTGATCGATCTAAGGGAAGTGAATAAGATCGTTGTACCACAGTTTCCAGTCGTCCCCGACATTACTGCCTTATTGACAATGGTCCCAGCCTCAGCCAATTGGTTTTCAGTGATCGACCTGAAGAATGCCTTCTTCAGCATCCCGATTGCCGAGGAGAGCAGAGATATCTTTGGCTTCAATTTAGGAGGACGAAGCTTCCGCTTCAGACGCGCTCCTCAGGGCTATTGTGAGAGTCCATCAATATTCAGTCAGGCTCTGAAAACACAACTAGATACGATTGTTCTACCTGGCGGCGCGACTCTGATTCAGTATGTAGACGATTTGCTGATCGCTGCAGATACTGAAGAGGTTTGCAAGCAAGCTACATTGTCATTGTTGCGTCATTTATGTGACATGAAGCACAAGGTCTCGCTTGCCAAATTACAATTTTGCCGACAAGAAGTAACCTACTTAGGTCACATCTTATCGAAGGAGGGAAGGAGACTGACCCCAGAAAGAATACAGGCAATTGCAGAATTGAGTGTCCCAAGGACACAAAGAGAAGTGCGTGCCTTCTTGGGCATTACATCATACTGTAGACAATGGATATCGAATTTCTCACTGTTGGCCAAGCCCTTGCTGGCATTAATGCGTAAAGACACACCCAATCCTTTGCCTTGGTCTGAAGATTGTCAGGCGAGTTTCCATGAGTTGCGTGAGGCATTATGTTCGGCTCCTGTGTTGGGCAACCCCGACTACAGCAAGCCTTTTACATTATACGTCCATGAGAAGGAAGGTTGCGCATTATCAGTCTTGACGCAGCACTTTGGGGACAAACAACGCCCATGTGCATATTTCTCCGCGACTCTAGATCCCGTAGCTAAGGCATTACCAAGTTGCTTGAGGGCCACTACCGCAGCGGCTGTCTGTATTCGACAGTCGGCTGGGTTAGTCATGAATAATACTCTGACCGTTATGGTCCCACATGCAGTAGATATCCTACTAAACAGGACGAAAACGCAACACCTAACTAGTGCTCGACTATCCAGCTACGAATTGACCCTGTTAGCAAGTCACATTCACATAAAGAGGTGTGATACACTCAACCCTGCTACGTTACTACCCATTCCGCCAGCAGAGACAGAAGAGGTCGACAAACATGATTGCTGCTTTAGGACAGAGGAAGAGACAAAAGGGAGAGTAGACTTGCAGGACACTCCCCTCCCTGAATGTAATGATAATTTATGGGTTGATGGTTCATGTTTCAAGTTGCCAAATGGTGATACGACTGCAGCATATGCCGTGACAACATTACACACGATTGTAGAGACAGCTCGCATCCCCCAGAATTCTGCACAAGCAGCAGAGTTAGTCGCACTCACAAGAGCGTGTGTGTTGGCGAAAGGAAAACGAGTGAATGTGTACACTGATAGTCAGTACGCCTTTGGCGTAGCCCACAGTTTTGGAAGATTGTGGCGTGAACGTGGGTTCCTGACGTCACATGGTGTGAAAATTCAACACGGCCAGCTAGTACACGACCTTCTCAAGTCACTGACCTTGCCCCTACAGGTTGCGATTGTGAAGTGCAGCACGCATGGGAAAATCCGAGATGATGTTGGCCGAGGGAATGCATTTGCCGATGAGGTCGCGAAAGAGACTGCAAGGAACACAATGAGTCGGATGTATGTTGTAGGTCCTGCTAGATGGACCCCTGATGTGGGTATGTGTGAGGACACCATCGAAAGCGTGAAGTCTATACAAGCTGATGCTACCGAGAAAGAGGTGAATGAATGGAGAGAAAGCAAGGGTAGATTAGACGCGAATGGTTGTTGGGTCGAACTATCAGAACATCAGCGATGGTTGTTACCTGATGCCTATGTGCTCGCAGTGGTAACGATGGCCCACGGAATGGCACACATCAGTGTGAAAGGAATATGTAAGCTGTTGGCCCCAGTATGGCAGAATAGTGGTATCCCAAAATGTGCGGAGAATCTGGTCAGAAATTGTATGGTGTGTTTGAAGCACAATCCCGGTAGGGGAACCCCAACCCCAGCTGGTCATTTTGCACCTCCAACGTACCCGTTCGAGGTCTTGCAACTCGATTTCATTCACATGGAGAGGTGCAATAACCTGAAATATGTCCTTGTTGTCGTTTGCGCCTTCTCCAGGTGGGTAGAAGCGTACCCCCTTAAGAACAACACTGCATTGTCAACTGCCAAAGCCCTTGTCAAGGAATTCTTCCCTAGATTTGGCATGCCTAGAATTGTCTGGAGTGATAATGGAAGTGAATTCTTGGGACAAGTGATGAAGAGAGTGCGTGAGTGTCTAGGCATCCACCAGAAGTTCCATGCTGCAAATCATCCCCAATCGGCAGGATTGGTAGAGTGCTATAATGGCACGTCAAAATTGAAACTGGCCAAGATCCAAGCCAGCACAGGTCTCAAGTGGCCAGACGCCCTGCCTTTAGCACTCCTGTCTACCAGGATGATTGTCCATTCCAGATTAGGACTTAGCCCACACGAGATCGTGTTCGGGCGCCCAGCAAATATATGGGGAGTACCGAGACCCAGGAGGCTCAGTGAAATAGAGTACCCTGCACTGTTTGACTATTTGCACGAACTGACAACTAAACTGCATGCTTTACATCAACAGGTCCACAGCTCCTCTCCACCGGCGTCTGATGATCCAGGCCAAGCCATCGAACCCGGCTCCTGGATCCTGATTCGGAATTTCAGACGAACAAAGAACGAGGAGCCTCGCTGGACCGGACCTTTCCAGGGTTTGCTGTCCACCCGCTCTGCAGTACGTGTCCTCGGGAAGAAACACTGGGTGCACGGCGCCCATTGCAAAAGGGTCCCGCTCCCCCTTCCATATGACCGATGGGTCCGGCAAGGAGTCGCTGACTCCGAAACTGAGTTTACACCTCGTTTTGTCCCCTTCAGCGATGCACGATTAAAAGGAACTGGTACCGACAAAGAGAGCGATTGTATTTTGCAAGGATCTGTGCCACCGTCGATGCAGTTGGACACTACAGAACCTGAAACATTGTTTGAAGATCACACCGTGCCTGGAAAGGAACAATATAATCTGAGGTCCAGACCAAGGAACTGACATAATCGAATTTGTGCGATTTCCCCCCCCTTCCCCATGAACTATTTTTGATTTCACAGCTCTCTCGCCCAGGGAACTAGCTCATTTTTGATTTTCGAACCGCCATCCGGTTCTGCTGCTAGGGCCGCGGTTGAAGTCTGAGGAGTGCCGCCGGGGACGCCTAGGTCAACGGTTCTGGTCAGTCTGAGGGAATTACCCCGGACTGGACAGAGCGCACATCTTGGCAGAAGCAACCTCCCACCGCGGGCAGCAACCAGAGGATGGAGTTTCCAGGGGTTGAGAGACCTGCTAGACACATGACCTTTGAAAAGAAAATATGTACTGTAATGGCAAAAAGACGAACTCTAGTGTTAAGCATCTCAATGTTGTGTAGTATAATAATGTTTTTAACTGGCCATGCTCTGTCCATTTTTCGAGTTCCATTCATACACAACACACAGCTCGCACCTCCTCCTACTGTTCCCACACACTCCTTTCACCCTCTACCTGAACACGAGTCTGCCAGAAGACTAGAATTCGTAAATAACTCCTTTATCCAGCTCCTACACCAGCACCAGTCTATAATGAACACATCAAATTGTTGGATATGCGGACTCATGCCACACACTACAGATAAGGGCATCCCTTACTTTGTCCTGCCCTTTAGTTATTTCGGTTCTCTGTGGGCTTTCCAGACCATGTTCCTGTTTTCCCTTGAACCATACGTTCGAGGGGAGAACTCAAACAATAAGGCACTAGTGGCAGGGATCCGAAATATGAGTAGAGATATTGACACGGTTAGAGCAACTCCCAAAGATGAGTTTACCCCATACAGCAGGTGGAACATCACCAAGTATGGGATGTCCTTAAGTGAGAGCCAGAAATCAAAGAAATCCTCCCCAGTCTGGATAGTGCCCCACCGGGGTCACTTATGTCTGCAAGGTATTGGCAGGGATCCCAAAGCACAGTTGGGGAAGAGCATATGCACGGAGACGTATGTGTTTGCCTCCCGAACTTCCCCTCCATTCTTGGCGGCTAAAGGCACCTATTTCGTCTGCCATGACAAAGCCTACACATGGTTGCACCCTGACTTCTCGGGCACATGTTTTATCTCGTTTCTGCTGCCACCCACCTACACGGCCGGGGCAGATTACCATCGGACAAGGACAGTTAGGGGTGTCGTGAGTCAAGACGACACTGCGGGTCAGGAGTTTAGAGACTTCGCAAAGGGTTTTCTGCCATTTTGGGGGCCCATGGTGAACAGCAGAAACATTCGACAATTGACGAGAATAGTTGAATCCGCCGTGACTGAAACGGCCGGTGCCCTTAGCAACTTGACAGCTGAGCTTCGGTTGGATCGACTTATGACCTTTCAGAACAGGGTTGCCCTAGATGTCATACTTTCAGACCGTGGTGGAGTATGTAGAGTGATCCAATCTAGTTGCTGCATTTTCATCCCCGATAATGCTCCGACGGTATACCAGGCCATCTCCAAATTACACAAAATCTCTGACTCCCTTCACATGGAGAAAGGAGACTGGTCTCTGCTAGGGTGGTTCTGGGAACTGATCTCTGCCTGGGGATGGAAAACTCTGATCTTCATCGGGATGATCTTAGCCGTTCTGTTTATGTTCTGCCTGTTTGTGCAGTGCGCTCCTGCAATATGTGGCCTCTGCGCCACTTCATGTGTAAGGAAGCCTGTGTCAAGGGACGAATTGAGCAACAGAATGATGCTACAGCAGCATCTCCGTGAATTCATCAATACAGATTTGGACTCAGATTAGCGTGAGTTATTGCCTAATATGAGAGCAAAAGGAGGGTCTGTGGTACTGCAAATCCGGACCCCGCTGTTTCACAGATATCGAGGTCCAACACTCACTCGTGTCACAAAATATCATCGTACCATGACGAATTTGGTATCTACAGACTGGTAATAATTAGGACATTATCCCTATGCATTTGCATCATGATTGAGTGATGCTAACACCCTTAAATCGTAGTTTCCGTCCCGAACCCTCAGACTCCATTTGGTAAACGGCATCCATCTTATGACTTGCCCTCATATAGTCAATTGATTAAGACCGAGTTTGATCTAAAAGGACACGTCCGCCGTAGCTGACTTCCCCATGACCTGGCCGAAGCTGTCCCCACTGCCTCCAGCCAAGCCTGTTTGGGCAGCTCCTCGCCCAGTGGCCGAGCAAGATATCATCAAGGCACAACATGTCATAAACCATTCACTACATACAGACCCTGTTTTCCATACACATACACCTGTCCATGATACTTGTTTATGACCCGTTTTATGATGGGAGGGTGCCCGACCTTATTGGTGTTTCATCAATATCTGATGGGAGTTCTGGATCTGGCGGGGTAATCCTTCACAAACTGGACATCTGAAATATGTGCTGACCAGCATGACTTCGCTCTTTGTATTATTGTAGAAATATGTGTATAGCCATATCATAAACTCAAGAATTCTTGCCTACAGCTGTTATTTATGTATATAAGGAGAAGGCTGGTTCTGTAAAAACGAACAGTCTCCTGAGAACTTACGGCCTGTGTTGTCGTACTTCTAGGACGCATGTTACTTGGTTACAGCCAATAAAACTCAATCTCTGACTTCAACTAGAAGACTCTGTGTTTCTGTAAGTCCAGAACAGGGAGAACTCAGAGGTCTTCGGGTGTGGTCCCCTTGCACCACCGGGTCTCTAAAAACCCGGCACCTCAAAGTCATCAGCTATCAAGTGTGCTCCAGCCCCAACAACCGCGTCGAAGGTAAGAAGTTTCATGGGCATGGCATAATACTGCGCCCGATTTATCCCTCAGCTAGCCACTATTGCGGAGCCGCTGCGGAACTTGACGAAAAAGGAAAATCCCTGGAAGTGGTCCAAGACAGAAGCAGAAGCATTTGACAAAGTGAAAGCAGCTCTATTGGATGGGACAAAGATGGCCTATTTCGACACAGCACGACAGACAGAGATATTGGTAGATGCCAGCCCGGTTGGTCTAGGCGCGCTACTCACACAAGAAGCAGAGCCAGGAGTGTGGGTTCCCCTAGCTTTCGCAAGCAAGGCCCTTACAGCGACGGATGCGAGGTACTCTAGAGAGAGAGGCGCTAGCGGTGAAATGGGCCTGCAATCACTTTCACCTCTACTGGTCACCCGTTCTGGATGGTGACGGATCATTAGCCGTTGATACCCTTATTTAAAGGCACCGCACCACATCCACTGCCTCGGATTGAGAGATGGGCTATTCAGATCCAGCACTACCAAATGGATCTAGCGTACAATCAGGAGCAAAGAACCCAGCAGATTTCTTGTCACGACATCCACCGACGGAGGAGAACACAGCATTGGATCAGGAAATGCAAACAGAAGAATTTGTAAACATGATGTCCCAGCTATCCTGTACCCAAGCGCTAGCAGCTAAGGACATTGTTGAACAGTATGATAACGATGCTGTGATGAAAAGGGTCAGGGAATCGATAGAAGCGGGATCATGAAATAATTTCTTGTGCAATGTTAGTGAATGGAATGAGGCAGATCGTGGGAGACTAGCGCAGTTCTGGAAAGTACACAATGAACTTAGCAGAGCAGACAATGGTCTCATACTTCGAGGATCCCGAGTTGTAATTCCAGTGACTCTCCAAGATCAAGCAACAGTACTAGCTCATGAAGGGCATCAAGGAACCAGAAGAATGAAGGTCAGAATGAGGGAAAAGGTGTGGTTTCCCAACATGGATGATAAAGAGGATGATGTTGTCCGGAACTGCCGAGCATGTCAGCTGACCAGTTTGCCAGAGACCCCAGCACCGGTCATTACGGAAGAGCCTGCTCCATCACCCTGGGCCTGGGTCAACCTGGATTTTTGGCAGTTTTTCCTGATGGGAGAGTGACAGTGGTAATGGTAGACAGTTACACAAAGTACCCAGTGGTCGAAGTGGCACAGTCCACCAGTTTCCCAAATGTACAACCGATCCTCAGCAAGACATTTACGATGTTTGGCACCCCCCAGATGATTAAGACGGATAATGGGCCACAATTTCAAGGAAGTGAGTTTAAAGAAATCTTACAAGCTTTGGGAGTGAAAAACCATCGGATCACACCTAGGTGGCCTCAGGCCAATGGCGAGGCGGAGAGGTTTATGAGGACAGTTAATAAGATCCTGAGGATAGCCACGGTAGAGGGAGCACACCCAGAAGGAGCCCTCCACCACTTCCTGAGGGAGTACCGCAGTACACCCCACAGCACCACCCAAAGATCCCCGTGGTCATTGATGTTTTCGGGACCCCAACGAGTTCTGTTACCCATGGCAGATAACTGGGCGCCTGAACCACACCTTCCGGCAGCTACCCAAGAGAGAAGGATGAGGACCAACGAGAGGGCCAGCCGGAAAAGGCGAGCACGAGATAGGGCCCTAGCCCCCGGAGATGCGGTGCTAATTCGGGTGCGACGTCCTGGAGGAAAATTCCGTACCACGTATGAAGCAGAACCATGGACAATCAAAACGACAAAGGGCACGGCTGTGACGGCGCACCGTAATGGAGAAGAGGTAACCAGGAATGTTTCCTGGTTCAAGCGCATTCCGTCATTGCCCGAAGCTCCTGTAGCTGCTGACGATTCGACAGCTCGAGTTGCTGATCAGCCTGACGATGCAACTGGCCAGGCCTTAGGAAATGACTCTGCCATTGTACCACCTTCTCCGGCACCAAGAGAACCTGAGCCTGTCATAGCCAGAGGATGGAGTCATCACAACCTCTGGCCGAACCCCCGGCCAAACCAAAGATTGGCGGACTTTGCATGTTGACTGTTATTGAGGTTTGGTTTAAAATACCAAGTTGGGAAGGGATGTGACGCTCTAGTGTTTCGCGGGTCTCGGCTGAGACCCCGAAACACCCACACACAATGTAACACCTTCTGGCCAGGCGTGGCCAAGAGGCTATAAATAAACGGAGGGAGGTCGCTTGTGGCTTCTGGTCCATCCCAGTGTCCATGGTGCGTTGCCTCAATAATGTGTATCTTATCACGTGTGGTTGGTGCCCCTCTAGAATAGTGATACCCCACTTACTCCATTACAGTAGTCAGCACTGCCTTCTGCAGTGGCAACAGCTGACTCAGGATGTGTGGGTGTTACAAACCATCAGAGGTTTTCACTTAGAATTTTATTCTCCTCCTTTTCAGCAGGCCCTTCCAGCTGATCTCCATTTTTCGCAACAAGATCGCAATTTTATAGCCAAAGAAATTGCAGAGTTGCTGCAAAAGCACGCAATAGCACTGTGCAACGAGGGGCCTCACGGATTTTGCAGTAACGTCTTTATCGTGCAGAAGAAAAGGGGTGGGAACAGACTTGTTCTGAACCTAAAAGACTTCAATCAGTTTGTCACATACAACCATTTCAAGATGGAAGGGATCCATCTGTTAGCTGACTTATTGCAAGAAGGGGATTGGATGGTCAGGTTGGACCTCAAGGAAGCCTACCTCTCAATTCCCATCTTCCCGCCACACCCTCGCTTCCTTCAATTCAGGTGGGATGGCCAGTGGTATGAATATTTGGCCCTTCCTTTCGGGCATCTCATCAGCTCCTTGGTGTTTCACCAAGGTGATGAAGCCCGTGGTCGCACACCTTCGGGAGAGAGGGGTGAGACTGATAATCTATCTCAACAACATTCTGATCATTGCACAGAGTCCAGCGACGCTCTTTCAACATCTGTGTCTTACGACGAATCTGCTCCAGAGCTTGAGTTTCATAATCAACCTCGCGAAGTCAGTGGTGTCCCCGACACAAGTGATAGACTTTCTCGGTTTCACAATAGATTCCAAGACTGCTCAGTTGTGCCTTCCCAAGGCCAAGTCGAGGGACCTCAAAAAAAAAATCCTTGCATTACTGAACAGGCAGACAGTCTCACTCAGGGCCATTGCCAGAGTATTGGGGATTTTTGCCTTGTCAATTCAGGCAATATTTCCGGGCCCCCTTCATTACAGGGTGCTCCAGCTTCTGAAGATCAGGCACCTTCAGAGAGGGTTGTCTTACGCAGATATCATACCGCTGTCTCAGGAAGTCAGGACCGAACTACAGTGGTGGCTGGGCCACATAGATACCTGAAATGGCAGGGCCATCTTCGGTTCCCAACTCGAAGTGGTCATCGAGTCCAACACCAGCCGCTGGGGCTGGGGTGCGCTCTGCGGCGACATCTCCACTGGCGGAAGATGGTCTCCGCAGGAGTTGTTCTATAAACTGCCTGGAACTGCAGGCCGGGTCTTTCGCGATTCGAACACTAGCCCCAAGGCAGACCTCCTTCTCCGCATGGACAAGGTGTCAGCGGTGCAGTATATCAACAAGTTGGGAGGCACGAGATAGTCTCTTCTGGTAGAAATCGCCAAGGACTTTTGGCATTACTGCCTTACTCATCAGATATCGGCAATTGCGGAATACATACCGGGACAGTCCAATCGGACCGGAACTCCAGACACCTCAGGGACAACAGCGACTGGAAGTTGCTCCCCAAGGTGTTTCGGTGGCTTCAGAACATTTGGGGTCCTTTTCAGACGGATCTTTTCATGTCCAGGCTCACGTACCAGACCTCTAAGTTCTTCAGCTGGAGACCTGATCCGATGGCACGAGCGACCAATGCATTTCTCCAAGATTGGTCAGGCGCGACTCAGTATGCGTTTCCCGCTTTCTTGATGATCCCCAGAGTAATGACACAGGTGATCAGGCAACGGGCGGAGATAGTCCTGGTGACTCCTTGGTGGACGTCTCAACTGTGGTTTCCGACATTGTTACAGTGAAGTTGCGACCTTCCCAGGTTGCTCCCAGAATCAAACTCGTTGTTGCTGGGCCCTCTTCATAAATGGCACCCCTTGATCACAGAAGGGCGGCTAACGCTGATGGCATGGAGGCTTTCAGGGAACAGTGGCAGTTGCCAGAAGTTTTGGACAAGGCTTCTGAATTTATCAAGCAAGCCTGGGCATCTACCACCAGGAAACGCTATTCCTCAGCCTGGAAAGGCTGGGTGGATTGGTGCTTGGAAAAACATTTAGATCCCGGGGGGCAGACTTATCCAACGTGTTGAATTTCCTGTCTAAGAAAGCGGCGGGAGGCCTGGCTAACCACTCAGTCAACAATTTCCGTTCAGCCATATCAGCGGGACATGCGCTGGTGGATGGCAAACCGGTGAGTATGCACTCGGTTGTATGCAAGCTCCTCAAAGGTATTCGGGTGGCTAACCCACCTAAGCACAGATATTCAGGTCTGTGGGACGTTTCCTTAGTTATATCCCTGTTCAATCGTTGGCCTGTTAATTTCCTCCTTTCTAGGAAATAGCTCTCGGCCAAGTTGGCTATGCTGCTTTGCTTGTCGTCGTGCAGACGTTCATCGGATGTGAGAGCCCTCGACGTTACAGGTAGAGTATTCACCCCAAAAGGGGTTTCTTTCTCTATTACTGGTCGTACAAACACATTGTCTCGTCATATTGATTATAACGCATTTCCAGAAAATGAAAAATTATGTGTGGTTCAATGTCTAAAACATATGAGGAATGTACAAGAGTCTTGAGACCACAAGGTTGTTCTCGGTTGTTGATTGCAATACAGAAACCGTTTAAACCAGTGACAGCTGCCACTATTGCCAGATGGCTTCACTTTATAATGCAGGAGGCTGGTATTGATGTTCAAATGTTTGGTGCTCACTCTGTGAGAGGCGCTATGGCGTCAAAATCATACATGTTGGGTTCTAATATACAAAACATTATTCGTTGTGCAGATTGGTCTTCAGAATCGACTTTTAAGACCTTTTATTATAAGCCGGTGGGAGATATTACTTCTGTGGTTTTTAATGAGCGTTAAACTAGCATAATCTGAAGCCTCCAGTCTTGTAATAGAATCAAAAAATGTGCTCGCATTCGCACCAAGAATTTTCAATTCTATTAAGGACACGGAGGCGAGGATTATCCCACCCGGCTTTATTAACTGTAAAAAGCTTACCCGCCCATGTTCACTGTTATGACATTAGTTTATACAGTGGTTACGGTTCTTTCATTTCCTTTATTTCAGGATCAGACAAGAAGTCTGAATAGAAGACGATGGATGGCACGAGCTTACGCTTGAAGATTTGTTTATTCTTCCACTTTGGAGGAGGTTTTTGGACTGGTTCTTGTTGATATTGGACTTGCGTTCTCTGCAAAGAAAGAGGATGATGGGAGCACGCAGAGGGTTCCTATGGACTATGGAGGAGTGGCCAATATGTATGTATCATGGGCAATGTAGTTGTTTATATGAGAAAAAATGTGTTTTCATTGGCTGCTGTGTTTTGCAGTAAAGATAAAAGAAGCATAATCCTCGCCTCCGTGTCCGTAATAGAATTGAAAATTCTTGGCGCGAGCGCTAGCAAATTTTTGATCCAACCTTGCTTTCGCTGGCCCTGTACTGAGGGACTGCACCTGTATCGCGAGATCTGCCTGGTCTGTACTTTCTTCCTGAATGAATGGCGTTTCCGAGTGAAGCAGTGAGTGTTGAGTTATTCGTGCTGGGCTGCTGCCGGTCAGATTTCATCCCATATTTTGATTTACCCGTCGGTACAAATTAAGCAAAATCACTTAAAGGGCATAGGGGCATATTCACAAGATCTTAACACCACCGAAGCCTCAATTTTTGGACATTACAGCTGTTTTTTCTTTATCAACATATTTACAAAGTGCAGTTAACTGCAGTTAGCGGCACTGTTCCTGCGTAAACGTTAATTTTCAAGATCGCCACTTCTGTTAGTGGGATTAACAAAAATGAGATGCGAGGTAGGTGTTCTCGTACAAAAAATTGTGTCTAAACCCACTTCATGTTATTTACAAAGAAATTTCCGTCCACCGATAACCCTAAAAAAACGCAGGTAAGTCCAGTTAGATGCGATTTTTTTTAAGACCAGAAAAGAGCTGGTCTTAAAATTGGTGAAAAAACTTGGGGCCTCATTTCAGCAGGTTTTGGTGTTGGATAGCGCTGCAAGGAATGTTGCTGCGCAGCCCAGCAACAAAACAAAAGGGCAGAAAGTGCACTATCAATAAGATACTACGCATTCCTGGGCCTCATTCCTGAAAAGCGTTGCATCGCTGTGACAAAACAGCGTTGCAACACTTTTCACTGCACCCTTCTTGCGACACCATGGATGCGTCGTGTTCACTGAATGGCGCTCCATGTGCAATTAATTACATATACGTCTGGAATTCTAACGTATCTGTTAGATTTAAGTCACGCATTCCTTCAGTTGATTCACAAGCATGACGCAACTCCAGGAATGCATAGGCACTGGGCTATACAAGGTCATGCATATGCCTAGATGCTCACTGTGTGTAAATACGGAGCAACATGTTACAAGATTCACGCTGCAAGTACCTCAAGAAAATGGCGCACAGTGGGGGTTAAACTGTCAGAAGGGGCTCATGAATAAGCTCCCTTGTCTTCTTCCCCTTCATTGGAGTACAATGGCTGCCAGGCGCCAACGCCGGCACCCGTTCCCCATGGTGAAAGGGTGACATTGTTGTGGGGTTGATTGATGTTGTGGTTCCATCTCTTCTTGAGACGTCGGCAGGTGCATCTTGACTACTGGAGGGCGGGAATGAACCAGTTGGCCTTCTTGGAGTGTTGTTTGCCTGGATGTTCTTGAGGGGTGCTAAGGTGTCGGCTCAGTTAGAGAGCCATCGTTGGAGGATGTGCGCTGTAGTGTTAGTGTCTGTAAGTGTTGGAGGAGTGGTGGTGCTGAGGGAATTGACGATAACTTCTTTTGTGGCCTTAATCCAGCCGAGACGGGGAGGGGGCAATGATGGCAGTGGTGTATGGTGTGCACTTTGAAGGCGTGATATATACAATGTTGGACGGTCCAGGAGAGTTTGGTGGTGTGGCTGTAGCTGAATGTTCCTGCTGGCAGTGAAGACGGGGTCGAGCGTGTGTCTGGATATGTGGGTTGGTGCGGTGACTATCAGCTTGAGTCCGATGTCGTGAGGATCTCCAGGAGGGTGGTGGTGTTCTAGTCACTGGGGTTGTCCAAGTGGAAGTTGAGATATCCGAGCGGGATGTAGACGGTGGAGGCATTGACATCTACAATAGCATCTGTGAATATGGGTTGTTGTGTTCTATCTAGGACCCCGATCAATATTGTGACCTTATGGCCCTATACGGCTATAATCAATACATATCCATATGATGGCATAAATGATCAGAGCCATATTTCAGTAACTCGTCTCTGCAGCTCATTACAGTACATGACACAGCAGAAGCCACTTCCTTAGATTCCTAGATAACACACCGAGTTCTTTCAACAAATTAAACCCCCAGCAACCTGGGAAAGCCCCGCTTGCTTTGTTTTGATTAGTAATAGAACTCTTGCAAGCACTGTAAGTACGACCAGTTCTTAGTGACATCTTTATTGACGTCTTATGTCCAAAAACTTACGTCAAACTCGGCACCTTTCAGGTATAAATATTACCAACGTTGCCTTAAGCACACACAATGGTGGTGGTGAATACTGGAGCAGAACAGCTGTCCCTTGCAGAGCCCAGTAGATGCGAGAAGCCCACGGACGCTGCCCCTCCTCCTCTTTGACGTGCTGAGAAAGACGCTGTCTTTTCTCCTGCCGAGAAAATCCAGCTCTGGCGTTTCCAGCCTACCCTCGCAGGTAACTGGAATGTCGAGTCCTGAGAGGAGATACCAGACCTCCAACATTCTATTCCAGATGTACTGTGTTGACTAAACCCTTAGAGAGAATTCTTGAAGCAAACCCTTGGCATAACTAACTTAACTCAAACTGCTACTTACTTACTCCCTCCCATGTATTAGGCTTAGGTCAGGTACACCGGGGTAGGCGTAGTTAGAAGCACCAGTTGAGGACGTTAGCCAAATGTATATATGAATGTATATATTTTATTCATTTTAACTATCGTATGGCTAAGAAACCATATCAATGCTTTTACAGTATTATTTCGTAATACTCCTTTTACTGTACGTACTTTTTATAATAACAAGTCTTGCAATAGTGGCAATTCATTTCTCTTGCATGAGAAGGAAGACTGCTCAATAAATAATATCTTTTATTGAAAACGCCCGTCTCTCTATTCTCTGCATCCTGGTGAAAGTAAATCTGCACAACTGACTGAGTGAAATAGCTGTCTATTGTTTCACATGACTCTAGAGATTGACTATTATTCTGAGGAGCAAAGTTGTCATGTTAATGCGGTTGTCGGAAGCTGAATCCCTTCTTGTCTGAGCCAGGGAAGCTGATCACTTCCTATTCAGTCAAGAAAGTTTCCAGTGACCTCTGAGCTAGCTGGCGCAAACCCAATTAAGTCTAGCATAGTCAGTAGAGACCTAGAAGACCGCACTCCTACGTCTACACTGCTGTTTATGTTATTCCAATGTGCAGGGCCTATAGGGAAAATAGGAACTACACTACATGGCGCCCAACGTTTGGTAAGGCGATAAAACTAACGCTAGACGTTAGAGTAACTCAGTTGTGCTTTTTCACACAGACCCTTTCTCCCGTAAATACTCCAATAGACGTCTGGAGTGGGTGAAAGGTTAAAAATCCGCCTGAACTTAGTAGGAAGAGATTCCTATATAGAGCTTCTGGTTTATTCAACGTTGAAGGATACAGTGTTCCAAAATATTGTGCACCTAATCTTTGTCTCCTTGGAGACCTGCTCTGCAAAACTGTCATTTTTACAATGTCAGTAGAAAACAACGGAACCGCTGAAGCCGCAGTAAATGCGACTCAGCAGTGTCCCGATGTTACAGGGATAAATGAACCGGGTGCGATTATCATCCCGGTCAACATAAGAAAAATTATAACGTTAAAACTTATAGAAAACGGACTGACCACACAAGGTGGCACAGTTGTTTTCGTGATAGAGGCACACGAATATCGGCAGACAGAGGTATTCTACTCTTGAATAAAATTTCCAGCGGCAAACGCTACAACACACGAGTTCCACTATTACAAAATAGAGGATCCACCGGAAGAGTATGTTCCTTTCGAGGAGATTGAAATCCCATTAAAATACCAAGAGCATCTGCTCTTGTTTAAAGGCACCCTAAAACACAATGATCACATTACCAGGCTCTGTCCACTAGGTAGACCAGGAGCAACATGGCCGGTTCTAGCCAGCTACACACCACATCCGGACATTGAAGAAATGTCTCGCGAAGAGCTGTTAGCACAGCTAAAAACATTAATTAAAATACATAGACAATTAGTCCAATATGTAATGCAGACTGCAACAGTCCAAACAGCTGTTAATGTTCCACAGCTGACCCCTCATCAGGGGAACACAAATAAAATTACACCACAGAACATACAATCATGTCTTGGTAAAACACCCATAAAACGGGAACAAATTCCTTTCTGGTTAGCACAGAAAATTACTCAAATAGAAGCAGTATTTCCGAATACTACCCCTATTAAGAAACACAGAATTCTGACCATCTGCCTTCCAATGGGGGTCGCACCACATGTGGAGGACTGTGACACTTGGGGTACAGTTTTTGCTTCCATTTACACAAAAACACATGGTGTTCCATCAATGGCGGTAATACCAGGTGTGCTAAAACAGATCCAGAATGAATACGGTCCAGAACCTGCTTTAACTCTTGGTATGAAATCACTGAAAGACTTAAAGCAGGTCTCGGCTATATTACTAGCCAATATAAAAGGAGAAGCAGCATCTGTGGCGATCCGCCAGAAATTGAAGGAAACAGATATAACAGATCAACTTATTGAGCTTGCCAGAATTATAGAAAAATGCTATGAAGAATTAGGTAGAGATAGTTTGGGTGGGAAACCAGTAAAACCCCAACTACTCGAAAATCTTAAAAATTATTTATTAAAAATAATCTAAACACTCCTAAAAAGAGCTGGGATGGAAATAAACAATCCACTCCCAAAGAAAAAGTTTTCCAGTCCAGAGGAAGGTCTCCTCGACGGAAGGAAAGAACTCCGACTCGAGAACACCAGTCTCCCCAGAGGGAGCACTCTGAGAAAAGATATAACCTTAGAAATAGGGATAACTTGAAAAAGCCTGATAGATATCAAAGTATTGATACACGTCCCTCTCGATCTTTTTCGCAGAAATCGGAAAGAAGAGGATGGTCAGACCCAGGAGAGCACACCAAGTCCAAAGACAAGGAACCTGCTCAAAGTAAAAAATTACAATTTCCAAGAAAGAAGGTAGCCAGTATTAGAGTAATCGAACATGCAGAGAATACTGAGGACACAGCTGAAAAACGGGGAGTGGGCACAGACAATGCTAGACAGTGCAGCAGAAATCACCATAGCTCGCAAGATCCTGATGAGTCATCTGGAGACAGTGGACACGAATTAATACATCCAAGTAGAAACTGCCGACACCAGAGTTAGCGAACCTCATAAGATATCCGAAATAACACTGCGTATAGAGGGAGATAAGACTAGGAAAATAAGGGGTCTATTTTGGGATAACCTCTCAAAAGGCTATGACATTACTGTTAGCTGAGAAAGATTGGCCCCCGGAGTTTGTCAGGGAGTGCCCTCATGGCGAAGAAATGATTATGCCTGCCTTCTCAAATCACATTCCAATTCACACTAAATATATATATGCAAGGAAATGGGCAGTAGCCCAGGCACCAGCATTATATAAGAATCATGTAGGATGGGATGAGGACAATCCTCCTCACAAAATCCAGTTAAAATGACAACCAACTGCACAAAGGCAGTACCCAATTAAGCAAGAAGCTAAAAAACAGGTCAGGGAGATTTTAGATCAACTTGAATACCAGGGGGTGATTGAAACATGCACCTCTCAAATGAACAATCCTTTGTTTCCTGTCTCCAAACCGGATGATTCATATTGTCTAGTCTTGGACTACAGACACCTTAACTCATGTTGCAAAACATTTGCAGTACAACATTTGCATAGTGCTGCACTAATGAATAACATAGGGGCCGATTCACAGAATGAACTGAAGACTCAATCCTAAACTTTGGTATTCACAGAATGCACTCACTACTTTTGGCATTCACGGAATGAACTTACTACTTTTGGTATTCACAGAAGTTAGGATTTTGTCTTAAGTTTATCTTAAGACAAACTTAAGACAGACTTAAGACAGACTTAAGACAAACTTAAGACAGACTTAAGACAGACTTAAGACAAAATTCTAACTTAAGACTGTTTTAAGTCTGTCTTAAGTTTGTCTTAAGACTGTCTTAAGTTTGTTTTAAGACAAACTTAAGACAAAATCCTAACTTCTGTGAATACCAAAAGTAGTAAGTTCATTCTGTGAATGCCAAAAGTAGTAAGTGCATTCTTGAAATACCAAAATAGTAGTAAGTTTAAGATTGAGTCTTAAGTTCATTCTGTGAATCGGGCCCCACGTTCGCAAAAAATACAAAACGACATTAGACATATCTAATGGGTTCTTTTGTCAAAATATTGCACCAGAAAGCAGGTACTTGACCGCTTTCTCAATAATGGGGTCACAGAAAAATTTCTGTAGGCTCCCACAGGGATTCGAGAACAGCCCAGGACTATTCTCAGCCAGAGTAACAGAGTTACTACAAATATATGATGATGAGGCATTATCTTATGTCGATGACATCTATCTAACAGACGACGACTTGGATACTCACTTGAAAAGGGTGAACACCATAATACTTGGGTTCGCTGCAGAGGGTTACAAATTCAACTATACAAAGTCAAGAATTGCCCATCTGACAGTATTATTTTTAGGATACGAATGATCAAGTGAAGGAAAAAGCCTAGCGGACAACTTCTTAGAGAAGTGCGCTGTACTCCAAGCACCAAAAACGCTGAAGAACTTACAATCGATACTAGGCTTTCTTAATTTCGGAAGAACTTACATTCTAAATTATGCAGAGAGGGTTAAACCTCTCTATGAATTAATAAAACCTGATTTTAAAACAATCAATTGGACTCAAAAACACACAGAAATTTTGAGATCATTGCAAACAGACATGTTAGCAAAAACAAAATTAGAAACACGTGACAATACACGCAACCGTGTGATCCGAGTCATCCCAGGAAGATGCGGATTCACGTACCTGACCTCTAATGAGGGAGAAACGGTACCAATAGCTTACAAAACTCACTTGTACACACAAGCAGAAAAAACATTCAGTCTCACAGAAAATATTGTGAAAGCAGTGCAAACTGCTATAGCGAAAGAACGAGAACTAGCACAAGGCAAAAGGATCACTGTTCTCACAGCAGAATCCACCTTCGAGGCACTATTCAGCCCAGTAAACATGCCTAAAAAACGGAATGATTTAACTTATGAAAAAGAATATCCTCTGCCAATCGAAATTCTTCCTCTACAACAGTACTCCTGTATAATCTATACAGACCGATTTGTACAGCATTACAATGTAGAAAATAAATCCTACGATGCAGCCTGCGCGATTGTTAAAGGTCGCTGGCTCTGCGGTAAATTCAGACCGAAAATAACAAAAACTGAATCACTGAGAAAATGTTCGGCTCAGCGAGCTGAAATCAGATCTTTAAAAATGGCGCTTGAAAATGCCCGACACTAATCGTGTGCGATTCGCATTTTTGCATCAACTCTTACAATAACGAGTTGCAGAGCTGGATTCAAAATGATTACAAAGATGACACAGGTGCCACAATCAAGCATAAAATGCTTTGGGAACAAGTAGCTCTTTTACAGAAAGAACTACAAAAGACTCACGTGATACACACTCTGAGTCATCAACGTGATGGTGTTCACGTTGCAGGGTATTCATTGGCTAATACAGCCATAGCGGTAGCAACTAAACCGGCTTCTGTAGCCACAAAAAAGCGTTCAGAAAAATATATAGACGGGGAAACCATGCTGGCAGTAAAAACGTCTTCAAAAGGCAGCTGTGCAGCACTACCCGTGAACTATCCACTCAATTATGCATACGTAATTGATGCAAACTCCGTTCCTTTTGCTCGAATCCCTGGAGTGGGGGATAGGGTAATTCCAAACACGAACCGGAGAATATTTTTAATAGCAGACGCACACATGGGATTGGGTCTAAGGCACAAACAGATGAAGGAATCTCTGACTGAATTACAATCAGTATACACTTGGCCGGGGATGAGCGTGCAACATCAAATATTTGCAAGAAACTGCCAAGACAGCAGCAGAAATCGCAGTGGTGAACCGGTCCAGCCTGTAGCCCAGAAACCCTTTATGGACAGGGTAATGCTGTCTATATGCAATCCAGCGTCCTATTAATTGTTTAAGACTACATTCACTATAAAAATGTGGCCCCAGCGCTCGGCTGACGCCAAAACTGTTATAAAAGATCTGAGAGTCTTTATCGGCACATACGCAATTGCCATGTTTCATTCTGACCAGGGTCCTGATTTCAGCTCTCGAGCTTATAAGGAGGCCATGGCCAGTATGGGCATTGGGTTGTGATTCTCTTGTCCATTTCACCCTGAGGGAAACAGTGTAGTGGAAAGAAAAAAACGAGACATAAAGCAATCTATAACAGCGAAGGTATTAGGTTTGGGTGATGGGTGGGTCAAACATTTAATAAGTGTCCAACGCAGTCTTAATAATTTGCCAAGAAATTCTCTAAAAGGTTTCAGTCCGTACAAACTATTGTTCGGAACTAGAATATATGTTCAGGATCTTGATAGTCAGGCTTCAGTGATAAAAGATAAGAGTAAAGACTTTGACATCAAAGATCGTTTGGCTGTTTTACAGGACTTGAATGAAACAAGAAAATCCTTAAGCAACATAAAAATAAAGCAACAGCCAACTACCACTGAAGACACACCACCTGTCCCAGCAAGACCTCTCTGGATTCCAGAAATTGGGGATCTGGTCAGAGAGAAAATAGTGGTGAAGAAGGAATTTGGGCCTTCCTACAGAATAGCAGTACCTGTCTTAGCAATCAACGGAACAAGATCAGTAGTACTACCGCCTCCTACTTGTAAAAAGGAGAACCGAGTTTTATCAATCGACCTGGTAAAACCACAATCATGTGGCCTATAATCAACAGTAGGTTAAGTGGACTCCCGAGAAATAACAGAATACCCAAATTTGCAACAATACAAGAGGTTCAAACTGAAAGACTAATCACATTTGATAAATCTGCAGTGCACAGAGAAGGACTATGCAATAATGCCATGGAACTTGTGCCTCTTGAAACACAGATTGAAACATTTTGTCATGAAACTCCAGTCTACAATGATGTGGCATCAGAATGTGCTAATGAAAAGCAAATGGAGAAAACAATACCAACAATTGACAGAACTGCCTCTGGCTACTTCATCAATTTCGATAACTTTTCTGAAGATCAAAGCGACCCTGAAGTGACGCCAGAAACAAAGACTTTTAAAGAAAAAGCAACAGAACTCTTTCATCAACTCAAGGAAACTTATCTTACTTCTCCATGGTTAGAGTTTTGGTTTGGGCTAGGTGTATTATTCCTCCTGCTTTGGCTCATCATGATACTTTGTTTGGGAAAATTCATTGAGGGAAAATACAGTTCAATGGACACAGCAAGTCAGAACATCAACTTAGTTCTGAAACCTCACAAATCATCTCACGTCAAGAAAAGAGGACTATCATCAGTAAATGTCACAGCCATTCCAATACCCGGCGGTGTAGTGTGGGACAAGACTGACTATGAAGTATATGGCCCGGTCGAGATCTTGAAATATCCTCACCAGTTCAAGGTTTCATTAAGTGACTTTGTAAAACCAAGTACATTCTCTGATGATTGGGATTTTGAAAGTATAAATAATATGATGTCGGATTTAGTGTTGTCAGCAAAATTGACAGAACATGATTATTTACAAGGTTCATCTAATTATGAACAAACTAGCAGCCTGTCCCGACGTTGTCCGGAGATGAATTGCTGTCGGCCAGGTGTATATTGTTTTGTAGGATTTCAATTTGATAGCATTTCTTATCTGTGACAGGCCTGTGAAACGCTCCGATTCACAGTGCACTGCTGATGCACTTAAGAGTGCGCATTCAGTAGTGTGTGAACTCGAGTTTCCCTACTTTATTTTTCCTTGCAATATTCTATAGCGCGAACTCGACAACATGGCATGAGCACAATTTACATTACAGAAGAACACATTAATTTGTGGTAGGCACGGGGAGACAAAGCAATTTGCCTGGAATCACAGGATGTTGACCAGATGCCGAGATTCGAACGTAGCTCCCCAGCTCTAAAGTTCGCAATTCTAGAACTTGTGGCAGAAGGTGTGTCTAAAAGTGTATGTCGGTGCTGGCCATCAATGAGAGAAACTGTGCATTTTTCAAATCGGTGGTGAAAAAATATGAGTATGTTGCTGGAGATGTGGGCCGCTGTGCCACCAATCTACTTACCGGAGGAGGGTAAACACCCATTATTCGGCAACTTTCTTTCCGCAGACCATCACTCTGCATACTTTCATTATGAAAGTACCATGACTCCGCAATGCCATTATAACGCATGGCATTATATTTTATATGCTTTAACCACGCTTACATTTACAACGAAATTCGTTGTAAATGCATGAATGGTAAAAGCATGTTTTATTTTTAATGTTTGGATAAGGTAAGTATGGGTATAGGGGTGTATGTTTTTGGGGTACTGAGGTATATGTTTTGGGATGTTTGGGTATTTTAAGGATTCAGATATAGTTTTGGGTTATAGGGTACAGGGGTAGTTTTAGCGTTTAGGGATAGGTATGGGTTTTGAGGTACAGGCATATTTTAGGGTTCAGGGCTAGGTTTGGGTTTTGGGGTATAGGGGTATTTTTAGGGTTCAGGGGTAGTTTTGGGTTTTGGGGTACATGGGTATTTTAGGAGTTCAGGGCTAGGTTTGGGTTTTGGGGTACAGGGGTATATTTAGGGTTCAGGGCTAGGTTTGGGGGTACAGGGGTATTTTAGGGTTCAGGGGTAGGTTTGGGTTTGGGGGTACAGGGTTATTTTTTAGGGTTCAGGGCTAGGTTTGGGTTTTGGGGTGCAGGAGTATTTTTAGGGTTCAGGGGTAGGTTTGGGTTTTGTGGTACAGGGGTATTTTAAGGGTTCAGGGCTAGGTTTGGGTTATGGGTTACAGGGGTATTTTAGGGTTCAGGGGTAGGTTTGGTTTTTGGGGTATTTTTAGGATTTAGGTATAGGTTTGGGTTTTGGGATACAGGGTATATTTATAGGGTTAAGATGGGTTAGTGTTTAAGGGTGTTGGGGTATTTTAAGGAGTAAGGGTGGGTTTTGATTATGGGGGGCAGGGGTATTTAAAGGGAGCAGGGTGGGCATGCGGAGCTGGAATGTACAGAACCTGGGAAGAAAAAACAATGAAATGTTTGACACAACGCGCGCCCCGCACACGCCCACACCCCCAGCACACAATATGAGACATGGCATGAAGAGCTGATTCAGAAAAGGGGGTGGTGATGAGCAGAGTGTCTGAATTAAGCAGACCACTCTTACCCAGTCCAAAGATCAGGGCTTGATCCATCACCGTTTTTTCGCTCACTGCACCATCCCAGCTCAGAACTTGGCTATATGCAAATTAGTCTGACCCTGGCCCAGTGCATCATGGGAACAGGGCAGACCAAACTACCATGCCAATTCTTATACTGGGAAGGAAACAAGCTACCGGGGACCGGTTTCTGGCATTTCAGCCGTCTTCGGCCCGGCTTGCTTGAATCCTGATGGTGCAATGAGCTAGGGACTCACATCTGAGTATACCCTTCCACGCTTATGGTGGACAAAAATGATTCAGAAAAGGGGGTGGTGATGAACAGAGTGTCTGAATTAAGCAGACCACTCTTACCCAGTCCAAAGATCAGGGCTTGATCCATCACTGTTTTTTCACTCACTGCACAATCCCAGCTTAGAACTTGGCTATATGCAAATTAGTCTTGAAGGGCAGAATGTAAAAACAACAGTTAATGGACAGAATGCAGAACAATGCCATAAATTCACCCAAATAGAGAGATCTTGGCCTAATCCATCATTATTTTTGCACTCCACACCCCCCCAGTTCAGACACAGCCATGAGCAAGTCTGTCTTGACCCTGTGCCTCGTGGAAACATTCCAGGTCGAACTGCCAAGCCATTTCCTTCACCAATTTGGGGCTATCAGTCATCTTCAGCCAGGATAGCTTGACTCCAGTGGTGTGGAGAGCATGTAACTCACGTCTCAGCATACCCATCCCACTCGGGGTGACGAATGCAAAAACAACAGTTGATGGACAGAATGCAGAACAATGTCATACATTCACCCCAGTACAGAGATCTGGGCCTAAATCCATCGTTTTTTTGCACTCCACACCACCCCAGTTCAGACATGGCCATATGCAAATCAGCCTTGACCCTGTGCCTCATGGGAACAGTCAAGCCCGAAGGGCGGAACGTACTACACGCCCCCAGCATTTGTCACGCCCCCCCAGCACAAGCCCACAGCACAACGCAGACACGCCCACAAGGGACTACTTTGCTGGCATGGTTCTTTTACTTTTTAAATGTATATGGTGGGCATCTGCATAGCCTATGTCCTTCTGCAGCAACTGCCCTTCCCAACGCTGTATTGGGTGTTGCGATTGGTGGTGTACTTTTCGAGTTTACCTGGCTTAAAGGACACAGTTCTCTCTTTATAATAGTAATATAGATGATGATGTTTGGTTTTGATTTCTGGAAAAACAACAATAAAACAAAAACCATCTGAGGTACAAAAGAATGGCAGGTAAGAGGTCTTGAAGCATTATTTCGAGCCTGCATGATCCCAGAACAAATAATGTTCTTAAATGACACAATTCACCAAACAACCTGTCTTGGCCTAGCTAAGATTAAAGACCTTAACAACCCGTCTATTCCAAAGCCAATACCTGATAATGCAACCACAGATATTGAAATAGACGTATCAAAAATTTTACATCTAAACAGAACAAATCCTGATTGGAAAAAGTGGTTAATCTGGCCTACTGACAAGAATAACTGTCAAGATAGATTCCTGAACAAAACACAGGGGTTAAAAATGACCAGACCAGACCCTAGATACTCCCAGAGACAACATCCAGGGATAGTAACAACATACAGTGTAGGGAAACTGTGCCTTGAATGGCTAGAATCATCCACACTGGCAGAAATTAAGCAACATTTATCTTTACTTAAAGATGGTGCTGATTTGCGCGATTTCATTATGGGACCACGCAAACAGCGTCAAAAACGTTTCATAGCGGCAAGTGTATATGCGGCATACAACGAGGCATGGAAAGAAAAGCAAATTGAAACAGCTGAAAATATATGAGAAATTGATCGTATTAATTTGGAAAAATCACTTTCTGTTGTGGACAATGGGTTAATGACTCTGTCCTCAGGAATATATTCACTGGACAGTATTGTATCATCTGCCATCGATATAATAGATAAAGACTTGCTAATGTTACAACATGGCCAGTCGTAATTACGTTCTATTGTACAGCTAGGCTGGACGCTGCAAAATCTTCGTTCAGGCTATGTGCCATGGCGTCTAATCAACACAACGTCATTGTTTTCCATCTTTAACCTTACTGATAAACAAATCAGTTTGGCACAGAAAGGAGCAGACTATACAATTCTGAGCATCGAAAAACTTGAGAGAATACCATTGACAATGTCAGAAAGACCTGTCATTGAATGGATAATACACTGGATTATCACAATTCCGATAACAACTTTCCGATTTAAAAATTACCTTGAGTATATACCGACAGGCCAGTATGAACGATTGGGTAAAGGGTACATTAAGTCATCATGGAAATTACCATATACACACACATGCTATAGTGACAACAACAAAAATGTATTTCCTAGTGGTGAAAATTGTAAACATTCACTAAGCGGTATACTTTTGTGCCAGGGTATTAATTTACATGGGGCATGTGAAGGGACTTCAAACAACCTTTCATGCCACCAGCATGTCACACCTGCAACACAAGACAGAGCCCTTCTTTAGGCAACTTTCTAACGGGAGTTACATTCTAATAATGCATCACAGCTGTTGTGGCTTGGTGCCAGGGAAAGCATATCTCGTAAGCGTGACTTCCATGGTCACTTGCTGTGTGCAAGCATTGTTTCCAAACGGCCCTGGAGATTCCGAGACGCCGATTTGGCCTCCATTGAATGCCTCTTCTATACAAATTGATACTTTAAGCAGAATGAAGTCTGTGCTTTTACAGACAACAGTGCCCATCACGTCATCAAAAGAGACGTATGATCTCCAAGTTGCAAGGACAGCATCGGAGATACATGAACTTTTATCAACAAATTGCCCGTGCATTTCACAGAAATGCTAAGCCAAATTCTAAATATGTCGGATGACATTGGTATCTCAAACGTATTTAAGACAATTTTTTCGGGACTGTTAACACCATTCAAAGCAATTCTGGGCATTATTCCCAATTTTGTCCATTCAGTCTTTGGCGGCCTACCACTAATTTTGGGACTTGTAGCAGGCATTTTATTTTTGACCCTCCTACTCCGATATGGCAAGCCAAAACACAGACATGACTCCAGCAAGGATGGAAGAAACGATCCTAGCAATACGCTACCGGGACCGCATAACTAGAATCCTTGGATTGGCCCTGCTGAGAGATCTGAACATGACCTGGTTTCTTTCATTCAGACCTATATGGCAGACCTGCATCTTACCTGTGCTACGATGTATGCTATGCGGAGAGGAATGCGTGTTAGACACCTGTCTTGCACTACCATCAGCAGTACCAATGGATTTCGATACTTTGCTAAGTCCTGTAACGGCTCATGCATCGTGTTGTCCCCAACGGCTACCAATCCTGATGACGGCATTCGTTGAGACTCCTGCGCTACGACTAGGTGGCGGCAGTGAAGCGGTACATGAAAGCAACATCACCCAGGTAGGGCCTTCTGTGAGCATTGCTGATCCAGACATCGATGATAGCAATCATTCTCACAACTGCCAGGTTACTGCACTATCGAACCTGGTCGAACTGTCACCTGAATATGTAGACCTAGTCTTTGAGAGCTTGTCTGATATGATGTTCTCCCCTGAACAGAAACAATGATTTTTGGAAAGCATTCCGGCGCACAGCGTTCCCATGAACTCGGCCTTCAGTTTTGATAAACAAAAACTACTGCAAAGCGTTTACAACGAAATTCATTGCAAATGCATGAATGGTAAAAGCATGTTTTTTTAAATGTTTGGATAAGGTAAGTATGGGTATGGGGGGTATATGTTTTGGGGTACTGAGGTATATGTTTTGGGGTGTTTGGGTATTTTAAGGGTTCAGATATAGTTTTGGGTTATGGGGTACAGGGGTAGTTTTAGCGTTTAGGGATAGGTATGGGGTTTGGGGTATAGGTGTATTTTCAGGGTTCAGGGCTAGGTTTGGGTTTTGGGGCATAGGGGTATTTTTAGGGTTCAGGGGTAGTTTTGGGTTTTGGGGTACAGGGGTATTTTAAGGGTTCAGGGCTAGGTTTGGGTTTTGGGGTATAGGTGTATTTTCAGGGTTCAGGGCTAGGTTTGGGTTTTGGGGCATAGGGGTATTTTTAGGGTTCAGGGGTAGTTTTGGTTTTTGGGCTACAGGGGTATTTTTAGGATTTAGGTATCGGTTTGGGTTTTGGGATACAGGGTATATTTATAGGGTTAAGATGGGTTAGTGCTTAATGGTTTTGGGGTATTTTAAGGAGTAAGGGTCGGTTTTGATTATGGGGTGCAGGGGTATTTAAAGGGAGCAGGGTGGATACCTGGAGCTGGAATGTACAGAACTTGGGAAGAAAAAACAATGAAATATTTGACATAACGCGCGCCCGCACACGCCCACACCCCCAGCACACGATATGAGACATAGCATGAAGGGCGGAATGTAAAAACAACAGTTGATGGACAGAATGCAGAACAATGTCATACATTCACCCCAATACAGAGATCTGGGCCTAAATCCATCTTTTACTTTTGCACTCCGCACCACCTCAGCCTTGCCCCTGTGTCTCATGAGAACATTCCAGGTCAAACTGCTAAGCCATGTCCTTCCTGGACCAAACTCAATCATTTTAGGACCGATATCTGGCTATCAACCATAATCAGCCAAGATAGCTTGACTCCAGTGGTGTGGAGAGCATGGGACTCACGTCTGAGCATACCCATCCCACTCGGGGTGACAAATTCAAAAACAACAGTTGATGGACAGAATGCAGAACAATGTCATACATTCACCACAGTACAGAGATCTGGGCCTAAATCCATCGTTTTTTTGCACTCCACACCACCCCAGTTCAGACATGGCCATATGCAAATCAGCCTTGACCCTGAGCCTCATGGGAACAGTCCAGCCCGAAGGGCGGAACGTACCACACGCCCCCAGCTTTTGTAACGCCCCCCCAGCACAAGCCCACAGCACAACGCAGACACGCCCACAAGGGACTACTTTGCTGGTACGTTTTTTTTACTTTTTAAATGTATATGGTGGGCGTATGCATAGCCTATGTCCTTCTGTTGCAACTGCCCTTTCCAACGCTGTATTGGGTGTTGTGATTGGTGCTGTGGTTCCTGAGATTACCCGCCTCAAATGTTTGGGCTCTCTCTTTATTATATTAGTACTAGCAGCCCGTCCCGACGTTGTCCGGGTATGAATTACTGCCGGCCAGTAGTATATTGTTTTGTAGGATTTCGTTTTGATAGCATTTTTTATCTGTAAAAGGCCTGTGAAACGCTCCGATTCACAGTGCACTGCTGATGCACTTAAGAGTGCGCGTTCAGTAGTGTGTGAACTCAAGTTTCCCTACTTTATTTTTCCTTGCAATATTATATAGCGCGAACTCGACAACATGGCATGAGCACAATTTACATTACAGAAGAACACATTAATTTGTGGTAGGCATGGGGAGACAAAGCGATTTGCCTGGAATCACAGGATGTTGACCTGATGCCGAGATTCGAACGTAGCTTCCCAGCTCTAAAGTTCGCAATTCTAGAACTTGTGGCGGGAGGTGTGTCTAAAAGTGTATGTCGGTGCTGGCCATCAATGAGAGAGACCTGTGCATTTTTCAAATCGGTGTTGAAAAAATATGAGTATGTTGCTGGAGATGTGGGCCGCCGTGCCACCAATGTACTTACCGGGGGAGGGTAAACACCCATTATTCCGCAACTTTCTTTCCGCAGACCATCACTCCGCATACTTTCATTATGAAAGTACCATGACTCCGCAATGCCATTATAACGCATGGCATTACATTTTATATGCTTTTACCACGCATACATTTACAACGAAATTCGTTGTAAATGCATGAATGGTAAAAGCATGTTTTTTTTAAATGTTTGGATAAGGTAAGTATGGGTATAGGGGTACATGTTTTGGAGTAATGAGGTATATGTTTGGGGGTGTTTGAGTATTTTAAGGGTTCAGATATAGTTTTGGGTTATGGGGTACAACGGTAGTTTTAGCGTTTAGGGATAGGTATGGGTTTTGGGGTACAGGCGTATTTTTAGGGTTCAGGGCTAGGTTTGGGTTTGGGGGTTTTGGGGTATTTTTAGGCTTCAGGAGTCGGTTTGGGTTTTGGGGTACAGGGGTATTTTAAGGGTTCAGGGCTAGGTTTGGGTTTTGGGGTACAGGGCTATTTTCATGGTTCGGGCTAGGTTTGGGTTTTGGGGTGCAGGGGTATCTTTAGGGTTCAAGGGTAAGTTTGGGTTTTGGGGTACAGGGGTATTTTAAGGGTTCAGGGCTAGGTTTGGGTTTTGAGGTACAGGGGTATTTTAGGGTTCAGGGGTAGGTTTGGTTTTTGGGGTACAGGGGTATTTTTAGGATTTAGGTATAGGTTTGGGTTTTGGGGTACAGGGCATATTTATAGGGTTAAGATGGGTTAGTGTTTAAGGGTGTTGGGGTATTTTAAGGAGTAAGGGTGGGTTTTGATTATGGGGTGCAGGGGTATTTAAAGGGAGCAGGGTGGACACCCGAAGCTGGAAAATACAGAACCTGGGAAAAAAAACCAATGAAATATTTATCACAACACGCGCCCCGTCCCGCACACGCCCACACCCCCAGCACACTATATGAGACATGGCAAGAAGGGCAGAATGTAAAACAACAGTTGACAGTCAGAATGCAAAACAATGTCATACATTCACCCCAATACAGAGATCTGGGACTAAATCCATCATTTATTTTTGCACTCCACACCACCTCAGCCTTGACGCTGTGCCTCATGGGAACTTTCCAAGCCAAACTGCCAAGGCATGTCTTCCTGGACATGACTCAATCATCCTAGAACTGATTTCTGGCTATCAACCATCTTCAGCCAGGATAGCTTGACTCCAGTGGTGTGGAGAGCATGGGACCCATACCTGAGCATACCCATCCCACTCGGGGTGACAAATGCAAAAACAACAGTTGATGGACAGAATGCAGAACAATGTCATACATTCACCCCAGTACAGAAATCTGAGCCAAAATCCATCGTTTTTTGGCACTCCACACCACCCCAGTTCAGACATGGCCATATGCAAATCAGCCTTGACCCTGTGCCTTATGGGAACAGTCCAGCCCGAAGGGCGGAACGTACCACACGCCCCCAGCATTTGTCACGCCCCCCCAGCACAAGCCCACAGCACAAGGCAAACACGCCCACAAGGGACTACTTTGCTGGCACGTTCTTTTAATTTTTAAATTTATATGGTGGGCGTCTGCATAGCCTATGTCCTTCTGCTGTAACTGCCCTTTCCAACGCTGTATTGGGTGTTGCGATTGGTGGTGTACTTTTCGAGTTTACCTGGCTCAAAGAACACAGTTTTCTCTTTATAATAGTAGTATAGATGGATACGCCATTTCAAATGCATTATGTATTTTGGGGTGTGTAGGAATACACGCGCATCTTATTGCTTTAGTTTTTAGTAATTTGATGGACATAAATTCGTGGAGTGGGTGTTGTATTCTATCTAGGACCCTGATCAATGTTGTGACCTTATGCCCCTATACGGCTATAATCAATACATATCCATATGATGGCATAAACGATCAGAGCCATATTTCAGTAACTCATCTCTGCAGCTCATTACAGTACATGACACAGCAGAAGCCACTTCCTTAGATTCCTAGATAACACACTGAGTTCTTTCCACAAATTAAACCCCCAGCAACCTGGGAAAGCCCCGCTTGCTTTTTTTTGATTAGTAATAGAACTCTTGCAAGCACTGTAAGAACGACCAGTTCTTAGTGACATCTTTATTGACGTCTTATGTCCAAAAACTTACGTCAAACTCAGCACCCTTCAGGTATAAATAATACCAACGTTGCCTTAAGCACACACGATGGTGGTGGTGAATACAAGAGCAGAACAGCTGTCCCTTGCAGAGCCCAGCAGACACGAGAAGCTCACGGACGCTGCCCCTCCTCCTCCTTGACGCGCTGAGAAAGACGCTGTCTTTTCTCCTGCCGAGAAAATCCAGCTCCGGCGTTTCCAGCCTACCCTCGCGGGTAACTGGAATATCGAGTCCTGAGAGGAGATACCAGACCTCCAACATTCTATTCCAGAGGTACGGTAATGACTAAACCCTTAGAGAGAATTCTTGAAGCAAACCCTTGGCAAAACTAACTTAACTCAAACTGCTACTTACTTACTCCCTCCCATGTATTAGGCTTAGGTCAGGTACACCGGGGTAGGCGTAGTTAGAAGCACCAGTTAAGGACGTTAGCCAAATGTATATATGAATGTATATATTTTATTCATTTTAACTATCGTATGGCTAAGAAACCATATCAATGCTTTTACAGTATTATTTCGTAATACTCCTTTTACTGTACATACCTTTTATAATAACAAGTCTTGCAATTGTGGCAATTCATTTCTCTTGCATGAGAAGGAAGACTGCTCAATAAATAATATCTTTTATTGAAAACGCCCGTCTCTCTATTATCTGCATCCTGGTGAAAGTAAATCTGCACAACTGACTGAGTGAAATAGCTGTCTATTGTTTCACACGACTCTAGAGATTGACTCTTATTCTGAGGAGCAAAGTTGTCATGTTAATGCGGTTGTCGGAAGCTGAATCACTTCTTGTCTGAGCCAGGGAAGCTGATCACTTCCTATTCAGTCAAGAAAGTTTCCAGTGACCTCTGAGCTAGCTGGCGCAAACCCAATTAAGTCTAACATAGTCATTAGAGACCTAGAAGATCGCACTCCTACGTCTACACTGCTGTTTATGTTATTCCAATGCGCAGGGCCTATAGGGAAAATAGGAACTGCACTACAGGGTCATGGGCCAGAGGGGCCTGAAGATAAATGGTGCCTGCTGAGGGTGGTGTTGGGCTTGGTCCAGATCTGGAAGTGGAAGTGTTCCATGGTCGCCGTTTGGTCAATAGAATGCATGGTCAGTCAGAGTGTTCTTAGACAATGGCAATGCCTCCTCGTGGGTGATATGGGTGTGCTTGAGGATTATATTGTAGCTGTCAGAGATGGCCATGTCCGGTCTGAAGAAGAGTTTGGTCCAGGTTTATGTGCAGAGGGCGGTGTCTGAAGAGTTGATGTTGAGGAGGTCCCAGATTTCTGTGGCGTGTTTGTGGAGGGAGTAAGGTGGGCATAGTTGGCGGAGTACCACTATACTGAATTCTGATAGCAACTTGAATTCTGCTCCGCAGCTCCATTCCGTCTCACCACAATTTATAAGACAGAAACCTCACAAATAACTCTAATATTACATGGTAAAATGCATATAATCATCACACTGCTGGGGGACACAAAACGTGGAAAAGGACACTGAAGGGGACAAGGCTGAGGGGATTGGAGCATCGAGGGAGAGGACAGGGGAAAAGAAACTGTATAAAAGCACATAAAAGACAAAGCAAACAAAGCAAAGAAAAAAAGAAGAACAAAGCCAAAGATAGAAAGCAACGGAAAAGAGCAGAAAGAGAGACAGGAACAGCAGAATAGAGGGACAGGAGGAAACTCAAGCAGCAGAGTAGTGACGCTCTACCACTGAACCAACAATGATGAGGCGCAGGCAGGAGCATGCGGGAGAAGGAGGCCTCGAACACCTGACCTCCGGGTCAGAGGATCTAGCAGCAGCAGATAGCAGATGGGGACAGCAGCAGCAGCTACCAGACGGCGCTGCCCTGTGGGAAGAGTTAGTTCACTAAGGTATAGTCCCCTATACACCCAAAAGCTCACTACCAGGGGGCAATGAAAGGCAGCACCACCTGATTACCTCTTTGGATATAACAGTGGCGATCAGATTCCGTGTTCCCCAGTACTCTAGCAAGAAACGGGGGATCAAGCTGCATACCCAAGGGTCTGGGACCGAACCGGCCCCTGCAACAGTGGCACCCGCTGCCAACAATGGCCGATCTCAGCAACTTGAGACAGTTAGTAGAGTACCCCACCAGTCGTGTGCGGTGTCCTCGACAATGTGCATCCTCCACAGCGCAGGGATTGCTCAGGGCATAGTGTCTCCACCCACAGGAGCTAGGCCTGGGTTCGACACGACCCCCGGGCCTCCTCCGCTCCCTGTCCTACCTTCTCTTCACCTGGACATTGACACCCAGGCTCAATCTACCACGTTCTCTCTGAATCTGTGACTCAGCCAGCAGGAGTCTCAGCCAGGTGGAATTTCACAAGCTTGGGTACAGCAGTTGCCGCCAAGTCCACTGGGGAACCTCCTGATGCAGGTGCTGTAACAGGGCACCCTTAGGCATGAAGTTGCAGTGCTTCCCCACAAAGATTTGGAAGATCTCAGGGGCCTCACCCTCCACGGCGTCTGGGCAGCAGCACATCCTCCTGCCTGTGGTTCAGAGAGGCACGGCCCGCCATTGGCACTCTCCTGCATGTACCCCAGTGTAGTGTTGGCATGTGTTATGCAAAGCAGACCTTCCTACATCAGTGCACAGTATCACCTCTACCGATCACAGCTCCAAGGGGCGCCATGCGGTCTTTTCACACAGGTCAGCAACGTGTCTCTATGAGACATGCCAGGTTTCACCACCAGGTAAGGGCGATCTCCGATGTCTCAATATAGGGCCGAAAGGCTTGGTCCCGACACGACCTGCTTCCACCATCAGGCTGCAGCAAATCCTCAGCACCTCCAACTCCGGGTCTCAGACACAGGCCCAGCGAGGGCTATGGGCCCCGGGGACTGTTCACGCTTGAAGGCTTTGTCTGCCATGGAGACGCAAGGATAGCCCAACGAAAAGTGATGCATTGTCCATGATTTTTGATTGCCTCTTCCCCTGGGACTCTGGCTGGTCATCCAGGCTTTTGGGGGGTGGGGGGTTGCTTACTTGTACTGACCTTGGCCCTTGCTGCTCCATTCTGCATTCCAATATTTTTTATTTCTTTTTATTGATGGTGGTGGACTTATAGGCTATTTTTGCTCCTAGAGGCAGAAAAGTGACGTTGGGCTGACTAACGTGAGATTTTTTGTCTCTAATTGGCCTTTTGTCACTTTTCTTTCACTAGCGGCAACATTTTAAACGCCTTGACACTAGTGTTAGTAGCAGTTTTCACCACTATAAAGTAAATACTATCGTCATGTAGTAACGTATTGTAAATACGTTGGTACCAAGATGATAGTTAGCTGCAGCTCTTCTAAATATACAGCATACTTACAATAACGTGGTGTTTTGTTAAGCCAAGGAGGCTAATTACATGCTTTGCCAACTCAGAGCTGCACATGTTTACAAGAATATGGTGCATCCCTGCGTTACCCCCTGCGCTGCGGATCAATTAAAGCTGCCTGGCACCAACGCAGGCACACTCGCACCATAGTGCAAGGGTGCCTGTGTTGAGAGGAAGATTGTTAATGTGCAGAAATGTACCCCTTCCTGCACATAAACAATCTTTAAATGCCGTTTTGTAACTTTTATCTCTGTTGCTTAATGCAGCACACATTGAAGTTGCAAAACAGCATTTTTTCAAAATTATTGTTTATGTGCAGGAAGGGGGACCTTCCTGCACACAAAGCATCATAGGCAATTTGCTGTTTCTATGTGAAAAATGAGGTGAACTAAAGCATTTCTTCTCAGTCTGCTTTTTTAAGACCATGTTTTCCCTGATTTTAATTTTGGCGCTGCCTCCTATTTATGTTGCTCTTGTAAATAGGGGGTATTGTCAAAATCAATGGGTTTTGCGGTGGTACGCTCACCACAGCACCCATTGCCCGCCCCTTTCTTGCTAAGTTTAGCATGAAAGGTGGCATTATTTATAGGCAGCATTAAGCCATGTTAAGAGGCATATTATTTACAAGAACTTAACACAGCCGTAGAGTACATTTTTGGACATTATGGCAGCTTTTTTTTATTGCCTTATTTACAAGTTACTGCCAAATGAAGTTAGCTGCACTTTTCCAGTGTAAACGTGAATTTTCAAGATCGCCACTTCTGTTAGCGGGACATAACAAAAATGAGATGCAAGGTAGTCGTTCCCATGAAAAAACTGCTGCTAAACACACATCGCGACATTTGACATGGAAATTCCAGTACGTCGATAACCACCAAAACTGCTGTTAACTCAAATTAGAGGCAGTTTTTTAACATCAGAAAATAGCTGGTCTTAAAATTGGTGCAAACACTTGGGCCCCCGTATAAGATGTCTTGGTGCTGGACAGCGCTGCAAGGAGTATTTCTATGCTGCCCTAAGCCAATACGCTTTCAAGAAGATAGGACGCATTTCTGTGCCCCATTCATTAAAAGTGTTGCATCACCACAATAATAACAGCTATTGGACACTTTTCAATGCACCCTCCTTGAGACACCATGGCTGCTCCATATTTGCTGTATGGCACTCCATGTCACAATCAATGACATAGGTCTGGAATCCTGACGTACCTATCAGCGCTAAAGTAACGCATTGCTTCAGTTTTGTCGCAAGCATGACACAACACCAGCAATGAATGGGGCCTGCCTAGCCCTATAGCCCTTATGTCAGCAAGCAGGAGCCTCAGCAAGGTGGGATTTGACAAGTCTGGGTACAGCAGTGCCCGCCAAGTCCGGCAGGTAACCTCCCGATTCATGTGATGCAACAGGCGTGAAGTTGCAGCGCTTCCGCCACACAAGTTTAGCGGAACTCACGGGCCCCACCCTCCACAACGTCCAGCCAGTGCCACATCCTCCACCCTATGATGCAGAGAGGCTTGGCCCAACATTGGCAATCTCCTCTGTGAACCCTGGTGTAGTGGTGGTGCGTGTTATGCAATGCAGACCTCCCTACGTCAGTGCACAGGAGTATCCCTGCTGATCACAGCTCCAAGGGCGCCACTTGGTCTTCTCACATAGATCAGCAACGTGTCTCCATGTGACTTCCCAAACTTCATCACCAGTAAAGGGCGATCGCCAATGCCTCAATGCACCGCCACAGCCCACAGGCTAGGGCCTGGCGCGGCCCACCTCCACCGCCAGGCCACAGTCACTCCCAGCACCGCCGTCTCCCACTCAAGGTCTGTCCGTGCTTCCAGGCATCGGCTGCCATAATGTTGCAAGAATGGCGCTAAAAAATGTGCTGCACCACTTTTTAGGTTTCGACCTGGCCGTAGCACCTGCGAAGCAGGTGCTCCGCCCAGGGCGAAATCTAATGTTATCTAGTAGTGGGGACTTAAAACCGCCCCTTCTTCCATTGGCTAGCTCCATAAATGGAGGCTAGCCATTGGAAGACATGGTTGTCCATCACTCTTTCCCGGTCAGAACGCGAATCTTGGGCGTTTCTGACTCTTTTTTTAAGTCCCACCCCTTGTTGCCGTGTGTCCCGGGCCGTGCTTGATTGGCTGCCGGCCCGGGACACCCCCGTGACGTCATTCCCCGGGCCGCGCAGTGATTGGCTGCCGGCCCGGGACCTGACTTGTTTTTTTATTATTTTGGGATAGACCTTCTACCGCTTATTGCAGGTTGGCGCTGGTACCGTCCTTTCCCATTAAGAGCTCCTGTAAGCACGAGCGCCCTCTGCATGACGAGGCGCTCTGGGGGTGCGCTCAGCTTGCTATTGACTTTGGCTCCATGTCACGGCAGTGCGAAGGGGCTGTCATTGATGGAACGGGCTAGTAAGGCGCACTGGCTGCAAACAGTGAAAACTGGCATATGCCCGGGCCTCGCGCATCTCGAGCAGGGTCGGGCTGCCCTGCAAACAGCGCCTTGACTTTTCTCATTAAGGATTTGACCTGTTTATTGAATCTGGTAATGTCTGCAAACAAGCTTTCCCGGGATTAAAAGAGGGAGGGAGGGAGCGGGCGCAGGCCTCCAGCGAGCGAGGGGCCCTCGCTTTCCTACCCGTAGGGCACTGTCACTCACAACCTCTTTTACACTCATTAGCAATTGTGCCGGCAGGCGCTTGCTGCCCAGGGGTCGGACTGGGGGCCCAAAATCAGTCCTGGTCCTGGAGAGACTGTTCAAAGCAGCCCCGCTTCGTATCTCTCTTGCTTTCTCTTTTAATTCTCTCTCTCTCTGTCTCTCTTCCTGTCTCAGACACTCTCTCTCTCTCTTTTTCTCTCTGCCCCTCTCTCTCCCTCCTGTGTGCCACCTGCCCGGTGCCTCACATCTTAGAACGCAGCCACCCGATTCGTTCAACAACTGAGCAGCAAGAGTTGCAGCCCACCGGAAATGCCCGTTGGGACGAATAGTAAGTCCTACTCTGCATGTGGGGATTCCTGCTGCCTTTGAATGAGTATGTTTTGCCATGTATTACAACAAAAAAGCATGCGGTGCACATAGGACACGTCTGGCCCTCCCTGTGGGTAACATCCTTGGCAGCGACTTGCCATTACATTGCTTGATAATATCCGGTCCACACACACTGCCCTCTGCTGGCCAGTGTGCGTCGTGCAGGCAAAAGTGCCTCTGCTATAACAGTAGCGCTGGAATTAGAGCATCTGGGCTTCTCGGAGCTTTGTAGCATTGTATGTAAGCCATTCATTTCCCGCGCAAGACACTTATTAACGTTCAGGGCGAGGCACTCTGTAAATGTTAAGAAAACACAAGCAAGTTACTCGGACAGTGGGGCATATTATCAAGGCGGTTTATCTCCGTTTTTTTGGCTTTAAAAGCCAAGAAAGCAGAGATAAAATTATCTCCCTATTACCTAGCTGTCGCTAACACCAGTTAGCGACAGCTAGTAGGAGATAGCGACCATCTTGGGCCCCACTTTGCATGTCAGTGATATTTATCACTAATGACATGCAAAGTGGGCGTGCCAAGATGTTAGCGACTGAAAACAGTCGCTAACATCGCTATCTCCTATTTCCAATTTTTGGAAATATTCGCGCTAAGCGCGAATATCTCCAAAAGCTAACACCTGCCCTGAGCAGTTCTTAGCCATGTTATCCAATGGGAGGTGGATAACATGGCTAAAAGCATTAGCTCGGTAATGCATGAATATCGCTGGCTTTTCAGCGATATTCATGCAATGCGGCGATTTTTATCGCATTTGCGATAAATCTTGGTAATACCAAGGTTTATTTGCGGTAAAAATCGCCGCAGCTCAGCGGTAAATTTTTGTCTCTAACCAAGCAATAGGGATAATTATCGCTATTGCTTGGTAATATGCCCCAGTGTTTTTAAAAGTACTGTTTAACACCTGTCCTCGGCGCCCTTCCCTGTCTTCTCCTGCGCATCGCTTTCCTTTCTGCATCACATCTGGAAGCGGCGAGGTCTCTGCAGGATGCCAACATCCCACCTTTAATCCTCAAAAATGATTGTTAGCAAATATGCCCTAATCTCAGTGTGGGGGAAGAAATCCTTTTTTGAGCGCTGTGTGCCCTCCAGTTAGATGGCGAGGCATTCCCACCGGCGCAGCAACACATAAAATTCGTTCTCCTCAAACAGTAATCAGCAATTTTTCCCAGAGAAAATATAATTTTTTCCTTGCATCTGTTTATGAATTGCTTTTCACAGCTTGAAATCACATTAGAACTTCATAAACCCCCTTGTCTGCCTGAAATAACCACACACGCTGCTGCCCTGTGACAGCGTCACGCGAGAGATTGTACCAGCTGGGCACGGTGGCTCAGCTGCGCAAACACGCGCCGTGGCTGGGGAAGGCAGCTGGGGAAGGCAGCTCACAAATGCCAATATATTCATTCACAGAAAAAGCAAAAAAATCTGATTTTACAACTGCCCCATGCTGCGAAAAAACGTACCCCCTTTGCTAAAAGCTTTATTGCTCATAGAAGATCCCATCGGGGAGGAGGCGCTGTGTCGCGATAGTATGGGTCATACGCTCCTTACCCAGCATTCTTCTGGCACTAGCAGGGCAGGCTGCTGCCCCAAGCAGCCCTCATAGCAGGCGATGGAGAGCATTAGCGGGCACAGTTACCACTGGTCTGATAACACGGCAGGTAACAGTCCATGCAATATTACAAATAGAAGGCGGTGTTTCTGCGCCTCTGCCTGGACGCTGTGAATTTTCATGTCTACGATGGGGAATAACATGGAAAAGTTGTATTCATTTACCATTTTGAATTCTAGCCAATTTTATGGACATCATGTAACCCACTTTTTTTCAAATGGATATATCGCCAGATATATTGTTGAAGGCAAAAATGGGAGATTTTGTCTAAAATTAGGATTAACGCCCATTTGGAACTAATTTTAAACCACAAACACTTGAGTGGACAGAATAAGGAGCTTGTGAGTGATGGCTCAGTGGTTTTGTTTTGGTGGGGATTCTAATGCCGAAGGACAGAACGAGGCACTTGTCAGTGATGGCTCAGTGGTTTATTTTGGTTGTGATTCTAATGGGGTTGTGTTTTATCCTTGGGATGATTAGAGCGGGTTTTCATTGGTTTGGTGTTGTATGTGGTTACTGGTGGCCCTGCGAGCTTGTACATGTATGTACCTCTAGGCCCCGCAAGAGGTTCTGACGGTCACACAGAGGTTTATGCGGTACCTTTTGAGATGGGTCACTCAGAGGTTTATACGGTACCTTTTGAGATAGGTCACTCAGAGGTTTATGCGGTAACTTTTGAGATCGGTCACTCAGAGGTTTATGCGGTACCTTTTGAGATAGGTCACTCAGAGGTTTATGCGGTACCTTTTGAGATAGGTCACTCAGAGGTTTATGCGGTACCTTTTGAGATAGGTCGCTCAGAGCTTTATGCGGAACCTTTTGAGATGGGTCACTCAGAAGTTAATGCAGAACTTTTTGAGGTGTGTCACTCAGAGGTTTATGCGTTACCTTTTGAGATAGGTCGCTCAGAGCTTTATGCGGAACCTTTTGAGATGGGTCACTCAGAAGTTAATGCAGAACTTTTTGAGGTGTGTCACTCAGAGGTTTATGCTGAACCTTTTGAGATAGGTCACTCAGGGGTTTATGCGGAACCTTTTGAGATTTTCACTCAGAGGTTTATGCGGAACCTTTTGAGATGGGTCACTTAGAGGTTGGTGCGGAACCTTTTGAGATGGGTCACTCATAGGTTTATGGTGAACCTTTTGAGATGGGTCACTTAGAGGTTGATGCGGAACCTTTTGAGATGGGTCACTCAGAGGTTGATGCGGAACCTTTTGAGATGGGTCACTCAGAGGTTGATGTGGAACCTTTTGAGATGGGTCACTTAGAGGTTGATGCGGAACCTTTTGAGATGGGTCACTCAGAGGTTGATGCGGAACCTTTTGAGATGGGTCACTCAGAGGTTGATGCGGAACCTTTTGAGATGGGTCACTTAGAGGTTGATGCGGAACCTTTTGAGATGGGTCACTTAGAGGTTGATGCGGAACCTTTTGAGATGGGTCACTCAGAGGTTGATGTGGAACCTTTTCAGATAATGAGGCTCTTAAGGCTCAGAAACCGTCTCCTGTGAGGTGCCGTCACATGGTAAAGAGGCAAAGCTCCATGGGAGGGATAAACATAGGGTTATGAAGTTGGGACATGAATAAGAAGCAAGCAAATCAGAGTGACGAGGGAAAGCCAGTCAATAGTGAGAAATGGGCGGGCTCTAAGCTCTTCTATGTTCATGGTAATGCACAATATGCTCGCAACAGACCGCGCATGCATTGTCTAGTAAGCTTGACCCAATCATCTTACCAAGCAAAACTCCAAACGGAATTAAAGGAATAAATAACTTCTCAAATTCTCCGGAACTTTCGTCGCATGAAATGTGTCAGTCATTAGCGGATAAGGGAAGGAAATATTTGTTGTTAACTGGTGAGTTGCTGAGATCAGTACATGGATCTTTCTACATGTAACTACACATTTTAAAGAACATAACTGGCTTTGGACCTGACGTATTAAAAAGCTGAAAATATGTTTGAAAGAAATTACAAGCAGCCCATTGGGAGATTCATGTCTATTGTACTTTCCACATTTTTTTGCAGCAGGAACAGGACAGAATGGGGCCCAAATACTGAAAAGAGGGCAGTTGTGATATTGTGACCATGTAGTATGCTCTACCTCCACCCTCTGACTTGTCCCAAACCTCATTTTACTTCTATTATCTCCCAAATAACCATTTCTAGACTCTTCCCTCTTCTATCCTTCCTTTTTCATAGCTCTAACTTTTGCAAAGGCGAAACCGTTGCATTGTAAATGCTTGTTATAAATGAGGCCCTGATTCTGCTTTTCCGCTTTCCCTGGGACTCTGGCTGGTCATCCTTGCTGTGGGGGGGTTTGGGCTGTAGGGGTTGTATACCTGTGCTGAACTTGACCCTGCCTGCTCCATTCTGCATTCCATTGTTTTTATTTTCCATTTTTCATTAGAGGCGATTTTGCCTCTTGAGGCTGAAAAGTGACGTTGGACTGACTAACATGAATTTTTTTGGGAGCTAATTGGCCCTTCGTCACTTTTCTCTTGCTAAAATCAATTTTTTTATCGCCTTGATGCTAGTGTTAGCTGCAGTTTTCGCCACGGCTAGCTGATAATATAACCATGTAGTGACAAATTGTAAATATGTTGCAAACAAGGCAATAGTTTTCAGTGATAGACTGAGTTAAAAATGTGCTGCTAACTACCACAAAAACTGGTCAGCACCAATTCTTGTAAATATACCCCTAAGTGGCTTAACGCTGCCTTGTAAATATGGCAGAGCTCCATTTGTCATCACAACGTCACTGAAAGTGACGTTGTGGTGGCGATAGGGGCTTGTAAATATGCCTCCAAATCTGGTATTGATAGCTTTTATCTTTACATACTTCTAAGATTCCGTTAATGAACAGATCCATGGCTAATGAGTACAGTAATAAACAAAGAAAATTCATGTTATAAATAAATACAAGGGTCCTTTTTTACATGAAAGGACCACTTCATTGTACGGCAAGCCCTTAGGCTGCCCCGCTTCACTATCAAAACAATAGCAAAGGGACTTATGGACAGAGCGCTTGAATCATCAGCTTGAATCTAGTGGCAAAGTGAGCAAGGGACCCATGTCTGGGTATACCGTGCAAAATTAGGGCGAACAAAGCGATACCAAAGGGAATGATTGACAGAGCGCTTGAGCAAATAAAACACTCACCCCCAGTCAACTGATCAGGGTTTAATCCATCATCATTCTTTAGCTCACTCCACCACCCCAGTACAGACATGGCCATATGCAAATCAGTCTAACCCTGTGCCTCATGGGAACAGTCCAGCCCGAACTGCCACGCCATGTCTTTCATGGACCGGAAACTAGCATCCTGGTACCGGTTTCTGGCTAATCAGCCAGGCTAAATTAAATCCAGTAACAAAGTGAGCAAGGGACCCACATCTGGGCATACCCTGCCAATTTTGGGCGAACAAAGCGATACCAAAGGGGATGATAGATGGGGCGCTTGAGCAAATCAAACATTCACCCCCAGTCAATTGATCTGGGTTTAATCCATCATCATTCTTTAGCTCACTCCACCACCCCAGTTCAGACATGGCCATGTGCAAATCAGTATGACCCTCTGCCTCATAGGAACAGTCCAGCCCCAACTGCCAAGCCATGTCTTCCCTGGACGGGAAACAAGCATCCTGGGTCAGCCCCACTTTACAGGCACAGGGATGCATCATATTTACAACAATATGGCTCATCCGTGTGCTTTACCCTTCACTGATGCACAATTGGCTGCCATGCACCGACACAGGCACCCTTGTGCCATGGTGCAATGGGGCCTTCATTGTGGGGAGACTGTTTTTGTGCAGGAAGGGACACAAAAACAATCACGAGAGGTGATATCCTCTTTCTATGTGTGCTGCAGAATGCACCATTTGTGAAAACAGTTCTCCTCATTGAAATGAAAAAAAATTCCTTGTTGCACCTCACTATGCCTCAGTAGGATTATGACGCGTTTCCAGGTTTATGATTTCTCATAGATCTGGAAGTGCGGCAGAAACCATGGGAACATCCACAGCAACACCCATGGCAAGCCCCTTTAACGCAAAGTGTGGCATGTAAAGGGGCCATGTTTACAAGGACACAAAAAGCCACACAGCATGGCTTTACCTGTCCTTGTAAATATGGGGCACCAAGAGGTGCCTCTGCTGCATCACAAAAAAGTGACGCACCAGCGGCGCAAGGGGCTTGTGAATATGCCACATATATTTTGTTGACAGTCCTATTTAGGATCGTAACTCAGCATTTGCTGACTTCAAACAACAGCAAATGGCATGGGCATATTTACGAGACAATGTCGGAGCACGGAGCAGTACCAAATTTGGCAGCGCCGTGCTCTGACATTTTCAAAACACAGGGTTGCGCCGTATTCACAAGAATAGGGAGTACCCCTGTGTTTTACTGAGCGCTGGTGCTAAATTTAGATGCCTAGCACCAACACAGGCACTCTTGCATCATACTGCAAGGGTTCCTGCATTAAAGGGAAATTATTATTTGGCCCTTATTTACGAGGAAGTAACCAAGTCCGATGCCCCAAGCATTTTGGCTGCACCGTGCTGCGTTACTTTCACAGCACATCGATGCGTCATATTTACAACAATATGATGGATCCCTGTGCTCTCCTCTGTGCTGGCGCACAATTGGCTGCCAACGCAGGCAAACTTGCACCATGGTGCAAGGGTGCCTACATTGTGGGGTTGATTGTTTTAGTGCAGGAAGAGACACAAGAGGTGTTTTCCTCTTTCCATACATGCTGCAGAATGCTGTAGGCATAGAAAGAAGAAATAACCAGGAAAAATAAAAGCCTTTATCCTCATTGAGCCTCGTTACGCCTCCCTTTGAGAGGCATAGGATTCGGACGCATTCCCAGGTTTACGAAACCTTGTAAAACTTAGAAAGCGGTAGAACTCATGGGTGTTGCGTGGGCACACCCACAGCAGCACCCATGGAACTCCCCTTTCACGCAAAATGCTGCGTGATAAGGGGATGTATTTACAAGAACACCAAAAGCCACACAGGGTGGCTTTACATGTCCTTCTAAATATGGAGCGCCAAGCTGTGCTGCCAGTGCGTCACAAAAACCGATGCACCAGTGGCGCAAGGGGCTTGTAAATATGCCCCTTATATGCAGAAAGGTGTGTAAGGTGTCCATTCCTGCACATAAACAATCAATAATCGCGATTTGTTACTTCTGGTTGTATGATAGAGGCACAAGTAGATAAACCCGCTCACTCCATCACGCAGCATAAACCACAAATGCATCTTAACCAAGCCTTCCTTTACCATGCATGCCTTTACCAAGTAATTTTGTGGTAAAGGCATGAATGGTAAAGGGGTATGCATGGCTAAGGTTGCGACCCCCCTCCCTCCTAACTAAGCTACAAACTCCCCCACCCCACTTCCCGCCCTGAGGTCCAAAGGCAAATACCCCTAACCTTCCCCAAGCCCTATGCTATCCCTAACCCTTAATCGCTACCTCAACCCTCTCCCACCCCCTTGCGCTGTCACTACTACCCCAACCCCTCCCACTGCCTGTCGGCAAACTCCTATTTTAAAAAACTATTCGACCCCTGACCCTAAAAACGACCCGCCTTTCCCGAAGCCCTAAAAACTACCCCGACCACTCATTCCCATCCCCCTGTCCTGAGGCCTAAAACCCTGTCCATCAACCCTGTCCTATAACCTGACCCAACACAGCCCTGACCCAGCCCTAAAAACTACCCGCCCTCCCCTGAGCCCTAAAAACTACCCAGACTACCCATTCCCCTCTCCCTGAAGCCTAATTGCCTAACCTCTAATTAGTAAAACTACAGAGCTTCCACCACCATTGAAAACTACCCCTAACACCCCAGCCCTGAAAACGACCCCAATCCCCCCACCCTGATAACGAACCCAATCCCCCAGCCCTGAAAACTAGCCTGAACCCTCTCCAGCCCTTAAAACTAGCTCCATCTCCACAGCCCTGAAAACTAGACCGAACCCAACCCCCATCCCAAAAAACTACCCTGAGCCCCTTAGCCCTGAAAATTAAATTATCCCTGATCCCATCACAGAAACCTTCCCCGATTCACACCATCCCACAAAACAACCCCGACGCACCCCCCAGGCCACAAAACTACCACCGATGCCCCAGTCCAGAACAGTATGCCGAACCACCCCAGGTCACAAAACTACCCCTCACACCAGCCAAGAAAATTATCCCGACACACCCCCAGCCCAGAAAACACCCCTGACCCCCCCAGCCCAGAAAACTACCCCTACCCCCAGCCTACAAAACTTCCCCCCAACCACCCAGCCCACAAAACTACCCTAACCCAGCCCAGCAAACTACAGTGACCCCCCAGCCCAGAAAAGTACCCACAGGCCAGAAACTACAGCCCCACTTACCTCACTGCGAATCACTTCCTGCAAAGTCTTCTTGCTTCCTTCGCCAGCTGTCAGCCTTAAGACTGCAGTGCTCTGACTGTTTCCCTTTACTTCTATGGCCAGCACACATAGAAATAGCAATTCACAGAACCAACTTAAGACAAAATCCTAAACTTACTACTTTTGGTATTCACAGAAGTTAGGGGCATATTATAAAGGGATTTATGCCCGCTTTTTTGCCTTTAAAAGCCAAGAAAGCGGAGATAAAATGATCTCCCTATCAGCAACAGAGTGCTAACATGCAAATTTGCATGTTAGCACCCTTTTTCTCTACGCTTCCCCTTGCATCTCTAATGAGATGCAAAGGGGGCGTTCCAGAGAAAAATAATAGGTGAAATGTTGTTAAGCAACTTTTCTCCTATTATCAAGGATATCGCTAACCCTGTTAGTGATAAAAAAAAGCAGCGCTAACCGCGGTTAGCACTGCTTTTTTTACACCTGGGGGCATATTACCAACAACTAGCGATAATTATCACTATGTTGATTAGCAGCAATATTATTATCGCCGAGCTCCGACGATTTTTATCACAGATAAACCTTGCTATTATCAAGGTTTATCGGCTGAAATGCATGAATATCGCTGAAAAGTCAGCGATATTCATGCATTACCGAGCTAATGCTCTTAGCCATGTTATCCACCTCCCATTGGATAACATGGCTAAGAACTGCTCTGGGCAGGCGTTAGCTTTAGGAGATATTCGAGCTTAGCGCAAATATTTCCAAAAGTAGGTAATAGGAGATAGCGGTGTTAGCGACTGTTTCCAGTCAGTAACATCTTGGCAGCCCACTTTGCATGTCATTAGCGATAAATATCGCTGACATGCAAAGCGGGCCCCAAGATGATCACTATCTCCTACTAGCTGTCGCTAACTGGTGTTAGCGACAGCTAGGTAATAGGGCGATAAAATTATCGTCGCTTTAGCTGGAAAAATTCCCGCTAAAGAGGCGATAAGGCCCTTGGTAATATGCCCCTCTGTATATTCCTGACTTAGCCATGATATCCTTTGGAAGGTGGATATCAGGCTAAGTTTGTGAGCCCCTATCATCAAGGTAACGCCAAACTTGGAGAGATTGTCGTTGGTTTTCCAGCGATAATCTCTCAATTGGCAGTTAGCGCAAGGATTTTTATCACTTCTGAGATAAACCTTGCTAATAGCAAGTTATCTCTGCTATAATTTCCGGCAATGCTTAGCGTTAAAAAATTCGTTGCTAAGCATTGTTAGAGATAAATATCGCTAAACGTTGGTAATATGCCCCTTAGTTATTTTGTCTTAAGACAGACTTAGGACAGACTTAAGACAGAACCCTAACTTAAGTCTGTCTTAAGTCTGTCTTAAGACAAAATCCTAACTTCTTAGTTCTGTGAATCGGGCCCCATTAGTTTATGTGCAGGAAGCAAGACCTTCCTGCACATAAAAGAATAATTAATGGAATTTTGCTCTTTCTCTGTGTGTTGTACAATGCAGCGCACATAGAAAAAGCAAAAAATGAGGAGAAATAAAAAGTATTCCTCCTCGTTACACCATTCTAACGCCTGCTATTGCACGGTGGTAGTTTGTAGCACTGCCTCAGACTTACACCTCCTTGCAAATCTGGGGCAGCTTCAAAAGCAATGGGTGAACGCCCACAGCAATACCCATTTCATGCCCCTTTCACGCTAAGTGATGCATGTAAAGGGGCCTTATGTACAAGGTAGAATAAGCCACAAAAAGTGGCTTAACGCAGCTTTGTAAATATGGAGAAGGGGTCGCCACCAGAACGTTGCTAAAAGTGACTTTCTTCTGGCGATATCCGTTTCTAAATATGCCCCAAAGTGCACCAGCTCGAGGTGAGAGCAAAAATGCTCCATATCTTTGTAAATATAGAGCATTTCTGCCTACTCCCTTTAACACAATGCAATGCAGCAATTTCCTTTGCTGCACCGTATATAGTCCTGCTGGCCACGTCATGCAGCAGCACCTCTCATAGGGCAGACGTAACAGCCAGGGCTGGCTCTAGGGCGGTGCGATCAGTGACACTGCTGACTTGGGATGGGAGCATCATTTTTTCAAGTATATTATCATTTAAAAAGCACCTGCTGCCACGTACCTGGCCTCCAGGAATTTTCAGGCCTCAATTAAAATGCCAAGATAACCCTGGTGATAATCGTCTTCCTTTAAAGAGTCCAGAGGTTTGTCTAGTGGAGGTTGTGACTCATCCTAAGGTAGCACAGAAGGTTAAAATGCCTGCTGCTAAGAATGTGTACTATGCAGATAACAAAGTGCATATAATGTAAATAGGTCAGTAGGCTACTGCTCCTGTAAAGAGCTCCTTTTGTACCTTGTCCATTATAAGTTAAAATCCTAATATAGAACATTGAGCTATTAATTGCCATCAAAGAGCTGCGTGCAAACTGCAAGGAATATGTTAGATCTGTGGGCCCGATTCACAGAATGAACTTAAGACTCAATCCTAAACTTACTATTATTTTGGTATTCACAGAAGTTAGGATTTTGTCTTAAATTTGTCTTAAGACAGACTTAAGACAGACTAAAGACAGACTTAAGACAAAATCCTAACTTCTGTGAATACCAAAAGTAGTAAGTTCATTCTCTGAATACCAAAATAATAGTAAGTTTAGGACTGAGTCTTTAGTTCATTTTGTGAATCGGGCCCTTAGATCCAACCATCTTCGCCTCATGTTTTGCCCACGTTTCCGTCTGGCACGTACGGGTGGCAGGGCTTTTACCGTGGCCACCTCCAGATTGTGGAATCTATTACTGATGGAACTCAGATTCTTGACATGTGAGCCTCTGTTTCGAAGGAAACTTAAGCCCTGGCTCTTTTCTCTGATCTAGCCTCATCGAACCTCTCCAGCTCACCCTTTCTGACCTTCTCATGTTTTCAGCGCCGGGACACCCCCGTTGGGGGTAGCTGACCGCTTTACAAATTTCTAAATAATAATAATAATAATAATAATGGGGATAATTTAATGGTTAGTCCTGCGAGCTGAGAGCAGGGAAAACTGATTACTGCCTTACTGATCCTTACTGTAGTGCTCAGCCCCGTGTTGACTGAGGAACCCTCGAAGAGGATGCAGTGACTGGCCAATTAGTTAAGTTAACCCCTGGCTAGGGGTCCGATACTGCATAGTGAAGTGCTGTTTATTCTTGCCTGATTATAATGGCCTGTTGATTCTTGAGGAATGGAAAGTTGGGTTATGTCTAATGAGATGGTTACTCCTCCTGCCCAATGCAGTGTTCTCTGAGAGCCTCCAGTTTAGCCATGAAATGTTTAATACTGATTGAGGAGATGTTTATCCTGGCGTAAGGAGGTGTCCAGTTCTATTCAAAGTGTTTACTGAAAGGGTTTCCTCCAATCAACGAAATGTTTACTCTGGTTTACTGACATGCTGGTTTCAGGAAATGTTTATTGCAATATGCCGTGTTGATCAAGGAATCACACCCTTTACTCCTGCAGTGAAATGATTATTGAAATGTGCTGCATTGATGATGAATGTTCTCGTTTTACCTCGTGAAATGTTCTGGATTAATAGGGGTAATGCACTGCTTATTCAGGCATCAGGAAACAAGACGGGTTTACCCTAAGGAAATGGTTATTCCTGCCTTAGGGAAAGTGCTTATTCTCTCCTGAGGAAGGTATATCTGTACCCGATGAAAAGTTTTCCTGCCTATCTAAGGAAGCGTTCTTTCCCTGCCTGCGGACGGGGTTATGCCTGAGTTCATATGAAAGGTTTCCTCCTGTCTAATAACCAGCTTATTCGTGCAAAGGAGATTGATGAAAGGTTCACCCTTGCTTGGTGAGAAGTTAATTGATTTGCCTACTGAACAGGTTACTCACCTGAAGACCTGTGGACTCTTGCTACAGGATATGCTCATCCTTGCCTGATGTGCTGGTTGTCCATGCTAATTCTTGCAGGAAATGTTTTATCCTGGTTTAAGCCATGCTGATTTCTAATGCCATGAAATGTTTGTTGTGAAGTAATGGAATGCTAATTCTCTAATGAAATGAGTAAAGCTGCGTCGTGAAACGTTTAAATGCCTAAGGAGATGTTTATCTTTGCATAAGGATATGTTTATTCCGGCTCATAGGGATTACGGAAAGGTTTACTTCTGACTAATTAAATGTTTAATCCTGTTTAGTGCTGCAATCCCTGAAGGCCTACAGTTATCTAGTGAAAGAGTTACCCTTACCTACTGAAAGGGTTTACCTTGGTCAATTAACTGTTCTACATTTAAGGAAATGGTTATTGCAATATGCTATATTGATTACTGAACTGCTCCCTTTACTCCCCTCTAAGGAAATGCTCTGATGAAATGGAGATACTGTGATTTTTGCTTACCCTGACTCTGCTCTAGATAAAAGTTTATCATTTTAATCAAAACTCACCGAAGTGACGTCAATCATTGCGTGCATTTTATTGTCTCAGTGGATGCGTGTGCTGTGTAGTCACTTAACACCTAAGCTTTCGGGTGCCTACCTGCTCGTGCCAGGCTACCCCCCGGGGAACTGGAGGTCCCAGTTCTTACATTGGTGGCAGCGGTGGCATTCAGGACCTGTGACTATACAGCACCCTCCAGTGAGACGGAGTGCGCCGCAATTAGACTGGACACCTATCGTGCCTGCAAGCATAATTAATTGCCCCACTGTCTAGCCTGCAGAGTGTGTGTAGAGACCTGTTTGATACAGAATTGTTACCTACGTCCTAGTGCGTTCCCTTTATTTTATCTAGGTCCCCACCTGGCAAAATGGAGTTCCAGCTGGCCGACCTGAAAGAGTACACAGGGGCACAGCCTTGGGAATTTTGTCAGGGGATGGGGGTGCCGGTTCGGTGGAGAGCCGCAAAGGAGGAGCTCCATACTCCTTTGAGGGCATGGGTAAGGGCCCACCCAGAGGGGAGAGGGGATGGGGAACAGGAGGGGCAGGTCACACCAGGAGAGGCGGGCGCTCCAGATGGACTAGACCTACTGAACACTCTGATGAGTGGAAATGTGTCGTCAGAAAGACGTTCCGAGACAGTCAGTAGGGTATCTAGGAGGAGTGCGTCATCCAAGGTGTATGAGGACAGGAGGTAGGAGAGGCGATTGAGATTGGAGCTTGCCCAGCTGGAGCACGAGAGGGATAGAGAAAGGGAAGATAAGGAGTTCGCAATGGAAAAAGAGAAATTAGCATTGGAAGAGAAGAAGCTGGCGCACGAGCTTCATCTTAAAGAGTTGGAGCTTAGAGCCTTACAATTAGGTGCGCCAAGAAATTCTAATGGTGGCAGCGTACCCGAGGTTCGGGGGAGTGATCCTGAAGGGAGTGGTGCAGGGATCTTCCGACCCAGCGAGGCGGGAGAGGTGAGGAGTAACCCAGCTAGGTCCCAGGATAGTGAGAGGGTTGTAGGGCCTCACATCCCATCTACAGGAGGGAGTGAGTCAGGGAGGTGTCCCGAGGTGCCCTAACCGCAGTCACAGGGCCTGGAGAGTTCCATAAGGGCACCCAGGGTTGGGAGCCTAGGCTGTCCTGTTGTGCCTTCCAGTAAAAGGGATCCCCTCATGTCAGAAGAACCCGGAGCATCAGTAATCGGAACTCCAGTGGTTCGGGGTTCTGACCAGTCACAGGGTTTAGATCCTGGACTGGGGTTGCAGGTTCAGGAGTTATCTGACCTGGAGGGAGGGGTACCTGTAATCCAGGTCCCTACCAGTTTGACTTCCAGGGGTACTTCTCCCGGTGGGAGGGTGCGGAACTCTGGGAGGGGGTGCGGTGGGAGGAAGGACTCTCCTCTGTCACCGGCTCAGCCACAGGGCGCAGATCCCGGGTTGGGTGGCCAGATTGAGGGTTTTCCTGACCTGGCGGGTGGGACATCGGTAACCAGAGTCCCCCCGGATTTGACTCTCAGGGGTACTACTCCGGTTAGGAGGGTGCGGAACTCTGGGAGGAGGTTCCGAGGGAGGGAGGACTCACCCCTGTCACCAGTTCAACCTAAGGGTCTAGACTCTAAGTTGGGGAGAGAGTGGTCTTCTGAGGGTGTCCCGCTTAGGAAGAATGGGCGGAACCCCAGAAGGAAAGGTAGGGGGAGGAGAGCCTCACCCCTGGTGGCTGGTCAGCCTGAGGGTTCAGACTCCAGGTGGGATGACCAGTGACCGTTTGGAGCTGCAAGGAGGAGAAGGAGGGTGGTCAAATGGTGCTACGGGCCTGGGGATACTGCCCCCCACTCTGCGAGAGAGTTAGGGCCAGAAACTTTTAGACTGTCTAGAGGCCAGACCTGGCCACATCCCACTAGGAAACACCAGTGGGGGGTTTGAATGGTGAAGAGCTCCTAGTGGCTGCTAGGCCCCGATGAGCATCCAGGTTACTCGGGCCAATTAACTGTTTATGCCTGGGGACATGCGTGTACTTAATTAACTGATTTTTTTTTGTTTTTTTGTTAAACCTTTAGTTTAGCATTCAGTAGAAATACAAGCATGGGCCTACAACCGCTGGGGCCGCCCACTAGACAAATTAAAATTTGTTGATATCACAATACGACACCGCTCATCAGCCGACAACCCAAAGGTCCGGCAGCGATTCAGAGTAAAACTTGTATTGGAATGCATAGCTGGATTTCAGGATAAGACAGAGGTTTCATTTTATATTATATAAGAGAGGATCAGGTGCCATACAATCAAACAGGAGAATGCGGGGGGCAGGGTGAAAAACAGGATATACATGTAATGACCACTATAATGGAGATTTGGCACCAGAGCATATAGGTCGGTACAAAAGAACACACAATATACATTTCCATGTTGCGCCAATACTCGAGGCCTGCCCGCCCATAAATCAGGATATCATAAAAGCAAAAGCACAAAGTACAAGCATACAATAGGAATCCGAATGATTCGTAGCTATACTGACCCTACGAGAAAGAAAGGGAAAGAAGAAAGGCCATAGAAAATAAAAAAGGCAAAAAAAAAAAAAAAAACTCCAGCCCCCACCCTGCACCCCTGCAAATGGCTACAGCCTAACCCCAGTAGCAGCGTGCCTGTCGCCCCTAACAACTAAAACCCCAAAGGGAAGGAAAAAGAAGAACGGTGGAAGGCATATCCATGTGGGCTCCCAGCCCCTTTAGACCCCCCGCCTGAAACAGCCACCCCCTAACACTAAAAGACAAACTTATGACAGCAATGTAGAGAAATTAGAGGGTACCGTGAGACACCGCCCAGCGTCTTAGAGCAAACAGTTGCAGGTCCAACACTTGTAAAAGCCATGCCAACACATCCCGATCCAGCCGATCTCAACCTTGGCCCTTCCGAACGAAAACACGAACCCCTTCCAGCGAGACCCAAAGGCACACAAAGAAGCAATACAGAAGAAAAGAGTCAGCAGAAATCAGCCCATGGCTACCAGCAGGCAGTGAGTCCACAGGAACTGTAGATGCAGACGAACTCTCCCTCCGAGATGAACAGTCCCAATGTGTCTTGAACAGGAGTCGTAGCGTCGCCAGGAAAGGAGAAGATGACCACAAAATGGATGGAAAGTCACAGACAAAAGTCTCCGGGAGGGGAACGCCTGACGATATCTCCAAAGCCGGTAGTGGTGGAAAGTTCAGCAATACCATGCCATCCTCAGAAACACCATCCACCAGGGCACCATCCGATGGTTCCAGTACTCGTATCGTCACGGGGGTCTCGCACGGAGTCAAAATGGCCACGTTTTGAATGGCTGCAGAATCCCGGTTCAACAATAAGGCCAGGCCCGGTTCCACCAGGAGCATTTCAGATAGGTGCGTGTCCAATTTGCTCAACAAAGTATCCACATGTGAGCGGAATGCCCAAAGTTCTGCCAGTATTAACCTCAGTGATGGCTCATGCACCGTTCGATCCATATTCTCGTGCTCGATATCAATCACTATCACCTCCCCAGGTGAATCTGGCATCCTCGGGGGGGACAGACAGGATCTCGAACGTGCAAATGCGAAGGGTGACCAGTCTTTGTTCGCAACCATGGTCAACCCAGTTAAGGCCGCAGGCCGGTGACCCCGAACCACCGAACCCCGGCGGGCGGGAACCGGTGTCGCGGGACGGGGGCCCCCACCCGCAGCCAGCAGCACGCCGACTCACTCCTCCATCGATACTGAGCAATGAAAACGATCACCACCAAATCTGGGCTGAAACAAAGCCTCCACTCCGGTCGACCGGGCCCAGCCTGAGTCTCCTGGCCGATGTTGTTGCACTACAGCCCGGCTGTGGAAGTACTCCAGGCCCTGCTTCACCGCTGGAGCAGGTCGCAAACTTAAACTCGATGCAACTCCGTCAAACAAGCCGATAAAAGTTTCCGGATTTCACCATCGGAGTGCAGGACAGTTCATGCACACAGAGACTAGGCGTTAAGTCAGGATAACATGCAGGATATCGCGGCGGGTTATGAGGGTCGACGGAGCCGGGAGCCTAAGCAGCCATCTTGCTTGCTGACGAAGCTCCTTCCTACTTAATTAACTGTTGATGCTTGATGACATGTCGATTTATCTAGCAGTGGATTAGCCCTGCGCAAGGGAATTGATAGACTCACTGTAATGAGTTACCTGTAATGAACTGTTATTCTTATAGGAGGCAGTGCTCCTTCTTACTGCCTGGAAGGCTGGTTCATGATTAATGGAAATACCCAATTCATGTGATGAAAAGGTTACGGTGAAAGGCTATGTTATTTACTGAATTGCTACCTTTGCTCAAATGATAACAATGCTTTAATGAAATATCCTAGGAAATGTCGATGAATTGATTGCCCTGATCTTATTCCTATAAAAAGCTATTGATTTTAATCAAAAGTACTGGTGTGGTCTCCATCATTGCGCACACTTCTTGTCTCAGTGGATGAGTGAGTGTGGTGTGTAGCTACTTTACACGTAAGCCCCTGGTTGCCTACCTGCTCGAGCCAAGCTACCCCCCCGGGGAACTGGAGGCCCCAGTTCTTACACCCAGTGATTCCCCAGGCCCTAGGCCTGCTTTCTATTCCTTAAGTGGTTCTTATACCACTATTTTAGTATATGGCTTGTGAGGCCCCTAAGGCAAAACGTATACTGTTCAACTTATTGTATGCTAATTAGGTTCCTTGTATTGTACTTTTACCTCTGGCCTCATAAAGAGTGCAGAGGGGTTGAGTTTAGAATAAATCCATACTAATATAATAAAGAGAGAGCCCAAACCTTTGAGGCGGGTAATCTCAGGAACCACAGCACCAATCACAACACCCAATAGAGCGTTGGAAAGGGCAGTTGCAGCAGAAGGACATAGGCTATGCAGACGCCCACCATATACATTTAAAAAGTAAAAGAACCGTGCCCGCAAGTAGTCCCTTGTGGGCGTGTCTGCGTTGTGCTGTGGGCTTGTGCTGGGGGGGGAGTGACAAATGCTGGGGCTTGTGGTACGTTCCGCCCTTCGGGCTGGACTGTTCCCATGAGGCACAGGGTCAAGGCTGATTTGCATGTGGCCATGTCTGAACTTGGGTGGTGTGGAGTGCAAAGAAACAATGGATTTAGGCCCAGATCTCTGTACTGGGGCGAATGTATGACATTGTTCTGCATTCTGTCCATCAACTGTTGTTTTTGCATTTGTCACCCCAAGTGGGATTGGGTATGTGAGTCCCATGCTCTCCACACCACTGGAGTCAAGCTATCCTGGTAGAAGATGGTTGATAGCCAAAAATCAGCCTTTGATGATTGAGTCAGGTCCAGGAAAGACATGGCTTGGCAGTTTGGCCTGGACTGTTCCCATGAAGCACAGGGTCAAGGCTGAGGTGGTGTGAAGTGCAAAAAAATGATGAGTTTAGGCCCAAACCTCTGTATTGGGGTGAATGTATGACATTGTTCTGCATTCTGTCCATCAACTGTTGTCTTTACATTCCGCCCTTCATGCCATGTCTCATATCGTGTGCTGGGGGTGCGCTTTTAGTCAAATATGTCATTGTTTTTTCTTCCCAGATTCTGTACATTCCAGCTCCGGGTCTCCACCCTGCTCCCCATAATCAAAACCCACCGGTACTCCTTAAAATACCCCAACACCCTTAAACACTAACCCATCTTATCCCTAAAATACCCCTGTACCCCAAAACCCAAACTTAGCCCTGAACCCTTAAAATACCCCTGTACCCCAAAACTACCCCTGAACCCTAAAAATACCCCTGCACCCCAAAACGCAAACCTAGTCCTGAACCATAAAAATAACCCTGTACCCCAAAACCCAAACCTACCCCTGAACCCTAAAATTCCCCTGTATCCCAAAACCCAAAATTAGCCCTGTACCCTAAAAATACCCCTGTACCCCAACACCCATACCTCTCCCTAAACCCTAAAACTACCCCTGTACCCCATAACCAAAACTATATCTGAACCCTTAAAATACCCACACACTCCAAAACATATACCTTAGTACCCCAAAACATATACCCCTATACCTATACTTACCTTATCCAAACAAAAAAAAATGATTTTACCATTCATGCATTTACAACGAATTTCGTTGTAAATGTATGCGTGGTAAAAGCATATAAAATGTAATGCCATGCGTTAAAATGGCATTGCGGAGTCATGGTACTTTCGTAATGAAAGTATGCGGAGTGATGGTATGCGGAAAGAAAGTTGCAGAAAAATGGGTGTTTATCCTCCCCCGGTAAGTACATTGGTGGCACGGCGGCCCTCATCTCCAGCAACATACTCATATTTTTGGACCACCGATTTTAAAAATGCACAGGTCTCTCTCATTGATGGCCAGCACCGACATACACTTTTAGGCACACCTCCCGCCACAAATTCTAGAATTGCGAACTTTAGAGCTGGGGAGCTACGTTCGTATCTCGGCATCAGCTCAACATCCGGTGATTCCAGGCAAATCGCTTTGCCTCCTCGTGCCTACCACAAATTAATGTGTTCTTCTGTAATGTAAATTGTGCTCATGCCATGTTGTCGAGTTCGCGCTATATAATATTTCAAGGAAAAATAAAGTAGGGCAACTCGAGTTCACACACTATTGAACGCGCACTCTTAAGTGCATCAGCAGTGCACTGTGAATCGGAGCGTTTCACAGGTCTGTCACAGATAAGAAATGCTATCAAGACGAAATCCTACAAAACAATAAACTACTGGCCGGCAGCAATTCATACCCGGACAACGTCGGGACGGGCTGCTAGTACATATATATTTGATATATACCTTGCGTGGTGTGCTTTCATTTGGTACTCAAAAGATTATAAATGGTAAAACAACTTGCTTAACTCGTCTCCAAGTCTTAGCCTGAAGGCTGCTCTCCACAGCTACCACTAAGGATAGCTTTCTATAAGATTGACTTTATAGCCTACCATCAATAAGGGTCAATTGTACTGGTGCTAGGTGCCCACTAGAATAGTGGACATCATATATCAGGCCAACTTCTCGATCTGACCGCCAAGGTGGACGCATTGCTATTGTCTACAAAAGCACACTCTGACTGACCATGCACTCTATTGACCCTACGGCGACCATGCAACACCTCCACTTCCAGATCTGGACCAAGTCCAACAACACCCTCAGCAAGCACCCTCATCTACAGGCCCCCCGGCCCATGACCCCCTATTCACAGATGATCGGAGACCTCATCTTCCACCTGGAAAACCTCAGTGACTAGAACACCACCACCCTCCTGGAGATCCTCACAACATCGGACTCAAGGAGATAGTCACCGCACCAACCCACATATCCAGACACACGCTCATCCCCGTCTTCTCCGCCAGGAGGAACATTCAACTACAGCCACACCACAAAACTCTCTTGGACTGTCCATCATTGTATACATCACTACTTCACCAGGCACACCATACACCACCGCCATCATTGCCCCCTCCCCGTTGTAGCTGGATCAAGGCCACGGAAGAAGTTCTCATCAATGGGGGCGCTAGAGGGCGCACTGCTGAATGGCCGCACTCGCGTGAGGCTCCAGCAACCTGGCATTGTGATCCGACATTTATCCTCTTATCCCTGCACGCACCCGCCTGAAAATCCCCACGGAGGGGCAGCCTGCCACCCTTCACACTCAGTGAAACTTTGGTGGCTCTACTCTAAAAATCCCCGGAGTTGTGGCCCGCGGAACCCTCCCCGGCTGACGTGACCTTGCGGAGACGGAGCTCGCTGTCGGCCCCATGACTTAGGTGAGCCCGGGGACTACCACGAGGCGGACAGGCCTCGAGCACTTCGGATGCGGCGCAGCTGGGACTGGCGCTGAAGCGGGCCTCGAGCAGGGGCTACGAGGTACGAGGTACGGGCGCCGCGCACTACCTTGGACACAAGGGATGTGAAGGTGGGATGCCCCCGCCGCTCTCCCACTACGGACATACCCCATAATCGCCGAGCTAGGCGCGCCATCTTGGCGCCATAAGAGACTGGCTGAGAAATACCGGAAGGAGTCCTGAAACGCCCGTAACCTCCCTCACTATCACCTTACACGGCCTCGGAGCCTGCCTGTTGCCGGTGTCCCGACAAGCGGACAGCCCAGATTGCCTGGCGCCCTTGCTCCTACCCTTTGGGCGCTACGTCTTTTGCTACAGTTCCTACGCTTTCTCCTGCGGGGCCTGTCTACACCTGCACTGCACTATTTCTCGCTGTGAGCCACCCCGCAGACACTTGCTGAGCTTCCCCCACTACCTGGCTCATTAGCTGCGAAAACGGCGTTGCTGCACCGCGCTGTATAGTGTGTGGCCACTATATCCTCCACCAGCCCTTCTCCGACGGCGGTGAAAACAGCGCAACGGCACAGAAAGTCCATACATATCTTTGCCGACATGGGGAAGCCAGACAGTCGCCAACCCAAACTGCAGTTTGAAACTGCGTCGCAGAAAAAGGGGACACGGCACACAGGAGACGCGGTGCCACCCCGAAGCCCGGTCACGGAGGCCTCAACATCGACTCTGCTGACCCCGGATATGGCCGCTATCCTGCAAGAAATGCGTCAAGGCTTTGCGACAGTGGTCGACAAAGTAGACAGGCTTACCTCTAGGATGGACAGCATTGCCCAAAAGATGGATGTCCATGAAGAACGCATATCTGAGGCGGAACGCAGAATATCGGCAAATGATGACACGACCGCGGCACATGACACTCGTCTTGCCAGAATGGACAATGTCCTGAGGGTAATCGCTGCCAAGAACGAAGAGTTGGAAGCCAGGAGCCGGCGGAATAATATTCGCGTCACGGGCATTCCGGAATCGACCAACACGGGGAGGATGGAACTGTATGTCGAGAAACTTCTTACAGCAACGGTTGGGGCAGAAGCTCTTTCGGCTCACTTTATTGTGGAACGCGCACATCGCTCCCTTGGCCCTCAACCCCAACCGGGGACCCCACCGCGACCCATAATTGCCCGCCTGCTCAACTACCGAGATCGCGATGCGGCGCTAAAAGCAGCCAGAGCGAACCAGAACCTGACATATGATGGCGTGCCCTTCTCGATATACCCTGACTTTACCCCGGTGGTTCAAGAACAGCGACGGAAATTTCTTGCTGTTAAAAGGAAGCTTCGTGATTTGAACATTGACTATGCTCTCCTGTACCCGGCCAAGTTACGAGTCACTCACCAGGGTACACAGCACTTTTTTCTTAACCCACAACAGGTCGAGGATTACCTTAAGACCCTGCCCAAAAGACCCAAGCGGACTGCGGACGCTGAAGACTTAAATACATCTGGTCCCGAATAAGTGGCGGCTGGCTCTCTTCAATTCATCCTCCTGCAACTGGTTGGTTAATCTTCACTCCCCTCGATGGTAGGGGGAATTCATCCTGCTCGGAGATGGCTGCGGCTGCCCCTGGGGGTGCCATGGACGGGTGTTGGACTGCAGGTGGTAATGTATGCCAGGCCCCACCCCCTTCATCCCTCTCTGCTCCGAGGGTGACCCCGAGGGTGGACAAGCACGGAGTGGGATGGCTGGGGGTGATGGACCGTGCACCTCTGATGACCCCAACAGGGTGTTCCCCAATGACATTCACGTGGTTGCTTGTTTGTTGGTTGCTATTTAGCACTGTTTTGGTTTTTGGGTGGGGGGTGGGAATGGGATGCTGGCGAGTTGGGGTGGCTTCAGTGGGTGGGGGGTGGTGGACTGACGTTTGGGCAGAACGGGCTAGTACTGGGAGATGTGGACCTTTGGGGAAGTTTTTGAAGACGCACTGGAGGTGGGCCATCTCCCTGCCTCCATGAGAGTTGCCCTCATTACATCGCTGCTTAAACCAGGAAAACCCGCCTCGAGCTGCGACTCTTACAGACCGTTGTCCCTATTAAACTGCGACGTTAAAATCCTCGCGAAACTGATTGCGACACACATCAGCCTCCTCCTGCCTGCTCTTATCCTTCCGGATCACGCCGGATTTGTCCCTGGAAGGGCAACATCACATAATCTCCGTACCTTTTTCTCGGTATACGACTCCGTCCATGAGGACCTCCCGATGGCAGCCATTTTTTTAGACGCCACCAAGGCGTTTGACTCGCTCGAATGGGACTATGTGTTTAAAGTTCTGGAGCGAATGGGTTTCCCGCCTCTCTTTATTTCCTGGATTAAATTACTGTATATGCATCCAACTGCCAGAGTACTCATCAATGGGAAATTGTCGTCGGAATTCCCGATCACCAGGGGGACAAGACAGGGATGCCCCCTGTCCCCCCTTCTGTTTGCCATAGCCACTGAACCCCTGGCGGCTAAATTGCGACAGCATCATCAGGATAGGGCACTGCGCTGCTTTCAGAGACAGTTACTCGTCTCTATGTATGCTGATGATATCACCCTCTACGTCCGCCACCCAAGCGATAACTTACATCCCATACTCCGAGAATTCATTCGGTTTGGTGCTCTCTCGGGGGTTCAAATCAACTGGAAGAAATCATGTATATTCCCCCTTACTGCCTTGACAGTTCAATTCCCGCTGGAATTCCCACTTGCCTGGAGCACAGGGGATTTTAAGTACCTAGGTATACATGTGGAAAAGAGTAGAGGAGAACTGATGCGTGCGAACTATGGCACTGTGATGGACAAGATGAGCGACAATATATCTAGGTGGATCACGCTCCCTCTTTCCATGGCGGGACGTGCCTCATTAGTCAAAATGGTCATACTCCCTCAACTTTTGTATTTATTCTTGAATATTCCGTACCACCCCGGATCCTATTTTTTTCGTCTGCTACGTTCGGAATTGCTCCGACTAGTGTGGGGTGGTAAAACGCCCAGACTCAAATGGGAGATCCTTGTCCGGCCATTCTCACAAGGGGGATTTGGCATCCCTGACTTTGAGCTCTATTACCGGGCTGCTCAGGCCCACTATGCGTACTTTTGGGTGCGCCAGCAAAGATATATGCCTCAACTGGCGGCTGAGCACTGGTTGGCACACCCGATCCCTATTGAAGGCGCGCTCTACTCCCAGGTTGAAGGTAGGGACAAGACCCCTTCCACTGTGTCGAGCACGGTGACGGCGTGGCACTCTATTGTGTCTAAGCTGGACTTGCACTTCCTATACGCACCGAACCTGCCGCTGGCCTATCACCCACAGATGCCGCTCCTACAAGAGGCTGGCTTTCAAAAACTATTGAAAAAGATTAGTGTCACTACGTGGGGAGACTTATACCTAGATGGCGTCTTCCGAACTCGGGAACATTTATATGAGGGCATCCACCCAACACCTCTGGACTTGTTTTATTATGTCAGGCTCAGACACGGACTGCAAGCTATCACGCCTGATTTCCCCTGCGAGCCCCCGGTGCTACCTCCCTTACAAAACATGCTGCTTCACGACCATCCTATTAAACTAGTGTCTGCACTCTATAAATCTATACGAACCAACATGACATACACTGCTCTGCCCGCTAGGCAGAAATGCGAACAGGATCTAACCTTGACTTTCACGGACACACAATGGGAATTTTGCCTACAGCAAACTGAGCGCATATCATCTAACAGCCGTTATAGGATAATCCACTATAAATTTCTGCACAGGCTGTACCACACTCCAGCGCGTCTACACAGATTCCAGCTTAGACCTACAGATGCTTGTGACAGGTGTGGGGCCCCAGGGGCTGATTTCCTTCACCTTGCATGGGGATGTCCTGAAGTGAATAGATACTGGACTCAGGTATTTCAAGCCCTCTCCAAAATGATACACATGACGGTGGATCCACCCCCCTTGGTGGCCCTTCTGGAGTATGTTGCACCTTTCCAAGCAGCTCACCGCAAATATGTGGCACTGGCTATGCTTCTGGCTAAACGCAGGGTGGCCTGTAGATGGGGGCGGGGAAGAGCGCCCAAGTTCACGGATTGGTTGAGTGATATGGTGTACTGCCAGGAACAATTGCATACCTATTCTGAACTATTGCCGCCTGCTTCTAGGCCTACTGATATATGGGCCCCGTTACAATGTTATTTGATAACTGATCCGCCCGAGGATGACAGCACTTGACGGTGGGCGGTAGAGTTCCGTCGATGATGTGTCTTGGTCTTGCAGTGTAGCACCTGGACTGCTAGATATGGCATGATGTGTTTGCTGCCTCCTCCCTATCCCCCCCCCCTTACCCGACCGCGACTGACAGCAATTGCAGTTGGAAAGTAATGATCCTTAGATGATGCTATTTTGGACTTGCGATACAGCCCCTGGGCTACTGTATATGGCATGTTGTGTCTGCTGCTTCCTCCCTTCCCCGTCCCCCTCCCCCCCTTTCCCCCCCCCCATTTCCCCCCCACTCTCCCCCCTCCCCTCTCTGTCCCCCTCCCTGCCCCCCCCGTTCAGGACCCTATGTGGGGAACCCCGTCCTCAGAGACGTCCCCGGATGCCTGTCAGCCCGCTGCTTCCGATACTGTGGCTCAGCCTTCCCTCTTTTGTGGTCTCATGACTCTGCCACTCTGACAGCCCCGTGCCTACCGAGATTAGATAAGCCCGCCTGGATGCCCGTGTGCCCCCCCCCCCCCATCATTCCTGAGTTTGTATAGACACTGCACATGTTAGTGGTTATATAAAAATTTAAAAAACTCGAGACTCATTTATTTAGCTGTGAAGACGCGCCACTTGTCACTTCGATGGAACTGTTGGCAGAATTGTTTTTAGCGCACAAACATGTCGAAAATAATTTGTATTTATGTATGCACTGATAGCGGCCGGCCTCCGGGTTGTTGGCGAGACGCTGTGTAATCCTGACAATGCTCAATAAATGTCTTGAACCAAAAAAAACAAAAAAAAAGAAGTTCTCATCAATTCCCTCAGCACCACCACTTCGCCAATGCTCACAGACACCAACGCCACAGCAGACAACCTCTACCGATGGATCTCTAACTGTGCCAACACCCTGGCACCCCTCAAGAACATCCAGGCAAAAAACACTCCAAGAAGGCCAACTGGTTTCCTCCTGCCCTCCACAAGTCAAGATGCACCTGCAGACGTCTTGAGAAAAGATGGAGCCACAATATCAATCAACTCCGCAACACAGTCACCCTTGCACCATGGCGCAAGGGTGCCTGCGTTGGCGCCTGGCAGCCATTGTGTGCCAACGTACGGCAAAAAGACAAGGGGGCTTATTCATGAGCCCATTCTTTAGAAATCTGTTTAGATAGCTCCTCAACCGGTATAGCTAGCATAACTGCTTTCTATAACATTACGAATGAAATCCATACTAATATAATAAAGAGAGAGCCCGAACCTTTGAGGCAGGTAATCTCAGGAACCACAGCACCAATCACAACACCCAGTACAGAGTTGGAAAGGGCAGTTGCAGCAGAAGGACATAGACTATGCAGATGCCCACCATATACATTTAAAAAGTAAAAGAACCATGCTAGAAAAGTAGTCCCTTGTGGTCGTGTCTGCTGTGGGCTTGTGCTAGGGGGGCGTGACAAATGCTGGGGGCGTGTGGTACGTTCCGACCTTCGGGCTGCACTGTTCCCATGAGGCAAAGGGTCAAGGCTGATTTGCATATGGCCATGTCTGAACTTGGGTGGTGTGGAGTGCAAAAACACGATGTATTTAGGCCCAGATCTCTGTACTGGGGTGAATGTATGACATTGTTCTGCATTCTGTCCATCAACTGTTGTTTTTGCATTTGTCACCACGAGTGGGCTGGGTATGCCCAGAAATGAGTCGCATGCTCTCCAGACCACTGGAGTCAAGCTATCCTGGCTGAAATTGGTACTAGGATCTGGTGCAGGAAAGACATGGCTTGGCAGTTAGGTTTGAAATGTTCCTATGAGGCACAGGGTCAAAGCTGATTTGCACATGGCCATTTCTGAACTGGGGTGGTGTGTAGTGCAAAAAAATAATGTTTTTAAGCCCAGATCTTTGTATTTTGGGTGAATGTATGACATTGTTTTGCATTCTGTCCATCAACTGTTGTTCTTACGTTCTACCCTTCTTGCCATGTCTCATATCGTATGCTGGGGGTGTGGGCGTGTGCGGGGTGTGTGTTGTGTCAAATATTTCATTGTTTTTTCATCCCAGGGTCTGTACATTCCAGCTCCGGGTGTCCCTTTAAATATCCTTGCACCCCATAATCAAAACCCACCCGTACTCCTTAAAATACCCCAACACCCTTAAACTCTAACCCATCTTAACCCTATAAATATACCCTGTACCCCAAAACCTATACCTAAATCCTAAAAATACCCCTGTACCCCAAAAACCAAACCTACCCCTGAACGCTAAAATACCCCTGCACCCCAAAACCCAAACCTACCCCTGAACCCTTAAAATACCCCTGTACCCCAAAACCCAAACCTACCCCTGAATCCTAAAAATACCCCTGCACCCCAAAACCCAAACCTAGCCCTGAACCATAAAAATAACCCTGTACCCCAAAACCCAAACCTACCCCTGAACCCTAAAATACCCCTGTACCCCAAAACCCAAACCTAGCCCTGAACCCTAAATATACCCCTGTACCCTAAAACCCAAACCTAGCCCTGAACCCTTAAAATACCCCTGTACCCCAACACCCAAAACTACCCCTGAACCCTAAAACTACCCCTGTACCCCACAACCCAAACCTAGCCCTGAACCCTAAAAATACGCCTGCACCCCAAAACCCATACCTATCCCTAAACGCTAAAACTACCCCTGTACCCCAAAACCCACAACTATATCTGAACCCTTAAGATACCCAAACACCCCAAAACATATACCTCAGTACCCCAAAACATATACCCCTATACCCATATTTACCTTATCCAAACATTAAAAAAAACATGCTTTTACCATTCATGCATTTACAACGAATTTCGTTGTAAATGTATGCGTGGTAAAAGCATATAAAATGTAATACCATGCGTTATAATGGCATTGCGGAGTCATGGTACTTTCATAATGAAAATATGCGGAGTGATGGTCTGCGGAAAGAAAGTTGCGGAATAATGGGTGTTTACCCTCCCCGGGTAAGTACATTGGTGGCACGGTGGCCCACATCTCCAGCAACATACTCATATTTTTTCACCACCCATTTGAAAAATGCACAGGTCTCTCTCATTGATGGCCAGCACCGACATACACTTTTAGACATACCTCCCGCCACAAGTTCTAGAATTGCAAACTTTAGAGCTGGGGAGCTACGTTCGAATCTCGGCATCAGGTCAACATCCTGTGATTCCAGTCAAATTGCTTTGTCTCCCCGTGCCTACCACAAATTAATGTGTTCTTCTGTAATGTAAATTGTGCTCATGCCATGTTGTCGAGTTCGCGCTATATAATATTGCAAGGACAAATAAAGTAGGGAAACTCGAGTTCACACACTACTGAATGCGCACTCTTAAGTGCATCAGCAGTGCACTGTGAATTGGAGCGTTTCACAGGCCTGTCACAGATAAGAAATGCTATCAAAACGAAATCCTACAAAACAATATACTACTGGCCGGCAGCAATTCATACCCGGACAACGTCGGGACGGGCTGCTAGTTGCATATAATTTACTAAGTAAAAAGAGGAAGAAATTCTGTGATCAAAACCCTAGATGGTTAAATCATGAATGTACAAGGTTGAATGGGGATTTGAAAATGGCACGCCAACAAAAACCTAGAGATCTAGATAGGATAAGCACCGCAAGAAAATAGTATTAAAAAAACCTGGAAAAATGAAAAAGGGAGATCCTCGAGGATTCTTGGGAGAAACTATATCAGGCTGCAGAGTTGAAAGACTCTGCCCTTTTTTGGAAGCTAATCAACCAACCGTATTTTAAAGACTATAATGATGTTGAAATTGATATCGTAGTTCCACCGGAAGACTGGGTGTTACACTTTGAGAACATTTTTAACCCTGAACGTATAAAAATAATAGCTAGTAATAGGGAAAAGTTTATAAAAGTAACTCCAGTAAATGCACCCCAAACACAATAGGGGGAATCAAATTAGCCTAAGAGAAAGGTGCAAATGGAAAATCTGCAGGACTCGAAGGGGTGCCTATAGATGTTTTTAAGTGCAATACAGATTTCTGGATACCTATTATATTGAAGGTTTTTAATGCAGCTTTGGGAGGGTACTTCCCTCCACTTGGGTTGAAAGTATTATTGTAGGAGACGAGCGTGCGCGTCAACCAAGATGGCCGCCGCCACCGGAGCTCCGTGATTCCTAGGAGCTTTTAGCTCAATTTGACGACAAATTCATGCATAAAACCCAGCGAAAATACCAGCGCTTGCCTCCTGAAGCCTCTCCTCACCTGTGAGTTCTTTTTCTAGCGATTTTGGTCAACGGGAGTTTTCTCCTCACCTCCCATGCTTCTGCTCCATACTGCTCCTCGAGTTCCTGCCGAAATTGTGAGCCTGGGGGCGGAGAGTTAATTAAGAAAGAGGCTGGCTTGGGCCTAGCTCCGCCTACAGCTCTGTTGAGCTGCTGCACCTGGGTTTTTTCAGTGTTTTATACTGCATTGGTCCATATTTACGAGAATTTTCCTCACATTTTGAGATCATTTTGTCTCAGTCTATTTTATTCATATTAAGGAACATTTTTTCTCCTCAAAATAGATTCAAAAAATCCTCCCACAAATAAAAGGAAGCAGCAGGTTTCCCCTTCTCCAACAAAATCTAAAGTGGTGGAATCCTCGGAACCTTCTTTGGCTCTGATTTTGGAGGAAATTAAAGCCTTGCGTTTGAATACTGACTCCATTGCCTCAGAAGTTAAAAATGTTCGTAAAGATATGGCTTCTATGTCCATGAAGGTGTCAGATAATACCATTAAAATCCAAGATAATAAGAATAAGTTGGATGCTTTTACACCTTTAATGGCCAGAATTATTCCAATGCATTCTCAGCTGCTGGACTTAGAGAATCGCAATAGGCAATACAATCTGCGCATCTTTAATTTGCCTGAAGAAATCAGAGGGACCAATTGTCGGCTTTATCTTGAATCTCTTCTGCCTGGTCTCTTGAATATTAAGTTCGCAGAAAAATTTGAAATTGATAAGGCTCATAGAGTTCTGTCACATCGTAATCCTCGTCATTCAAAACCAAGGCAGATGATATTTAAGGTCCTGCGTCATCATCATCTGGTTCTTATTCGGAAAGCTGTTCATGAAATACCATCATTGCTGTTGAATGGAACCAAAATCTTCATCCATCAGGATTTTGCTAAAGAAACTGTGGCTATTCGTAAAGAATTCTCTTCTCTTCGTCCACAACTGAGGAGCCTTGGCTTCAAATATGGACTATTTGATCCCTCTACAATGCAAGTCTGGAAAGACAATGTCTCTAAATCTTTTCAGCGTCCAGAAGATCTTCGTCTTTTCCTTGAACAGCAGGTTCCTCCATCAGTGGATACACAAGACCCTAATTCTTGACTGCATCTCGCTGGATTCTTATGGCAGGTTTATAACTAAATTTCTTTATGGGCTCCAACGGTAACTGGCCATGCTTGAGGAACGGGTGTGTGTTTCCTTGTCTTTATTTATGTTGTAGGTTTGTGCCTTACTCTCTCTTTTTTGTTTCTCCCTTTCCTATTTTTCGATCAGAGTTACTCTCTTAACCTGTCTTATCCTGCCTTCTTCTTGTTCCCATTTCTTTCTTTTCCTTCTCTTCTATCCTAATGGCTAATGTTCATAATATTAAAATTGTTTCTCTTAATGTAAAAGGTTTACGACATCCAGTAAAACGTTTAAAAATTTTAGATTATTTAGGTAATTCTAAGGCTGACATCTGTTTTGTCCAAGAGACACATGTTGATGATAAAGTTTTGAGTTATATGAACAAAAAGTGGGTGGACTCTATTGTCTCCTCACCTGCTGCAGGTAAAAAGAATGGGGTCGCTATTTTCTTTGCCAAAAGGTTGCATTGTCAGGTCTTGCATAAGATCTCAGACTCTGATGGCAGATATATTATAGCTAAAGTTAAAATTCATGACTATGTTTTCTTTTTGATTAATGTTTAATGCCCTACGTCAGAGGATCCTGTTTTCTGGTCCATTGTTACGTCTGAAGTTTTAAAGTTGGGAAATGCTCCATTGATTTTTGGGGGTGATTTCAATATTTTTGTGGATCCCTTATTGGATAGACTGTCTACATCTCGATTTCGACCGTCCAAGACTTTTCATGCCTTTAAAACTTTTCTTCAAACCACCAAGTTAGCTGACATTTGGCGATTACACCACCCAACTGGTAAAGAATTTTCTTTTTTCTCCAATCCTCATAATTCCCATTCCAGAATAGACTATTTTTTCCTTTCCCCTTCCCTTATTCAATTTGCAAATGACCCTACCATTGGTACCATCGACATTTCAGACCACGCTATGATTTCTTTTGTTTTAAATGTATCCTCTTCATTTACTAAACAGTCCAGATGGCGTATGAATTCCGACATTGTCCTTAATGACACTCATAAACCCAAAATACTTCAGGCTATTCAGGATTATTTCACTTTCAATCCAGAAGGTTCTACCTCTATTACCACTCGATGGGATGCATTTAAAACCTATATTAGGGGTGCCACTATTTCTATCATGGCTCATGAAAATAAGAAGTTTAATTCACAGGTTAAATCCTTAGAGAAGCAAATAGCTCATTTTGAACGTTTCTTTATTACATCTAATGATCCCCAATATAAAGTAAAATTGTAAAAGCTGAGGTATGAATTCAATGCTATTCTCAGCACTAGAGCAGGGATACAACTATCTAAATCCAATGCAAAATTTCGTTTTAACGCTAATAAGTCTGGTAGACTTTTGGCTAATTATTTACGTATTAAACAAGACAAAACTCAGATCACTTCCATTAAATGCCCTCAGGGTAAAATTGCTTTTTCCCATAATGAGATTGCTAATGAGTTTTTGAATTTTTATTCCACTTTATATAATAAACCAGATTATTGAGATGATTCTTTAAATGATTCCTTTTTACAACATTCTGATTTACCTCACATTTCTTCCACTGATAAAATTAAGTTAGATTTACCCATTACTAATGAAGAAATTCTCTCGGCCATTAAATCACTTCCAAAGAAAAAAATCCCCTGGTCCTGATGGTATCCCTGCCGAATTTTATAAAGAGTTTCATCATCATCTTTTACCTTTTTTGAGCCAGATTTTTTCTAATTTTTCTTCATCAGGTACCATTTCAGGTTCTTTCTCTGAGGCCTTAATTGTTGTACTTCCCAAACCTGATAAAGACCCTACCCTTGTTGCTAATTATCGGCCCATTTCATTGATTAATCAAGATTGTAAACTATATGCTAAAATTATCGCTTCCAGGTTAGCACCTATCCTTCACTCAATTATTTACCCTGACCCATCTGGTTTTATGAAAAATCGATACTCTGCTAATAATGTGAGAACGTTATTACATGTTATTGAGCAAAGCTCCACTATCCTTAGCCCTGCTGGTGTTATGGCATTAGATGCTGAAAAAGCTTTTGATAAAATCCATTGGCAATTTCTATTTAAAACGTTGTTATCTTTTAATTTTGGCCCCTCCTTTATTCGTATGATTTCTGCTTTATACTATGCTCCCACAGCTAGATTATTTATTAATGGCCAGATTACTAACCAATTTTCTCTTTTCAGAGGAACTCGTCAGGGTTGTCCCCTCTCCCCTCTTTTGTTTTTACTTGGTATAGAACCATTTCTGAATTAGATTAGAAAATGTGATAACATTCAAGGAATTAATATCAATGATATTACTGTTAAAACTTTAGCATATGCTGATGATGTGTTATTATTTATTAGTAATCCTGTTTCCTCTGTTCCTTTTTTGCTTGATATTATTTCTAAGTATTCTATTGTGTCAGGTTATAAGTTAAATGTTACTAAAACTGATTTTTTTCCACTAAATATGTTATGTACTCCTGATATGCTACCCTCACCAGATATAGTTTGGCAAAAGAGCAAACTGAAATACCTTGGAATATTATTTTCATCATACCTTCATGCTACTTTAAAATTAAATTGTGATTTCCTTCTAGAATATATTAAACAAAAAACATCCAAATGGTCCTCCCTTCATCTTTCATAGTGGGGGAGAATGGAATCTATTAAAATGACTATTGCCCCTAAAATATTTTATTCTCTTGCAATGATCCCGACTCAATTTCCACTCAAATTTTATAAAGATGTTGACAAACTTTTATCGAAATTTTTATGGAATAATAGGCTTCCCCGTATTGCTTATAAAAAATTAAAAATCCCCAAATGTCATATTGGTTTTGCCCTACCTGATTTCCTTTTGTATCATAAAGCGTTTATCCTTAAACAGAGTTTGTTATGGTTTAATATATCTCCTATGCTTACTCCCCCTATCTGGTTTCATATTGAGACTTCCCTTGTTAAACCTTTTCCTTTATTATCCCTGTTAACCATGTCTCCCGTATCTAAAATTGTACATTCTTCTTCCATAATTAAATCATCAAGATTAAATTTTAATGATTTTGATTCCAATTTTGAATCCCTCTTACTTTCTACAGTACATTTGTCCTTGTGGCACAGTGCCTTGATACAATTAAATAGGAATATTTCCTTTTGGTCTTCCTGGATTGCTAAAGGTATTTTTTATCTTGGAGATGTTTTCATGGATGATGAGTTTATTCCATTTATTCAACTCCAATCAAAATTTAATCTGCCTTTATCTGATCTGTCAAAATATCAATATCTCTGTAATTCTATTTTAGATTCCTTCCCCAATGGCATTCCTTCAAAAATGACAGCTGATTTTATGCTTTAAGTTAACACTGTTTCTTTATCCTCTACAGCGGTGTATGTATTCTATAAGAAACTCACTGTATCCTTAGGTTCCAATGTTGATACAATTTCTACTTTCTGGAATAATGAGTTATCTTTATCATTGCCAAATGATTCCTGGTCATTAATATGGTCCCTTTCTATTTCTGGATGTTTACCAGTATCTATTTATCAAACTAATGCTTATATTTTATTTAATTCCTTATGGACACCATTGCGTTTATTTAAAGCTCACTTATTACCATCTAATCTATGCTGGCATTGCAATTTACATCCTGGTTCCTTACGTCATATGTTATTTGATTGTCCGACTATTTTGAAATTTTGGTCTGAAGTATGGAACGTGATACAGAAAATTTTGCCTATTTCTGATTTACCCTCTTATAATTTAGTTACATGTACATCTGTTGCTTTGAGTGTACCCCTTGATGATATTGAAGCAAAATTATTTAATTTTCTGGTATCGGTTGCGTTAAAATCCATCACTTTTTGTTGGAAGGATGCTTCTTCCCTTTCAGTCCATGCTTGGTGGTCCTGGATTATCTTTACAAGAAGAGGTGCATAATTGTCATTACAAGGTGTTCATCATAATTCTTCGACTCTTCAATCGTTCAGGTCTCCTATAGATTCATATGTACAGTTATAATTATTGTTGTTTTATTGCTCATGTAGTATTGGTAACTCTACTTATTTAAGTATTTATGCTATGAAATGTATATTTCCCTTTCCCTTCTCCCTTCCCCTCCTTTCCCCTTCTTCTGTTTTCCTTTAACTGCCAAATTTTTTTTTCTTGCGATGAATTTTATTGATGACTGTATTTTTATGATTATTCTTTTTTGATTCTTTGTATTTTAATGAATTCCTTCACTTTTTTGTATGTCTTTATGTACTTCTCCTTTCTTAAAATTCAATAAAATCTTACTGAACTAAAAAAAAAAAGAAAGTATTATTGTACCCATCTTTAAAAATGGGGATAAAGGAAAGGCAAATTGTTACCGCCCAATATCTCACCTTGATTCCTCATCAAAGCTGATGGGTCGTATAATATTAGAAAGGCTAGAAGAATGGGCTAGAGAGAACAAAATATTGACAGAAGCCCAGTATGGTTTCACGAGAGATATTGGGACGGTAGAGCAATGCTTACATTCGGAATTACTAATAGGGAAGTATACATTAGCCAAGGAGGGGGCACTTCACCTATGTTTCGTAGACCTCACTAGCGCCTTCGATCTAGTTAATCATCAAAAACTTTGGAAAATATTGAAGAAGCTGGGAACCCCTATTGTAATTTCATTCCTCTCATAAATGACAGGTACTCACCAAGATTGCCCTTATCTCATCATTGGCACCATCAAGCTCAAAAGAAAGAAATGTGTCCAAGAACAAACAAAACAGCGTTTGTAAGTGCTTGCTTTGTGGCTAGATAGGTACTAGCCATTCTCACTTTTTTAAGATCCCGCAACCAACACGAAAGTGCCAGAATAAAGCTAAGTTCCGTGTTGATTGTGGTTTTTATATGTTTGTTGTTTGACACGATCTGTGTTGTTCGTGGTGTCTGTACACTGCACATTCTTACAAACACTGTTTTGTTTGTTATTGGACACATTTCTTTCTTTTGAGCTTTATGGTGCCAATGATGAGATCAGGGCAATGCTGGCGAGTACCTGCCAGGTTCCCATTGGTGGTGCGCCCGTGAGGCGCCATCTCGCTCACACACACTTTTTTTTATCTACCTGAATTTGGCACATAGGTGTGTGTTATTTGTTGTCTCACAACTGTCATCACTTTTTTCAAGGGATTGGGCATATTCTTTCAAACATGGCATAACATAGATATACCTCTCACCTCACTAATTAAAATAGAGGAGTTATTTACAAAAGTTTTGCATGAGATGGTACATCATTAAGTGATTAATTTATGGATGCCTTTGTGGTCTAGGTCTTTTTTGTGAATACATAAATTGAGCGGAGGGCGACCTATGACCACTGTTCCCTCTAAGCTCCTTGTTGTTAGTTATTTTTGTACCGACCAGTAAATAAACACAGGATGAAATCTGACCGGCAGCAGCCCAGCACGAATGACTCAACACCCACTGTAGCACTTTACAATATACCAAGGTGCAGTACCACTGGTCGTCACTCGGCGTCTCTAATCAAGACAGCCAGGCACCTCGATTAATAGACACCAGGGGTGCAGTACCACGGGTTGTCCCTAGGGGTACATAATCACATCAGCCAGGCACGACACTGTAACATACATGGGCAGGGGGTGCAGGGTCGAGGCTACTACAGGTCCTGGTCCAGTCAGACTAGGGGGACCAACCGTCCGTAAATTTTCCGGACAGTCCGTAATTGGGACCTCACGTCCGTTGTCCGTGAGGATGCCTTTTACGGACTCCTTTGGTCCGTAATTTTGGCCATCACAGGGGAGCAGCACTGCTCCCCTGTGAGAGGCCTCACCTTCCCGATGGGGTGCCTCGCGCTCCTCCTGGAGCACAAGAGCAGCCCCTCCCGCCCATTGTCATTCTGTATGCCGCTAATTGCCACATACAGATTGACAATGGGGCAGTCTGGGGTGGTAAAGCATGTGGCGGGCTATTCCTGCCCCAGGGTACAGCAGGGCATTCTGTAAAATAAAAGGTAAAACGCTAATGCTGCAACTTTAGCAACTTTAGAAAACAGTTTATATAAAGAAGCCTTTAAAATAAGTTAAAAAGAACAGGTTATCGTTCTTTCACTGTCTCATCATTTTTAACTGAAGCATTTTCAATATTATATTCAACAAAGCCATGGTTGCTGCTTTTTTATTTTAAGCAACTAACAACCATTGACAAAGCCAATAGTCCTGGTTTTTGTTGGTGTAATGATACTTGCTGTATTATATATATATCTGGATGCAATGACATAAACAACATAATACCAGTCGGGTGGAACACTATGCTAGCGCTGATTTTTAGCCTAGGTGTTTTAATCAGCGCCCTTAATTACATTGAACAGCCCCTTTGAAGAGACCCCCCAGTTATTTTACACCACTTAAAACCCTGGAAACAACACCATGTCACAGTCACCTCACATCCTGGCACTGTGCATCATGGATGACTCATGACTTCTACGTTTTCAGACTGCCTGTATGCAGGGGCATAGTGAACCCACCCCACCCCACCACTGACGTTAGGAACTACAGCAAGGTGAAGTTCTTGATGGGTCTCTTCTGTCTGCATCTCTGCAGACAAAGGCTCAGCTCATAATGTGAAAAGGTGGGTGAGTAAATAAGTGAAGGAATGTGTGAATGGCTGGATGGAGAACTGAAAGGAAAGGATGAATGGATGAGTGAAAGGGTGAATGGATAGATAAAAGAAAGGATGGATGGATGAGTAAATGAGTGGAAGTATGGATGAGGGAAAAGGTAAATAGATAGATGTATGGGTAGAAGGGCAGATGGATGGGTAAAAGGATGGATGGATGAGTGAAAGCTTAGATGATGGGCGAGTGAATGGGTGGATAGATGAGTGAAAGGATGGATGGAATTGATAAGTGAAAGGGTGAATGGATGGATGGATGAGTGAAAGGGGGTAGATGGACAAAAGGATGAATAGATGAGTGAAGAAGTGAAAGGGTGGATGTATGAGAGAACGGATGGATGGATGCGTGAAAGGATGGATGAGTAATATGATCAATGGGTGGAATTAATGAATGGATGAGTAGATGAATGGGTGGATCATGGAGAAGTGTGGCTCACGGTGTAGAGCAGGCAGACCCGGAAGCTGAGGTCAGACCCGGGACCAGGGTTCAATTCCCGACGCGGCAGGGTCTTGAGCTCAAATGTCCACGGACTCGATAATTCTCGCTTCGGTGCCTGCTCTAATCATGGGTTCTCACTCTGCAACTCTGGGCATTAAGCTTGCTTAATCTCCACAACGACCCCCCTGCGGCGGGATGCCTGGCTTTCACCTTGGGGATGCCCTGTATGGGCTATCTCACAGGGAAAAGCCAGGACGGGTTCCCAAGGCAAGCGCCGGGAAACCTCCGGGTAGCTGTGCGCTCAATAAATGCAATAATAATAATAATAATAATAATAATAATGGATGGATGGATGGATGGATACGTGAAAAGGGGGTGGAGAGAGAAAGGGAGGATGAATGACTGAAAGGGAGGATGAATGACTGAAAGGGTGAATGGGTGGAAGGATAAGTGACTGGGTGGATGGATGAGTAAGTGAATGAATGAATGGCTGGATGGGTGAAAGGGTAAATGGCTGGATGGATGAGTGAATAGATGGATGGATGGAAGAGTAGATGGATGGGTGGAAGAGTGGATGGATGACTGTACGGACGGATGGGGTGAAAGGGTGGGTAGACGAATAATGGATGGATGAGTGAGAGGGTGAATGGAGGGATGGATGAGTCAAATCATGGATGGAAGGATATATGGTGGATAGGTTTGCAAATGGTTGAATATGTTTGGATATAAATGGGCACACAGATGGGAGGACAGAATGAATGGTGAAAGACTGAATAATAGATAAAAGAATGATTACACCTTGAAGCACCCATTATTTTAAGTAACATTTCCTATATATTGACTTTCACGTTAATATGAGGCATTGTCTCTATATAATGTGTGTGATGTAACGCACTCCGACCCCCTGCCCTACATAATTGGGATGAGTAACACTATAAGAGAAATTAAATACACATGACAGACGGTCTAAGTGAAGATGAGGGGCACCATTGAAGGGCGGTAGCAAGGCAGGACTGGCCAGATCGGGCATCGGGTGTTTCCCTGGGAGGCTGGAAAGGGTGGGAGCGGTTTTGTTACTGGGGGCTGGCACTGCAAAGTTCCTTGTATATCCAGTAATTTTCAATCAATAATAAAAGCGGCCTCACTTATATTCAGGTGCGGTTCACCATTGTCTGGTGACTTATGTACCTGCTGGAGTGAGATGCGAATTTAGAATCGTTAAAGGCAACAAGCTGCGGCCATACTGATAAACTGTGAAGTACACGATTGTCTCAACCTAATATACACTTATTTTGACTTGTGCTTAGATGGTTGTCTATCTACTTACTTATATACTATTGCGCAACCACCTCAGACATTTCTGTAAAACTTACCCATTGTCCCAAAGTTTTGTCCTGAATTTTGACCTTTTGTCCTGAATTTTTGTCCTGAATTTTGACCCTTTGTCCTGAATTTTTACACTCACCGTCCTGAATTTGCACCTATTCCAGTTGGTCACCCTAAGTCAGACTCCACGCTGTATGTGGGTAGGGTATGACTGAAGCAAGATAAAGATGAGTAAAATGGGCCTGCCTGATTTATTTATTGTTTTGCCTTAAGCGACGCTCTTCAGACAGGGTTTACCAGCAATCAGGGTGAAAGAACCTGAAGGAACATACGCCTGCCCACAATGCTTTGCAAATAAATACCCGCCCAAAATCCAAAACAAAATGCACTTCTTGTTACCTAGAGTTTATCCACTAATTTTTTGCACGACATACACGTTATTTTTCCCTCCAACTTTCAGTTTACACACCGGACAGTTTGCCGCTCTAACATTCACGGATTCTTATCACAGTCAAGAAGAAATTACCTGACTCATCTCGTCACTACAAAGTTGTTTCACTTCTTGAAAATAGCTGCACTTCGTGTGGTGGTTGATGACAAGTAATTGAAATGTTTGGAAGATCTTTGTCAATGCGAAGGTCTGTTTTAGAGGTATTAAAAAAGATAGCATGTGATGATTATTAACTTACATTATTGTTGAAATGCGTTCAATTAAACATCTATAATCCTATAATTGGATTGTCATAGACGCATTTTAATCATGAACAACTCTTCTACAATCAGATTATTATAGACTCACTTTCACCATCAAAGTTTTTCTTACAAGCAGGTTGTTGTAGATTTTTTTTCATCTGACCAGATGGTGCTATAAGGGCTTTCATAGCTCACTAGGTGCCGCATCTGTTGCAGTGCTTGTGGGGGAGAGAATTTCATCACCATCAAACCTGCCTTTCATCTGAAGTGAGTGAAAGAGCCAAGAGTCACCGCTTGAAATACCACATGTGACATCCCTCGCCACACCAACATCACTGCCCACCTGAAGACCTGCGCTGGCTCCCAGTCAAGAATAGGATCACCTTCAAGCTCCTCACCCACACCCACAAAGCACTACACAACGCCGGACCAGCATACCTCAACAAGAGTCTCACCCTCTACACCCCGAACCGTCAGCTTCGCTCGCCAACCTCGCCCTCGCGACCGTCCCACGCATCTACAGAACCTCCACCGGCAGCAGATCCTTCTCCTACCTCGCTGCCAAGACATGGTACACCCTCTCCACACAGCTGCGACAGACACAGGACCTGCTGACCTTCAGGAGACTTCTCAAGACCTGGCTGTTCGAGCAGTAGCTGCATCCCCACCCCCGCTCGGCGCCTTGAGACCCTCATGGGTGATTAGCGCACTCTACAAATAAGTGATTGATTGATTGCTACCTCCTCCCTAAACTAGTGCTTTGAAGCTGCAGGAAGCACTAGAAAACCTGACTCAAAAGCACCAAATAAATAATATCACTACACTACAGTTGTTTCATCATGAGACTCGAGGCTGATTGATGTCCTTGCGTCTCCTTTCCTTAAGTCAGGTTTACAAAGCCACGCCAGAGGCAATTTGTAAAGAAATATAATGCCAGGCAGCCGCTTGCCCTGCGCTACATTCTATTTCAAGCTGGGAGACGTCCCATGGGTGAAGCTTGAGTGTTCCTGTACATTCACCAATGGATTTGACGCAAGAACGAACTTACAAACGTTTGTAAACCTGGTATTGTGTCAAATCGGCAAATCAGTGCGCCTCCCGGAGGCTGTGGTAAAGAAAAGAAAATAATCTTTTTCTCCTCTTTATTTCCTTCTATGCGTGGTGCATTCTGCAACACACAAAGAAAGAGGTAAAAAACCTCTTTATCCTGTCTGCGTCGTGGTGCAAGGGTGCCAGCGCTGATGCTAGGCATGGCACGGAAAGAGCAGAAAGGCTCCATATCTTTATAAATTTGCAGCGTTTCTGCCCACTCCCTTTTATGCAACGCAGCACAGCACGCTCCCTTGCTGTATTTTATGATAACATAGTGTGACCCTTAATATTTAATTGCCAATAGACAAGTGGCTCTGATTACGTGTTTGCCAAGTGCTCTTTATGGCACCAGAGAAAACAATATCCTGGGGACGTTATCTATCAGGTGTGATAAATATCACCTATTACAAGTTTCTGGGGAGCAACATGGATTTTGGCTCTTATTGAACCAAAATCTGCAGGGTACACTCAAAAATGTTTTCCCTGTTTAATTCTGGCAGGTAATAAAGAACTAGAGGACATCAAGTCAAGTCAAGCTTATTTGCATAGTTAATTAAAACCGCTGCAATACAAAAAATATGATCAATTCAAACTATCATGAGCATATATAAAACTCTTGTATCTAAAACCGTGTTAAAAAGCTTGCTAGTTTTGTGCAAATATAATAACACTAGCAGCCCGTCCCGACGTTGTACGGGTATGAATTGCTGCCGGCCAGTAGTATATTGTTTTGTAGGATTTCGTTTTGATACCATTTCTTATCTGTGGCAGGCCTGTGAAACGCTCCGATTCACAGTGCACTGCTGATGCACTTAAGAGTGCGCATTCAGTAGTGTGTGAACGCAAATTTCTCTACTTTATTTTTCCTTGCAATATTATATAGCGCGAACTCGACAACATGGCATGAGCACAATTTACATTACAGAAGATTACATTAATTTGTGGTAGGCACGGGGAGACAAAGCAATTTGCCTGGAATCACAGGATGTTGACCTGATGCCGAGATTCGAACGTAGCTTCCCATCTCTAAAGTTCGCAATTCTAGAACTTGTGGCGGGAGGTGTGTCTAAACGTGTATGTCGGTACTGGCCATCAATGAGAGAGACCTGTGCATTTTTCAATTCGGTGGTGAAAAAATATGAGTATGTTGCTGGAGATGTGGGCCGCCGGCCACCAATGTACTTACCTGGGGAGGGTAAACACCCATTATTCCGCAACTTTCTTTCCGCAGACCATCACTCCGCATACTTTCATTATAAAAGTACCATGACTCCGTAATGCCATTATAACGCATAGCATTACCTTTTATTATGCTTTTACCACGCATACATTTACAACAAAATTCGTTGTAAAAGCATGAATGGTAAAAGCATGTTTTTTTTTAATGTTTGGATAAGGTAAGTATGGGTATAGGGGTATATGTTTTGGGGTACTGAGGTATATGTTTTGGGGTGTTTGAGTATTTTAAGGGTTCAGATATAGTTTTGGGTTATGGGGTACAGGCGTAGTTTTATTGTTTAGGGATAGGTATGGGTTTTGGGGTACAGGCGTATTTTTGGGGGTTCAGGGCTAGGTTTGGGTTTTGGGGTATAGGGGTATTTTTAGGGTTCAGGGGTAGTTTTGGGTTTGGGGGTACAAGGGTATTTTAAGGGTTCAGGGCTAGGTTTGGGTCTTGGCGTACAAGGGTATTTTTAGGGTTCAGCGCTAGGTTTGGGTTTTGGGGTACAGGGGTATTTTAGGGTTCAGGGTAGGTTTGGGTTTTGGGGTACAGGGTTATTTTTATGGTTCAGGGCTAGATTTGGGATCAGGGGTAGGTTGGGGTTTTGGGGTACAGGGGTATTTTAAGGGTTCAGGGCTAGGTTTGGGTTTTGGGGTACAGGGGTATTTTAGGGTTCAGGGGTAGGTTTGGTTTTTGGGGTACAGGGGTATTTTTAGGATTTAGGTATAGGTTTGGGTTTTGGGGTACAGGGTATATTTATAGGGTTAAGATGGGTTAGTGTTTAAGGGTGTTGGGGTATTTTAAGGAGTAAGGGTGGGTTTTGATTATGGGGTGCAGAGGTATTTAAAGGGAGCAGGGTGGACACCCGGAGCTGGGATGTACAGAACCTGGGAAGAAAAAACAATGAAATATTCGACACAACGCGCGCCCCGCACGCGCACACGCCCACACCCCCAGCACACGATATGAGACCTGGCATGAAGAACAGTTGATGGACAGAATGCAGAACAATGTCATACATTCACCCAAATACAGAGATCTGGGCCTAAATCCATCATTTTTTTGCACTCCACACCACCTCAGCCTTGATCCTGTGCCTCATGGGAACATTCCAGGCCGAACTGCCAAGCCATGTCTTTTCTCAACCAGACTCAAGCATCCTAGGACCAATTTCTGGCTATCAGACTTCTTCAGCCAGAATAGCTTGACTCCAGTGGTGTGAAGAGCATGGGACTCACGTCTGAGCATACCCATCACACTCAGGGTGACAAATGCAAAAACAACAGTTGATGGACAGAATGCAGAACAATGTCATACATTCACCCCAGTACAGAGATCTGGGCCTAAATCCATCGTTTTTTTGCACTCCACACCACCCAAGTTCAGACATGGCCATATGCAAATCAGCCTTGACCCTGTGCCTCATGGGATCAGTCCAGCCCGAAGGGCGGAACGTACCACACGGCCCCAGCATTTGTCACGCCCCCCCAGCACAAGCCCACAGCACAACGCAGACACGCCCACAAGGGACTACTTTGCTGGCACTGGTCGTTTACTTTTTAAATGTATATGGTGGGCGTCTGCATAGCCTATGTCCTTCTGCTGCAACTGCCCTTTCCAACGCTGTATTGGGTGTTGTGATTGGTGCTGTGGCTCCTGAGATTACCCATCTCAAAGGTTTGGGCTTTCTCTTTATTATATTAGTATGGACTAGCAGCCCGTCGCGACGTTGTCCGGGTATGAATTGCTGCCGGCCAGTAGTATATTGTTTTGTAGGATTTCGTTTTGATAGCATTTCTTATCTGTGACAGGATTGTGAAACGCTTCGATTCACAGTGCACTGCTGATGCAATTAAGAGTGCGCATTCAGTAGTGTGTGAACTCGAGTTTCCCTACTTTATTTTTCCTTGCAATATTACATAGCGCGAACTCGACAACATGGCATGAGCACAATTTACATTACAGAAGAATACATTAATTTGTGGTAGGCACAGGGAGACAAAGCAATTTGCCTGGAATCACAGGATGTTGACCTGATGCCGAGATTCGAACGTAGCTCCCCAGCTCTAAAGTTCGCAAGTCTAGAACTTGTGGCGGGAGGTGTGTCTAAAAGTGTATGACGGTGCTGGCCATCAATGAGAGAGACCTGTGCATTTTTCAAATCGGTGGTGAAAAAATATGAGTATGTTGCTGGAGATGTGGGTCGCCGTGCCACCAATGTACTTACCGGGGGAGGGTAAACACCCATTACTCCGCAACTTTCTTTCCGCAGACCATCACTCCGCATACTTTCATTATGAAAGTACCATGACTCCGCAATGCCATTATAACGCATGTCATTACATTTTATATGCTTTTATCACGCATACATTTACAACAAAATTCGTTGTAAATGCACAAATGGTAAAAGCATGTTTTTTTTAAATGTTTGGATAAGGTTAAGTATGGGTATAGGCGTATATGTTTTGGGGTACTGAGGTATATGTTTTGGGGTGTTTGGGTATATTAAGGGTTCATATATAGTTTTGGGTTATGGGGCACAGGGGTATTTTTAGCGTTTAGGGATAGGTATGGGTTTTGGGGTACAGGTGTATTTTTAGGGCTCAGAGCTAGGTTTGGGTTTTGGGGTATAGGGGTATTTTTAGGGTACAGGGGTTGTTTTGGGTTTTGGAGTACAGGGGTATTTTAAGGGTTCAGGGCTAGGTTTGGGTTTTGGGGTACAGGGGTATTTTTAGGGTTCTGGGATAGGTTTGGGTTTTGGGGTGCAGGGGTATTTTTAGGGTTCAGGGGTAGGTTTGGGTTTTGGGGTACAGGGGTATTTTAAGGGTTCAGGGCTAAGTTTGGGTTTTGGGGTACAGGGGTATTTTAAGGGTTCAGGGCTAGGTTTGGGTTTTGGGGTGAAGGGGTATTTTTAGGGTTCAGGGCTAGGTTTGGGGTACAGGGGTATTTTAGGGTTCAGGGGTAGGTTTGGTTTTTGGGGCACAGGAGTATTTTTAGGATTTAGGTATAGGTTTGGGTTTTGGGGTATAGGGTATATTTATAGGGTTAAGATGGGTTAGTGTTTAAGGGTGTTGGGGTATTTTAAGGACTAAGTGTGGGATTTGAATATGGGGTGCAGGGGTATTTAAAGGGAGCAGGGTGGGCACGCAGAGCTGGAATGTACAGAACCTGGGAAGAAAAATATTTGACACAACACGCGCCCTACACATGCCCACACCCCCATTACATGATATGAGACATGGCATGAAAGGCAGAATGTAAACACAACAGATGATGGACAGAAAGCAGAACAATGTCATACATTGACCCCAACACAGAGATCAGGGACTAAATCCATCATTTTTTTAGCACTCCACACCACCCCGGTTCAGACATGGCCAAATCAGCCTTGACCCTGTGCCTCATGGGAACGATCCAGGCCGAACTGCCTAGCCATGGCCTTCCTGGACTGATTTCTAGCTATCAGCCATGTTCAGCCAGGATAGCTTGACTCCAGTGGTCTGGAGAGCATGGCACTCACGTCTGAGCATACCCATCCCACTCGAGGTGACAAAGGCAAAAACAACAGTTGATGGACAGAATGCAGAACAATGTCATACATTCACCCCAGTACAGAGATCTTGGCCTAAATACATCGTTTTTTTGTACTCCACACCACCCCAGTTCAGACTTGGCCATATGCAAATCAGCCTTGACCCTGTGCCTCATGGGAACAGTCCCGCCCGAAGGCAGGGACTTACCACACACCCCCAGCATTTGTCACGCCCCCCCAGCACAAACCCACAGCACAACGCAGACACGCCCATAAGGGACTACTTTTCTGGCACGGTTCTTTTACTTTTTAAATGTATGTGGTGGGCGTCTGCATAGCCTATGTCCTTCTGCTGCAACTGCCCTTTCCAACGCTGTATTGGGTGTTGTGATTGGTGCTGTGGTTCCTGAGATTACCCGCCTCAAAGGTTTGGGCTCTCTCTTTATTATATTAGTATAGATGAATGGATAAATATCTTGTCCGATTAATCAACTTAAAATTATATGTTCGAAGTGTCCTCAGTCGCTTTACACATTTTGCATATAGGTTCTAACTAGGGGCCATATTATCAACAAAGGGCGATACATTATCGCCGCTTTTATCGGCAGGAAACTGCCGCTACAGCGGCGATAATGGGCTTGATAATATGCCCTTGTAAGTTCCCATAGAAGCCCAGGTTAACATCAGAACCTGGGCTTCTATGTGAATTTACAAGGGCAAATAATCAAGCCCATTATCACCGCTTTAGCGGCAGTTTCCTGCCGATAAAAGCGGCCATAATGTATCGCCCTTTGTTAATAATATGGCCCCGGGTTCCTATTGTCTGCATTTCTTGCATTTTACTACTACACAGTCTCAGATATTTTACTGTTCTGCAGTTCAATTGTGGATCACTAGGTGGCATATTACCAAGCAATAACAATAATTATCGCTATTGCTTGGTTAGAGACAAAAATGTATTGCCGACCTGCGGCGATTTTTATCGCAGATAAACCTTGGTATTACCAAGGTTTACCGCAAATGCGAAAAAAATCGGCTGCAATGCATGAATATCGCTGAAAAGTCAGCGATATTCATGCATTACTGAGCTAATGCTCTTAGCCATGTTATCCACTTCCCATTGTATAACATGACTAAGAACTGCTCAGG